>NW_027507686.1:208917565-209517565 GCF_037356315.1 Lithobates pipiens
TTTCACCTTAAAGCGGAGTTCCACCGAAAAGTGGAACTTCTGCTCATTTGATTCCTCCCCCTCCTCCGGTGCCACAATTGGTACCTTTCAGGGGGGAGGGGGGGTGCAGATACCTGTATAATACAGGTATTTGCACCCAATTCCGGGAATAGAATCCCGCAGGAGTCAAGCCCCTTCCCGCACACACCCCCCCCCCCCGCCGTCTCCTGGGAAACACACAGGTCCCAGGAGATAGCGGGGACCACTTACGGCTTGCAGCGCGACTCACGCATGTGCACTAGGGAACCGGGAATTGAAGCTGTAAGGCCGCGTACACACGGGCGGACTATCCGCCCAACTAGGTTCGTCAAACAGTCCGTTCAAAATTAGCATGAACGGACTTGACCACACACGACGAACGAACAGTCTGCTGAAAACTTGCGCGATGACGTGAACGGCACGTACGACGGGACGAGAAATTCGAAGTCCAATACACTGCAATGCAACCTTCGCCGTGTAAATTCTTTCTGAGCATGCGCGAGACTTAGTTTATCGAACAAGCCTAGACACGAGCGGACTGTCCGCTCAAACCAAGTTTCAGCGGACAGTCTTACGGAAATTCCGAAAAACTTTGTTCGTCAGACTGTCCGCTGAAACTGTCCGCTGAAACCCACACACGAGCGGACTGTCCGCTGAAACACTGTTCAGCGGACAAAGTTGGGCGAACAGTCCGCCCGTGTGTACGCGGCCTTACGCTTCACTTCCTGATTCCCTCAATGAGAATGGCGGTGGCAGCAGCCGAGAGATTCGGCTGCCGACATCGCTGGACCCTGGGACAGGTAAGTGTCCATTTATTTATATTTATTATATGCAGTATTTGTAGCTGCTGACTTTTAATAATTTTTTTTAGGTGGACTCCCTCTTTAATGCATCCTATGCATTAAGGTGAAAAAACACCTTGCAGTCACGGGTCCCCCGAGCCCCCATTTTACTTACCTGAGACCCAAATCTCCTTGGCCGCGATCCCACGTTGATTTCACCGAGCTCTAGTTGGCTCTTCATTGGATGATTGATAGCAGCGCAGCCATTGGCTCCCACTGCTGTCAATCAAATCAATAACGTGGCGGGGAGGGGGGCGGGGCAGAGCCATACACTTGGCGGCTATGGAGCGCGCTCGCAAGGTAACCCCCTTGGGGAAGAGCTTCCCAGAGGGGGTTATCTGATGCTGTGGGGAGCCGCGAGAGCCACCGTGGGACCCCAGAAGAGGACGTTCGGGGCCACTCTGTGAAAAACGAACTGCACAGTGGAGGTAAGTATGACATGTTTTGTTCTTAAAAAAATAAATAAAAAACAACCCATAGTATCCCTTTAAAATAATTGTAAGGGTTCATTTTTTTCTTTGTTTTTTTTTTAAACAACAAACATATCATACTTACCTCCACTGTGTAGCTCATTTTGGGTTCCTCCGGCGTCTCTCGCGTCTCCTCCCCACATCAGATAACCCCCTAGGAGAAGCACTCTCCTGAGGGGGTTACCTTGTGGACATGCTCCCAACTCCAGCATTTGCACCCATAGCCGCCAAATGTATGACTCGGCCCCTCCCCGGCGTTCACTGGATTTGATTGGAGCCAATGGCTGCGCTGCTATCAATCTATCCAACCAAGAGCCGAGAACCCCGGGCAGAGAGACAGCGTGTCCCTGCCGGGTCAAGTTCCAGGGCTCGGGATAAGTAAAGCGGGGGGACTGGGGGGCCGGTCACTGCCTGGTGTTTTTTCACCTTAATGCATAGGATGCATTAAGGTGAAAAAACACAAAGGTTTACAACCCTTTTAATGTGTTGATTTATTGCCTTTTGTTTCCACTTGACCCTCCCTTCTAGATTGTAAGCTCTAACGAGCAGGGCCCTTCTTGTACCAAATTGTAATGTAACTGTAATGTCTGCCCTTATGTTGTAAAACACTGTGCAAACTGTTGGCGCTATATAAAACATGTATAATAATAATTTACTAAAGGCAAATAGACTGTGCACTTTACAAAGTAAAGTTTCTCCAGAGTTTAGTAAATTAGGTAAAGTTTCATTTTGCAAAGAATACCCAATCACATGCAAGGAAAATGTAAAAAACAGCAATTTTTCTTGCACATGATTGGATGATGGAAGTCAGCAGTGCTTCTGCTCATTTACTAAGCTCTTGAGCGACTGCTCTTGCAGATGGCACCTACACTTTACAAAGTGTACAATCTATTTGTCTTTTAGTAAATCAACCCCAAGTGGTTGTAAAGGCAGAAGGGTTTTTATTTTAATGCATTCCATGCTTTAAGATAAAAAACTTTCTTTGTGCAGCAGCCCCCCTCACCCCCCCCCCCCCCCCCCCAATACTTACCTAAGCCCAGGGCCGGCCCTACCATGGGACCCAAGCAGCAGTTTAAGCAGGATCGGCCGGCCCCACCTCTATGTGTCGCTGAGCCCCATCCAGATCGAGAGACATTGCAGGAGTGTCTCGGCTGCCCGGGATTCCCCTCCTTGTTGGCTGAGACAGCAGCGTGGCGCTATTGGCTCCCTCTGATATCAATCAAAGGCAGTCAGCCAATAAGCAGAGAAGGGGGTGGGGCCTGGTCACGGCTCCATGTTTGAATGGGCACAGGAAGCTGCAGCTCGGGTGCCCCCATAGCAAGCTGTTTGCTGTGGGGGGCACTCAACAGGCGGGAAGGGCTAGGAGCACCAAAGAGGGACCAGAGAAGAGGAGGATTGGGGCTGCTCAGTGCAAATCCATTACACAGAACAGGTAAGTATAACATGTTAGTGATTTTGAATTTAAAAAAAAGAGACTTTACTATCACTTTAAAGTGTTACTAAAGGCAAAACATTTTTCCCATTTTGGATAGCGTATGTGAATCTGTGTCCCATGGGAAAAAATCTGTGAAATCTGTGTCCCATGGGAAAAAATTTCCTTTACTTCCTGCCCCATAGCCAAAACAGGAAGTGAGAGGAATCCCATTGGAAGATTTCCCCTCTATTCCTGTTCTAGTGACAACCCAAAATTTGGGAGTTTCTTTTACTTTCACTTTTGTTGATAATGGTAAACAGGACAAATTGAGAGGGTGAATCTCCCTAACGGGGGTACAGACGGCAAGAAGCACTGACAGGTGTTCTAATTCCCCCACAGTTATAACCCATTTGTATCACTTGCCCCACCCTCTTAGATTGTAAGCTCTTATGAGCAGGGCCCTCTTAACCCTCTTGTATTTTATTGTATTGTAACTGTACTGTCTCCTTTTTACATTGTAAAGCGCTGCATAAACTGTGTAATAATAATAGTGTAATAATAATAATCCCTCTCCAATCTACCCCAAACTACCATAAAAAGTTTTGGCTTTAGCTATACTTTAGCTAAAAAAAAGTCCCTTCTATTCCTCTTATGCCTTGTACACACGGTCGGACATTCCGACAACAAAATCGGTCAGATTTTTTCAGACGGATTTTGTCCTAAACTGGTGTTGCATACACAGGGTCAGACAAAGTTGCCGGAAAATCCAATCGTTCGGAACGTGGCGACGTTCGTTGATTACAATAGGACTACGCTAGAAGCCAATAGCTTTGGTCTCGTAATTTCATCTGAGCATGCATGGCACTTTGTCCGATTGGAATTCTCTACAAAGGATCAGAAAAAGTCTGATCAGATTTTTTTTTTCTGAAAATTTGAGATCCTGCTCTCAATTTTTTTCTGTCTGAATTTCCAACGAAAAAGTGCGATAGAGCCCACACATGATCGGATTTTCCGACAATATAATCCGATCAGACCTTTTCAGTCTGAATTTCCGACCGTGTGTACAGGGCATTAGCCTTCTCCAAATCTCTAAATTCCCTTTTTTTTATTTATTTTGCTGTTGTGATCTGACCTCCTGTTACAGGGTGGCTATGTTCATTCTCCATAGTCCCACTGTATGTAGGAACCTAGTCACCCTCTCTTGCTCCTTTTTTAGATTGACTATGAACCAAGGGCTATGGAACGTGTAGCATGCATAGAATAGTGCATATGACCGCAACTAATGAGCACTGCTCATTCCAATTGAACAGATTGAAGAGTGGAAAAGGAGAGGATGGAGATCTTATGTTACAGGAAGCTAGAAAAACCCAGTATGAAACAATTTAATGAAAAATAGATTACAGGGCCATTAAGTAATGGATATGTATGGATTATCTTTTTAGGATAAAAATAGTTTACGTTCACTTTTAAATCAGACAGGTTAGTAAAACAGCCAGGCAGGTAGCATTTTCAGAGAGAATGACAATTCCTGTCTATGGATTTCTCTAAGCACAGGTTTGCGTTAAAAAGAAGCACATTACTCTGGTTGTAAATTATTGAAAGCTAGGAAATATTAAGAAACTGATACTTTAGTCCATGGAGTCCAGTGCTGTGTTCCACGCAGCCAGTTCTTTACTACACTTTGGCACTCCAATTCCGCTATCTCGGATTTGAGAGCCGCCTGGGATATCTTGAAGTCAGCATGGTGTGACTGGTCCTGCAGCCTCCTGGGAGGTGTCATGTGTCCCAGGATGCTGCGGGCAGCGAAAGGGAGCGGGCCAAGCATATGTCATCCTTAGCTAGTAGAGAACTGAGGCACCGAGAGTGGGTACCTGTCAAAAGATGGTATCCACTCTCTGCAACAACAACAAAAAAAAAAGGAAAAAATAAAAGCTGCAAACATGTTAAGGACAGGGGGAATAGAGAAGTAGAGGTACTTTCTGTGTTGGGTGAAGGTCCCCCTTTTTAAAGGAGAAGTACAGCCAAAGCTCATTTGGATCACAGGAGTGTTAAAGCCTGCTGTTGGCTGGCGTCACAGAGCCGGTCCAGGCTGTGGCACAACAATAAAGTCTGGAAAAGCCCACATGCTTGGACTGGCAGCAGGCTCAGCCCCTCAGCGAGCCACTGAGAGCCTGAGCCGGCCACTCCCACCCCCTTCACAGCTTAGAGCTCCAGTGAGCGAGGGGGGCCGAGCAGAGAGCTGTGACTGACAGTTTTTAACAGCTGCTTGTAATGATATTAGTGCACACTTCATAAAGTTTATTTTTACATAGTAGGTACATAGTAGGTACAATCACTAAGACCCCTTTCACACTGAGCCGCCCTGGGTGTCAGCGATAAAGCAGCACTATTTTTAGCTCCGCTTTACTGTCGTTTTAGCGGCGCTATTCGGCTGATAGCGGGGCGGTTTTAACATGCCACTAGTGGCCGAAAAGGGGTTAAATCCGTCCGCAAAATGCAGATGCAGCTGCGCTTTGCTGGCGGTATTGCGGCGCTGCCCCATTGTTTTCAATGGGCAGGAGCAGTGTATTCACCACTCCTCCACAATACAGCGCTCCTCCACCGCTGCAAAGAAGCTGCTGGCAGGACTTTTTGTGACGCCCTGCCAGCGCACCGCTCCAGTGTGAAAACACTTGGGCTTACACGGTGGGGTTGCAGCTGAGGCTTTTTTCAGGCGCTATGCAAGTGCTATTTTTAGCACTGTATCGCCTGAAAAATGCCTCCAGTGTGAAAAGGGTCTAACAGTTTTCAGATAGCTCCCCAAAAAAATATAAGTGACAATAACATTTTTATTTTATACATACCACTTCTTCGCTGGAATATGTTCAAACACTGGAGCGTACACAACATTACTCCACTGTACGCACATCGGCCTACATTGCAGGCACATAGTACACATACTGTAAGGCCCCTTTCACACTGGGGCCGCGCCTGCATTAGTACTTAAGTGCAGATCGTTTTAGAGGTGCTTTAGCGTTGTTTAAGCGGCACTTTACGCCCGATAGCAGGGTGCTTTTAAACCCAAAGAAGGGGTTAAAAACTGTCATGTTGTGGCGCTTCCGAATCGCCTTTAAGGCGATTCGGAAGCGCTGCCTATTCATTGCAATGGGCTGGGCCGTTTTGGGAGAGCTTTATACAGCACTCCCAAACCGCCCCAAAGATGCTACTTGCAGGTCTTTTCCGAATGTCCTGCAAGCGCACCGTCCGGGTGTGAAAGCACCCATTGTATTGAATAGGAGGCAGCTTTACAGGCGCTATTTCTAGCGCTAAAACACCTGAAAACTGCCTCAGTGTGAAAGGGATCTAAGGCTATGATTTGGTTGTCTGTGCCCTATCGATGCATGTAGATGCTTTGATACATTGGGTCCTTTCTATTTAAAAAATGAGGGTGTTGTTTAAGTACAAACATTTAAAAAATCAGTATGGCAATATTGTTGCAAAAGAATCACAACAGAAAAGATGTCCACAGGGCTCGTTTAGACCACACATGTACATTATTGTGCACATAACACGTGTGCACTGATGTGCGGTGGGAATGCAAACTACCCTACCATACTGAAATGCCTGATTTTCTTCTATTCTATTCTTTTGTTTTTTTTAATTGCCATGTAATTCTAAGCTCTGAAGCACAATGGGGGTTTATTTACTAAAGCTAAAGAGTGCAAAATCTGTCACACTTCTGTACTATAAATAATGATAACAAATAATAATAAAAATTATTCAATAATGTAATCAAATCCAAAAACACTGAAACTTGCTCGTTTGCAGAATTGTTGCTGTCATTAGATTTAGTGTTTGATGACGAATTTCCCCACAAATCGCTATCGCTCAATTCTGCAAGTGATTCTAATTTATTATCGCTGTTTTCTAGTTGGTCTAAAATCTATTTTGACATAAAGGGACACGTTTTGGTTGCTATGGACAATCTCCAAATTCCAGGCAGAAAAAAACTGTATTTATAATATAAAAGTGCATGCAGGGCACTGGACAGACCACTAGGGAGAAAGGGGATGTGTATTTTTTGTATACAGTACTGTAATCTGTAAAATTACAATACTGTGTGTGTATTGTGTATTTTTACTTTTTTGAATTTGGCGCCAATCTCCGTCCCCGTGCGTCGTGACGTCGCAGGGAACGGAGCTCAGCGGCATTCGGGCACTGTGTGAGCGAAGGACGGCTCGCACACACAGCGGGGGGACATCGCTGGATCCTGGGACAAGGTAAGTAACTCTCCCTGTATCCAGCGATACGATCCCAAGTCTGGCTCGGGGTTACCGCTCGTGGTACTGAAATACTGAAAAGACACACAATGTCAGCGCTCTCAGAAAATGGCAGACCTCGCAGCCAATGTCAGCGCTCTCAGACAATGTCAGCGCTCTCAGCCAATGTCAGTGCTCTCAGCCAATGGCAGACCTCGCAGCCAATGTCAGTGCTCTCAGCCAATGGCAGACCTCGCAGCCAATGTCAGCGCTCTCAGCCAATGGCAGACCTCGCAGCCAATGTCAGCGCTCTCAGCCAATGGCAGACCTCGCAGCCAATGTCAGCGCTCTCAGCCAATGGCTGAGAGTGCTGACCAGAGTGCCCTGTCAGAGCACAATAGCACAGCAGTGAAGGTGGCTGTACTAACACTGGATTGTTAGTACAGTGGCTCAGACCTAAGCTGTATGTACGAGGCTTAAATCTGCTGTTTTTTAACAGAACATTGAGTCCTACTATGTAGCAGTTAGCAGTGTTTAGACAAACCATTTACTACTGACGGGGTGCTTACAATGAGCACTTAATTATTCACAGAAAACTTTTATCCCAAAAGAAAAAAAAACTGTTGTTGTAACTGCAGTTTGAGTTGGAGTTTGGCCTCATTTTATTAGTGTATCTAAATCTGCTAGTACATGTAACACTAGCCTCCTCCCAAGACTGACAATGCTGTTGTCTGCTATGCTCACTGTGCTCATTCATCCAGAGTGTAAGCACTCTAATATAGGAGGTGTGTTACTGGCCAGATCACCAGGTGAAAACAGAGTGAAAAAGCCCAAAAAAAAGAAAAGAAAACAAATGCAGCCACCACATCTAATGATTGGTGACCTGCAATATATGAAATTTTAGATTTTTGGTTTGATAATGCTTTATTATGTACAGTCTGGAGGAAAGAAGGGGAACAAGAGACACAATTGTAAGCTGTAAAGCTGAATTCCAGGTATGGCAGTTTATTCATAGTTAGCTTAGGTTCCATTCACACAACTCCAAAGTTGCACAAACTTTAGAGTGCAACTTTGACGCAATTTTGGAAGGAGGGGACTTGGACACAACTTTGGCTTTGACCAGTGATAATGAACAATTGTTCCGTTCCGTATAACATTCAGGTATGACTTCCCGTTTCCCATGTTTTCCAATGATAACCATTCATATATATGTGCATCTTATAGTTGCAGTGACTCCAAAGTAGTTCATGCACTACTTTGGTCCAACTTTCATGCAAGTTTTGAGGGTTAACATTGAAGTCTGTGGTCCTCAAGTTGCATGAAAGTTGGACCAAAGTAGTGCATGAACTACTTTGGAGTCACTGCAACTTTAAGCCATTGTACACACGGTTGGAGAATCCATCGGAATGTGTCCTATCGGACCGTTTTGTCGGATAATCCGACTGTGTGTGGTATGCATCGGACTGTTTCCGTCGGACCAAATTTTCCAACTTGCTGGAAATATTTTCCGACAAACTGGTCCGATTGGACATACTCCGATCATGTGTAGAGAATTCCGACCGGACAAAGTGCCACGCATGCTCAGATCAAATTCCTACATCAACGCTATTGGCTACTAGCCTGAACGTAGTCCCATCGTAACGAAATTACGTCATTACGTTCTGAAAGATCGGATTTTCCGACAACTTTGTCCGACCGTGTGTATGCAACAGTTTCGGACAAAATCCGACGGACAAAATCCGACAGATTTGGTTGGTTGTCGGAATCTCTGACCGTGTGTACAAGGGCTTAGACGCACATATATGAATAGTGATCAGTGGAAAATATGGAAAAATAATGGAAAATATGGGAAACGACTTGTCATGCGACTTTGATGTCTATGACAAGTCGTACAAGTATGAATGGAGCCTTAGTCCAGCTTTTGCCGTACCTGTGATCCCTATGGCAGCTGGAAATCACTATAATAGGCACCACTACTACAGTGATCAATACTGTGCTGAGTGGCGGCCCTTCTGCTGCATTGTGAACACAAGGTCACCTGCTCTGCACTGGCTCCATTTAGGGAACACTGGGCATTCGCTTAGATCCCTTTCACATAGGCAGTTCTCAGGCATTTTAGCGCTAAAAGTAACACCTGTAAAACGCCTGAAAACTGCCTCTCATGCCTCCCCAGTGTGAAAGCCTGAGTACTTTCACACTGGGTCGGTGTGCTTGCGGAAAAAAAAGTCCTGCAAGCCGCATCTTTGGGGCAGTTTAGGAGCGTTGTACCCAGCGTTCCCAAACCGCCCCTGCCCATTGGAATGAATGGACAGTGCTTCCAAAGCACCACAACATCAATGGTTTTAACCCTTTCTTCGGCCACTAGCAGGGGTTAAAAGCACTAGTTTTAGCAGCGCTTTACCACCAATGCGGCCATGGCTGCAGTGTGAAAGCAGCCTTAAAGGAGTTGAAAAAGGTTCATGTTTTTTCACCTTAATGCATTCTCCTTGCCACTTCTAGCGCTGGGCTGACAGAAGTAGTGATGCCACTGTCAATACTCCTTTCAGCCTTATAGTAGCAATACACGCTTGACCCTAGGCAGCTTCCACTTCTGCCCACCACTTGCCCCGGCCCTGCTGCTTCTGATCAGTGAATTCTTTTTGGAACATGTCCCTTCCATTGAAGTCAAAAACAATTGAGATTCTGTTGAGCGGATGAGCTCACACCACACACTGATTGAAATGTAGCCAGTCCAACAGTGTATGGTCAGCTTAAAGGGTAACTCCACTTTCGTGGGGGAAAAAAATAGCAAATAAAGAAAAAATAATTTAGGGTATACAATTGTGACACAAGTCATATTGTAATTGAATGTTATTAAAAATTACCTTTCCTTTTCAATCTGCAGCCACTGTCATTTTCTGTAAATTCAATGCAATATGGAGGTGTTCTGTACACAGAATGCATACTGACAACCCCCAGAAACATAATTTCCTGCTTGTGTGATTGGCTCACAAATTTTCCCAGAAGTCTACCTGAGATACAAGTCACATATTTCAGGCATCCCCTGCAACAAATTTTTTTTTCCTCCAATCCGGTCTAGATCTGTCTCTATCCATCAGCTCTCTAAGGTTTCAAGTGTCAGCCTTGTCGGCCTTCTCCAGAACATTATGGGCCATTCATCCTCTAATCCAGCAGTTCTTCCATGGGGCAGCAAGACCCCAAAGAAGACCAAGATTTCGCCAGATGGGATCTTCCCCTTGTTCTTGACTCACTGTATGACTCCAGTACCTCAGGGTCTGCTCCGGTTTCTGTCAAGGGTCTTTCTGCAAAGGTTGCCTTCCTAGTTGCTGTCACTTCGGCCAAAAGAGTTTCTGAGATCGGGTCCTTGGGTCATGAAGAACCATTTCTGACTTTCTTCCCGGACTGGGTGGTCTTCATCCCTATGCTTGGCTCAAACCCGAAAGTCACCTCAGTGTTCCATGAAAACCAAGAAATTGTCTTACCTACATTTAGGGCCCAGGGGTCCTCTGAAACCCATCCTCTGGACGTAGACGAATTACTGAGGGAATACCTGCAAGTTACTTCCTCCTTTAGACACTCCGACTACCTGTTTGTGTCGCACTCTGGCGGTAACAAAGGGAGGCAAGCTTCGACCAGAACAATTGCAGCCTGGATCGTCCAGTCTATTCAGCAGGCTTATAGGGCTAAGGGCTTGGCTTCTGCATAAGCAGTGACAGCATATTCCACCGGGGGTATGGTGGCTTTGAGGGCAGCAGCCAGGCATGTGGCTCCAGACGTCATCTGTAAAGCGGCTTATGGGCCTCTATTAATACTTTTATGTCACATTACTGTAAACTTTGGTTTAAGAGTCCTGTCAGTTGACGGGTTAAATTAAACATTTTTCTTTGATCAGGATACCAGCCCGTGTGGACTGGCTAGTTATTCCCCACACGTAGGCTGCCATGGAGTCTGTCAGGAAAACTGAAATTTTATTATCAAATACTTACTAGTAATTTTCCTTTCCTGATAGACTCCATGGCAGACGGAAGTACCACCCGTTGGTCAAGAGTTGGCTAATTACGGAATGCAGTCTCTAGCAGTAAGCTCGAATTTATGGGAGTGGGGAGTGGGTATAGCATTGGAGAGGAGGCAGGGTTAACCCACCCCTCCTTCTCTCCAATGCTTCCATGGAGTCCATCAGGAAAGGAAAATTACGGTAAGTATTTGATAATAAATTTTCCGTTTTTTCATCATGCACGTGTTTACTTTCTTGTATGGGCTGAATTAAAGTAAGAATTTTCCCAAAAGCAGGAACAGCTAAACATGGCACACCCTAATAAGTGGTCATTTAATTTTTATGGTACAAATGTCCAAAAGTTATTTTGGCTGGAGTTCAGCATTAAAAACAAAAAAGAAAAAACATTGAAAAAAAAGGGCAAACTGGATGGACTACTTGGTCTTCTTCTGCCATCACTCTTATATGTTAAGTGCTTGCTTGGTCTTGTAGTTTTGTATGCAGGTTAGCTGCCACTGACAGGTTTTTATCAGTTGGGAAGTGTATTGATGGCTGTGTGTTTCCTTTCAAATTTGATGCCACACTTCCAAGAGAAATCCCATTATAAATCTTCAAGGCTCCCCCAGCAACGTCTGTTCACACTGATAAGTCAGAGCAGAAGAGATCTGTCTCCTTTCAGGTCGCTCAGTTGGAAATTACATGTAGCTTTATGACATGTATGTGACCTGTATTTGGGGTCCTCAGAATAGTTAAACTGATATGAAAGTACAATGTATACGTAAAGCGCTGCGTAAATTGTTGGTGTTGTATAAGTACCTGAAATAAATAATAATAAAATCCAGTCTAAAAGGAGATACAAGTTTAAATTTTATTTATAGCCCAAAAGTTTTTTCAGTTTTAGTTTTAGGAAGAGTAGGGATTGGTTAAAACCCCTGTAAGGCTTTTTTTGCCTTGTTCCATTGGAGAGTCAAATCTTTCATTTCCTGTTCTGTGCATACAGCAGGAAGTAAGGACATTTTTCCAAAGTGAAGGAAATGTCCTCCTGAAACATACTTCCTCACTGAAAGATGCCCTCTTTATTTCTGTTTCAGTGACAGCAGTGATCTCTGTCATGTCCTATGTAGCCCATCCCCCCTACAGTTAGAACACACTGAGGGAACACATTTAACCTCTTGATCGCCCCCTATGTTAACCCCTTCCCTGTCATTGACATTTACACAGTAATCAGTGGCTATTTTTAGCTCAGATCGCTGTCAATGGTCAATGGTCCTAAAATAGTGTCAAAAGTGTTTGATCTGTCTGCCGCAATGTCGCAGTCTCGATAAAAATCACAGATCGCCACCATTACAAGTATAAAAAAAAAATTACTAATAAAAATTCCATAAATCTATCCCCTATTTTGTAGATGCTATAAATTTTACCAAAAATATGTAGAAGAATACGTATCAGCCTAAACTTTTTCCTATATTTTTGGGGATATTTATTATGGCAAAAAGTAAAAAATATTGCTTTTTTTTTCAAAATTATCAGTCACTTTCTTTATTTATAGCGCAAAAAAAAAAAACGCAGAGGTGATCAAATACCACCAAAAGAAAGCTCTATTTGAATGGCAAAAAATGGTCTGGTCATTAAGGGGGTAAAACCTTCACGGGCTGAAGTGGTTAATAGATACAATTTTTAACTTGTAAATAATAAGTAAAAAACAGCTCAGTCTTCAGGACTCAAGCAATACCGCATATGAATAAACACTTAAATTAAATGTAAAGGGTGACCAACCACATAACGTGCCTGCGACTTTGGGGGGGGGGGGGGGCTTGTTGCTGACTTCTGAACAACAGTAGAATATGACCAACAATATATCATATACCATAAATATAGACCCTCTGGGAAATTCCCCAATGTTACATGACCCTGTTTTTCCCACCTGAGAATCAAATACATAATCTTAAAGTGAGGCTTTTTTTTTTTTTTATAACAAACAAATTGGAAGGGGGGCGGCCACATGCCCATGCTGTACTGCCTCAAATACTTAAGCCCTCTCAGTCCATTCTGTTCTGGTGATCACGGTCAGCAGGACAAATAGAGAGGGTAGATTTCCCCAGATAGTAAAAACAACTTTATATCTTTTATTCTTGATAACAAAGTCACCAGTAGCAAAGAAATATCCAACGTGTCTCGGGGGGCCAAAGCATCTTCCTTCATCAGAGCTCAAGCTCGCTTGTTAAAGTGATTCTAAAGAAAAAATTTTTATTTAAAAAACAGAAACAAACTTACCTGCTCTGTGCAGTGGTTTTGCACAGAGCAGTCCTGATCCTCTTCTTGGGTTCCCCACTAGCGCTCTGGACCAGTGGCGTACTAAGTGTGGGGGGGGGGGGGGCGGGGGGAGTGGGCCGCCCCGGGTGCCACACACTGGGGGGGGTGTCAGGCCAGCGCCCCCCCTACTGTGCACTGTAGGGGGGTTCTTTACTGTGGTGGGTCCTGCACTGTAGGGGGGTCTGCACTGTAGGGGGTCTGCACTGTAAGGGGGGTCCTGCACTGTAGGGGGTCCTGCACTGTAGGGGGTCTGCACTGTAGGGGGGGTCCTGCACTGTAGGGGGGTCCTGCACTGTAGGGGGTCCTGCACTGTAGGGGGTCCTGCACTATAGAAGGGGTCCTGCACTGTAGAAGGGGTCCTGCACTGTAGGGGGGTCCTGCACTGTAGAAGGGGTCCTGCACTGTAGGGGGGGTCCTGCACTGTAGGGGGGTCCTGCACTGTAGGGGGTCTGCACTGTAGGGGGTCTGCACTGTAGGGGGGTCCTGCACTGTAGAAGGGGTCCTGCACTGTAGGAGGGGTCCTGTACTGTAGGGGGGGTCTGTACTGTAGGGGAAGATTCGGCACTGTAGGGGGGTCTGTACTGTAGGTGAGGATTCTGTACTGTAGGGGAGTCTGTACTGTAGGGGGGTCTGCGCTGTAGGGGGAGGGGTCTGTACTGTAGGAGGGTCTGCACTGTAGGGGGGGGGGGGGGTCTGCGCTATAGGGTGGAGGGGTCTGTACTGTAGGAGGGACTGCACTGTAGGGGAGGATTCTGTACTGTAGGGGGGTCTACACTGTAGATGGGGTCTGTATGGTAGGGAGGGGGGTCTGCACTGTAGGGGGTCTGTGTAACATGCAGAGGGTCCAGAGCTGTGAGGGGCTGTGTAATGTAAAGGGGTGCAGAGGTGCAGGGTGCTGTGTAATGTAAAGGGGTCCAGAAGTACAAGGGCTGTGTAATGTAAAGGGGTCCAGAGGTTCAGGGTGCTGTGTAATGTAAAGGGATCCATAGGTACAAGGGCTGTGTAATGTAAAGGGGTCAGGAGGTTCAGGGTGCTATGTTATGTAAAGGGGTCCAGAGGTACAAGAGCTGTGTAATGTAAAGGGGTCCAGAGGTGCAGGCTGCTGTGTAATGTAAAGGGGTCTAGAGGTGCAGGCTGCTGTGTAATGTAAAGAGGTCCTTAGGTGCAAGGTCCTGTGTAATGTAAAGGGGTCCAGAGGTGCAGGGTGCTGTGTAATGTAAAGAGGTCCTTAGGCGCAAGGTCCTGTGTAATGTAAAGGGGTCCAGAGGTGCAGGGCGCTGTGTAATGTAAAGGGGTCAGGAGATTCAGGGTGCTATGTTATGTAAAGGGGTCCAGAGGTACAAGAGCTGTGTAATGTAAAGGGGTCCAGAGGTGCAGGCTGCTGTGTAATGTAAAGGGGTCCAGAGGTGCAGGCTGCTGTGTAATGTAAAGAGGTCCTTAGGTGCAAGGTCCTGTGTAATGTAAAGGGGTCCAGAGGTGCAGGGTGCTGTGTAATGTAAAGGGGTCCAGAATTGCAGGGTGCTGTGTAATTTAAAGGGGTCCAGAGGTGCAGTTGTGGAGAGGGGGGGTACACAGTAGTGACAAAAAGATATTGAAGGATGCAGAGGTATGCAGGGGACACAGTGGGTGTTTTTACATTTTATGGTGGGGATGGGGGGGTGCCAGATATAGGATCCGCCCAGGGTGCCAAATGCTCTAGGTACGCCCCTGCTCTGGACCCTTCCCCCTTGTCGAGTCCCCCCATAGCAAGCCTCTTGCTGTGCGGACAGTCCTGCGTGCTAGCTCCTAAGCCAGCTCCCTGCATCCATAAGACACAGAGAGCATGGCTCAGCCCTGCTCCCGCCTCCAAGGCTGTGACTGACAGTGATGGGAACCAATGGCTCCTGCTGCTGCATCTCAGCCAATCAGGAGGGAGAGACCCGGGAGATCCTCAAGTCTCGTGCACATCGCTGGATCCAGATTGGGCTTAGGAAAGTATTAGGGGGTGCTGAGGGGGGCTGCACACTGAGGTTTTTTTACTTTCATGTACTAAATAACTTTCAGCCTTTACAACCATGTGAACAATCCAATGAGAACTGTGGTGTTACCTCCCAGAAGGAAATCTTTGGGAGACACAACCAGGGCCGTCTTTAATATTGATTGGACCCTGGGCAAAACTGTTCTTGGCCCCCCCCCCCATGCAGTTTTGCTCTCCACCTGCTCTGAAACATACAATAAATAGCAGCTAGACTCAAAATCATTTTACTGAATCAGATCAGGCAGCTATTGCGATTGGTTGCCAGTTACAGTGTATCATTACCGCTCACTGACTGGTTGCTAGAGGTTACAACACACATCACAGCTCACTGATTAGTTGCTAGAGGTTACAGCACATGATTTCTACTTGTTGAGATTACTGTACAGTAATACTGCTCACTGATTCGTTGCTAGAGGTTACAGCACATCATCTCCTCACTCCAGGGTCATGCTATACATATGGATGCCACCTTTATTTACATATCTATGCAGCTATTTGAATTTGAATGCTGATGCTATTTACATATGAATGCTGGTTATTTACATGTAAACACGGGGTCTGCAGGTGAGTAATCTTTACACAACAGTAGGGCAGAGCTGGGCATATTAGTAGCAGCACTTCACACTGAGATATCAGGACACAGCAAGAGACAAGGAAATGTAAACTGGTATAGTTGGCAAATATGAGGCAGCTGCTTTGGGCCACACAACAAGGACAGGGCCCAAGGCAGCTGCCCCTTTTGCCCTGCCTTAAAAACAGCCCTGGACACAACCAGCCATGTGGAATCTAATGTCTGTATAATAGCATTGCTGGTAACCTAGTAGTACGTCACAAGATTTCTGACTGGATTAACTGGTATTTTTAATCAAACAGATATAAAAAAAATTCTCGTGGTATATTTAACAGTAAAAAATATTCCAAATGGGAGATGTTCATTATTAGGGGTTTTCAAACCTTTTAAAATAAATTTTCACTTTTCACATTTACCTGTAATATTTTTTGCACACCTATACATTTTATATCTATATTTAACTATATTTTCCAGAATCATATTATTATTTTTCACTACACTGTATTGTATTGGCTCTTGTCTGTTTTCTTATCGCCTTTGTTGATTAATACATACAGGGAACAGCCTATGGGTGCAGGAATTTGTTTCTGGATGTAAACCCTCTCCTATACCCAGTGAAGTGAACAGACTCATATGAAACAAATCTCCCTACATAAGTTTTACAACTATATTTTCTGGCTTCATCTGTATATATCCTTAAGAAAGTGCTTTTTGTGTTAAAGTTTTCCTCTTTTCCTGGTTATCAGTGGGAATGGATTATTGGAAAACAGCCAAGCAGGGGAGGCCCGTCCATTAACCACTTAAAGAGGAAGTAAACCCTGATGAATTTACTTCCTCTTTCATTCCCTGCAAAGGTAAAGCATAATGGACTACTTACTATACATCGCATAGTAGTCATTTAGGGTCACTTACCTGACACAGGAGCCAGCGATGTCACCGCTGTCCCCTGTAGTCCGGCGCATCCATCTTCTCGGTGGGTCTTTGCTGCTACGCCGCTGTCATTCGGCGAAGCCGCGATGACGTCACTCCCGCGCATGCACACGGGAGCCGCCACGCGCGGCATATTCGTATATTGATGGTGCCGCGCTCAGTGCGCCTGCGCGCCGCTGTCTACGGCGCATGCGCCGTAGACAGCGGTGCCTGTCTTTCGGTAAATATCTCCTAAACCGTGTAGGTTTAGGAGATATTTCTTGGACCTACAGGTAAGCCTTAATCTAGGCTTACCTGTAGGTCAAAGTGTGTTGTAAGGGTTTATAACCACTTTAAGGATCAAGCCTCTTTTTTAGATGTGTTGTTAAAAACTGTTTTTTTTTTGCTAGAAAATTACTTAGAACACCCAAATATTATACATTTTATTTTCTAACACCCTAGAGAATAAAATGACAGTCATTGCAATACTTTCTGTCACACCGTATTTGCAGCGGTCTTACAAGCACACTTTTTTTGGAAAAAATACACTTCTTTGAATAAAAAAATGAGACAACAGTAAAGTTAGCCCAATTTTTTTTTTATATTGTGAAAGATAATGTTACGCAGAGTAAATTGATCCCCAACATGTCACATTTCGAAATTGCGGCCGCTCATGGAATAGCGACAAAATTTTACCCTTAAAAATTTCCATAGGCGACATTTAAAAAATTCTACAGGTTGCATGTTTTGAGTTACAGAGGAGGTCTAGGGCTAGAATTATTGCTCTCGCTCTACCAATTGTGGCAATACCTCACATGTGTGGTTTGAACACCGTTTTCATACCCGGGTGCTACTCATGTATGCGTTCACTTCTGCACGCAAGCGCGTCGGGCCACGGCGCGTTTAAAAAAATTATAATTTCTTATTTATTTTACCTTTTATTTATTTTTTTACACTGTTTAAAAAAAAATGTCAGTTTTATTCCTATTACAAGGAGTGTAAACATCCCTTGTAATAGAAAAAAAGCATGACAGGACCTCTTAAATATGAGATCTGGGGTCAAAAAGACCTCCGTTCTCATATTTACACAAAAATGAAAAAAAAAAAAAAGAATAAAAAATTTGTAATAAAAAAAAAAAAAAAAGACCATTTAAGAGCTATGGACGTAAGTGACGTTTTGACATTATGGAGACGGGTGGGGGCCATCTTCCCCTCAATCGTCTCCATACCTAACAGGACGCGATCACCTCCACCGGTAAGCAGCGGAGGGCACTTTAGCATGGCGGGGGGGCCCTCTCCCGCTGCCGATAAAAGTGATCTTGCGTACATATACTGAGCATTATGTGCAGCTCTTGAACTCAAACTGACAACTACTGATTTAGACATTACAGATACACAAAGCATTCATGCCTATGCATTGTGATGTGCTATACCACAGATGCATTTGTTTTTTACTGTATATGTACATTGGCACATAATTAAGAATTAATGGCAATACACTGCATAGCTGCGTAATAGCCACTTCCTACAGCCAGTGTTCATTTTGGCAAAAATGTTTTGTCTTAGTCTGACTAAAATGCCATTTTAGTTTTAGTCATATTTTCGTTATCTGAATTGGTTTAGCCATGTTTTAGTCAACTAAAATCTCCAGTACATTTTAGTAAACTAAAATCGAATGGCTTTAGTTAAATTGTAATGAATTATTTAAACATTTCTCTAGAATTTCCAAACGAATTATACACTCCTGGAGTAAAAATATAATAATATGTTATTATTTATGTTATTAAGGTTTGAACATGCGCTACAGACACAAATTTAGTCGTTGTGATATATAGTGTATCTATATATTTGGTGGTATTTGATCACCTCTGCGGTTTTTATTTTTTGCATTATAAACAAAAAAAGAGTGGCAATTTTGAAAAGAAAAACAGTATTTTTTACTTTTTTCTACAATAAATATCCCACAAAAATATATGAAAAAAACAAATTTTTCCTCAGTTTATGTATTCTCTACATATTTTTGGTAAAAAAAAATCTCAATAAGCGTATATTGATTGGTTTGAGCAAAAGTTATAGCTTGTACAAAATAGGGGATAGTTTTATGGCATTTTTATTATTCTTTTTTTTTTAGTAGTAATGGCGGCGATCTGCAATTTTTATTGTGACTGTAACATTATGGCGGACACATCGGACACTTTTGACACTATTTTGGGATCATTATCATTTATACAGCGATCAATGCAATAAAAATGCACTGATTATTGTGTAAATTTTATATAGGCATCTCCCCGTTCTGCAGCTCCGTGGCACGATCAGCATGAGACCCGCAGTTACAGTCACGCTGTACGTGGTGGGCACTGTCACGCTGTACATGGCAGGTACACGCCTGCCTGCCCCGCCAATTAAAGGGGACGTACAGATACGCCCATTTTCCCACCGCATTGTTCCGACGTATATTGACGTGCAGCGGTCGGCAGGTGGTTAAAATGCAAAAAAAACACCAAAACTGTAAACTCTATTTGCTGTAATGCCATTGCACATATTACCTGACTATATTACCAACATAATTAAGAAAAAATATAAGAAAAAACTTTTTCTTAATTTTTTCTCTTTCAGGAGCTTAGTAGATACCCCTTATTTATCCTTATGTGGTAGTGCAATAGTGCAATACATGTTTAAAACCTTTAATGTGATATTATTACAGGCTCTGGATGGAATTGCCGATTTAGAAATGGCCAGCAGAGTAGTGTTCATTTTGATGTTAATTATGGATTTAGTTTTAGTCATAGTCTTTTGACTAAAATGCAATTTTAGTTCTAAGCCCCATACACACTATCAGATTTTCTGCTGATTTTTGTCTTCAGATTTACCAAAACCATGTAGTGCAAGGGCATGCCTGATTGCACACAAATTGAAACTCCTAAGGTTTGACCTCATATTATATGATTTTGGTAAATCTGAAGGAAAAAATCAGCAGAACATCTGATAGTGTGTATGGGGCTTAAGTCGTATTTTACGCATCTGAATTGTTTTAGTTTTAGTTGTATTTTAGTCATCTGAATTGTTTTAGTCGTATTTTAGTCGACTAAAATAGTGTTAATTTAGCCAACAAAAATATTTTCGTTGACTAAATTAACACTGCCTACAGCACAAAAACTTGCATTACAGAGGAAGAATGAAGGGTTGCCTGACCAGGTCTGTTAGATTATAGAGTGCAGCAGGTCCAGCTCTGGTGTCTACTAAACTGCAGAGTCAAATTTGAATATTTCAACACAATTAATACAACAGGAAAATGTAGATAACACTGTAAAAATGAGGCTAGCTAGTAGGGACGAGCTTGGGTTGGACCAGTCCCGGGCCAATCAGCTGAGGGAGGAGGATT
The DNA here is from genome assembly GCF_037356315.1 of Lithobates pipiens. Taxonomy (NCBI): domain Eukaryota; kingdom Metazoa; phylum Chordata; class Amphibia; order Anura; family Ranidae; genus Lithobates; species Lithobates pipiens. The sequence goes on from NW_027507686.1 coordinate 208,937,734, forward strand.
TCCCACCCAACAACCGCATGTACACAAAGAGGCTGGGATGATTATGACATCACTGTTGACCTAATATGGCCACATGGCAAAATCAGGACAAAGACATTGACCCAATAATATGTGGGCAGCACAGTGGTGTAGTGGGTAGCACTTTCACCTAGCAGTAAGAAGGGTCACTGGTTCGAATCCCAACCACGACACCACCTGCCTGGAGTTTGCATGTTCTCCCTGTGCCTGCGTGGGTTTCCTCCAGGTACTCCGATTTCCTCCCACACTCCAAAGACATGCTGGTAGGTTAATTGGATCCTGTCTAAATTGTCCCTAGTATGTATGAATGTGAGTTAGGGACCTTAGATTGTAAGCTCCTTGAGGGTATGGACTGATGTGAATGTGCAATGTATATGTAAAGTGCTGCGTAAATTGATGGCGCTATATAAGTAACTGAAATAAATAAATAAATAATATGGACATGTAGCTGTATTAAGTTAATGATGTCACCAGCTTACACTCTAGAAGGGAGGGTCAAGTAGAAACAAAAGGTCATAACTGTGGGGGATGAGCTGATGGAGAAAATGAAAAACCTGTTGTTAGGTGTGGGTAGGATAGGCTTCTCTGAAGAGAAGGGTTTTCAGGGATTGTCTAAAAGCTAATAGAGTATAAGATAAGCAGATTGGGGTAGGGTGTTCCATAGGATTGGAGAGGCTTTGGAAAAGTCCTGGAGACAAGCATAGGATACAGGACAGGGAACCCCCCCGCCTGAACCTGAAGAAAAACTGACAGTTTTTCTCCGGGTTCAAGCGAACATGGGTTTGGACCAAACCCAAACTAAGCGTACTAGTTGTTAGCACAAGGTCTATTGGACTAATTATCTATTTCTGTGGCTTCAGTTGGGTTTTAACATGGATATTTATTTGTTAACTTCTTTGTCACTGACTATGAACTTACTTGTGGCAAAGCCAGGTCTAAATATGATACATCCATAAACATAGGAGTTCCAACCAACCAGAAAGCCCAAAGCAAAGTGTAGAAGGAAGGAAGAAAATTCTAGCGGAACCCAGTCCAGGCTTTTGTATTATAAACCTGAGTTTCATATATTATTTTGAAATCAGAAGGAGTGTGCATGTAGGGAGGGAGTCTCCCTCTGCCCTCCGCTTTAAACTTTGGCATAATGTCATCGACATCTTAAGAACGCTGAGTTGGATGCTGCTAGGCCCACTCCACCAGGGGATTTGAATCATTTTCTGTCTGTCTATATTGTGCTTCCTCTGTAACCTTACAAGCAATGTACAACTGTAAAAACAGGCAGCAGACCAGTTATCTGTCAGACCTGCAGAGGAACTCAGCGCAGTAATAAATAGTGCCTTTGACCTCCCTGTGGCCCCTGCTAGTACCAAACTATGCACAGACTCCATCCTACAGTCAGTGTTATTGGTCTGAGAATTCCAGCATGTATCAGAAAGAAAAATGAACGTGGATTATTAAAGACACGGAGTTCATTATCAAACTCTACGTGGTACTGACGTCTTCCCTTTATATATCTTAAAGGGAAAGTATAGTGTTGTGTCTAATGTTTAGTAAATAATTTTCAAACATGTTAAAAATATCGTTATCAATATATATGTGTATATTTATATTTTTATATTTATATATATATATATATATATATATATATATACATATACATATATATATATATATATATATATATATATATATATATATATATATATATATATATATATATATATACACATATTTATAAATACTAGCTTGGTATGTTTGAAGCTAAGGATAATGCCCCGTACACACGACCAGACTTTTCAATGGACTAAGTCCGACGGTCTTCCCGACGGACTTTCGGCGATGATGATGACTTAGACGTGACTAAACAAGGAAAGAAGTTCAATAGCCAGTAGCCAATAGCTGCCCTTGGGTTGTATTTGGTCCGTCGGACTAGCACACAGACGTACGGTTTTCACGATTTTTAGTCCGTCAGACTTGAGTCCGTCGGATAGATTTGAAACATGTTTTATTTCTAGGTCCGTCAGACTTTTGAGAAAAAAAAGTCCACTGGAGCCCACACACGATCGAATTGTCTGGCGGATTCGGATCCGCCGGGCCAAGTCTGCTGGAAAATCCAATCATGTGTACACGGCAGTAGGGTGTTGGACTGGCCAAGCATGTCTCCAGACCTAAACCCTATTGAGCATCTGTGGGGCATCCTCCAACGTAAGGTGGAGGAGCGCAAGGTCTCTAACATCCACCAGACCTGTGATGTCATCATGGAAGAGTGGAAGATGACTCCAGTGGCAACCTGTGAAGCTCTGGTGAACTCCATGCCCAAGAGGGTTAAGGCATTACTGGAAAATAATGGTGGCCACACAAAATATTGACAGTTTGGGCCCATTTTAATTTAGGGGTGTACTCACTTTTGTTACCAGCGGTTTAGACATTAATGGCTGTGTGTTGAGTTATTTTGAGGGGACAGCAAATTTACACTGTTATACAAGCTGTACACTCACTACTTTACATTGTAAAGTGTAATTTATTCAGTGTTGTCACATGAAACGATATAATAAAGTTTTTTCAAAAATGTGAGGGTGTACTTTGTGAGATACTGTATGCACACTGTACTTGATCGTACAGCACAGCCGTAGTCAATAACTGCTTCTCCAAATGTATAGATAGGCAGTAGATGGGAGTAGATGGGAGTTTTAAAACTCATACTCACAAAGCTGATACAACCAATTAAGGACGCTTAAGCAGCCATACACCCGCAAGTGCCTCGCAGACTCCCGGGGATGATCTGTGCATCAGGGAACAGCTGTGAGCACCGTTCTCCTTTGTATCGATTTTAGCCGATAACAGCTTCTTCTTCTCTCTCTCCTGTGGCTGTCAGCTAAAAAGCTATACAGGGAGATCGGTGTTTACAGCTGTCCCTCCTGCTGCACCGATCATCCCAGGCTGTTCTGTGTGCTCCTTACCCGGCCCCCTCCATGTCCTTTTCCGCCCCCCTGTTCTTTTCCGGCCCCCGTGTTCTCTTCTGCCCCTCCTGTCCTCCTCCTCCGCATCCCCCCCTCTACTCTGCTCAGTTTATGAATGAACAGGAGCCTCTGTCTCCTGTTCATTCATCTTTAGTGGCGAGAAAGGGACTGGGGAATCTGTGTCCTCAGTCCCTTTGTCTGTCTAAATTGGGAGATGTCAGGGTTCTGTTTAGATCCCTAACATCTCACCAAAGCCCCCCAAAAAATATAAAAACAAATATTGTAAAAAAAGTCTAAAAAATGAAAAAGTGTAAAAAAATAAAATAAACTACTGACACCAATCTCCATTGCCCTACCAACACTGTCCACTGCCCCAACCCCCTCCCCCCAAAAAGCATTGTGAAAAACAATTTAAATTGAAAAAAAATCAATTATTAAAAATAAAAAAAAACTACTGACACCGTCCACTGCCACATACCACCCACCCCCTTCCCAAGAAGCCCTGTGAAAAAATATTGAAAAAGTGATTTAAAAAATATGTTTCCGCGGGGTGGGCGAGTTGCGGGCATGAATCGCCGCCTCCCTGAAATAATTTTTTGTAGGTTGGGATGTCTGCAAGTAGATTTATGAACAAACATTATTTTGCACTAACATTTGTATAGAAATCCTCATTCAGTACATTTGAGGACTTGACAAATGCACTTAAACATTTTGTTTGCTTTTAAGATTCGATTTTGGAATGAATGTAATTTCCAGAATTAAACCACATTCACTGCTTTAAAATCCTTCATTTGAGAAACATTTTCCATCCTGGTCCTTCAAATTTTCTTATGACTGCACTCGAAAGCTAATGATGATTTGACTCCACCGATAAATCGAAAATTTAACAAATGTTCCTGAAATGAAAGTTTTCAAACACACAGCTTTGGTATAAAAAAAATCATTTTTAGCTGTGAGCCAATGATATTCTAAAATTAGAGTTACATTGCTTCTGTTAAAGTTTTTTTTAGAATTGTGTTTTTTAACAGACTTAAATGAATGTTATCTGAATAAAAGTTACTTTACAAATTTTTTTTTTTTGAGCATCCATCTGAAAGCATTGCATGCCCACGTGGGCCTAGTAGTGACCAATGACATATGGGATAGCACAAATCTAGAAAGATAAAAGAATTCAGCTTGCTTTCTCCTCTGCGTATCTTCCGCAGTCTAATGGGGCCACAGAATGAGCCAATCAGTCCTTAGAGAAATTCCTGCATTGCTATATTTCTGACCATCATAACAACCGGTCAGACGGTCCTCTTATCGTGGGTGGAGGTTGCTCACAATAGTGCTTTGAATTCTGCTTCCTGATCGTCCCCATTTATGGCGAACTATGGTTTCCAACCTTCCATGTTGCCTGACTCATTTGTTCCGTAGAGTATTCCTGCGTTAGAGGAGCATCTCCGTGGTCTTTGTTCCTCTTGGGCACAAGTCCAGGAGGCTTTGCGACATGCTAATGATAGGTACAGACTCTATGCTGAGCGCAGACACCTGCCTGCGCTTCCTATCAGGTTGGGGACCGGATCTGGCTGTCATCTCGCAACCTACAACTTCGTGTTCCCTCTCTGAGGTTCGCACCTCGGTTTATTGGGCCTTTCCGTATTCTTCGCAGGATTAACCCAGTGGCTTACGCATTAGACCTTTGTTCTAATATCTCAAATGTATTTTATGTTTTTCTTATTCCTTTCCTTGTTAAAACGTTTGCCACCTTGATGCCTCGTCCACACCCTGTACAGGTTGAGAACCATGAGGAGTATGAAGTATAGTTCATTGTTGACTCCCGTAGGTTCCGTGAGGGCATACAGTACCTGGTGCATTTGAAAGGGTTAGGTCCAGAGGAACGCTCTTAGACGTACATCCTTGGACGTACATTCCCCTGTCCTCCTTCGTGATTTCCATAGATGTTTTCACCTCAAGCGTGGTGTTCCTCCGAGGGGGAAATTGAGGAGGGGGTACTGTCAGGGCTGGGCTCAGCCCTTCCTTTTCTGAGCTGGCCACTGAGCTGTCGGCTATTTGCCAGCTCTTTCTCTCCACAGTGACTCACCTGTTGATAATATCCTGCTCGTCAGTCCTGCCTATTACGTCCAGCCCAGATGATCTCTGCCTTCGCCCTGGTCACATCTCTAGAGACGCTCTCCTGTGTTCCTGTTAAAGACTTGCTTGGATGACATTCCTTCTGGCTCCAGATCCTGATTGCTGTTATACTGCGCTCATCACTGGCTCCCTGACATTTTGGCTTGTCTGACTATCCGTTCTGGTTCCTGAACTCTGGCTGTTTTGTTTTGACTCGTTTACTCTGTTTACATTTTTCATTATTATTAAACAAGTGAGATTTAAGTGTATTTCTGTCTCAGTCTGATTCAAGGTTTCTGACAGCGTCTTGCCTACAGCCAAGCATGGTGGTGGGAGTGTCATCGTCTGGGGTTGCATGAGTGCTGCCAGCACTGGGGAGCTACAGTTCATTGAGGGAACCATGAATGCCAACATGTACTGGGATATACTGAAGCAGAACATGATCCCCTCCCTTCGGAGACTGGGACGCAGGGCAGTTTTCCGACATGATAAAGACCCCAAACACACCTCCAATTTGACCACTGCCTTGCTAAAGAAGCTGAGGGCAAAGGTGATGGACTGGCCAAGCATGTCTCCAGACCTAATCCCTATTGAGCATCTGTGGGGCATCCTCAAACAGAAGGGGGAGGAGCGCAAGGTCTCTAGTGGAAGAGGACTCCAGTGGCAACCTGTGAAGTTCCAGTGCTCCAGTGTACTCCATGTCCAAGGGGGTTAAAGCATTGCTGGAAAATATTGACACATTGGGCACAATTTGGCAATTTTTTTTACTTAGGGGTGTACTTACTTTTGTTGCCAGCGGTTTAGACATTAATAGCTGTGCGTTGAGTTATTTTGAGGGGACAGTAAATTTACATTGTTATACAAGCTGTACACTCACTACTTTACATTGTAGCAAAGTGCCAATTCTTTAGTGTTGTGACATGAAAAGATATAATAAAATATTTACAAAAATGTGAGGGGTGTACTCACTTTTGTGAGATACTGTGTTTATATTTATATATATATATATATATATATTTATATATACACATAAATATGACAGGTGGACATGTTTACTGTCTTGGGGGTCTCATCGAGGAAGAATGAAGTCAATAACCTTCCTGCTTCCTCGTCAGTTCCCACAAGATTCTCTCTTCACTCCCCAATTCACCTCTGAGCTGGTGAATTGGGGAGGTTGAATTCTGACAGATCGCCAGTGAAGTGCTCAGATCGCATCTTCATAAACTGTCCGTTTCTGTGTCAGTCAATGACAGCTTCTCTGTGTGCGGAGATGATCGGGGGAGAACATGTTCTCCCCCGATCATCTCTGTTTCATAAACCATTAATGAACTGAGATCAGCGGCGATCACAGTGGTACATAATTGTGAAGTGGAAGAAAAATGATAAAGGGTTTTCAAATTTATTTACAAATAAATATCTGAAAAGTGTGGCGTGCATTTGTATTCAGCCCCTTTTACTCTGATATACCTAACCAAAATATAATGGAACCAATTGCCTTCAGGAGTCCCCCAATTAGTAAAAAGAGTCCACCTGTGAGTAATTTAATCTCAGTATAAATACAGCTGTTCTATGAAGCCCTCAGAGATTTGTTAGATAACCTTAGTGAACAAACAGCATCATGAAGGCCAAGGAACACACCAGACAGGTCAGGGAAATAAAGTTGTGGAGAAGTTTAAAGCAGGGTTAGGTTATACAAAAATATTCCAAGCTTTGAACATCTCACGGAGCACTGTTCAATCCATCATCCAAAAATAGAAAGGGTATGGCACAACTGCAACCCTTACAAGACATGGCCGTCCACCTAAACTGATAGGATGGGCAAGGAGAGCATTAATCAGATAAGCAACCAAGAGGCCCATGGTAACTCTAATCCACAGAGATCCATAGCTCAGGACAACTATTAGCCGTGCACTCCACAAATCTGGCCTTTAGGAAGAGTGGCAAGAAAAAAGTAATTATTGAAAGAAAGCCATAATAAGTCCCGTTTATAGTCTGCGAGAAGCCATATGGGGGGACACAGCAAACATGTGGATGAAGGTGCTCTGGTCAGATGAGACCAAATTTGTACTTTTTTGGCTTAAAAGCAAAATGCTATGTGTGGCGAAAAACTAACACTGCACATCACCCTGAATACACCATCCCCACTGTGAAACATGGTGGTGGCAGGATTATGTTGTGGGGATGCTTTTCTTCAGCAGGGACAGAGAAGCTGGTCAGAGTTGATAGGAAGGCGGATGGAGCCAAATACAGGACAGTCTTAAAAGAAAACCTGTTATGCCCCGTACACACGAGCGGACTTTTCGACATCCAAACTCCGACGGACTGAGTCCGGCGGACTATCCGCTCGTGTGTGGGCTGCAACGGACTTTAGCTTCGCAAAAGTCTGACGGACTTTAGAAATGAAGCATGCTTCAAATTTTCCCGACGGAACTCCGCCGGACCCGGTCCCCTTCGAAAAATTCGCTCGTGTGTGTGCTACTCCGACGGACTAAAACCGACGCTAGGGCAGCTATTGGCTACTGTCTATGAACTTCCTACGTCGAATCCAGTCGTACGTCATCACGTTCGACTCCGTCGGAGTTTGGTGTGATGGTGTGTGGTCAAGTCCGTTCGGTCGAAAAGTCCGCCAGAACTCCGGCGGAACTCCGCTAGAACTCCGTCGGAAGTCTGTCAGACTTAATCCCTCTCGTGTGTACGGGGCATAAGAGTCTGCAAAAGACTTGAGGTTAACCTTTCAGCAGGACAACGGCCCTAAACATACAGCCAGATCTACAATAGAATGGTTTAAATGAAAGCTTATTTATGTGTTAGAATGGTCCAGTCAAAGGCCAAACCTTTGGGCAGCACAGTGGTGTAGTGGTTAGCACTCTTAGCTAGCTATAGGGTTGCTGGTTCAAATCCCAACCACGATACCATCTGCCTGAAGTTTGCATGTTCTCCCTGTGCATGCATGGGTTTCCTCCCACACTCCAAAGACATGCTGGTAGGTTAATCAGATCCTGTCTCTAAATTGGCCCTAGTATGTGTATGTGTTTGTAAGTGCATCAGGACCCTACAGGGTAAAGGACCACACTATATCAAGCTTCAACTCAACCTAAATCCAATTGAGAATCTGTGGCAGGACTTGAAAATTGCTGTTCACCAACACTCTCCATCCAATCTGAGAGAGCTTGAGCTATTTTGCAAAGACGAATGGGCAAAGCTGAAAGAGACATCCCCAAAAAGACTTGCAGCTGTAATTGCAGTGAACGGGGGTTCTACAAAGTATTGACTCAGGGGGGCTGAATACAAATGCACGCCACACTTTTCACATGTTTATTTGTAAATCATTTTGAAAACTATTTATCATGTTTTCTTTGACTTCACAATTATGTGCCACTTTGTGTTGGTCTATCACATAAAAAAATAAAAAATAAAATACATTTACGTTTTTTGTTTGTAACATGACAAAATGTGGAAAATTTCAAGGGGTATGAATACATTTTGAAGGCACTATACCAAACATATAATGAGGGATTCTTAAATTAGACGGCAAATATGGAATATACTTCAATTAGCTAACCCGTGCTTATGTATTTTTTTAAGCATATGCTCAGTTTGAATAGCCCAGGTTTGTGACAGGTTTACTTTAAGATTAGTACAAACATTTTAGCTTTGTCAAATTGATGCTTGGGATGAATGATGTTTTTTCATGTGGATACACTATTATCAGCTGGGTGCTTTGATGTTTCCTTTTTTCTGAGAACTTACAGATAAAGGAAAGAAAAACCTGATAAAGCCTGAGGTCAAGAAAGAAAACAGTACCTTGAATGGTTATACTATGGATGGTAATAGTAGCTGTGTATCATGCAGGGATTTTAGTAATGCTAAATGTTTGGCATGAATTTGGATGTTCACAGCAAACCGACAATCAGTTTAATAATAAAAAGCCTGTACTTGTATTGTCCATTTATTTGAAGAAGGAAAAAATCATTCTTATCTCTATGAAAAAAATCTTTAAATCTTTTTGGTTTACATTTTTATGTATTAATTATTTATTTATATATATCTATTTATTAAGTTAATCAATTTTAATATCAAAAGCCTTTCTTATTAAATATATATATTTGGGTCTATTGAAAATAATCCCTCATTTTACAACGTTCAGAATAAATTGACATATGACTTGTTTTATATGTATTTATTTCTTCACATATTTGTCCATTTATCCTATAAATATTTACATTAGAATCTTTCTATGGGCATACAAGGGAGACCTTTCTCCTGGACTATACTTAAGAACGGGTCCCCCTTGACAGGAGGTCATCATTAAATCCAGTATGATAAAAGTTTTAATTTACTATAAATACTTATATATATATATATATATATATATATATATATATATATATATATATATATATATATACATATCACAGGTGTGGTACTGAGCAGGAGGTATACATCCTAGTGCCAGCAATCAAACCTTCCCAAAGGCCATATATAAAAGAAAAAAATCCAGGGATTACTGCACTTAAATGTATTAATTCTCCATGTAATAAATGACCATATTTATTGGCGTATAACACGCACAGGCGTATAACACACACATTCATTTTAAGAGGGAAGTTTCAGGAAAAAAACGTAAATTTTAAATAAGGAACTTTGAAGCAAAATAAGGGTCAGTGCCCATCTGCAGCCTCACCATTGCCATCAATGCAGCCTCACAAGTGCCATCAATGCAGCCTCACAAGTGCCATCAATGCAGCCTCACCATTGCCATCAATGCAGCAGCCTCACCATTGCTATCAATGCAGCAGCCTGATTGATGCCCATCTGCAGCCTAGAGGGGACAGGGAGGGGGGCGGGACGAGCACGAAAGATTACATACAGGAGAATCTCCTATGATAGACAGAACAGTGGTCCAATGGTGGCCCAGGAGATGGGACTTCCTATTACAGAGGCAGGAGATTCTCACTGTATGTTATCTGACGGCTCTCGTCCTGCCCCCTCCATGTCCCCTCTGAGGCAGTTAAATTTGAAGTATTGGCGTATAACACGCACACGCTATTTGCACCCGATTTTCCTGGTGAAAAAGTGAGTGTTATACGCCAATAAATACAGTACATACTTTTCATGTCGTTCCAAATAACAGTTTCAGGCTATAAAACTTACGCCCTTCTTCAGATGGGAACAAGATGTATACTGACATTATTCTCACTTCATTTTATATTGTTGCATTTCACACCAGAAATCCATTAGGCATCAATCAACCAATTAATCAATACAAATTATCATAATTATTTTCATCCTAGATTCCAGAGAGATGGCTCAACGAGATGTAATCACACTCCAATCACATAGAAAAAGTTCAATTTATCCTAGTATTAAAATATACAAATCCATTAACAAACATCCAGATAAAATAAAAAAAAATATATATAAAAAAATATATAATAATAAAAAATAATGGTCTTGATAAGGACCTAGGATTAGGTTCCCTTAGGCATGGAGAGTGATCTCCTTTACCCTAAGTGGAGACGGGAGCATTCTCCAAATAGCACACTTATGCCCCATACACACGGTCGGAAATTCCGACAGAAAACGTCCGATCGGATTATGTTGTTGGAAAATCCGATCATGTGTGGGCTTTATCTGACTTTTTCTGTTGGAATTTCCACTGGAAAAAGTTTTTGAGCAGGATCTAAAATTTTCCGACATCAAAATCCGATCAGACTTTTTCCGATCGTGTGTAGAGAATTCCGACGCACAAAGTGCCACGCATGCTCAGAAAAAATTCGGAGACGAAAGCTATTGGCTACTGGCCTCTACGTAGTCCTGTCGTACATTTTGTACGTCACCTCGTTCCGAACGTTCGAATTTTCCAACAACTTTGTGTGACCGTGTAGACAAGTTTCAGCCAAAATCTGTCGAAAAAAAATCAGTTGGATTTTGTGGTTGGAATGTCCGACCGTGTGTATGGGGCTTTAGAAGATTGCTTTTACCATTTTTTGGTGACTCACAGCCTGAAAGTTACATTGATTTTGATTGTTTTCTACCTTGTACACCAAATACCAACAGTGAGAACCTACACTATAAGGGTTTTCTGGTCTCTCCTCTTCTTGCACTTCTTTTTCTTTTGGTGGACACCCCTGAGGATTTTTCCCATTACTCATCTTCGAGTTCCACCACCGAAAAAAATATCTGTTTAGGTTTTTTTTTTTTAAATCAAACAAAATACAGATAACCCAATTTAGTGCATACTGTATATTCCATAAAAAAATCATATTGTTAAATATTATGTGCTAGGTTGCCTGGAACCCTGTTTTACCTTGAAATGTGATCATAAAGAACCTGAGCTTAGAAGTCTGTGGAAGCCATTCAGAGGCTTGAAAATTTACTCCTGAAACGTTATATATGCATGTAGTACACCTCAAGTCGCAACCTCTAGCAGGTTCATCCAAGCCTCAGAATCCATTAACCTCCCTGGCGGTATGATTATGTCAGATTTTTGCGTCTCAAAGCGGAAATTTTATTGCATAGAAATTTGGCGTTTTATATTGTAGGCCTGTAATTCTTATCAATAACACACTTAAATCTGTGCAAACAAGAGTCTAGGAGATATCCCAGGTATGATAAAGTTTGAAACACAAAATCATAAATTATAATATAATAAATAACTATAAATAATTATAAAAAATAAGAATATAATAATAATAACATGAATTTCCCCACAATTCACTATTGCTCAATTCTGCAAGTGTTCTAATTTACTATCGCTGTTTTCTAGCTGGTCTAAAACCACTTTTGACGTAAAGGGACACTTTTTAGTTGCTATGGACAATCTCAAGTTTCCAGGCAGAAAGAACAGTATATATGATATAAAACTTCATGCAGGGCATTGGACAAAGCACTAGGGACAAAAGAGATGTGAAATGATTTCATACAGTAATGTAGTCTGTAAGATTACAGTGTACTGTATGTGTTATGAATTTTATATTTTTTGAATTTGCCGCCGGGCTCCGTAGCCCATGCGTCGCAATGCTCGCAGGGAACGGAGCCCGCACACAGAGGCTTTGGGCGGAGGACACAGCCCGTGGACACCCAGGATCACAGGATCCTGGGGACAAGGTAAGTATACTGCTCCAGGAACCTGCAATGCAATCTCGAGTGGTGCTCAGGGTTACCACTAATGGTACTGAAATGTAACCCCATGCCACACTCGAGAAAACCGCCATGGAGGTTAAGGACTTAAGAACATTAAAACATAGGATGGGTCAGAGACCTAGAAGCCACGTCACATGGCTCACTTTCTACAGTAGCATACTATCAGGGGAACACTTTGGGGTTGATTTACTAAAACTAGAGAGCGTAAGTGTGCATGGTAGCCAATCAGCTTCTAACTTCAACTTCTTAAATAAAGCTTTGACAAAATCTGATTGGTTTCTATGCAGAGCTGTACAAAATGTTGCACTCTCTAGTTTTAGTAAATCAACCCCCTTGTCTCAAGAGGCCTTTATTCTAGGTAGATCCAGGCCTGCTTAACATAATATGAAACCCAGTACGTAAGATGGGAGTAAACTCCCATGACTAATTTTTACCTATAGGTACAGTGCATCCGGAAAGTATTCACAGTGCTTCACTTTTACCACATTTTGTTATGTTACAACCTTATTCCAAAATGGATTAAATTCATTATTTTCTTCAAATTTGTACAAACAATACTGCACAATGACAACATGAAAGAAGTGTGTTTGAAATCTTGCAAATTTATTTAAAAAAAAATGAAAAGAAAATTGCATGTTCATTAGTATTCACAGCCTTTGCTCAATACTTTATTGAAGCACCTTTGGCACCAATTACAGCATCAAGTCTTTTTGAGTATGATGCTACAAGCTTGGCACTCCCATTCTTCTTTGCAGGACCTCTCAAGCTCCATCAGGTTGGATGGGGAGTGTCAGTGCACAGCCATTTTTAGATTTCTCCAGAGATGTTCAATCAGGTTTAAGTCTGGGGTCTGGCTGGGCCACACCAGAGTTGTCCCGTAGCCACTCCTTTGTTATCTTGGCTGTGTGCTTACGGTCGTTGTCCCATTGGAAGATGAATCTTCGCACCAGTCTGAGGTCCAGAGCGCTCTAAAGCAGATTTTCATCAAGGATGTCTCTCTGTACATTGCTGCATTCATCTTTCCCTCGATCCTGACTAGTCCAACAGTTTCTGCTGCTGAAACACATCCCCACAGCAAGATGCCACCACCATGCTTCAATGTAGGGATGGTGATGAGTGGTGCCTGGTTTCCTCTAGACATGACATTTCCCATTCAGACCAAAGAGCTCAATCTTTGTTTCATCAGAACAGAGAATTTGGTTTCTCATGGTCTGGGAGTCCTTCAGATGCCTTTAGCAAACTCCAGACGGGCTGTAATGTGATTTTACTGAGTAGTGGCTTCCGGCTGGCCCAGTGTTTCTCAACTCCAGTCTTCAAGGCACCCCAACAAGTAATTTTTTTCAGGATTTCTATTATTTTGCACAGGTGATTTGATCAGTTTCCCTGCCTGAGTAATTACCACAGCTATTTCATCTGAGGGAAATCCTGAAAACATGATCTGTTGGGGAGCCTTGAGGACTGGAGTTGAGAAACACTAGTCTGGCCACTATACCATACAGGCCCGATCGGTGGAGTGCTGCAGATTGGTTGTTCTTCAGGAAGGTTCTCCTCTCTCCACAGAGAAATGCTCGAGCTCTGTCAGAGTGACCATTGGGTTCTTGGTCACCTCCCTGACTCCTCCTTCTTCCCCGGTCGCTCAGTTTGACCGGGCTGCCTGCTCTAGGAAGAGTCCAGGTGGTTTTAACTTCTTCTTTTTATAATGGAGGGCACTGTGCTCATTGGGAACTTCAATGCTGCAGAATTTTGTTTTGTACCCTTCCCCAGATTTGTGCCTCGATACAATTCTGTCTCGAAGGTCTACATACAATTTCTTGGATTTCATGGCTTGGTTCGTGCTCTGACATGCACTGTTAACTGTGGGACCTTATATAGACAGGTGCGTGCCTTTCCAAATCATGTACAATCAACTGAATTTACCACAGATGGACTCCAATAAAGTTGTAGAAACATCTCAAGGATGATCAATGGAAACAGGATGTACCTGAGCTCAATTTTGAACATCATGGCAAAGGCTGTGAATATTTATGTACATTTGATTTTATTCCTTTTTTTATTTTTAATAAATTTGCTAAGATTTCAAACAAACTTCTTTCACATTGTCATTATGGGGTATTGTTTGTAGAGTTTTGAGGAAAAATAATACATTTAATCAATTTTGGAATAAGACGGTAACATAACAAAATGTGGAAAAATTGAAGGACTCTGAAGGAACAACATGCCCATACCATTCCTTCAGAATCCTGTGACGTGAATAGTGGCTCCAGCACGCATGCGTGGGAGTGACGTCATTGCTGCAAGTCCAATCAAATGACCGAAGCCTGCTAACCCGGAAAGAAGACCAGGTGAAGATAGACGCCCTGTCAGCAGTAACAGCGTGCCACTGAAAGGTTTGCTTTCCAGGTAAGTTTCACATAATGTGCTAGTATGCAATACATACTAGCACATTATAACTTTACCTTACAGGTTAAAAAAAAAAAAGCATGGTGGTTTACTACTGCTTAAAGTACATTACAATGTTCACCTTGTACAGCCCAACTACGCCTTTCCCATATAATTGTGATTTGCATCAGGTATCTCTTCAGCTATATAGTATAACATCATAAAAATGCTGAGCAAAACAATTTCCATTCAATGGAACAGAACATCTCTACTCAGTCTGACTTCTACAAGGGATCTTGCATTAGCACCAGGAGGAGAGTTTCAGCATCCATAATCTACTCCTAGTATCTCTTCCATATTTTTTGGAACAAGGTTATAGGAATGGCAGGGAAATTTGCCGATACTATACCCGGCATATCCAAACCTACAAGATTGTCTGGAGTTTATGGACTATCTCGGTACTTGATAATAAATGTCAATCAAATATAATAAAAAAATGTACAAAAGTTTAATAACAACCAAAAAATATATACAAACATGTAAACATTTAACAAAATAAAACCATATCCACTAAGAACAAACAATTTCTAGCGAATTTCCCCATAGGATTTATGTTGAGAAGTGGAAGGACAAAGGTCCTCTACCGGTTTCGCGGTCACAGCCGCTTCTTCAGGAGGGAAATCTACAAAATCAGTAATGAAAAAATAGCATGCAGTAAAATGGAACAAGAAAACAGCAAAATATGAAGCATATTAGCACAATACAGTTACATTCATATATAAATAAGGAGGCCGGCTCACCAGTACAACCAGAAGCAGTTGATCACAGGACCCACAAAATCCCCCCAGCGGCGAATGCGGGGGATTGTAACAGACTAACTCTGTCCTACAGGGAAACCCGCTAGAAATTGTTTGTTCATAGTGGATATGGTTTTATTTTGTTAAATGTTTACATGTTTGTATATATTTTTTGGTTGTTATTAAACTTTTGTACTTTTTTTATTATATTTGATTGACATTTATTATCAAGTACCGAGATAGTCCATAAACTTCAGACAATCTTGTAGGTTTGGATATGCCAGGTATAGTATCAGCAATTGCCCCGCCATTCCTATAACCTCGGTTCCAAAAAATGTATTGCTCCGGATGATGGTACGCTCATTTTTTTGTGATCTAATGTTTATTTGAGGCTAAAACTTACCTTATTGCTCTTCCATATTTTGGAAGGCAAAACAATGACTCAGCTTCTCTTCTTACCTATATAAGAATTGTTCCATGTTTTCCCACAAAGGGGAATCATTACACAACACCACTATATGGTGGTTCAGAAAATCTTCATGTTTTTGGAACAATGTGTCGCACTACATCCTTCAACTCAACTCCTCCATTCCACAAACACACTCCCCTGACTCCTCCCATAACCTGGTTATATATCCCTTGCTCAGCTAGGATCAGGGACAGAAGGGCGGGACTACTCCCCACTACATACAGATCCCACAGTGGTTTAGTGGTTAGCACTCCTTCTGGCCAGTTGGGTCCTTGGTTGAAATCCCAGCCAGGACACTACCTGCAGGAAGTTTGCAAGTCCTGCGCTTTTGTGGATTTCCTTTGGGAACTTCAGTTTCCTCCTATACTCCAATGGTATGCTCGTAGGTTAGTTGTGAGATAGGGACCTTAGATTGTAAGCTCCTTGAGGGCAAAGACAATTTACACTGTGTAAAATTCTGCATAAATAGTTAGTTTTCAATACATGTAATAATAACTAGCAGTTCTGACTTCATACTCATACACAAGGAGGCTGCCTTGCTAAAGAAGAGCATGTTTACGTTGCACAGTGAATTTTTCATGTTTTGTTGTGCATTTGTAATGCATTTTCATTTGTTTTTCATGCATTTTTCACATGCTGTCATTGAAGTCTACAGGACCTAAAATGCTTGTCAGTCCACCGGTAATATTTTCCTCAACAGCAGTGCAAAACACAGCAACATGTATTAAATGCAATACACCAATGCACCTAGCGATGAACATGCTTTGTAGCTCAGCACAACATGCAGCAACACACTAACATGTATTACAATGCACTGAGTTGCATGCACCATTTTTTGCCAGCACAGCGTACAGCAATTCATGTTGCCGTAAGGGAGCATTAATGTGAGTTACCATAATGCCATAGTGTGAGCAGGACCTTATAGATGAAGTACAGTGAGTGTTGTCACCCTAGAAATGCAGAAAAGTTGTGACTTTATGGGCGCAAAAAAAAAAGATCAAATATAAGGTGTACAAAATTATTTTATTTTGAGAGGCAAAATAAGAATTAATTCATTAAAATACAGGAAAAAAGAGGAAGCGATACACAATGGCTAGTAGAGTAAATTACAATTTCAGCACATATGAAACTTGCTAACATGTTTCGCCCATATGTTGGGCTTCCTCAGGGGATGCTGTCCATTTGCAAAGTACAGTGCCTTCTATATCTCCTAGAGAGCAACCAAAAACTGCCAGGATGATTAGATGTTTGGCTGCATCAGAGAAACCCAGCACCAAAGGTGGCCATAGATGGCAAACAAAGACCAATTGGTTAGGCTCTGCAGCTGGCTTAAATCCAAGGGCCAGGCACCTACATATACTATGATTGACTCTAAGGCTATCTGAAACAGATCTAACGGTGTGCTGGTGTCCCTTGGTTCCTGCCTTATACTGTACTAGCCATTGTGTATCTATCTATTCCTCTATTTTCCTGTATTTTAATTAATTCTTATTTTGCCTCTCAAAATAAAATATTTTTTTTTATTTATTTTTTTCATTTAAAGGAATTTATTAGAATAATAACAGTACAGAAGATAAGTACAGACATGTAAGTAAATCACATAAAGAAAAAAAAACATAAAAGGTAACAAGCATTATGTTAGTGAACACATCTGGTTATACAATGAGGAACCGTTGGCCTCCGGCCCAACCCCGTTCAGGTGTGCAGACCAGGTCCAACAGAACAGCTCTAGTGCTATACAAATTGTAGCTGACAACGGACTGCGGGTAGTATCCGTACTTCGTGGGTTGTGGGGAATACGGAAAAGAAGGAACAGAAAGAAAGAAGGAAGGTGAAAACAGTAGGAGGGATAGCGAGAAATCCTGTGCATAGATGCCATTCTATTCAACATGTAAGGTACAGCACGTAGTGGTGGGTCATCCATCCAGTCAACAGTGATTGTTTAATGCCGCTTAAACAATAGCTAGGTCACATGACCAATATCTTGTACTCTTGCGAGAGCCGGTACTCGAACCAGGGAGACCAAGTCTTGCGGTAGTGTTCAATGTTCTCTTCTGATTGTGCCTTAGTATCCTCCATTTCACAAATGGAAGAGATCTTGTGTAACTATTCTTTCAAGGAGGGAGTGCGTGTGGTTTTCCAATGTAGAGGGATAAGCGACCTGGCCGCATTGATCAGATGTCTAGATAAGGAGTTTTTGTACTTCTTTAAAGAGAAGTTGCAAATGTGGAGTAGACAGCACGCTGCACACGAAATTAATTAAGTCTAATAACAATAAATAAATAATCGCATACAAAATCTAAAAGACGCACCTATGCGATTAAAATTCATTTAAATTATATCTATGACCTATGTGCATAAAATCATTCAAAGTGATTAGTGGGGTATTCAGAATATACACATATTCCTAGTGTTATTCATACTACAATCAAATAAATATAAATAATCTATGCAATCGTAATAAAGTGGAAGTGAAGTAATAAGAGCAAAAACGCAGATCCTAATAGTATCAATCCAGAAAATTGTGAAATCAAAAAAATGTGTCTCAATCCATAAAAGTGCATCCAAGTGCCAACGTGTATATAAAAAGTTGTGTAAGGGTAAGATCCAGCAAGTAAGGGCCGGTTCACACAGCGGGCGATGCGAGGCGACACGACTCGCCTCGCCTCGCTCCCGCAAGTCGACAATGGAACCGTTCTGAGAGGAGCGACTTGAGTCGCTCCGACTCAGAAAAAAGGTTCCTGTACTACTTCTGGGCGACTTCGGGGGCGACTTGCATTGACTTCTATACAGAAGTCATCTGCAAGTCGCCGCCGAGGCCGCCGCAGGTCGCGGCGAGGCAAGTCGGAGACGCCTCGCCGTGCCTGCAGTGTGAACCGGCCCTTAGTAAACGAAGAGGTGTGTGTAAAAATATATCAAAAATTATATAAATAAACCTAAATAAAAAACACCAGGCCAAGGAGTTTCTTAAAGTGTCTCTAATTGACGTAAAAAACTAGCAATCCATATCAGTTCATGCAAAATAAAGTGAATCCACACTGTGCTGTGTAAAGAGTTAATTCTGTGAATGAACACGAGGTAGTTCCACCGGTGATCTTACAGTTCCTCAAATTGGGTGCTCACACACTGAGTGCAGTGGGTACCTTACCTCACTGCTGTCAGTTAGACAGCAATATGCTCCAATATTTAAGGTGTATACAAAAAATATATCAGTACAGCGCAAATACAAAATAATACAATAAATATCATAAAGTGAAAAAAATATAAATAAAAAGTCCATATAGTGAAAGAGATATTCAGAAAGAGTCCACTTGTGTAATGTATCTTCAATCAATATATCAAGTGACGATGTGATCCCTTCACCAATGAGCAAGTTGAACTCTCACCTCAACAAGTGGACCTCTGATAAATCAGATAGGTCAAAAACGCATGTTCCCATCAAGGGTAGATCATAAGGTTACAGCAGACCAAGCGGAAGCATTTCCAGGTAAGGTTCTCCTCCGTATCATCAGATCAATGTGATATCATATAAAAAAGAACAGGCAAATCTAGTGCTCTCCGTTGATGTAAATTTATTAAACAAATAAATAAAAAACAAATACCACTCACATTTAAAGGCACTGATCTCCAGTGCTGAGTGCTCAGATAAAAGGTACCATGCATGGATCAGTGTGTCAGCTGGCGGATGACGGATGACGTGACCTGCGTCGTGACGTCATCCGCCAGCTGACACACTGATCCATGCATGGTACCTTTTATCTGAGCACTCAGCACTGGAGATCAGTGCCTTTAAATGTGAGTGGTATTTGTTTTTTATTTATTTGTTTAATAAATTTACATCAACGGAGAGCACTAGATTTGCCTGTTCTTTTTTATATGATATCACATTGATCTGATGATACGGAGGAGAACCTTACCTGGAAATGCTTCCGCTTGGTCTGCTGTAACCTTATGATCTACCCTTGATGGGAACATGCGTTTTTGACCTATCTGATTTATCAGAGGTCCACTTGTTGAGGTGAGAGTTCAACTTGCTCATTGGTGAAGGGATCACATCGTCACTTGATATATTGATTGAAGATACATTACACAAGTGGACTCTTTCTGAATATCTCTTTCACTATATGGACTTTTTATTTATATTTTTTTCACTTTATGATATTTATTGTATTATTTTGTATTTGCGCTGTACTGATATATTTTTTGAATTTTGAAATGTGGGATTTGGTAATTTGACCTACAGTATTCTAGCTGCACTTTTATATTTCTTTTCACTGTATTTGTTGTGTTTCTTAGCGCTGGTTGATTTTTCACTTTATTTAAGGTGTATAGCCTCAGTTAGGGTGTATCTCCTCAATTGATATAGGTACAACAGTATACTCCAATGGTTAACGGTGTATATCCTCAGTTTGTACAGGTACCCCAGATAATTCCCTCCAGGTACTCCGCAATGGATCACAGATCAAACCCGGAAAAGAGAAAAGGGGCTCCAATAGTGAAGTAATGTCACACAAGTTCTTTATTATAAAAAGGACCAAGTCCTGGGTACTCACATTTAAGTAATATAGTTAAAACGTTACAGCTAAAACAACGAACGGCCTCCTCGTTCGTACCCCGGACGTCGCTTCCGGTATCCTCCTAGGCAAATCCTACGCGTATCGTCATTGATCACGTGACTTCATCAGGGACCATTCTGTTTCACTAATTATCACCTGAGGGGAGGGTCTGCACCTCTGTCGGTGGTTTGCTGCAACCATACCAGCTCTCTTTGCTTTACCATTGTAGCGCGAGGATAACCAACTATTACCATTTAGACAGCACGCTGCACCTAAGGTGAGCTTGGTCTCCGTAATTCGATGCACCAGCCTAGTCACATCATTCCAGTATGGTCTTATTTGTTCACACATCCACCAAATGTGTAACATAGTACCCCTACCTTTGTGGCAGCGCCAGCATAAGTCACTCGACTGAGGGTACCATTTGTGAGCTTTAGCCGGTGTTACATACCAGCGAGTAAGTACCTTGTATGCTGTCTCCTGCAATCTTGTACTGATGGAGCATTTGTGGGCTAGTATACAGGCCCTTTCCCATTGGGCATTTGTGAAGTCTATGTTCAGATCATCCGACCATCTCTCTCTAAACCGATCGCTCATCACTGCTTTTAGATGTTGCAGCCACTCATAAGCTGTAGAGGTAGTTTTCAACACCCTGTCCCCTTTGAGGCACACCGACTCCAACTCCGTGAGGTCTCTAGTAAAGAGGTTCCTGCGGGACGGCCTATTAACATATGAACGTATCTGGAAGTATGTCCACAGGGGCAAGGTGGGTATGATGTTGTCAGTTCTTAGGTCTGTGAAGTCTTTCATTTCTCCATTGTTGAAGCAATCGCTAGGTCGTAATAATTGGTTCCCCATTCCTGGGGTAAAGTCGGGATTATTTTGTAGAGGCATGAGTGGACCCAGGGGTGGGGAGAGCCTGTCCTGTTTAGTCAACATGTGGAAAAATTTCCAAAGTTGTCCCTATTAAGGGGTGTTTTTTTAGTTGCGAAGGGTACGCGGACTTCAGAATCCAAGGGGAGAAAAGTAGGGGCATCGGAACGGAGTCCCTTTCTAGCATCACCCAATCTTTCAGGTCAGCATGACAGTGCCAATCCACAATTCGCGCAATATGGGTGGTATGGTAGTAGTTCCGGAAATTTGGCACCTCTAATCCTCCTAGATTCTTGGGTCTCATCAATAGGGAAAACTTAATACGAGGCATTTTATGTGCCCATAAAAATTTCAGTAGGATGGCCTGAATGGACCTGAAGAAACTTTGGGGAATTTTAACGGGTAGTGCGCAAATTAGATATAGGACTTTAGGCAGGATATTCATTTCACAGATTGCCGCCCTGCCAAAACAGGTGTCAGGTCACCTTGAGGCGAGGTGACAGATGCACACCGTAGGGATCAGGAGTGCACCGCAAGATTGTGGACCCTACGGCTGACTGCTGCGGACAGGAGACAGGTCCCACCAGGGTTTGAGCGTAAGATTCCCTCGGGTGCGGAGTCAAAGAGCCAGCAGGTGTTCACCAGAGCCTCGAGTGGTGAGGATGGACTTGGCTGAAACTGGCTCCAGGTCGCGACCCCCAGGGTCCCCCAGCTCACACCCACAGTAGGCAACAGGAGGATAGGGATGGTGAGGGACAAAGCCAAGGTCGGGGCCACAAGCAGACAGAAATAGTCAGGGACACGCCAAAAGGTCAGGATCACAGGCAAACAGGGATAGTCAAAGACACGCCAAAGTCGGTAACGGAACAACAGAAGAGCACACGGCAGGTAACAGGAAGCCAAACACACAAAGGAATACACAATGGTTGATCAGCACTGATGGCCTGCAGTGCACAGGTTAATATAGGGCTCCCTGATAGGGCCTGGGGTGGAGCCATGCTTAGAGGAGAGATAATAAAAACCACCAGGTGGAAGTGGCTGGCCTCTTAGTCTGAACACATGAGGGGAGGTAAGCAAACACAGGAAGATCACTGCATAACCATGACACCAGGAGAAGAGCCCGGCATGCCAGTGTTGCAGGTCTCTCTCTATGGATTGAAGGAGGGGCACAAAATTGCGGGTGAAAATGGAGTCCACCTTGGGAGTTAGCTACACCCCCAAGTATTTAATGGCATGCGTGACCCACCTAAAGTAGCTATTCTCCATTGTATTCTTCAATTTCGGGGCTGGCAGTGAGATGTTCATTGCTTCTGACTTGGAATAATTAATTTTAAGGTTAGAGATGTAGCCGTATGTCGTGAACTCTTTCAAAAGGGATGGCACAGATATGTGTGGCTCGGTTACGAAAAATAGGAGGTCATCAGCGTAAGCGGCCACTTTGAACTCCCTCCCCTCGACCCCGAAACCCCTCACCGATTTGTTGGCCATAACACTCCTGATGAAGGGTTCAAGTGAGATGATGAATAGTAGGGGGGACAGGGGACATCCCTGTCTAGTGACATTATTTATGTTTACCCAGAGTGTGCCGTTTATCTTAAGTCTGGCCGAGGGGCTTTGGTACAGAGACGCTATTAAATTTAACATGCCGGGCCCCAATCCTATATGTCTGGAGGTCTCGAACATGTAATCCCAGGCTACTCTATCGAAGGCCTTCTCCGCGTCGGTTGACAGGAGAAGGCCCTCGATTTTTTGCTCATGAGCAGCATGTATCAGATCCAAGGCCTTAGTGACATTGTCCCTGGCCTCCCTGCCAGGCATAAAGCCCGCCTGGCTTGGGCCAATCAGCTTAAAGAGAAGGGGTGACAATCTTGTAGAAACTATCTTTGCCAATATCTTGATGTCTAAATTTAATAGCGAAATTGGCCTATAACTAGTGCAGTGTACCGGATCTTTGTCTGGTTTTGGGAGAACTGCGATGTATGCAGATAAAAAGTTAGGGGGGACCCTCCCTCCCCCTGTTAAGGAGTTCAAGGCGGCGTGGAGGTGTGGGGTCAAGGTGTCCAGAAATGTCTTGTAGTATATGGCTGTGTACCCATTCGGGCCCGGACTTTTGCCCGTTTTTAAGTTCCTTAATAGCTAGTCTGATTTCTGCTTGGTCTATCGGGGCGTCAAGAGCAGTAGAGTCCTCCGGTGTAAGTGAGGGGAGGTCTGAGTCCTTCAGGTAATCCCGTATCGCTTGTAGTCTATCACTCCCTAGGTCAGGGGGTTTGTGCTGTGGCGGGAGGTTATAGAGTTTAGTGTAAAACTCGTGGAAGTGATGGGCTATTTTGTCAGTCGTCCTGTCTATATGGCCTTCCCTATTCCTAATACCCGGGATGTTGGTTTTAGTCGTGAGGTCTCTCAGGGCTCTAGCAAGCATATGTCCAGCTTTGTCCCACTGCTCATAGTACACCCTTTTCCGTAAGAATAAGATTCGTTTGGTTTTCGATTCAAGTAACTGTTTAAGGGTCTTCCGAGCCTCTAGAAGCGCTGTAGCTGATTGCTCGGACAGGGACTGCTTATGAAGGGTTTCTAGGCGACAAATTGTTTGGGTTAGCTGTCGAATTTCCTTCTCCCATTCCCTCTTCCTTTGGGCACCCAGTGCCATCAGCACCCCCCTAATGGTGCATTTGTGAGCTTCCCAGATCGACAAAGGATCCATGCCAGGAGTCACATTGTGTTCAAAAAATTATTTTAGGGCTACAGCAATTTTGGGAGCAGTGAAGGGTCTGTTAGTAGTGAGGAGTTCAATCTCCACATGGGAGTTGTTTTGGTGTTAGTTTCCAGACTAAGATTGACCGATACCAGGGCGTGGTCAGAGATGGATTGAATCCCTATATGGGCATCCAGCACCGTGTGCAGGTCCTTTTGGGAGACAAACAGGTAGTCAATCCTCGAGTAACGATCATGAGGGATCGAATAAAAGGAAAAATCCTTGTCGGCTGGGTGTAGGTATCGCCATGTGTCTACTAGGTCTAAAGTGTGAAGGAGAGTTTTTATTGTCTTTAGGGTCTGGAAGGAGACAAACGGATGTGTCCAGTAAAGGGTCAAGCGGGATATTAAAGTCCCCCCCCAGAATTAGACAACCCTTCCCAAAGCTCTCAAGCTTCTTCACCAGCATTCTACAGAAAGCTAAATGGGAGGTATTGGGGAAGTATACGTTCGCCAGTGTGGTAGGTACACCTGCCAGGGTCCCTTTAAGGAAGATAAACCTCCCGCCCGGGTCCACTAATTTGTCTGTGAGCTCAAAGTGGGCTCCCCTGCTCAGTAGGATGGAGACCCCCTTTGATTTAGAAGCTTCATTAGTGGAGTGGTGTGCTTCTGTGAAGTAGGAGTCGGTGAGCCTCGGGACCTGGTTTGTCTTAAAATGAGTCTCCTGCAGGAAGACGATCTTCGGCTTACCTTTCTTCAGCTCCCTCAAAAGGGTTGAGCGCTTCTCTGGGATGTTCAGACCTTTCACGTTGTGTGACACCAGCGTGGGCGCCGTACCCAGTGCTGAGTAAGCCATTAGTTTGGGTTAGAGAGAGACAGTGGGCTATGCCTGCAATCCCAACCTGTGGAAGGCAAAGAAACTGATATATTAATACACTCCCACCTATTCCACTGTAATAAAGGCCAAGAGAGGCAAGTAAGGATCAAGAGAAGGGAAAAAGAAAGAAAGGGGGAGAGAAAGTCAAAGATAGAGGGAGAGTTAGTGGTAACGACCCACCTGGGCTATCAAGCCGCCCAAGTAGGTCAAAATTCCGGAGTCCGGGTGGGGACTGTTGCCACCCCCCAGACCCCTATCTATTTGCGGGGACAAGGGAGGCACCCAATCGGAGTGACGGCCGCTATCACTCACGCAGAAACATAAATAGGATACTACATAAGTTAGAAAGGAAGGAAAAACATAAGGGAGCCAAGCCCTTGCCCTTGGGGCAAGTATAACATGCTAAAAAGTCTTCTCTGCCATAAGAAGAGACGTATAAGCATAACTGTTAAAACAGGTGAACAATCTGAACTACAATTGGATTAAATAACTGAGAACCAGAACTGCAGAACATGCAAGTTGGCCGCTAAGGAGCACCGCCGGCAAGTGGGCGAGCAGGGTGACGGGCAAAACCGCCGACCAACGGAGGCCCCATAGTGATTTAAACATTAAATACATTTCTGGTGCCAGGTGGCACTAGTGCAGTAACCCGTCCTGAGCCCTGTAGTGACCCAAAGCAGACCATTCCAACAACCCGAGCCCACCCTCCACCAAGCAAGTGATATTCCGACCCCCCCTTTCTGAGTCTATATTACTGGGAGGCGGGAAAGTCAGGTCTGTGGGGGCCATGTATGCAAACCAGAATCCCGGAGAGTCAAGTCTTCAAACCATCACCCTAGATTAGCCTGGTTGAAAGCGTAGGTTGCTGGACTCCAGGATTACCCCGAAATATCTACAGCAAAGCTGATGTTGCAAATGGTATAGAAACTAGTTTGCCCAGGAAATATGTGGTGAGGGCGGACCACACACAGTAAGAACGTGATCACAGGGACCTATCATGTCAACCGCTAGTCATCTGGTAGGGACCTTGAGGAGTGTGCCCTGCTGCGTGGTGTACCTGTGCTAGGACCCTCCTGCCAGGCCTGGCGTTGTTTTTTGGCGTGGCGCTTGTCGGGTGTTGTCGCGGGGGAATGAGGCGGATTCCTCTCCCTGGGCGGTACCGCATACTCCTGATACCATTCCAGGAG
The DNA here is from genome assembly GCF_037356315.1 of Lithobates pipiens. Lineage (NCBI taxonomy): Eukaryota > Metazoa > Chordata > Amphibia > Anura > Ranidae > Lithobates > Lithobates pipiens. Next base: position 208,963,796 of record NW_027507686.1, read on the forward strand.
ATCTACAAGATCCAGGTGTAATGCGGTGCAGAATTCTGGAAGATCATTCGGTGTGCGGAGCATGTATTGCTTGCCATTGTGTGATACCAGGAGGGCAAAGGGGAATCGCCAGGTATAGCGAAGTTCCCTTGCCTGGAGCACATCCAATAAAGGGCGCAGAGCTCTGCGATTTTTAAGTGTTATCTGCGAGAGATCTTGAAAAGTTTTATGTTCTCACCATTAAACACAATCTGGTCATTTCTGCGTGCTTTAAACATAATTTCTTCCTTCAGGGAGAAGTTCTGCAAACAGCAGATTATGTCACGAGGGGGCATAGTATCAGGGCCTCTGGCTCGAAGAGCCCTGTGAGCCCGAACAAATTCAATGGCGGATTCCTCCGGTCTCTCTAGGACACTATTGAAGACCCTCTGGAGGGCTGGCATTATATCTGCTCTGCGGTCATCAACTCCGGCACGCCTCGGATTCTAATATTGTTCCTTCTCCCCCTGTTGTCAAGGTCCTCCATATGCCTGTTTAACTCAATAAAGTGCTGTGCATGTGTGGAGGTGACACTATCCAGTCTGAGTATTGCTTTGTCTCTGAGCTTCCCTGCAGTTTCCGCTGTGGCCATCTTTTCAGTGAGCACCAGCAAGTTAGTTTTCAGGTCTGTGATGGCCCCCGAAAATGACGCCTTAATGTCGGCTGCAAAGCCTGACATGTCTGCATATGTGAGGGGATGGTCGGGTCGTGCTGATCTCCTACCATTATCCTCTGTAGCAGATTGAGAGTCCTCACTGAGATCTCCATCCGTGTGGACCGGTGCCATCTTGCCTCTCTCCAGGGCCCGCTGTGCCATCGCTTGTTTCTGGAATATGTCCGAGATATTCCTGCTTGCGGACACCGTGGTGGATCAGCGGGATCGTGTGTGCTGCGGAACTGCTTGTTCATCCTCGTAAGATGCTTGGCAGAGAGGTGCTTAGGGCTTCAGGCTGAACGGAGCTCCTCTCGTAGGCCACCATCTCCGTCGCGTGCCAAGCCACGCCCCCAAAATAATTTTTTATACATTATATTTGATCATTTATTTTGCACCCATGAAGTCCCAACTTTTCTGCATTTCTATCATTAAATTCTGGAATGTGGTGCTAAGAATTAATGGGTGTGCCTGTGTTCATAACAATCATGTTGTCACCCTAGGAAAGGAAGTGCCACAAAATTTTAATAAATGGAAAAGTGCCTGGAAAAAAAAAAGAATATGAATGCAGCCGTCCCCCCCCCCCCCCCCCCCTCACTTTCCTAAGTCAGATACAAAGTACAGCCTGTGATATTGCTAGCTTTGTAAATCTTGTGTCAAAGACCTGTAATAAATATGGTATTGTGAATCTGCCCTTAAGTGTTGTACACTTTTTTGTTTTTTTTCCCCTTCTTTCTCTTTAGAAAGTGAGGCATCCTATTTTATTTCAAGTAACATAATGTTCATGTATAGAGGGTGCTCAATTATACAGATTTAAAAAGTGAACATAAGAATGATTTTTTTTTGTGTGGAATTCAGCCAATTCAATCAGGTGTGAAAAAGAAAACAGTTTTTTAATAAGATCTGGAAGCTTTGGGATTGATTTACTATGGGAGTATTTTTTAGGTCAACCATCCAATCAGTTTTTGGATAATTTTGTACCTTGCAGTGAAACTGTAGTGTGTTCTTTCAGTGAATGCAAATTAACAGATGTTATTTTAACATTTACAGGGGTTTATTTACTAAAACTAGAGAGGGCAAAATTAGTCACAGTTCCACAGAGAACCCAATCAGCTTCCAGGTTTTGTTGCTAAAGTTTAATTAAACAAGCCGAGGTTAGAAGCGGATTGGTTTCTTTGCAGAATTGTGACAAATTTTTCCCTCTCTAGCTTTAGTTAATAAACCTATGTCTAAAAGTGTTTGAGACATGCCTTTAATGGTTTACACCCTGATCATTCTGTTAAAAAATAAATTATTTAGTTTTTTGGTAAAATTTTATTTAAAATGTTTTAAAATAGTTATTCAAGGATTGACCAAGTCAAAAAATTATGTCCCTTATAACTGTATTTTTGGGTTACTGGTAACTGTGTCCATACAGGGTGTTGTTTGTATGTTGTTTATATGTTTTTTAACTATGTTGTAATAAAATTTAGATTTTTTTTACTGATTCTCTCTCTCATTATGTGCTCACAAAGTCCATACATTTTTTTTTTTTCAAATATAAAATGTTATTGAACACCAACTAAAGGAGAATTCTCAGCAATACAGAAAAAGAAACATTCAAAATGTATAGCATATTACAGACCTCATATGCAATATGGCAGCGAACAAAAGTCAATTTACATCCAAAATTGTTATGACAGTGAGAACCAATCAGTTAGTCCCATTAATTTTTTGACTTGGTCAATCCTTGAATATATATTTTGGATGTTGGCATGGTGAGGGTCTTCCCTACTTTAGTTTTAAAATATGTTTTTTCTAATTGTTTCAATTCCCCCCCATTACTCCTATACCATATTTATTTAGCAAAAAATATTGAAGTCATTGTATTTCCATTACACATTATTAATTACAAAAAAACAACAACAAGCTATACCAGTCTATTCATACCTGAACTCATAAAAAATGTAAACATTTTATTCTTTTTTTATCTCTAAACTAAAAATATATACCATATAATACTTGTTTTTTTAATCAGACTGGTAGACTTGCATTGAGGGAAAACGTATAATTCAAGAAACAAGAAAAAAAAAAAACATCTTTCTCTAGATTGTTGGTTTGCACAATGGAAAAGTAATTTTGAACCGAAATCAGAGAGCATGCTGCCTTCAATAGAAACAGTTTTTCAGGGACGTGCGGTGAGGTCAGTGGCTGGTGAGGCACTGGCTAGTATCAGAGCCAGATACACACAGGTTACATACGCCACGAACGTTAGAGTGAGAGCAATAATTGTAGCACTAGACCTTCTCTGTAACTCTAAACATAATTTAACTCTAAACATAATAATTACAGTAATCTGTGAAAATTTTTTAAAGCTTCGCCTATGGAGATTTTTAAGTACTGAAGTTTGGCGCCATTCCCCAAGTGTGCTCAATTTTAAAGGGGGACTGGTTAGGTGTCTATTTACTTGGCATAACAAGATCTTTCACATTATACAAAAAAAAGAAATCGGGTTATCTTTAGTGTTTTTTAATTTTTTTATTTTTTTCATGAAATACTTTAAAAAACGCGTTTGAAAAATTGCTGCGCAAATACTGTGTAGCATAAAAAGTTGCAACGACCACCATTTTATTCCCCAGGGTGTCTGCTGAAACATTAATGTTTGGGGGTTCTGAGTAATTTTCTAGCGAAAAAAAATTATGATTATTACATGTAGGAGAATAGTGTCAGGATTAGCCTGGGTGGCAAGTGGTTAATTACCATAAGTAAGTAATATAGACATAATTATTATTTTTCAACAGAAGCAGATTCGCATTCTCCCTCTTAACTGTGTGAGAAAAACATGGGATTGTGGGTAAATCTTATACACATAAACACATGAATTTTCTTGTAGTTAAGAGGGCTGGGCTGGAAAGAAGCATTTGTCTTTTAGATACATGCCCCTTCAATGACACTACAGTGAGAGGGGTGCCTCCACTGCAGCATTTTTATTGGACAGCTGGGGCTAATGGTACTTTACCATTGGTCCAAGACTCCAAGCTGTCCCTTGAGCTCAGTGCCTCTAGAGAGATGTACACCAACAATATTGCGCAAAAGGAAAATTATAAATTGAAATAGATAAATACAAAGAAATGTATATGATGAGCAGCCAACACGCTAAAACTAGGGATTTTTTTTAGCTGGAAAATCGATAAAAAATGTAGTGCAAGCGCTCAGCCTATACACACTTCTTATAGTGCTACAAAATAATATGTGCTCAAATATATGTATAGTATTACCCAAAGGAAAAAAATATAGATGCACTGTAATAAAAATACAGAATATGAAATTGTATAAATATGTACAGTGACCTATATATATACCGAGAGAAGAGGGTAATAGGATGTTGTATCTCTAAAAGAGAAAACAGTGACTATGAATATCTGTAAACAATAAACACAGTGATAAAATCCATAGATAACTGTGAAAACAGTGACTGTGAATGTCTATAAACAATAATCTCAATAATGAAGTCCATAAATGAATATATAGTCCAAAACAATCGTGCAGAGTGCCAGTAGTGACCAGGATCCTGTGATATTGTGACCGAAAAAAACAATGTTCCACCATGTGACAATCCCACCACCTTATAGGGTGTAGGCTTACCAGATCTATGTGACCCTAGTAGGCATACGCCTCAGGGGTCAATCAAAGCTTGCGATCCCAACCAAAGAATGGTCTCAAGGATTAGGTGTGTCAGTCATGGCATATACGATCCCAACAGATGGCTAGATGTGGTCAATATTCCTCATGTGCATATATAGATCCAACAATGATTCAGGCATGAAAGATGAAAAGACAGAACCGACATGGCATAATAACGTCTTTAAAAAAACTTTAATAAAAAATATTTTGGTAAAACTCACATTTCCAAAAAGTACAATCAAGCGTGTCAGGATAAAAATGGCAGTAGCGGAGTCCTCCCGACGCGTTTCGACCCACCGGTCATCATCTGGGGTGGCTCAGTGCCTCTGACAAGAAGTGAGGAGAGGCACTGTGAGCTCAACCTCTCAGTCTGCAAACAGAGTGTGTCAGCTTGTATTTAACCACTTAAGGACTGAGCCTCTTTCTGAGATTTGGTGTTTACAAGTTAAAAACATTTTTTTTGCTAGAAAATTTTGACGTTTTGATGTCGCTTGCACACTGCAATGATATGGAGATGGGTGGGGGTCGTATTCCCCTCACTCGTCTCCATACCAAGCCAGCAAGTGGACACGATCGCCTTTGCCGCTAGCGACGGCTCCAGTAAGCGGCAGAGGGCACTAGCTGCTGCCATAACAACAATATTCCTCTTCAAAGTAGTGACTTACTACTAACTACGGCGGGGGGTCCGCAAGTGGTTAAACTGGCCACTCTGTATGTAGCTTCTATCAGGTTACACAAGGAGCCCTGTATTTCCGGAACCACAGAAAACACAGAAGCAACGTTACTTACCGTTAACTCGGCTGCCAATGGTGCTGGTTTAAAAAATATATACAATATTCAGAATCGGCGATCTGATAACTTTGAAGTGTAAAGGAGGGATTGGAGGTGTTTTAGGGAGCTGTGATCAGTGTCAGGCAGAATGGGGAAATGCTTGTTTACATTAGCATTTCCCCATTCTCCCTCTCCGTGAGACAATCGCGGGTATCCCCGCGGACATCGCGTCCATGGGACCCACAATCACGCTCACAAAGCTCCTGGCAGGCAAGCGCACAAGCCGCCTCTTAAAGGGCAACGTACAGGTACTTTAATCTGCCTGCACGTACCCTTCTGCCGCAGTATATCTGCGTGAGACCGCCGGGAAGCGGTTAAACAGTTTGGATTCCCCATAACCAATAGCAAAAACAAGGGTTCTAACCTTTCCACACTATATCCAAAGCTAAAAAAAATGTTTTTGCTTTACATACACCTTAATCACTTAAAGGTGTAATTAATAAAAAAAAACACATAGCTGTTTGTCTGAAACTGCATATGAATTTATTCTGTGAAAATGGGGCCAAATTTAATGTTCCTAGGTTGTATTCTCTGCAGATTGAATTTTATTTATTGAACAAATAATGTGAATTGGGAAAATACAGCATTCTGGCCACTAGATGGCACTGAGTATCATAGAAAATAAGTGTGCTCCTCGTCTACACCTTGTGGCCATAGTGCAGTATTTTCTCCACTCAAACTGTAGTTTTTATTTTCAATGAATGACATTCTATCGCAGAGAATTTAAAACTGAGAACACTCAATTTTGCCACATCAAAATGTTTCATGATTAATGAGATTTCTTGGATTTTGCCTCTTATATAAACAAGAATTCTAAAAAAAAAATTGTTACACTGTATGGTTAAGACTGTAATGCTTTTAGCTGGCACCAAGCTTTGAAGGTGTCAGTATTGATGTGCGTATTTACACTAATCTCTGTGGCATTGGAGTCAGACAGCCAGGCACAGGGTGTTTTACAAATGACTTAGTGGCTTCTAATCCCCTTCAGTGTGCATGCAGCCATCACATTTTATTTCCCCCATAGAGCTGAGCAAGAAAAAAATTAGGCAGTTATTTGTAGCCCGTTCTATTATTTTACCGTAAATCTTTTAAATTCTGGAACTAATTACACAGAGGATATGTCTCAATTTGTTCTGCATTAATGCCACTGCCGGGGCCATAGTCAGAGCTGATTCTCAGCTTTGTGAAATTGATGAACTTAGACTAGTCGGAGTCCCAAGCAAACATCTGGAATTTCAGTCTGAGGTTGCAAGGAACAGCCTCTGACCCCACGTTCAACTTTCCGTGGAGAGAAGTACAGAGTCACACAAGAGGCACCTGTAGAAAGAGAATGAAGGAAAGCCATATTAACACAAGCCTTGCTAGAGTTGGCAACATTTTCGGATCATTTCCAGGGCCATTTTGCTGCTGAACTACTGTTGTCTTTTTCCCCAAAGGTAAAGAAGCAGAGCATTTATCAAACTGAATGTTTACTGAGCTTAGTGGATAAGGTAGTTTATGTTTATCATCCAATCGCATGCAAGCAAAACATTGGTTATTCGAGGTGAACAGCCTCCACACCCTCAATAAATCACCCACTGCATATTAATCCTATCTACTATCTCAGAGAACCATGGAACCTTTATGATCAATTTATTTGCTAAACTGGTATTTAAAGAAGTCTCACCTCAATCTTTTGGTGTTCTTTCTATTAGCTGAGTATTGAAAACATACGCAGCAAGCTTGTTGTATGCAGTGGACAGCTTTACTTTGATGGAGGATATCTAAATCATGGAACAGGAACTGAACAACAAAGTGCATAGAAAACAATAAGGATGGTACTTCCCCTGATTACCTTACCATTGATAACACACTATAATACTGCAGTGCCACCTGCTGCATAGATAGGTATAATGCAAACAGCATTGTCAGTTTATATAAGTGACTGCTATTGTTCTTCCAACACCCCTTCTGAACAGCATGTGCTTTGTCAAATTATATTCAGCTGCTTCTGGAAATAACAATGACGATCCTTCAATAGAGGCTTGGTAAGTGCATCTGCAGTCATCTCCTCTGATGGGCAGTATTGAATGTAAATAACACCTTGCTATTGATTGTCCCTCAGTAGGTGATACTTGACATCGATGTGTTTGGTCCTAGGATTAACCTTTTCTGATTGTGTAAGCTTTATGCAACCCGGGTTGGCTTCAAAAATGGGAATTGGTTTTGACATGTCTATCCCAATGTCCAAAAAAAGTTGACTAATCCATATCGCTTTTTGACATGCTTGTACTGCTGCAATGTACTCAGCTTCAGTTGAAGATAGAGCGACAGTTGTTTATTTTTGACTAGACCAACTTATGGTTCCTTCCCCATACTGGAAGATGAAGCCACTTGGTGATTTGTGGTCTGTGCAGTCCCTGACCCAATCAGCATCCACATATCTGACCAGTTTTGGATGTGAGTTTGCTGGTTAACTGTAACTTCATCTGAATTGTTCCTTTGAGGTATTGTGAACTGAACAACAAACAAGTGCATAGAACACAAAAAGGATGGTACTTCCTCTGATTACCTTACCATAGATAAACAGTATTTTTCTGCATTTTGCAGATTTAACACAAGACTTAATAATGTGTTAAAAAGACCAAAAGGAAGAAAATAGGAGAAGTTCCTAGAGTTTCTTACATGTACCAGCTACAGCCTCATAAACCCTACTATTATAACGGAATCCTGGGCCAGGAATCCAGGCAAAGCTTTGGCACATTGTGAAACTTGTGCATCTATTTCTGACACCAGCATCTTTGTCCCCTCTGGACCCATCATGATGATTTGTCTATAGGAATGTATTGGCTGGGTGGGAGGTAAGTACACTACCTGGAAATTTTATTTTGAAGTAGTCCAAAAATACCAGCATAACTGTAGGGTTCTGGAGGTTTAAGGTGAACATCAAATATGATACATACTGCTAAAGACGAGCTCCAGGCTCCTTCAGGATAACATTTAAGTCAGCAGCTGCAAATACTGTAGCTGCTGACTTTTAATATTAGGGCACTTACCTGTCCAGGAATCCATTTTTCAATCGGCTATTGGATGCTGCCACTATCTCACCCAAGGGAAAATGACAGTGAAGTCTTACGGCTTCACAGCCGGTTCCCTACTGCACATGCGCGAGGCATGCTGTGCTTTGTGAACGGGCCGACTGTGGGAAAAGATGAAGGGGGCTGAACTTCCGTCTCAGTTTGCCATGGCAAACTGAGCCAGAAGTTGGAGCAGATACCTGTCAAAACCAGGTACTCGCTCCCCCCACTCAAAAGGTGGCACATGTGGCAGAGGGTGGGGGGAAGAAGGCAGACACGCAGAGCTTCCCCTTTGGATGGAGCTCCACTTTAAACATTGCCAACACTTTTTCTTATTTTGGATAGAGTAGAGAATGATTACCAACTCTGTATTTTTTAAATCAAAATGATTTTGAAGAAATCCTCCATATATGAGAGTAAAGCCAGCCATATCGAACAATAAACTTGGGTATAACCAACCTGTTGGATTTTACATGTGATTATTGCTAGCAGCTATTATAGGTGCTAGCAGTAATCACTGTGTTCTCCTGGTGAGGAATGCTCCCCAACCCTGCCCCCAACAAGGAAAATACAATGGCTCCACGGGAGGGATTCTCCCATTAATACTGTCTGTGTTGATGGGGGAATCAAGCAAACTTCTTTCTGTCTATGGATGGCTTTACTGTATATGGTTCAGTTTTGTGGTAGGCAGAATGTAAGACCTTTGGAGAGGATGGATATTTCTGGTTGAAAATACACTAATAAGGCTACAATAACTTTTTTTTTGTTTGTTTTTCTTAGCAATCTCTACTATTCAAGACATTTCACATCAATTCCTATCCTTTAGACCCAAAAGGACAAATCTCAAAATGTTGGGTTTAGTCACCAAGACAAGTTGAAAGAGTGAATCTCTCCAGTAACAACACAGATTGCAAAAACACCCTGACAGGGGTTATAACCCTTTACCATTTAACCCCCCGCCCCCCCCAAAAAAAAAGTTTTGGCCTTAGATACAGTTTAGTATGAACTTAGCCATTAACACATTTTTACAATATACCTTAACACCAGTTAGTACACATTAGAGAAGATTAGATTAAGGCATTACTATAAAAAGAATAAGTAAACTTTGGAGCTTTGAATTTTCTGGCAGTTTTAAATTTCACAAACTATTGGTAATCCATTGTTACATAAGTTATCTTTATTTGGCAGTGATATAAAAACAAACATGGGGTTATTGCATTACTGTAATACAAAGAAGAATAAATAATACATTTCGATCTGGCTTTAGAAATAGGATGACAGCAGTGCAAAGATACTCCTGGTCTTTGAACTTATCATTATTTGGCTCTTATGTGAAGATTTATTTTTTATTTTGTTCAAATCACTCTTGGAAAAATTCTGCCAGGCTTTACACAAAGGAGCCGTATGTTATTTTTAGTTATAATAAGTTATGGTACTCTAGGACATAAAAGCGCTTAGCAGAAATTTTACACACATAAAAAAGATTTGATAAGAATCCAAAATTAAACGCGTGTAAAAAAAAAATGAAAATGTCACCCGTAAAAAAGTAATCTATCACATCTAAAAATGTACACTAAGTAAATCATCATTACCTTAAGCATAATGTATGGCTTTAAACCTTATATTATAGTTTAGCTGTGGTCAGGGACCCACCCCATATAAATTTTAGCCCCTCGTCAAGCTAATTGCTCCAGTAGAAAAAAACAAAATTAAACTGCTGAAGTTCCTAGACCTAGATCTATGGTCACATGGCACCTGGTTCAAAGTCTTTTTTCTTTCTGGACTGCAAAGTGGTAGGGCACACGTTGGTATCTGTGGAATTGGGCACTTCCTATTGGCTGTTCTTTGGTGGGGTCCCAGAAGGTCCCTGAAGACTTCAGTGATGGTGTGATGATGTCATATAGGCAGCAACAAGACTGGTTGGCAGCAGGCCCAGACTGTTGCATTGGATCACTGGACTTCTGAAAAGGCTCATGGGCTTGCGAACTCAGGTGCATAAACAAGTCTGTTAGAGGGTTTTTATTCATTAAAAATTGTTAATCGGTGGGGTCAGAGTGCCTGGTATGGATTGGAGGGGGCTACATTTGGCCTGAGATTGCATTTAACCCTTAAACCCTCCATCTTCACCTAAACCTAACTCTTAACATGAACCCAAGATCTTAACCTAACCATAAAGGAAAACTCCACTTTCATAAAAAAAAAAATCTGTAACCTACAGTATATCATTTCTACAAAAGTCATTTGATAATAAATGTAATTCAAAATAATTTAGCAGCTCAATCTTCAGGCATTATCATTTTCTAAAACTGTTAAAAAATGTAAGTATATCTCTAGCCTAAAACTTTTGGGATTAGATTTAATCAGATATTATTTTAAAAGTTGTCTGCCTGAGATATTTACCATTTCCATTTGTCCTAGTAGTCATTGTGATTGTGATGCGTAATTTAACATTTTACAGTTGTCACTGAAACAAGAAATGAGGGTAAGTTTTCCAATGGGGACAACTGTCTTATTGACAACTGTCTAAGAAGAGATTTCCATACACTATTACCAGTATTTTATGACGTTTCCTTTCAGCTAATATTTTTCTTAAAGAGGAGGGCCACCCTGAAAAAAGAAAATACATTAAAAATTAGAAAAAAATCATTAAAAAAAAAAGAAAAAATATTTTTTTTTTTACTTACTAGAAATGCCTGTTGCTAGGCACATCATCCTAATCTGCCTCTTCCTCCTCCGCGGAGATCTTCTTTCTTCTCTCCTCCGTGCGGCATCTTCTGGGTAATGGGTCGCGCTGTGTTCTGGGAACTGTGTGTCCCAGAACTCAGCACGTCCCATTCACAAAGCGCAGCGCGACTTGCGAATGTGCAGTAGGAAACGGGCAGTGAAGCCGCAAGGCTCCACTGCCTGTTTCCCTTACCCAAAATGGCGGCTCCGGGACCCGAGACCGAGGGACGGGTCAGCCTCGGGCGGCCAACATCGCGGGCGCCCTGGACAGGTAAGTCTACTTATTAAAAGTCAGCAGCTACAGTGTTTGCAGCTGCTGACTTTTACATTTTTTTTTTCAAAACCGGCCCTCCTCTTTAATGCTGATTTACCATGCCTTGTACTACATTGTGTTCCTGTGTGGAGGTGGCTATCTTGGTAGAGGGTTTTCCTGTCTTCAGAGCTACCACACTGATGACTGGTGATCTGATGACTAGTTGGATAATTAAAGCATTTATTACCCCAACACTTCATATTCCTGATATGTCCCTGCTGTAACATGTACCTGTATGAGAAAGTATCCTGTTCTCTTTTTAATTGCTTCCTTTATCTGGTGTTCCTGCCAGTCCCTCTGTTTTCCGATTAAAAACTGACCACACTAAGCAGGAGAGCACACCATGGTCTGTTCTCTAACTATGCTGGGAACTCAGTGTGCTCTCCTCCAATGATCAGACTTGTCCTGATACACCCCTGCTGCACAGCTATTCACTGGGAAGTTCAGCGCACTGCTGTTTCTCCTCCCCCTGCTCTTAAACAGCAGAGAACAGAGTGTATGTGATCACTTATAAAAAAAGGGGAAAAAACTATTTATAATTTATTTTTATATATATAGATACAAAAATGTTTTTCCTTTCATTTCTATTTTAACCACTTCAGCCCCAGAAGGTTTAACCCCTTTCTGACCAGGCCATTTTTTTTTATACAGTACTTCGTCGCTTTAACTGACAATTGTGCAGATTGTACAACGTTGTACCCAAACAAAATGTATAGTTTTTTTCAGCTCCACAAATAGAGCTTTCTTTTGGTGGTATTTGATCACTTCTTCGGTTTAGATTTTTTGCGCTATATACAAAAAAAGAGCGATAATTAAAAAAAACAAAAAAAAAAACAATATTTTTTACTTTCTATGCTATAACACATATTCAAAAAAAGTATATAAAAAAACAATTTATTCATCAGTTTAGGCCAATAGGAATTATTTTACATATTTGAAAAAAAAAATCGCAAATAAGCATATATTGATTGGTTTGTGCAAAAGTTATAGCGTCTACAAAATAGGGGAAAGATTTAGGGACTTTTTATTTGTTTTATTGTTTTTACTGGTAAAGGCTTCAATCTGCGATTTTTAGTGGGACTATGACATTGCAGAGGACAAATCTGACCCTAAGTGCCATTTTTTGGTGACCAGAGACACCAGTACAGTGATCAGTGCTATAAAAATGCACTGATTACTGTATAAATGTCACTGACAGGGAAGGAGTTAACACTAAGGGGGCGATCAACGGGTTAACTGTGTTCCTTGGGAGGTCTCCCTAACTGTATGAGATCGCTGTTCCTGATCAATAGGAACATCAGATCTTTCTCTCCTCCCCTGTCAGAACAGGGATCTGCCTGTTTACATTGACAAATCCCTGTTCTGGCTCTCTTTTCCGCGATCTAACATCGGACATCGAGGATATAAAATCCTGGTGACATATAATGGACAACAATTTTCTACTGCCCACAGTCATTTTGGCCCCATGCAACATCAAAATAAAAAAGGTGCCCATGCCAAGATAAGGTGAGGATAGGATAGGGTGAGGATAGTTAATCTCCATGTGATCTGTAGGCTATCAAGCTTAGTTAATTTTAAAAAGAGCTTCTAAAATATTATGTTCACAAAAGGAAAGATAAAAAAAAAACTTACTGCTTCCGAAGCTTCTGACACTTTTGGGAGGCATGAATGATGATCACCATGACTTGGAAAGCAAATAGCTTAAAATCCCAACCGTGGATTGCCCTCCAGCCTTTTAGGAGTGTCCATTCTTGAGGGATTTCTCTCCACCCAGGAGGTAGCAATGAGGTGTAATGATGTCACTTGTCCCTCTGCGTTGCTATGGATATTTTTTGGTGATTTTATAGCATAGTACGATTTTTAAGACCATGTGCTGTTTTAAGAAGCTAATGCTTCCCTTATTGATATGCAAATGAACCAGTTGGACTGGTTTATGAGCTAAGTAGAGGAACATCTTTACAGGATATGATGTAGGTTAAATTAGGGGGAGGGGAAGACTTTGAACAGGCATGTGGTTAGACAAAGGACAGAGTATTTTTTCGAAGACAAAGGAACAACATGTGGACTTGGGAGACAGCAGTTTGACTTTGAGCAAAGACCCAATAAGAAGATTTCATCAATGTAAAGCCCAAGTTAAATAACTGTTTAGTTTACTTATTGCATCCATATGCAGTAGTACGTGCTTATTTGCTAGAAAGGATAATGGGCTTGTGCATGTTATAGACATTTGTAATACTTTGCATGCTATGAATTGTGTTTTCTGCAGTTGTATATGTGCTTTTCCTGTTTAGTAAAAGCATGAATACATTACAAAGGTCTAAGCTTCCCTTGGCTTGTATCGAAAAGAACCTTTAATCCCTTGTACACACGGTCGGAGATTCCGACGGAATGTGTCCTATCGGACCGTTTTGTCGGATATTCCGACTGTGTGTGGTCTCCATCGGACTGTTTTCATCGGAATATGTTGACCAGTTGACCAACTTTTCCAACTTGCTGGTAAAATTTTCCGACAAAATGCTCCGACCGGACATACTCCGATCATGTGTGGCCTACTCCGATGGACAAAGTGCCACGCATGCTCAGATCAAATTCCTAGACCAAAGCTATTGGCTACTACCCTGAACGTAGTCCCGTCGTAACGAAATAACGTCATCACGTTATGTACAATCGGATTTTCCGACAACTTTGTCCGACCGTGTGTATGCAACAGTTTTGGACAAAATCAAAACAAAATCCAAGGGCTTAGACACCAAGCAAAAAAAAACATTGGAAGTCGGCCGAGGTCAATTTTTTTAAATACATTTTTTTTAAAGCCCAACTCCAGGATTACATTGATCCCACTCCCATCCCACCCTCCTACCTCTCACTGATTGAATAAAAAGAAAATTGAAATGCCTATTTTACTATGATCCTTTCACACCAAGTCTTTCTCTTCTTGTGTTTAAATCCGGTGGGTCCTTCTTCCAGGTGTCCATGTCACTGCCTGTTAGCAGTGGACACTTCCTGTTGGTGTTGGCAAAGCTTTCAGCAGTGGGGCCTTTCAAATTTCTCGGCTTCAGAATTTGTACACAGGGGCATTGAGGGGACCGGTCAAGTAGCATACGGTGGTCTGTCTCCATAGCAGGAAAATATTATTCCCCGTAGAAAAAAAACAGGACTTTGAGTGAGGACACCAAAGAAGTGTTTTGCAAGAACAATAAGGAATAAGGTAAAGTAATCCTTAATGCACTGGTGAATTTTTATTTTTGTCTAATTAACTAATTCTGTTGTGATTGAAAGTCTGCTTTAACTATACTATTTCTATATATCCAGTTATAGATGATAATCACTTTTGCAGGGCTGTAGGCTCACCTTTTGTGTGAATTGTTTTGTTTTTTTAAACTTTTTTTTCCAGTGTTTATGTTTTTTGCTCAGCATCAGTTACTTTGTATGTATTTTTTTTTTCAAAAACGTTATTTCAATAAAGAAACACATTTCGGTATTTTAACAAAAAATAAATAAAAAATCTCACATTTTTAGTGAGCCAATTCCAAGCTTTTGGGCAGAGTTAAAGGAGACATAAAAAAAAAGATATGTTTAAGAACACGTGAAACTATCCTTGCCAGTGAGTTATTGCCTGGAATTTTAGTTCCAAGGCGATGATATATGCATATACGTGAGATCTTGCTGATATAATTTGTCATGTTCAACTTTACTTCCATAGATTATTTATCCCAAAATGCATTTTGCATCTCAGTAAAAACTGCCATCTGTGTAGAATTATAGTATTTTTCTATTCTACAAAACACTCTCATTAATCAAGAAATATTCGTCACTTTGGACCACATAAAGTGCAGTAGGTGCGTTCTGATGTAAATTTGGATCTTGCTCATATCTTTTTTCCCCACAAATCTCTGTGATTTATGTCAGTTCATTTTGTCTGCAGTTTCTGTCCTTTTCTGTTTGGCTACTTCTCAGGTGTGTAAGAGCCTCCAAAATATAAAATAAAACAGTGTTTGGTAAGGTGAGACTAGCTTGTTAAATCAGTGGAATATGGGAATAAGTGCACTTGAATGTCATAAGACCTTAATGCATTGCCCATTCGGAGTCAGGAGCTTGGCACTGGAAGTTGTTGGCGCAGAGTTGTTGGTGCGGAGAGGAATACCCTACCTTAAAGTAAACCTGAAGGTAGACTATGGACAATCAAGTAACACATTCTTAACTTGCTGAGCTGCTGAGGATGAAATCAGTTAGGGGTTGTTTTTTTTTTCATGTAAGAATATGTAAACACTTAAATGTTCATAGTCTGGTCACAGGTTTAGGTTTAAAGTGGTTGTAAACCTCTGCCATGAAATATGGGCAAAGCATATCCCTCTACAGCAGTGGTTCTCAACTCCTGTCCTCAGGACCCACTAACAGGCCAGGTTTTAAGTATTACCTTGGGGAGATGCAGACTAGAATACTGCAATCACTGAGCAGCAAATGATAATCACCTGTGATATATATATATCAGTTATCTTGCAAACCTGTCCTGTTGGTGGGTCCTGATGACAGGAGTTGAGAACCACTGCTCTATAGTGGGTACTTGCCTCAATCCAGAGCACTCAGTCTCATTTCTGCTGCTTTGCTCCTCTTCTATCTGCATGAGTCATTTTAGACAGCTTTTCATGACAACAAAAGGTAAAAAGGTGACAGGGGAGGGAGTTCCATCACACAGCCTGTGATTGACAGCCTCAGCTCTGTCCCAGTATGCTGTGCATGTGTGGGTGAGTCCCTTCCCTCCAATCAGCTCTCAGCTCTTCTCAATAAGCTCTGCAGAGTGTAATTTCAGCTCCCCATCCCTTGCTTTCTGAAAGCTCAGAAAACTGTACAAATTCTGGAATGGCTGTAGAGAAGAGAAAACTGCAGATAAACAGGTACAACCTTTGATTTGGTTTGTTTTATCTTTGTGTATAACTTGAGGATAGTCACTACGTAGAGTATATGTAAGGGTTTATAGCCACTTTTAGGTCGCTTCCTTACATTACCCTTCACTGTAACCTCACACTTACTCTCCCTGTAACCATAAACTGAACTTAATACTAGCCATCACTGTATATCGAACACTATACCTTACACTAGTCCTTCCTATAGCCCTTAACACTAACCCTAACTATAACTTTCCCTGTAATCTTCCAGTAACCCTCCACTAACCTTCCTCATAATTAGTGATGAGCAAACTTTTCATACCCGAACCTAGGTTCAAACTAAACATTGAACTGTCGCTTGTTTGGCCCCATTTGGCAGGAGCCGAAAAACATATATAAAACCAATATTTCTACTGCTTCTATATGTGACAGGTTCCCGCCGTCAAAGGTTCCTAGGGAAGTAGAAGGTTCTGGCACCCACTGTCTCCCTAACAACGACTGCCACCAGCACATTGACTTACATGGCTGAGAATCCCTGCCCATGTAAGCCAAGGGGCAGGTATAACAATGACATCACTGTTCAAATCTGGCCATTGGTCAAAGATGTCATGACTTTATTGATCTCTTCACTTGTATAGCTGATGACAGCTAGGGAAGCTGTCATTCATCAAGGAGTACCATTGGGATCAGTCATGTGCACCAGGTTTGTTGGGTTTTTTCTTTCAGCGAGTCTGCTGGAGACAGACATTTATTTTCAACAAGGGACTTTGTTGTGATTTTTGAATAAAGGACCTCACAGTGACATCATTGACCAAATATGGTCAATGATGTCACACAGGAGACTCCATCCCTTTGTATATATCAGCTGTCATTCACCAGAGCTGTTAGAAGAAGGGCAGTAGATGTCAGCATAGTATTGTGTAAGAAAGAGTCATGTTTTTCTTCTTTCTGCAGGTTGCCAAGCGTCAGGCAATGTGATGTTTGTGGATCTACATACACAGTTGAACGATGTGATTAATGGTGGATATACATTGTGTTTTATTTTTAATTAAGGACTTGACAAAACTGTGTTTTTTTACTGTTTACCATCCATTTTTTTGTGAAAGAGTAGGAGTATTATTTACTCCTTACTTATTCACATGGGGGGGGTAGTATTTGAGGGGCCCCTTATTGTTAAAGAGGGGCTTCCAGATTTCGTAAACCCCCCCACACCAACCACCAACACCCACCCTCATCATAATGGGAAGAAGGTGTCTTCCCATGGGAACCCGTTCTCTGCAACAGAGCAGTGGTAAGCAGCTCTGGCAATAGGAGAGGTAAGTATTCCATTTTTTTACAGCTATGTGCTTGGCTGAAAAGGTTTTATTGTGTGGCAAGGTCTCTTTAACCCCAACTCTTGTCTTCCCTGTTACCCCAACACTGCTTTTCCCTGTAACCTTACATACTAAGTCTATATAACAAACAGTATAATGATTGTGTAGATATGGTATTTCTCTCTCTCTCTCTCAACGTATATCTTGTTTCCAAAACATATTAAAGCAGAACTAATCCCATCAATTTAACCACATGCCGACCGGCTCACGCTGATTTACGTCGGCAGAATGGCACGGACATGCAAATAGGCGTATAGGTACATCCCTTTGAATTTGCTGCCATGCCATTGAGTGCGCGCTGGCCAGGACTTCCGTGAGTCCTGACCGACTCTGGGATACCTGCAATCGTCTCACGGGGAGGAAGAACGGGGAGATGCTAATGTAAACAAGCATCTCCTCGTTCTGCCTAGTGACGGTGTCACTGATCTCTGCTCCATGTGATTGGAGCAGAGATCAGTGACATGTCATATACAGCCATGCCCCCCCACAGTTAGAAATATTCCCCAGGGCTCACTTAACCCCTACACTGCCCCCCTAGTGGTTAAAGTGGAGTTCCACCCTAAAGTGGAACTTCTGCTCATCGGATTCCTCCCCCCCTCCGGTGCCACAATTGGCACCTTTCAGGGGGGAGGGGGGTGCAGATACCTGTATAATCCAATAATCCATGTATCTGCACCCACTTCCGGGAATAGCTAGCCACAGCTAGCCACAGATGCCCCCACCCCCCCCCCCCCCGTTGTGTTCTGGGAAACACACAGTTCCCAGGACACAGAGGGGACCAGTGAAGACGCACAGCACGACTCGCGCATAAGCAGTAGGGAAGCAGGCAGTGAAGCCGCAATGCTACACTTCCTGATCCCCTGACAGAGGATGGCGGTGGGGGCAGCCAAGAGACGAGTGATTGCTTGTCATCTGCTGACATCGCAGGCACCCAGGACAGGAAGTGTCCATTTATTAAAAGTCAGCAGCTGCAGTATTTGTAGCTGCTGACTTTTAATACTTTTTTTTAAGGTAGCCATCTTTAACTCCTTCACTGCCAGTGTCGTTTACACAGGAATCAGTGCATTTGTATAGCACTGATTGCTGTATAAATGGCAATGGTCCCAAAAATGTATCAAAAATGTACGACGTGTCCGCCATAATGTCGCAGTCATGATAAAAATCGCTGATCGCCGCATTACTAGTAAAAAAAAATATTAATAAAAATACCATAAAATTATCCCCTTTTTTGTAAACGCTATAACTTTTGCGCAAACCAATCAATAATCACTTATTGCGATTTTTTTACCAAAAATTTGTAGAAGAATACGTATCGGCCAAAACTGAGGAAAAAAATTGTTTTTTATATATTTTTGGGGGATATTTATTATAGCAAAACGAAGAATAAAAAATAATTTTTTTCAAAATTTTCGCTCTTTTTTTGTTTATAACGCAAAAAATAAAAACTGCAGAGGTGATCAAATACCACCAAAAAAAATCTCTACTTGTGGGAAAAAAAGGATGTCAATTTTGTTTGGGAGCCACGTCGCACAACCATGCAATTCTCTTTTAAAGTGACTCAGTGCCGAATCGCAAAAAGTGCTCTGGTCTTTGGCCTGCTAAATGGTCTGGGGCTTAAGTGGTTAACAGTTTCAAAAAACAGTCACATTCCAGGCATTCCGGGAATGCTAACTGTCACATGTGCTTTCAACCATCAGTCAAACCATCAAATGTCTGGTGTCATAATTGACCACATATGCAGTACCATGACAGTTGTAGATCAAACAGAGGATAATATGGCAGCTTCCTTGGCTGAAAAGGATTAGGAGGGTTTAGTTCCGCTTTAACTTAAACATATTACAAAAAAAAAAAAAAATGACTGAAAAACACTGTTTAACCTCTAGTGCAGGGATATGCAATTAGCGGACCTCCAGCTGTTGCAGAACTACAAATCCCATGAGGCATAGCAAGACTCTGACAGCCACAAGCATGACACCCAGAGGCAGAGGCATGATGGGACTTATAGTTTTGCAACAGCTGGAGGTCCGTTAATTGCATATCCCTGCTCTAGTGTATGGGTCTCCATACTCTAAAAACCCTTTGGGTGCATTCAGACCAATGCGCTGTGCTAAAGCATGGCAATGCACATTATATGCGTCGGTTCCCTGCAATGCCATTCATTGTGAATAGCACCCCAATGCACGTGCGTTGCAATGAAGCATAGTGAGAAACAGAGCTTGGTGTCCAGTGAGTGATAAAATGCAGCCTGCCCCATTTTCCTGTCCATTGCTGGCCTTTTATTTTGAGTGGCTGTTTAACAGGACACGTGTCAAGGCACAACCACATTGCATTGTAAATGGGCCC
Source organism: Lithobates pipiens (assembly GCF_037356315.1). Taxonomy (NCBI): domain Eukaryota; kingdom Metazoa; phylum Chordata; class Amphibia; order Anura; family Ranidae; genus Lithobates; species Lithobates pipiens. The sequence continues at coordinate 208,983,655 of NW_027507686.1, forward strand.
TTTAAAGGCTAGGTATGCATTTTATTGACAAATGTGACCAGACTCTACAGATACCACATCAGTAAAACCTTTTTTTTCTGTTTACATTACATTTTCGGAGCAGCAAAGAAAGTAGACTTTATTAGAATGTGCTAACAAATCAAAAACAAGAAAAAATAATTAAAGCATCATTATCATTGTGATGACAGAGCAGGAAAGGACCACAGATTGTGTGGAAGTGCGGCAGACTGGGTTGTTTCACTAACCTTTGCTTTTCCTCCCACTTGCACTGAATGAGAAGCCGTCGTGCCATTTCAGCCTACAGAAGACAATCTTAATATCCCTTGGAGAGAGATCTGTCATGATCGACTTTGAGGAATATGTACAAATGTGCACTGAGAGGCATCATGGGGTACAAACCCAGGGAAAGAAGAAACGTTTATTTCATTTATTCTGTTCTACATGGTTTGCCTCATTTAGAAGAACTCTGGCCATAGGATATTTTTTGAAATAATAGGGCTGATTTACTTAGATTAGTAAATAAGTTAAAGCTGTGTTCCCTTTAATCATTCAATGGTGTGCAAGAAAAAAATCCAGATTTTAAATTTTTCTTGCACATGATTGGGTATTGTAGGTATTCCATGCAAAATCACTTTTACCCTATTTTACAAGTCTCAGATAACAGTCATTTTATTTTGCAAAGTAAACATTTTTTCATTTGTGTTAGTCAACACTACTAAATGCAACCACTTAAAGTGTATGGCAAGCAGTGATGTATTTTGGTTTGCTGTCCTAGGCAAGACTAAAATTGTGCACGCCCGTACAACGGCAACAGACAACGTAAATTTGACTATCCATAGGCAAGGCTTTAATAGCTTTCACAGGTTACCACTTTAGATTTACAGAGGAGGTCTAGTGGTAGAATTACTGCCCATAATCTGATATTCGCGGTGATACCTCCCATTTGTGGGATGATCGCTGTTTGTGTGCGTGTGGGGTCAACACGTGCTTTCGCATTTGCGTGCGGAGGGAGGATGGGGGCATTTTGTTTTTTTAATTACATTTTTTTATTTATTTTGTTTGTTTTTTTGTTTTTTTTTGCTGTCGCAAGGAATGTAAATATCCTTGTGGCAGTAATAGGCAGTGACAGGTACTCTTTATGGAGAGATCTGGGGTCTAAAAGACCCCAAATCTCTCCCCTGCACTTACAAGCATTCAAAACACTAAGATTGGTGTTTTTGAATATTGAAGACTTTTAAAATAGGGCGCCGATGGTTTCCGAGTAAATCGGAAGTGATATCTTGTTATCGCTTCTGGGTTGCTGTTATGCTGCGTACACACGATTGGATTTTCTGGGAAATGTTGGAGCTTGTTGGCGGTAAGTCCGACTGTGTGTATGCTCCATCGGACAATTGTTGTCGGACTTTCCGCCAACAAATGTTGGCTAGCAGGCTCTCAAATTTTCCACCAATAAATGTGTGTTGTCGGACTTTCCGATCGTGTGTATACAAGTCCGTCAGACAAAAGTCCAAAGTACAAACACACATGCTCAGAAGAAGAAGTAGACGGTCTTGTAAATTAGCATTTGTAATGGAGAATTAACTTTCGTGAAGTGGAAAATTTTGAAATCTCGAAATGCAATTCTCTTCTTTTTTAATGGGATAATAATGAAGCTGCTTTGCTGGTGATACTGATGGAGTTATTGCAAACAAATTTTCAAAGGTTTTTTTTCTTTTCTAGTGTTATCAAGAATTTTTATTTGTGCAAGTTACCACAACACCATTATCCTGTAGTTTTTAAGAACAAAGATACAACTATGTTGGTGTCCCTTGTCAATTTTACATTGTATTTTTTTAAATGCAACTGCCTACTCACAAACTGTAATTTGAAGTAAAACACATAGCCAAGTATTATTCTCCACAGTTTTTTTTATTGTGCATTAAAAAAAGAAAACAAATAAAATTAGACATGCTATCTGCCAATAGAACTTAACCAAAAAGTGTATTGTATACATCCAAAAATACAGAAAATATACCAAATTAAATCATAATTCCACGCAAAAAAATAATGTCACAGCAATAACTCCAAGGCCAATAATAAATAACACGTTATCTCCCCCGATTCAGTAACATGGCTGGTTGAAGAACGGCCATTCAGAAACAAACTGGAAAGCACGAATCAACACTCACCAAACTTCTACTAACACAAAATTAGCAGAAGGAGCCTAAGGGGTGGTGCTAAAGAGCTGAAAAAACACGTAGTAGTCTAGTACGTCACTACGTTCGTAATTGTTGGCCAACATTTGTGTGACCAAATGTATGCAAGACAAGTTTGAGCCAACACCCTTTGAGCAAAAGCCCACGGTTTTGTTGTCAGAAAGTCTGATTGTGTGTACGAGGCTTTATGAACAGCTGATCAAAGCCAATCCAAGCTTTGCTTGGCTATCCAGTCAGGAGACAGGAGAGCCCGAGAGAGCAAGTGAAGGCGGGGGGGGGGGGGGCATCCCCTCCTGCTGCTTATAATAGCAATGGAGTGGCTAGTAAGCCGCTCCAAAGGGAGCCAACTGCTGACTCTAAAAAACTACATTGGAGTATTGCCTGCAGCTGCAGGAATTTCCCGGTATGGGCTTTGCACTCCTGAAAAGTTCCGCCCAAGGCAAATGCCTTGCTTGCCTCATGGTAGATACACCTCTGAAGGCAAGCTTTTTTTTTTGGATTGAGTAAGGAAGAATTATAAGCCCTGTTGGATATTACTTCTATCTGAGGCTCAGTTGAAGAGATTTTCTGTCAAGGTGATAAAAGTTTTACAGTTTTAAGTACAGCATCAAACGCAATTAAAATCATTGTCTTTCTATTTTTTAGTAGAGCAGGGATAGTTATGACCCCAGTGAACTTTTTACTGCTGCCTGTGTCCTGTCCTGAGAAGATTCTCTCTCACATCCTGTTTTGTGAAAGCGTTGTCACCAGAACAGGAATTGAGGATGAATCTCTCAAAGGAACCCCAAATAGCAGTAAAAACCTAAGATATTAATTAAAAACTTGACTCAAGTAAAGTACACAACTATAATAGGCTCTCTCTGTTTATACTACACTTTGAATCTCAAATGACCACGAAACATTGCTGCCTTCCTAGGACTGGGGTAGACCTAAACTGAAAAGACAAAAGAAAGGACACACGCCCTGGGAGGGGTGCTTTTCCCCCCAAAAAAACATGTTGGATTCCTATCACGTTATGTAAAAACATTGTTTTTATAAACATAGATCTACTGGACATCGGGTGCTCCTTTATATCTACTTTTCGTGAATATATGCAGAATCAACCAGCAGGCCGTACCCCGAGGTCCACACCTAAAGAGCAACATGGAGTAAAATGCTTTTCTATACCCAAAAGAACTAGATGTTTCCTTTGACTCTAAGTCCTGAACAGAGCAGCTGGGGTGTTAAGGAATGAACAGGCCATTGAGCTATTGTGATAGAAACTCTTGACTGGTAGGAGCATGGCATGAGGTGGGGACGTGGTTACCCAATCACACTGTATGATTCTATATAATGAAGTTAACCATTGGCCATCTGGAAAGAAAAAGAGGGACTCTGGGGAAAGGGTGGGGGGTAATTAAGTGGAGCAAAGGAGTGTGTCACAGCAGCTTGTTTGTCTTTTTTATTGTACTTGGTATGCCCCTCTCCATTTTATTGCTAGTTAGTACACTCCTTAGCAGTGGCGTAACTAGAACCTTCAGGGCCCCGATGCAAGAAACCATGAAGGGCCCCCTGAACCCCAGCCAGGGCCCTTCCCTCCGAGTCCGGTGGTGGAACTCCAGGGCGTGGTCACAGGTATGACCTTTGTGAGCCCTGTAGTTCCAGGGGGGCTGGCAGACAAGCCTGCAGTGTCCTCCGGGGAGTTGGCTCTCATAGGGCTGCACTGCATCTGTGTGCTTAAAGTTTGTTTACCCAGGAGAAGTATGCAGTGCAGTGTGGGCCAGACAGTGGGGGGGGGGGGGGGTGGGACTCTGGCTGGGGAGAACAGACATCGGACTGAGCGGCAATGCATGGAGCAGGAGAGGGGTACTCTGAGGAGCCAGTCGAGGACACAGGTCATGCGCAGAATGCACAACTAAAGAGCAGCCAGTGCGATAGTCGAGCATGGAGCTCTTCTAGTCACCCTCCACCTCCAGCCACCCGTGTGCATGGTGCACTGGTACCCCTAGCTGCCTATGCTGCTGCCGGCCATATGTAGAGGGGGCTGCATGGGCCCCCTGCTGCACAGGGCCCAGTTGCGGTCGCGACTGCTGCACCCCCTATAGTTACGCCCCTGCTCCTTAGCCTGACACTCCCTGCATCTTACTCTACTGATCAGTCTAGTTTCAGTTTCTAAGCAGCAGAAACAAGGTTTAGGAAAGTCTTCTTACACATCAAATATCCTTTGAACTGCACTTTTCTGAGGTAAAATTACATTGGATTTGACTTCTGTGTCTTATCAAAGAGTTAAGCTGCTTGTGGATTCTGATAAGTCAGCAAGTAGCCATACTGGTCACACAGGCTGGGTCTAGGAGGTATATCATTACATACTGTATATTGGCATGAGAAACAGAATAGGAGTAGTAACACAGCTATATTAGTGGGCATACATTGCCAGTAATCAAATGGGCTCAGTTTAATTCCAGGAGCGGACTTTGGGTTGACTTTTGTCTTAAGCTTACATTTAGGACAGTGATATAGAAATAGATATGGCCTCTTATGAAATAATGCAACAGTAAAAATATTCCAGATTCCAGTCATCATACCCAGTAGCTTGGGTAAGCAGCTTTGCTCTCTCCCCATTTTTACTTTCAAAGATTTTTCAAAAATGATGCCGCATGATAATGTGTAATTTTCTATGTTCGATTATTACTTTGTTCTTTTGATTTTATCACAGACAACCTCCTGATGAAGCGGCTTATGTCCGCGAAACTAGTCGAGGAAAATGATGCCTGTGATTAACTGCCCCACCGTGAACACCCACTGGTGACATACTCTGTCGAGCTATGATGTTTTATTTGTAAATGATGAATTTTTTTCTGCCATCAATAAAATCTTCTGTATTTTTTATATACTTATTTGTTATATTATTTGTATTGTACTGTGATAGTCCAACTGCCCTCCCGTTTCATGGTAGCCTGATTGGGGATTAGGCTCCCAACTTCTGTATTACATTTAGGACAGGACTTTTGTGACTAGCACAAGTTTTCTAATCAGCTGTAAGTCCTTTGTGGATTACCATTACGTTTGGTATAATTATGCTTTCAAACTCAATAAAGCTCAGCATGCCAAGAATAGAGCTAAGTGCCGGAGACAATGTAATTCCAAAGGCAAGTGGGAGCCTCTAATCATCTTGGCATAATGACATCACACTTGTCAATAGCAAAAATAACAGCACATCATATATGTCTGAGGTTTAAGGACCCAGTCACACTAGGAATTTCATGTGACTTGCAAAGTGCGATGCACATGTAGCTCTGTGCGGTGCAATATCAGCCTATTCATTTTGAATAGGGCTGAAATTGCACCGCAGCAAAAGTTGTGCTTGCACTAGTTTAAGATTGCATGGTACTTTTGTAAAATGCTATCCAGTGCAATCTGGTGCGATCAAACACACTGCGTTTGCGTTATGGTTGCCGTTAACTTTATTTTTATTTTTTTAATTCTTTATTTAAAGTATCCAGCATCCACAGAGCAGTGAAACACTTTAGAAGGATACATACATGAAGTGACCCCATAACATACCTTCATATATGTAGAAGGATACATACATGAAGTGACCCCAGGAAAGGCCCTGAACAATCAGGAAATACGGCATCAGTTATAGATAACGTAAGGTACAGGGGTGACTTGTTCGAAACACCCAGCAATAACAAAATCAGCCTCTCCTGGATCAAGCTGCCACCATAAATGCAAAGGATATAGCAGTTTTTCACAGTGAATCAGGAGGAAAGGAAGGGAAGGTAAAGACTGGGTAGAGGGAAAACACACACAGAAAGGAGAAGGGGTGAAATAATATAGTTAGGATAGGGACCGTATGGATCAATGGGAAAAAAAAGGGGGGGGGGAATGGCCCAGAAGGAGGGGCATTAATATACAGTGTCTTAGTGTGTGCAGGAGGCAAAGAGGAACTTCCACTCTTATGAGGATGTGAACATGTTCCAATGGACCCAGGTTTTGGAGTAAGCTTCATGTCTGTTTTGAGCAGAAAGTGGCAGTTTTTCCATTTTGATTATTTCCTCAACTTTCGAAAGCCAGGATGAGATAGAGGGAGGTTGTGTGTCTCTCCACCGCAATGCAATGCATGATTTGGCAGCATTACAGAGGTGATGCAGAATTGATTTGCTGTACATTTTCTCTGGAATATTTGAGACATGTAGGGGGAAAAGAGCACTGACACCCACTGCAGATCGCAAGGGCAGTGGAATGCAATACGAGAAACTGGCACAGCATTCTAGTATGAACGAGCCCTAAATAAGACAGTTTCTACTTGCATTCTCCCTAAGGAGGTTCTAATCACTGGTACCTAATCCAGTACACTAGATTCTATTTTTTGGGGATTTGAAGTGGTAGTAAATGTGGGATTGTACTTATTTATTTGATATGACAAATTTGTGTTTTTTGTTAATTTAGCCTTAACCAGAGTTCCTTTGTGAGGTTGCTAGGGGTTTCTTGAGCAATGAGCAACTTCTGTTTCCTGGATAAAAAGCTACTGACACTAATAATTTTTCAAACTATCTATAGAGGGGGATTCTTCCTATTGACCACAAATGTAAGGAGCATTCTTTCCACTCACCATAATGCTTATTTCCTGTGAGGTGTAGATACAGTAATTATTAGAAAGGGCTCCCGGACACTGGAAAGTTATTTCAAGGCTTCTTGGATCTTAAAAAGGTTAAGAAAGGATGATATAGGGCAGATTTTCTCAACCTTTTGTTTTATAACATAGAGGAACCCTTGAAATAATTTTCTGGTCTTAGGGAGCCCCTGCTAAAAATGACTATATCTACAGCTCATGATGCATTACTGTGATGGTCATTGGAAAGAATGCTCCTTACATTTGGGGTCATTGGCAAGAACCCCCCCCCCCCCCCCCCTACAGATAGCTAAAAAGATCATTGGTTTTAGTGGGAACTTATCTGAGAGGCAGAAATTGCTCATTGCTCAAGAAACCCCTAGAAACTCTCTGGAGGATCCCTGGTTGAGAAACCCTGAAATAGGTCATGAAGATGAATACACCATGTAAATTTTTCATTTTTTTACAGCCTACCTGACAGAACTCCCCTCCTCCGAAAATATCAAATTATATTTTTGCTGAAATGCAACGCCCGCTATGCTATGCTTTGCAGCCATGGCAGAAATTATACCCCCGTTGAACAAAACCCATTCCATTCAGTGAATAGCGGTACCAGGGCAATATATGAATCCCTACAGTCACTGTGTTCATTCAGGTTGGTGTGTTCATTCAGGATGGTGAGCCCCACCACTCACTATCCTGAAATAACCTGCCTGTGTGCCCTCAGCAGCTGCCAGCAGGAGAGGAGAGGAGGGAAAATGGCAGCACAGTGGGGGAAATGGAAACACAGGGGTCTCAGACAGCAGGAGGAAAGAGGTGCAGATACTAGAACCAATCCTCCTGCAGTACAGCCGGAGTAAGAAAAGAAAAGTAAAAGCTGGCAGCATTGTTCAGAGTCACAAGTGTCAGCAATAAGGCATTACTGCTGGCCCTCCTGCTAGGCCCGGGCCCCCCTTTTGAACTGATGAGGCCCAGGCCCAGTACAGGAGGGCTGGCTCTACTGCCTTATCAGTGGCCTTGTGTGTCGTTTGTTCTAGTATAACACCATTATCTGTAGGCACAATTTGAATAAAGATATAATGTTTGCCTGTTCAGATATGTTGAATAATTTCCATGAGGTGTACTTACTTTTTCACATGACTGTGTATAGGTTTTTGGACTCGTATAGGAGGCACTTTCACAATGATATATCACATTTTCTAATGTATGCACATTTGAAGGGCAATATAAAAATCACTCACGGAAGTAACAGTTCTACTTTCCTATAAATGTCTGGCGCTTTACCAACTGGGATTAAAGGGCTTTCTTTACTTAACAGAAAAATGGGATTATATCCAAAACTGGCTGCATGAACTGACAAACTGTAGAATTAGATGCAAAGTAAAAACACTAAAATGGTACCACCAGTTTCGCGATCATTAATTAATGTCTCTCATCCTGCAGCAGCAATGGTAATGACCTCAGGGTTCATGTTAAAGGCAGATAGATTTCATTGGAAAGTTAAAATTTTTACTGTTGGCAATACTGCAAATGAACCTGCCTTTGCCAGAAATGTTAGCATATTTTTCTCCCCTTTTCTTACAGCTTAGGCAGTTAAAGTGGCTATGCCAGGAGGAGAGACTGAAGTACACTAAGCGCCCATTTGCAATAATGCATTGCGGTAGCGTACAGAAATACGTATCGGATGCATTTGTGCATTCAGTGCCATTCAGAGTACCCCAATCCACATTGCTGAAGGACATCAATGTGGAGCAAAGCACCAAAGAAATGCTAGAATGACAGAAATTGCTACATGCACCTTTTTATGGGCTTTAAGCAACCCTGGTACCTGACAGTAGAACCTGATATGTAGCGGACAGACTCTCTTACACCTCTGACTCGAGGCCCCCTGATAGAGCAGACAGGAGGTGCAGGAGTGCAGAGTCGCACGAGTGCCTGGTGGGTCGCAGACTGTGGAATCAGAAGCAGCTGCAGGAGGGACGGCAGTCCAGCAGGATTCTCCAGGCAGAAGAGAGGGAAGGTACAGGCAGACCGGGTTATACCCTGGTGGACACGTCAGGAGCAGGTGCGGTAGGCAGAAGAGTAGTCAGGATACAAGCCGGGTCGGTGATGGGCTGGCAGCGAGGTAGCAGAAGGAGCAGGCAGATGCTGTGGTTAAACAAGTCGGGTCAGGCGTGGGCAATTAGCAGGAATCGTCAGAGGCGCACGCAGATGCACAGATTCTAACAGGAGCTGAGGTCACACGTCGTCCTCTTCTGCCGCCATCTTGGGTACTGGCTAGCCCTTCCTGACAGAGGGACAAATCAGGAGGAATGAGGGACAGAGGGACATTGCTCCAAATTAGGGACAGTCCCTCGAGATCAGGGAAAGTTGGGAGCTATGCATGAGGCATTGCAAGTATGGTTCCCACAGGCAGAGGCACGATGAGACTTGTAGTTTCGCAACAGCTGGAGGGCCGCCAATTTGAGACCCCTGCGTCTACAAGGTAATCATTTACAATCACTTTAATATAACACACATTAATGCATGGCAGTGTGTACTAACACAGAGCAATAGTTTGAATGAGCCCTTAGGAACAGATTTAGGATTCATGGATGGGCACAGTTCAAAAAAATTGCCTTCTGCAATCGAACACAGCACAGCTCAAACGCATGCACTTCAATACAGAACACAAAAAGATTCTGCTTTTGCAATGTAAGCAGCTCTTCTGCATCCAAAGAGATACAATACAAAAATGGTGAGATGCCATCTAGGGACTGCCATGCACAATGCTTTACTGAAGTAGATGGGAATCTGAAGGTTTGTATTAGACAGGCATTTGAAGCACCCATTAAATGCAAAGAAAACCCATCTACATGATCCTTTATGACAGATGGCTGAACTCAAGGATCTCAGTTTTGTCTGAGTTTGGCATAGTCAGCCATTATTAGATATTCATTTACCCCAAATTTATTATACTGAGACAGTTTCCAGCAATATCAAACTTAGTTCAGTGTAATGGTAAAATGAGAAAACGAGATGCTGTACATTTTAAGGCAAGTTGTGCTTATAAAGCCGCTTGCTTTTCAATGCTGAAAAACTAAACTAAAGCAACTGGATTGTGCAGAAGATTCGTTAATGGGATTCTGTTGGAGACTTAATAAAATGCAGATAAAAGCCTAGAAAATCAAGTATTTTAAATACATAATTGCAGTGTTTTTATCCTTTAATAGATTAATTTTAATCACTTGCAACGGGCCTTTGAACGTGTCAGAGGACCTAAAATAATTTTCAGGTCTTGAGGAACCCTTACTAAAACCATTTCAGTGGGCATCAAGGGGAAAAAAAACCTTTACTTTGGTGGTCAGCAGGAAAAATGCAACATCTACATGCTGTTGCTGGCTTTGCCAAGTGAGATTGGTCTCAGAATTATGCAGGTAACATCAAATAGGAGATCAATCAGCCAAACCTTTAAGGAACTCCTAGCAACCTCTGGAGGAACCGTGGTTGAGAAAGGCTGCTGTATACAATTATCTAACCACTTGCCAACCACTGCATATGATATATGTCGGCACAATGGCAGTGGTGGGCAAATGAGCACACCTTTATGTCCCCTTTAAGAGGTGGGGATAGCAGGTACACGCACGTACCCGCCACATAAAGTGTGACTGTGCCCGCGGGACCGGTGGACTCGATTGTGTCGCGGAGCCGCAGAACGGGGAGATGCCTAAACAAGGTATTTCCCCATTCTGGCTTGTGTCATGACAGCGATCACTGCTCCCTGTCATCAGGAGCAGTGATCGCTGTCATGTGACTTGAAGCCCATCCCACTCACAGTTAGAATCTCTCCCTAGGACACACGCAACCCCTTCATTGCCCCCTAGTGGTTAACCCCTCCACTGTCAGTGTCCTTTACACAGTAATCAGTGCATTTTTATAGCACTGATCGCTGTATAAATGACAATGGTCCCAAAATAGTGTTAAAAGTGTACGATGTGTCCACCATAATGTCGCAGTCCCGATAAAAATCGCAGATCACCACCTTTACTAATAAAAAAATAAAAATAAAAATGCCATAAAACTATCCCCTATTTTGTAGACGCTATAACTTTTACGCAAACCAATGACTATATGCTTATTGAAATTTTTTTGAACCAAAATTATGTAGAAGAATACATATCGGCCTAAACTGAGGAAAAAAAATGTTTATTTATATATTTTTGTGGGATATTTATTATAGCAAAAAGTAAAAAATAATGCGTTTTTCTCAAAAATGTTGTTTATAGCGCAAACAATAAATACCGCAGAGCAGAGGCGGACTGACAACTATTGGGGCCCCCGGGCAATAGGAGATTATGGGGCCACACAGTATACCCACACACACACACACACATACAGTATACACTCACAGACACACAATATACACACACAGAGAATACACATACACAGACTGAAAAGGTACTGGAGAGGCGGGGCAGCTATAATCTTGGGATTTTAAAAAAAAAACACAGATTTTTACATACTGTCCCTGGCTTTATTGAGGCTGTCAACCCTGATGGGGCCCCTTAGTGACATGGGGCCCTCGGGCATTGCCCGAGTGCCCGAATGGTCAGTCCACCCCTGCCGCAGAGGTCATCAAACAACACCAAATGAAAGCTCTATTTGTGGGGAAAAAAAAGGACAATTTTGTTTGGGTACAGCGTCGCGAGACCACGCAATTGTCAGTTAAAGTGACGCTAAAAATGGCCTGGTCAGGAAGGGGGTAAATCCTTCTGGGGCTGAAGTGGTTAAGAAGCACATAAGGCAGGCTGACAACAATGCTAATTCCGAGGCAGCTGCTTAGTACTGTCAGCCTACTACAGAACGTTGCAATATGTTTACAAAAAGTGATCCGCTTAGTAAAATTATACATTGAGATATGGTGACAAACATACTGAAAAATTGGTTTTGAGTCAATTGCACTTTATTATCATACTACGGTAATTAATTTGTTCCCCACTCAGCAAAGTAGTCCCAGCGTCAGACACACAAAATATATTGTGTAAGCGCAGCCTGACCGGAAGTGAAGAGGAAAGTGCAGGTCCAGAGTAGAAAATGGCGCTTGTTCCACATACGTGTAAGAAAAGTTTGCAAACCATTTATTTTTTAAAAAAAATCGTATTTATTTACTATATTAATGAGATTCAAATGCATTTGTTATTTTTACTTTATATAGCGTTTACTACTACTTTAAACTGCCTTCTCTGCATTATACAATAGCTTTTCTCAGAAAGAGTGCATTCTTCAATTTAATGGTCATTCTAGTGCCAATCTTTCCACTGTCTAATGCTCGATTTGAATATGTTGCTCCTTCCAATATCGTCATATTTCAGTTGTTCTCTCTTTATTGGCATTCTACTAAGCATGATATCACTTCGGATGGTTAGTATCCCTATATTTTCCTTGTTCCATTACATCTGAATTCTCCCAGAAAGCCTGTTATTTTTCCTCTATTGTTGTAGATTTTGCTACAGAATATTATACCTAATAAAATGTATTTTCATATAATTTGACTCCATAATTTGAACCTAATCTAAGCTAATTTACTGGATGATGACTATATGGGGGAGATTTACTAAAACTGGAGCAATCAGAATCTGGTGCAGCTGTACATGGTGGTAGCCAATCAGCTTCTAACTTCAGCTTGTTCAATTAAAGTGATTGTAAAGGCTAATTTTTCTTTTTTTTTTTTAAATAACAAACATGTTATACTTACCTCCACTGTGCAGCTCGTTTTGCACAGTGTGACCCCGATACTCGTCTTCTGGGGTCCCTCAGTAGCTCTCCCCGCATCAGATAACCCCCTAGGAGAAGCGCTCTCCCGGGGGGGTTACCTTGCGGGCGTGCCCCCAAGTCCAGCAGTTGCGTCCATAGACACGAATGCCGGACTCGGCTCCGCCCTTGGCGCCCACGTCTTTGGATTTGATTGACAGCAGCGGGAGCCAATGGCTACGCTGCTATCAATCTATCCAATCAAGAGCCCGGACCCCATGGAGAGAGGGACAGTGTGTCTCCGCCAACTGAAATACATGGCTCAGGTAAAATGGGGGGGGGGCTGGGGGGCCAGGCACTGCCAGGTGTTTTTTTACCTTTATGCATAGGATGCATTAAGGTGAAAAAACATGAAAAAAAACATGAGGGGTTACAACCCCTTTAACCTCCCTGGCGGTATGATTCAGTCTGGAATAAGGTGCTGAAAGCGGTACAATTATTTTGCATGGAAATCTGGCTTTTATTTTGTAGTCCTGTAATTCTTAGGAATAACGCTCTGAAATCTCTTCAAACCAGAGTCTAGCGGACATCCCAGGTATGATAAAGTTTATAATATAATAAAGAATAATAAAAATTATTCAATAATGTAATCAAATCCAAAAAAAAATGAAAAAGGGACATGTTTTGGTTGCTATGGACAATCTCCAAATTCCAAGCAGTAAAAAACAGTATTTATAATATAAAAGTGCATGCAGGGCATTGCACAAACCACTAGGGACAAAGGGGGTGTGTATTTTTTACTACAGCACTGTAATCTGTAAGATTACAGTGCTGTGTGTGTTTTGTGTCTGTTTACATTTTTGAATTTGCCGCCGTTCTCCGCTCCCGTGCGTCGTAACGTCGCAGGGAACGGAGCTCGGCGGCATTCGGCACTGTGAATCGAGCGCAGGACGGCTCGATCACACAGCGCGGCGGACATCGCTGGATCCAGGGGACAAGGTAAGTAACGTTACCTGTGTCCTCCCCTGCATCGAGCGGTGCAAGCCCGAGTCTGGCTCGGGGTTACCGCTATTGTAATTAAAATTCCAACCCGAGCCAGACTCGGGATTACCGCTAAGGAGGTTAAGCTTTGACAATAAGCCCACGTTCACATCGGTCAAATCGGCAGCTATTGCCGGAAATGGTCTGAATCGGTGAGATGCTGACTTTGCGGCACCGCACCGATTCCCAAATGTAACACCGGTACTACTTTTGCCGACTTCAAGGGCGATTTAAATGGACATCTGTACATGAACCCGCACAGATGTCTGTCAAATCGCTCCCGAAGTCGGACTGCATTGCCGGATTGAAATAGTGCGAGTTCAGCTGAACTCGCACGATTTCAAACCCGTCCTCAATGTGAACCTGGGCTTAAACCTGGAAGCTGATAGGACTGTGCACAACTGCACCAAATTTTGCAAGCTGCAGTTTTAGTAAATCCATCTCTTTATATTTAATACTTCAATTGGCAAAAAAATGTAATGCCCACCCTTTGGGGCTTGACTTCTTCATTTATATTATCTAACTGGTATCCCATAGTCCTGCTCAGGGGGTGTGCCAGGTGTGCCTGGGCACACCCCAATCACTAAGTGTGGTGCTGATTCCTCCTATTGCCCCCCCCTGTTGGTCCCTTGCCCCACCCCCCTTGTTGGCCCCCATCCCGCAGTGCTGTTGACTTCCCTGCTCTCCTCTTTCCACCTGCTGCTGCGGGGGATTTTTCAGGATGGAGAGTGGGGGAAGGGGCCAGTTAATATGGAATTTTCCAACCCCTTAATTTTCTAAATGAACACAGGGCACACACTCCCTCACTGTCTCCACTCATGACTGAAGCATAGTAAACTGTGTTCACTATTGTTCAATTTGTGAATGAACAGGAAGCCACTCAGCACTGAGAACTTCCCATTCATTCACTGTCCAGTGCTGAGGCTGCAGAAAAAGACATGATGTGTGTTTGAGCTTTGGGGTGCACACCCTAATGCAGTAGGCTGTGCACACCTATGTATCCTATTCCAGGGAAGAAAGGATAACCATACTTTTAAAACTAGAAATGCACCAGAATTTTGGTGGCTGAAATATATTGTCCGAAAATGGTCTTTTCTGTATTTTGCTGATAGGGAAAAAAGTGCCCAAAAAAGCATGCGATTTTGCTGCAATTTTACTGTGCTTATTTTGTGTTTTTCATAGGTCATGTGACTCAAAAACCACATCAAAAACTTAACAGGAGCGTTATTGATGCATTCTAGCTACATTTTTAATGCATTTCAACCAGGTGGTGTGTTTTTGGTGCAGGTTTTTTAAAACTGAACAAAAATGCAGCAAGCAAGATTTTTAAGACCACAACAGAAGCGCAACAGACCAGCGTGATGACATACATAGAATTTAAAGGGATGCATTTTTCTTGAGCTTTTCTTGCACTAAAGTTGCCAATAAAGACTTACAAATTCATATTCATTTAATTTCATGATATTAATTAAAAAGTCCAATTAAATACAATTATATATAAAAATATATATATATATATATAAAAAAAATTCGGTTTCGGTAAATTTTTTTTAGATTGAAGTGTGCTGACAGGACAAGACCAAACACAGCTCAAATTCTGAGAAATTCTAGCATTACTTCCCAGCTAAATGAGACATTCAAATAGCGTTAAAGTATATTTAAACCAAAACTATTTTTAGATTTGGATAGAGTGATGAGGGGTTAGAACCACTGTCAGAATTTTACTGCTACCTGTGTCCCAGTTAAGCCTAGTACACAGTTAGAAGTTTTTTTCTCGGAGCCCCTGTACTAACTATTTGACATTAGCGATTTCCCCTGCTGTTTTATTGTGTTCTGACAGGGCCCCCCCCCCCGCCGGAACACTCCAGCCAATGGCAGAGAGTGCTGACTGGGAGCTGGTCAGTAGACCTCTTTTGCCCTGTACACATGGCCGGACTTTCCGACGAAAAATGTGCAATTGGATCTTGTTGACGGAAAATCCGATTGTGTGTGGGCTCCATCAGACTTTTTCCATCGGAATTTCCGACACATAAAGTTTGAGAGCTGGATCTAAAATTTTTCGGACAACAAAATCCGATCGTTTATATTCCGATCGTGTGTAGACAATTCCAACGGACAATGTGCCACGCATGCTCAGAATATATTACGAGACAAAAGCTATTGGCTACTGACCTCTTCATAGTCCCGTCGTACGTGTTCTACGTCACCGTATTCTGAGCGATCGGATTTTCCGACAACTTTGTGCGACCGTGTGTATGCAAGACAAGTTTGGGCCAAAATCCGTTGGAAAAAAAATCTTACAGATTTTGGCATCGGAATGTCCGACCATGTGTACAGGGCATTACAGTCATGCCCCTTCGACAGAAAGCTAGCAAGCTTTTGACGGACCGGCTGCAGCACCTACGGGCCAAATGTTGTCCAGTTTCTATTGAACCGGCCAATGCCGCCCAACACTCAGCCCGTGTGCACTAGACTTTAGGGGGATTAAAGCCCGCTATCTGTCCTGGTGGCCATTGTCACCAGTACTGAAAATGGTGGAAAATTGAATTCTTTAATTTTATACTGAAACAATATTTTTTTTGTTTACAAATTTTTTTTATTTGGTACAAAAGGTAGTACAAAAAAAGCTTTGTCATATGCCAGATAAAAGTGCAATACAGGTAGTTTACACAAAGGAAATAGCAAGATATACTTTGTGATATTTGAGGAATATAGTTTGCTTTAGTATGTTAACTTTATAATATTATACAATATGTATATTGTAAATCTATATATTTTATCATTTTCTTCAGATATATGTTAATAATAATATTATTCAGAGTTGAAAAAGAGATTAGAAAATTAAGCCATGGGTCCCATTTTTTATTATAAAAATTGATAGTGTTCTGTAGTGTGTGGAATATTTTTTCCATTGGATTGATATTGCTTATTCTGGTTTTCAATTGTATTAAAGCGGAGGCCGGCCATTTTTTTTTTTTTTTTAAGTCAGCAACTAAAACACTGTAGCTGCTGACTTTTAATAAGGGCACTTATCTGTCCAACAACCCCACGTTATTGCCCCCCCCCACCCCCCCCCCCAGGCCGATCTGTCCACCGGATCAGGTGCCGGTGCCACCATCTTAAGTCTTGCGGCTTCACTGCCTGTTTTCCTACTGCGCATGCACGAGTCATGTGGTGCTTTGTGAATGGACACCTGTCTACTGGGACACACATATGTCCCAGAAGACATCGCGCCCCATCTCCCAGGAGACAAGAACCGCGGAGTAGGAAGTGGCAGATTAAGACAATCTGCCTAGCAACAGCCATTTCTGGTAAGTAAAATTTTTTATTTTTTTTCAAATGTTTTTTAATGTATTTTAAGGAGCGTGTTTATATTTTTTTTGTTTTTTTTAGGGTGGACCTCCGCTTTAATGGAACTTATGAGGCTTTCCAGTGAGGAAAACCTTTGGATGGGGACCCTTGCTCTGGTGATAACTGTCCAAAAGACGGTTTGCTTACTTTGGAGAGATTCTCTTTTACATCCTGTTGTATTCATGGGACAGGAAGTGGAGATAAATTTCCCAAATGTGACAAAGATTTCAAAAAGAAGCCTGAAATGTTATATAAGTTTTTCCGAACTTTATCCAAAGTATAAAAACATTGCTTGGGCTTAAAGCAGTGGGCCAGCAGAATTTTTTTTAAAAAGTCAGCAGCTACAAACACTATAGCTGCTAACTTTTAATAAGCACACTTACCTGTCCAGGGTGCCCGCGATGTCGGCCGCCTGAGGCCGACCTGTCCTTCGGCTCTCGGATCTCGGCGCCGCCATTCTAACTAGGGGAAATAGGCAGTGGAGCCTTGTTTCCTGTTTCCTACTGCGCATGTGCGAGTCACGCAGTGCTTTGTGAATGGCCGGCTGTGTTCTGGGACATACACAGTTCCCAGAAAACACTGCACCACCTTCCCCAGAAGACAACACGAGGAGGAGAAGACTGAAGATCACCACCGTGGTGTAGGAAGTGGCAGATTAGGATGATCTGCCTAGCAGCAGCCATTTCTGGTACGTTAAAAAAAAAATCACATATTTTTTTTCAGCTTTTTAGGAACAATTTTATGTATTTGTTTTTTTTTAGGGTGGCCCTCCGCTTTAAGGTATACTTTAAAATGCTTAAAAACGAAACTGAAAATGGATTACAAGTATAATCACATTTATGGGTATGTTAGGTCACCTGATATACACACATGTACAAGCACAGTACAATTTTCTTTTACTTATTTAGAGATAACCAGAAAAGATTAACTTTTTTATGGGGGAGTGTATTGTGCTTGCTTTAGCGGAACCTGCAGCAAATATTAAGCCATGCGGTTGGTACTGTGGAGGATGGTGCCAGATGGAGTTAGGGCTGGTTCACACCAGAGACGCAATCCAGTGCGTTTTTAATCCGCACCAATGTGTGTATCCTAAGTCACATGTGGCTGAGAGGGAAGGCGGGTCTAGAACCAGCAGGGGCCTCAAACTGGCGGCCCTCCAGCTGTTGCAAAACTACAAGTCCCATCATGCCTCTGCCTGTGGGAGTCATGCTTGTAACCATCAGCCTTGCAATGGCTCATGGGACTTGTAGTTTTGCAACAGCTGGAAGGCTGCCAGTTTGAGACTCCTGCTAAAGTATACCCTACCTGCTTGAAATATAACATTACTACTCTCACTGGATGGAATTTAACAAATATGATTTTATCTAGTTTTCATTCAAGTTGTATGTCAGTTTGCAGTCACTTCCAGTCTACACTTTCCAGCTCCAGCAGCAGCTGCACATTATTGCTCAGCGTAAGTTTTCTGATGGTAACTACAGTACATGGAGCATAGTCTCCATTAGAAGGCTGTGTGACTATGGGAGAAGAAAGGTGCACATTTGGGAGACATGGGCAGAGTGTTGTTGGCTTATAACAGGAAATGTCTTAACAAGGACTTTCATGGCAGGATCTTTAGGTATTATATTTAATAAGAATTTTCCGATATGAAAGTAGAATTCAAGGCAAAAAATGCTCCATCCCCCCTCCAAACAGCTACTCTGACTAAACTGTGCAAGAAAAATGTAGTACCTGTTTTCAGCCTGCTCTTGTCTTTTTCACATGATCCCTTGTGTCAGCCAGTTTAGGCTGCAGAGGAGAGCAAAGAGGGCCACCATCTTAAGTCTTGCGGCTTCACTGTCTGTTTTCCTACTGCGCATGCGTGAGTCGGGCGGCGCTTTGTGAATGGCTAACTGTCTTCTGGGACACACACATGTCCCAGAAGACATCAGGGGGGCTCGCTGAAGAAGAGGATATGACGTCCTGCGCCGCGGACTAGATTGAGTGCAGGCTATACTTCGTAAAAAGGTTAGAAGAAATCTTTTTTAACTAGTCAAAATCGAGCGGTTTAATTTAAGACTATCTCTCAAAAGTGGGTGGAACTCCGCTTTATTAATATTTTTTAATTTTTAAAAATAGTTTTGCCTGAATATCTACTTTAAAATAAATAAAAATGACTTTTGAAATCACATAAAATATTATGCGAAATTTTAGTTAATAGGTTTGGATATACTTTTATTTTTATCAGATATAAGGTTTGGAGATACTTTAAATAATTTTAAATAAATGTCACTTTTGCCTCGGCTGTACCTTTTAAAAGTATTATCTGGCTCCTAAATTAGAGTGGCTGCCCCCATACATTTTATTCTATAGTTATTTAACTAACCTTGTTCAAGAGACTCTTTCCCTCTGCATATATTGACCATGAGTTTAAAAACATTTCTGAATGCTTACAATACAATCAATGAGTATTTTTTTTAATTCTATAACATTTATTTTACATATTGACAATAATGCAGGGTACTTCCATCAATAATACTGGGCCTTTTGATAAGAAAGTCAAGCAATTATTTTTACAGCTTCTGTCTAAATGAAAACTTTATACAGGGCTATATATACTGGAGGGGAAAAGGTGTATGTCCCTTCTGTTACTCATTCAAATGGTAGATTAAATTAAAGTCCATTCACAGCCAAAGTGGTGGAAAATTAACTGAACTGAAGCCCCCTATTGGATGCAAGTGGTAAATATAATATTTAGCAACATTCAATAAATTTATATTTACCTAACCAAAAAAAAAAAAAGTTTAGTTATTAGCATAATAAATAATGAAATGTATACGTTAATACTATAATTCATAAGTTCTACACTATTTTATATTCATATTCTGCCCCCACCTAACAACTGTACTTTTATTTTCTCCATCAGCTCATCCCCCACAGCTATTACCTTTTGACCCTCCCTTTTAGATTGTAAGCTCTAATGAGCAGGGCCCTCCGATTCCTCCTGTATTGAATTGTATTGTAATTGTATTGTCTGCCCTTATGTTGCAAAGCGCTGCGCAAACTGTTGGCGCTATATAAATCCTGTTTTATAATAATAATATTCCCTAGTAATTAGTGTTTTGTTCAGGTTTTTGAAGTGAACATGTTTGCTAGTTTGGCGTAATGCCTGTCAACCGTAGTAAATCACAGCATGAGCTAGACGGCAACTGCCTTCACCTTGGTCTACAACTAGAAGGACCTCATCGGGAAATCAAAGAACCGCAATACACTACACAGCATTCCAATCCAACATTAGAACAAAAAGGACAAAACACAAGGGGTTAAGAGTAAAAGGAAGCCAAAGTTTTTTTTTGAGATTAAGGAAAGACCTTGTTCTTCCAGATAACATTCCACACCTATCCTTTTATGTTCCTAGCCAAGAATTTGTTTTTGAGATCTACTTTGCAACTGGCAAAAGAGAAACATCAAACTGTAAGGCATCAGTTTATGCTTTCCATGGCTGAATTATATCATGTTGACTGAAATAATTGCATTCAGTGCTATACCCATGGCCAATGTATCGGGTATTCTCTTTTGATGCACTCTTGTTTAATATCCTTGAGCTAAGTTCTTATTATGAAGGAATAAAGGGAACTTCACCACCTGGAAATATACTTTTTTATCTTTTTTAGACGTTTTTCAGAATTTTTAGTGTCTACGTTGCAAATTGTTGCTCGGCAAATTTGAAATGGAATTTTTGAGGAAATAAACATTGTTCAGCTGCATTTCAACCTCTTTTCTCACCTATCTGGTAAAAAGAACACAGAACATGAGTTAATATAATGACGAGAGGAAAGATGTATGCATTCCATTGACCCAAAAGGACATCACAACAACCTACTGTTTTGATATGGTTGCAATGTCCCAAGAATACAATGCATAGATTTTGAACTGTAATTTATCAAATCTAAATGGAGACCAACAAAAACAGTGTGGGCGGGGGAACATTTATTAATGACAAAATGCACGGTTCCCAGGATGAAAATTATTCACATACTGCTGATGGCACCTGATCTTAAAATGAATGCGGGAGGGAGTTTTTCTTTTTTTTTGTGTGTGTGTGTGTGTGTATATAGCTTATATAGCTACACTGAGGTATGTGATATATTCCCAGTTTGGAAAATCAACACCATTGCCTTGGTGTTTCTCGCTAGATCAAACTTTTATAATTTGTAAGTAAAACTGACAGTTTTGCTTCCCATATTACCTTTATTCCTATAATTAAAATATTTGTAATTTTATGTTTTCAAGTCTCTATTCAAATGTACATGCATTTTGTGTGCATTTCTAAATGTTCTAAATGTGCTTTTTAATTTGAATATGTGACCTTTTAAAATATATAATACTATGAGATTTAAAAAATTTAGGTACTGAAACTCTAGGATGGTACATTTATTCAAATTTTCTAAGCCACAAAATTAAAGCAATATGTTTGTAAAAATATAATCTAAAACTATTTGAAATAGTTTTTAATATATGAGAATTAATATATGAGAATTTAACTTAAGTATTGTCATATCATCTTATGTAATTTTAGCATTACTTCCACATTAGAATATGTTTTAAAAAGTAATTATGTTTTTTTAAATGTAAATCTAAATTTGTAGTAATACTATTTTGCTGAACTAATCTATTGTAGAAAAGACACAAATGGGTTTACTAATTAAAAGAGTTTTGTTTTTGTTTTTTTGTTTTCATAAAAGTACTTGCACCATTCTGTTATGTACAAGTAATTTAGAATTTTTTTTCAAAATTCTTTGGCTGTTTGGATGTTTGAGATTAACAAAGTGAAATAGTTACGAATGATAATATTATAAGAACAATAGTCATGCATGTGTGTACTTTAACTAGCAGAAGCAATAATACAAAACATAATTAAAATTGCAATAATGTGTGAGATAATATCTAATTCTAATAATTGTAAGATTACTTTATTATTATTCACAATTATGATTCTAGTTAGTCTTTCAATTACATTTTATAAAATATCATTTTGAGTGAAGCTTTAAATCTTTTTCAAAATATAATAAAATCAAACATATTTTTCATATCAATTTGCATTTTTATTTTTTTTAATCTGTTAAGAAATGAATACAAGGACAGAAAGGCAAAGATGCCCAAACAAAGACAGGGTAATGGGGGTAAGTTTCCAAAAAGATTTTCAGGGGCTGATTTACTAAAACCGGAGTGAAAAAGTTGGTGCAGCTGTGCATGGTAGCCAATCAGCTCCTAACTTCAGCTTGTTCAAATAAGCTTTGACAATAAAACCATTAAGCTGATTTTTTTTTTGTTGTTGTTGTTTTTTTTTGTTTTGTTTTTTGCAGAGCTGCACCAAATTTGACACTCTCCAGTTTTAGTAAATCAACCCAGCAGTGGTATTAGGAAGCCTCCAATCAAGTGCTAAGAAACTTAAAACTTTCCGTGGACAAACAGTTAAATGTTTGAGGTTATTTCTTTGCCCTAAAAAAAATGTCCCTTTTACTGTTAAAAACACAGCCCATTGTATCTTGTTTTCCATTGGACATGTGTTGATGTTTTGGATATAATTTAATAATGCACTATTTATTTGATTTATTTCCTATATTTTTATACATATTGAATTTCATTTAAACATTCAATAATATTTAGATATAAGTAAAAATTATCCATGGCCAGACACTTGAAGCTAATACACCCACAGAGGAATGTATACATCGACAGCATAAACGAACATAAAAACATCTCCATTGTATATAATTCCTGATATACTGAAAAAAAAAAATACAAAAATTATTTAACACGCATTCAGGGGAAAGTTCTATTTTTTAAATTTTAAAACCTGGCTGGATATTAAAAGTGAACAGGACTGGGATATATAATTCCTCAGGAAACCAATCCCATACTTTCTCAGAAAAATACTGGATGCCTTCAACTTCCTATACACAAACTAAAACTTTGCTTATGATGCAACACTATTTTCTGTATTTTGTTGCTGATAAAGGATACGTGATTTTTTTTTTGTTTTGTTCATATGCATTACGGTGGTTTCAATTCCAGAGATTTTTTAAATGTTTTATTTAATTCACATTTTTCTTTCTCTAATCAAATACAGCGTTATCACAATATATACACAGCAGAATAATTCATAACACTAATCTGATAATTTTACCAAAGGTAAAGAGTGAACCAGCTGCTTACAAAATACTATTATAGGGCAGAGCTGCCATGACAGGAATACTAATGTGTTTGAGCTAAAATACATAGCTAAAGTTTGAGCTAAAATACATAGGAGGTTTTTGGTCACTTGGAAACTGAAGATTAACCTCCCTGGCGGTATGATTATGTCAGATTTTTGCATCTTAAAGCGGTACATTTATTTTGTAAGAAATTTGGCGTTTTATATTGTAGGCCTGTAATTCTTAGCAATAACACATTTAAATCTGTCCAAACAAGAGTCTAGTAGATATCTGGGGTATGATAAAGTTTGAAACACAAAATCATAAACTGTAATATAATAAATAAATAAATATAAATAATTATAAAAAATAATAATATAATAATAATAAATTTCATTTTGCTACGAATCACTGTCACTCAGTACTACAAGTGTTCTAATTTACTATCGCTGTTTTCTAGCTGATCTAAAACCACTTTTGACGTAAAGGGACACTTTTTGGTTGCCATGGACAATCTCCAGTTTCCAGGTGGCTCGGGATTAATGCTAATGGCACTGAAATCTAACCCCGAGCCACACTCTGGAAAATCTCCAGGGAGGTTAACTTCTTGTTGAGATTTACCGATTTATAAAATAAAAAAATTGTTTGTTGCAAATTGAGTAAATGTCTGAATTAATGTTAACTTAAATGGGAACCCAACTACTAAAATCTCATATACTGTAAGCATGTTAAAACTCCAGGCAGATACAAAAGACACACATAAATGCAGCTCTGTAATCATTAATACATTATTAAATGTATTTAATTTTTTTTACAAAAATGCAAGAAGTGTAAGTACCCCACTTTTAAGTACACAATGGGGTTTATTACTAAAGCTGGAAAGTGCAAAATCAGGCTAATTTCTGCATAGAAACCAAACAGCTTCCAGGTTTTATTACCAAAGCTTAATTGAACAATCAGGGGTTAGAAGCTCATTGGTTTCTATGCAGAAGTGAGCCTGATTTTGCACTTTCCGGCTTTAGTAAATAAACCCTATTGTGTACTTAAAAGTGGGGTATGCATGTACCTGAATTTTACTTGGTATCAGCCTGTTGCAGTCTACTGTACAGCAGAGCTTAGAGTGGGAAGGGAGAAGCAGTACAAGGAACCAATCAGGTGTTATTCAATGCAAGGGGTATGCTGATAGAAAGAGAGAGCAGAATAATGAGCTCATCAGTTTTTTGCTTCTCCTTTCTTCATTTTTATTTTATTTAAAGTGGTAGTAAACTCTGTTACACCACTTGTACCTACAGTTAAGCCTATAATAAGGCTCATCTGTAGGTACAGAGAATATCTCCTAAACTTGCACAGTTTGACTCTAAAGGTCCAGAGTGGCTTACAGTGCTGGACCTTTAGAGTCCATGCCGGAAACAGCGGTTCCTGTGCAGAAGCACCAGATGACATCATTACGCTCCGACCACTCATGTAGCCGGAAGACGTGAACCCAGGAGGAAGACGGCGGGAAGATGTCAGCCCTCTCCGCTGTCATTGTAGCGCTATAAAGGTAAGGTAACTTTCTCATAATGTGCTAGTATGCGATGCATACTAACACATTATGGCATTGCCTTTCAGGGAATTTTTTATTTTTTTTGTAACCACCTGTCGTTTTCTACTACATTAAAGGATTGCAACAGATAACAAGAAAAAAAAATTGACTTCGTACAAATGTAGAGTGTATGTTTCCAGTCACTGCAAGTCATAGTTCCAAATAAAAAAAAATCCACAGAGGGATACATCATTACATACAAAAACCACATTGACCAGCAAATGTCAACGGTCTATCCAACAATGGGTAAATAACCTGGTTAATTGGGCATAGAAAGGCTCTGGGAATCCAAGATTGGCCACAAAGTGGGAACCAGAAAACCTCAAATCACAATAATGAAAAATGTGCAGAAGTCAGACATACCTTTGTCTACTTGAATCTTTGCACATCCAAAAAAGTTTTTTATTCAATGCACAGTTTCTCAATAAGGGTTTCTTGGTGCCATAGGGTTCCTCCAGAGGTTGCTGGGGGTTCCTTAAACAATGAGCAATTTCTGCCTCTCAGATAAGTTTCCACTAACACCATTGCTCATTCAAGCTATCTGTAAGGGGGTAATTCTTCCCAATGACCCTAAGTGTAAGGAACATTTTTCCCACTGACCATCACACTAATGTTTCAGGCCACCACTGGGGGAGCCAGAGAAACAGAAGGAAGCTGGGACAAGGAACAGTGTAGATCACACCTATTGTAGGTGCTGCTTCTCCTACAGCAGAGAGATCACTGTTGTATGTATAAGAGCTGTGTAAATCTCAGGTCCTGAAAGGACAGAAATCTTTTGTTAGGTAAAAAGCTTTAACCACTTTAATCCCCAGAAGGATTTACCCACTTCCTAACTAGGCCATTTTTTTTTTTTTGCGATACGGCACTGCATTGATTTAGCTAACAATTACGCAGTCCTGTGAAATTGTACCCAAACAAAATGTATGTCATTTTTTTCCCCAGAAATAGAGCTTTCTTTTGGTGGTATTTGATCACCTCTGCGGTTTTTATTTTTTGCACTATAAAACAAAAAAAGACCGACAATTTAGAAAAAAAAAACACTCCATAAAATTTTAAAAAAAAATGTATTTCTTCATCAATTTAGGCCAATTTGTATTCTGCTACATATTTTTGTAAAAAAAAAACGCAATAAGCATAGATCGATTGGTTTGCGTAAAAGTTGGCGGGTCTCGCTGCTCCGGCTCTGTCATTCGACGGAGCCATGATGACGTCACTCCCGCATATGCGCACGGGAGCCGCCACTCGCGGCATATAGCTGTTAACAGCGGCACAATCAGTGCGCCTGTGCGCCGCTGTCTATGGCGCATGCGCCGTAGACAGCGGTGCCTGTCATTTGGCAAATATCTCCTAAACCATGTAGGTTTAGGAGATATTTCTTGGACCTCCAGGTAAGTCTTAATCTAGGCTTACCTGTAGGTCAAAGTGGTTTGTAAGGGTTTACAACCACTTTAAAGTGGAGTTCCACCCCAAAAAAAAAATATTAATGTGCTTAAAAAAAATAAAAATAAAAACATTTGGAGAAAATTTTTTTTTTTTACTCACCTCTAAATTCCTGTTGCTAGGGGGTCCCTTGTAGTCTGCCTCCTTCCACGCCTGGGCTCCTGACATCACTTCCCTTGGCACAGGAAGGGAGATCGCCCTCTCCCACTTGTCAATCATCTGGGACGCGTGACAGGTCCCAGATGATTGCACGGCCGGTCACGGCACAATGCGCGGCTCGCACGTGCACAGTGGGTGCCCGGCTGCGAAGCCACAGCCGGGCACCCATAGTTAAAATGCCGGCGCCGCCGAGCGGAGGGGGAGAAGAGCGGGGTTAGTTGTTAGTTGTTTGTAAAAATATTTTTTTAATGATTTTTTATGTATAACTGGATGAATTTTTTTATTTTTTTATTCTGATGGGAGTTGAGCTTTAAGGCTGAAGACTGAAAAAAAAAAGTAGCTTCAGAAACTAAAATGTGGGCCATGCTGCTAACTTCACGTGCTAGATTTCTGTGCAATCTCTCAAACATTTAATTCCTGAGGTGAAGGACACGGCAGAGGGGGAGAGAATTATTTTGCTTCTGGATTCAGAACTGAGAGCCTTATCAAGGCCAAGCGTAGAGCAAAATTAGAATTCGCCAAAGTCATTCACTGGAGAGCATTCATTCTCCAGCAACACCTGCTAGACTTCAGCAAGCTTATATTTAAAAGACGAATGTTTGGTCTGCAGAACTAAAACAAGAATTTAATTGTTTTTTGCTACAATTCCTAACTTTGATACAATCAGCATGGGTTTTTCATGTGGAGAACTCATATTTTTAATTTCTGTTTTTCTTTGAATTTTTTTTTTCAGATCATTTCCTGTCTCTGCCATAAATATTCAGAATAAAATAAAAACCACAGATTGGACAATCCAGCAAAAGAATTGTCTACAAATCTCAACATGATCATCACATCATAATTGCTGGTTGTATTTGTATGAAAAAAACATTTATTGGAATGTTTTTCTTTGGACGCTTCTGGAAAAAAAAAATATTTTGCAGCTTTACAGCCCTATCTGATGTTCTTTATAGTAGTTCAATGGATTGTAAGCCAATTAGCGAGGCCTTAGGCTGGCCATACTTTATAAAATTTTCTTGTACAATTTTCCTTTAATTTAATCAAGAACATATAATGTGAGGTCAAACCTAAAGTGACACTAAAGGTTCAGGTTTTTTTTTTTTTTTAAATAACAAACATGTCATACTTACCTCCACTGTGCGGCTCGTTTTGCACAAAGTGGCCCGAACCTGTTCTTCTGGGGTCCCTCGCCGGCTCTCGCGGGTCCTCCCCGCATCAGATAACCCCCTGGGAGAAGCGCCCTCTTGGGGGTTACCTTGCAGAAACGCTCCCGAGTCCAGCTTTTGGCGTCCATAGACGCCGAATGCAGGACTCGGCCCCACCCCCCAGCGACCGCATCATTGGATTTGATTGACAGCAGCGGGAGCCAATGGCTGCGCTGCTATCAATCTATCCAATCAAGAGCTGAGAACCCTGGCCAGAGAGAGAGCGTGTTCCCGTGGGACAAGTTTGAGAGTTCAGGTAAGTAAAACAGGGGGGGGGGGGGTTTGAGGGTTCAGGTAAGTAAAACACATAGGATGCGTTAAGGTGAAAAAACATGAACCTTTACAACCCCTTTAATGTTCAATTTGTATGCAATCAGACTGGCCCTTGCACTAAATAATTGAAGGTAAATCTGAAGGAAATTGAATAAGAAAACTGTATAATGTTCGGCCAGTTTTAGGCTTGCTATACACTGATCACAATTCAGCTGGTTCTGCTGGGCCTAGGTAAATTTTGATTAGTGTATGGCTAAACACATTCCCCACCCCCCGTTGGAAGTCAATCATTTGGCCAACTTTTATCCAAGTGACATAAAGCAAAAAATATTAGTAAAGAGGGAAAGTGCTAGAACCTGTCATTTATTATTTTTGTCTGCCTTTGGTGGTTTTACCTCCATTGTCCAATGGCATCCATTGGCTGAAGGTAAAAGTGGCAGCACTAAGCTTCAGAATTTACAGCGTATAATATATTTTTTCTTATTCTGTTTTTCTCTTCTATCCAGCGCTGGACATTTTTGCTGCAATTCAGAAAAAGAAAAGTAGGAAGAAGGGGGAAAATGCTAGTAGTCGAGTTCAGAAACAGACTATCGTAATACTGTTGTCCCTTCTTGACCCAACTTGTAACAATTCTCCTAAAGGGACCTTGCCTGTCTTCACTTCCATTTTTTAATGTTAAAGTGTTACCGTAATTCACCTTTACAGAAATACTAAAAAGGTGACCTAACACCATACAGCCTCAACGCTCTCGGTTCCCACTGCACTTACCTCTGGGGATGCTGAGCTGTCAGTGCCCCTCCAGCCGGTCCAACTCTATTCCTTCTTCCTTGTGCAGCACTACTGGGATAGACCAGAGCAATGCTGGGTGACAGTGCTGACCAATCTGAATCACTCTGGTCTGTCCTAGAAGTGCTGCACTGAAAAGAGGGAGAAGATCCCTGGACTGCTGGACTGGCTGTGGAAGCTGGGTATCCCTGGACGTAAGTATAGCAGGGACTGGTGGGGGGGGTTGGGGAGACTGTATGGTTCAACTGTATGTGTTCAACTTTTTAGTTTTTTTGTAAAGGTGAACCAACACTTTAAGCATTAAACTGAATCACACATAAGGCATCTTTGTTGTTTCTTTCTATTACTGAGACCAAAACAAATTTTCTGTCCACTTGATAAGACACTGACCTGGAACAAGCACGCAGGTCAGGAATTATGGTTTCCTCAGAGGCATATTTGTTTCAGGTCAGGACTTAACTAAGCAGTAAGGATGAGCGAATCTGTCTGGTTTCGGTTCACAAACAGTTTAGCAAATCTTGCTCAAAGTTTGCCAAAATTAAGAAAATACAAATATCCTTCTATCCATGACAGGGATTCTCTGACACCCTGAAACTAGAATACTTAGGCATTGCCCTATGGGACTGGAATTATGGCTGGCTCCACCCCTCACTTCCACCTACACTTCTTCCCCATCCCAGTTTTCCCATCTTTTCCTCTCCTTTCCTCCCTACCATCCCCCTACTCTCCCCCTCCCCTTACCTGGTACTCTTTCTTTTGCAGATCTCTGGACCCTAGGTTTTGTAATCCTGATTCCTGATTACTATTAGGTGGTACCCCCGGCTATATTTGAGTATAGTATTTTTTAGACATGTGCAGAACGGAAAAATGTGTTTTATTTCGGACAAATTCGTTATGTTATTAATTTTGTTTCATTGATTCGTTTCGGAATTCTTTTCGTTTTGTTTTGTTAAATTTTAATTTTGTTTATTAAATTCAGCTTGGTTGAAAAATAATTGACTGATTCGAATTCTGTGTGAAGAATAGTTGGTTGTCGGAAGCTTCTCCACTGACAGATGAATATAAGCAAAGGAATGCCGGCAATAGAAAATACTGAAAAAAAACAGCTCCTCCGTATGACATTTCTTAAGTAGATAAGGGGCGAGGCCATCTGGGGACATCACCAGGTGGCCCACCTTCTTGTGACATCACCTGAGGCATGCTGGGTCATTGATGTCACAAATGGGTGGGGTCACCAGATGACGTCATCGGAAGACTCTGCTTCTTAGTTATTTAAGAAATACCATATGGAGTAGCAAGCATACGCACCTGGAGTCTTCGATGAAATTGGAGGGGGGTTTCAGGTGGAGCAGGCCTCATAATTGACGATGGATCTACACCAGAGGACATTTTTGTTCGCTTTTGATTTTTTCAATTTCAAAAAACTTGTGTTGCATTTTTACTCACTTTTTACACTTTTATGATGAATGTGCTATACTCATTCACATAGGGATGGATGAGGTCTGGGAACCCCCTTGTTAAAAGGGGTTTCCAGATTCCGATAAGCCCCCTGCCCGCAGACTCCCACAACCACCGGCCAAGGTTGTGGGGAAGAGGCCCTTGTCCCCACCAACGTGAGGACAAGGTTTTTTGAGGTGTCCCAAAGCACCCCTCAATGTTGAGGGCATATGGCCTGGTATGGTTCAGGAGGGGGACGCTCGCTCTCCCCCCCCCCTTCCTGGCCTGCTAGGCTGCATGCTTGGATAAGGGTTTATTATGGATTTTAGGAGGACCCCACCCCATTCTTTATTATTTTACTTTAAAATCAATACTAGACCTGGTAGGGATTGGGGAGAAACCCAACGCAGTTGTTTACTGAATCTTCTATTGCCGACATTCTTTTGTTTGCATTCATTTGTCAGTGGGGAAGCCAGCTGACAGCTGATGAGTCATTAGTTATTAAGGACGTGGCAGCTAGATTTCCGGCCCGCTCCTTCACAACCAGCTATTCTTCACACAGAATTAGAATCGGTTGATCAGTTTTGAATCATTACAAAAATTTGAAATTCATTAGAAAACTAATATCCAAAACAAAGTTAAATGAATTTCAACAAAATTTGGTACTATTTCATTCAAATACATCCGAATCTCCAAATAACCAAAAATGTGTCTGAATTTATATTCAGACTGAAACAAATTTGTTGTTTTGCTGACTAGATGCTCTCAGTAATTATGTCTGTTTTGTATTATTTTAATACTATACCTACCTTAATTAAGCTGTACGCATCTGTCAACATATCTTACATGTCCCTGTACTATTTTATCTGGGAAAAAATAATAATTGGACAAACAAACAAAAAAAAATTAAAAGATCTCTGCTACACAGAACTGTCAGCTCTTTCTAACAACTCCAACACACTGAAAATACTGCTACTGAGGGCCCACCCTTTTACAGAAAATGAGCTGGGTTATTTATTCAGGCAAATTATTGCTTTGCTTTATAGGCTATGAAATGCATTATATGTGTTCCTTATTTCTGGTGGTGAACCTGCAAAGATTTTGGCCAAGCATTTAGAAGTCATCACAAACCCATGATATTGTCAAATACAAACCTCATCCCTGCGAAGCATTGAAGCTGGAAGATCAACGTGACACGCTAATTACTTTTTCTGAAGGGGATTTGGACTGGCAATGCAGGAATTTCTCTCAAGGTAGATCCCCTTTAAATACTTAGCAGTGATAATTATGAATTATTTCAGTTTGTAGGTTTATCTAATAATAATTTTACCATTGCCACTGCTAAAAATTGTTAAATGTAAATTTGTTTCATGGTCAGAGGACATCGTACTGTCCCTTGAAGATTTTTCTTACTGCATGAGCCCCAATAAAACTAATATAGCTAAAGCAATGCATGCAGAAATTCAAAGCAACCAATCAAAAGTAATCTTTCACCAGTATAACTTAAAGCCCTTGTACACACGGTCGGACATCCAGACAACAAAATCCATCGCATTTTGTCCGACGGATTTTGTCCGACGGATTTTGTCCGAAACTTGTGCTGCATACACACGGTCGGACAAAGTTGTCGGAAAATCTGATCGTTCGTAACGTGATGACGTTATTTCGTTACAACAGGACTATGTTCAGGCTAGTAGCCATTAGCTTTGGTCTAGGAATTTGATCTGAGCATGCGTGGCACTTTGTCCAATTGGAATTCTCTACAAACGATCGGAAAAAGTCCGATCGGATCATGTTGTCGGAAAATTTTATAGCCCATCTCTAAAACTTTGTCAGTCGGATATTCCAACGGAAACAGTCCGATGGAGCCCACACACGGTCGAATTATCCGGCAACACGATCCGATCGGACATTTTCCGTCGGAATGTCCGACCGTGTGTACAAGGGCTAAAAGTCTGCAGTGTGATTGGCCATTGTGGGTTAATGCACTTCTTTATGTCTTTACTTTTTGCCCAGCCTTGGTAAACAAACTTGAATGAATACTGAGGACAGTGGGGTAGATTGTACTAGCAAGCTGAATGAGAGAGCTACATACTCATTTCACAGTTAAAAAAGATGAAAAGCTGCAAATA
Organism: Lithobates pipiens; assembly: GCF_037356315.1. Classification (NCBI taxonomy): domain Eukaryota; kingdom Metazoa; phylum Chordata; class Amphibia; order Anura; family Ranidae; genus Lithobates; species Lithobates pipiens. Next base: position 209,015,756 of record NW_027507686.1, read on the forward strand.
GTATTTTACAGAGAACAGGGGAGGAAGAAGCTCCTTGAAATAGATTTATGGTATTCCTCAGACTAGACTCCTCATTATAAGCTGTCTAGGTTCTTCATGTTACATACAACGACCTTTTATCCTACAAAAAGCATACATTGTTCAGTAAAGACTATTGCATTGCAGACCTATGATTGGGTAAAGAGTCATAAATTAAGGTGGACCTGAGGTGACAGATGAGCAGGCATGATCTAATTTACAGAAGTCTGTTTGGCCATTTTTTAAATAAACATGCACACCTGAGCTTTGCATTTTTCTTGTTCAATGTTTTTACTGAAATTTTCTGGATTATGATAGTATGTATACAAACATTCAAATGGGATAAGTACATTATGAACATTAATAAAAGAAAGATCATGAACAATTGGCTGAACTTGAACAAAATAATCAATAATGGGTTGATACAGTTGGATCTCAAAATGACTGGAACAGAGGGACTCCAATAATCCATAAGAAATGTCGAATATGCCTCCGGTCCACCCAACCAGCCCTACTGGCAACAAACTTTGGATGGGTAGGGGCACATCTGACAAGTTGCAATTCAGGTCTAGTCCAAAAATGCAAGTGTGGCACAAAAGGCACGTGGGTACAGAGTTAACAGGGAACCCTCACATGTCAAGTGTCTAACGGAACAATCATATAAATAAACCTTCACTTGACAAGTGTGGGTCGAGATGCAAGGGTTTGTGCAGACATGCCACAAATACCATCGCATATCAGTATGTAACGGTTTAGGGTGTAAAAGTATCAATGGATCACATAGAGTGAATTAGTAGGTGTCCAACCTCATTAGCGGCTAATAACTTTGTCAGTAAGAGGATATCCCATAAAAATGCACTGTAGGATTGAGGATAGAGTAGGAAAATGGGGGGTGGGGTGAAAGAGGGAAAAGTGGGTGTTTGCCAGTTTAGGGTACCATTGAAGGATAGAGGCAACAGATGCCTCCATATATGTCCCACTGTGGGTGGTCAGACTCAGAGAGAGCGAGAGTGGGTAGAAAAAGAGGGGGGGGCGGTCTGTCAACATGGTGATGTTGATTGGGCTAGATAGTGGGGCAAGTGATAAATTGGCAAGGAATGGAAGAATATTCAGATTGGATTCCCCACATAGAACTACTGTACCAAATTTTTGCTTGTCTACCACTTGAAAAAGATGTTGGAGAAAGGCTGTGGTGCGCTTATTGAGAGCGTAATACGACACAATTGTGATAGCAGTGTCTGAGATATGGCCAGTAAGTATGAGGTACCTGCCCTCAGGATCCTTAACTTGTGAAGCAAGGTTAAATAGCATGGAGCGGTGAAAACCAATAAGGGTCCCTATCTTCTTGGTTGTGGCTGAAGCGGTATAGAATTGTGGATATGAGCTACTGAGGAATTTAGGGCAGGCTGTATCATTAAAGTGAGTTTTCTGTAGGCAGATAACATGAGCCTTAGCGGCTGCAAAAGAACGCTGTGCCTTGGTGCGTTTATAAAGGACATTGAATCCTTGAACATTCAAGGAGAGGATGTTTATGGGGGCCATAGTAATTCTAAGGTCGACCTGGATATGAAGAAGACAGTTCTTGAGGAGAGGCCCGCAGCCACCGCGTGAAGAATGGAGAAAAGGACAGAACAGGAAGGAGCATAACAAAATAGAACCCCCGTTTTATGTGCAATGAACAGTATCATATAACAGCATAGCAACAGGGTATGGAGGCATCTCAGGGGAGCATCTAGTGGTCCCCTGGAGGCTCTGAGATATCTCTCTACCATCAGATATCTGCATAATAGGGGCAAGAGTCTGAGGGCAGTAAATGGGGGAGCAAGAAGTTCCAAAATGGGGAACAACCCCGGAGATGGAAAAAAATAAAAAGGTACAAACAATAGTTGACCATGAGCATACAAGCAGTATGGCATTAATAACAAGGTAAAACAGCCCGGTTCAATCGTTGATCAGCATACTGTAAAAATTAGGGTTAGAACAGTGCTTAAGCCACCATGCTCACATGGTATTAGAGGAAAGAAGGGTACCTGAGGTAAGTCAGGATGAAGAACAGGGTGTAAGGTTAAGGGTATCTAAACCAACAAACTGGACATAACCTGAGGACCCATGAAGCCGCTGCGGTGATTCCCAAAATATGAGAACACTGGGGAATATGACCAGGACTACCTGTCGAGCTGCGGTGGCACAGTGATGGAAACTGAATTAGACAGGCCGGACAGGCCTAGTGGAACTCAGGATGGGTGGATTCCAAAAGATGGCTCCTGGTTGAAGTCAAAGTTTGAGGAAAAGGTCCTGTAGGGCTGTCGCCAGGGAGAGTTCCATCAGCTCGTGTGGACCGCAAAAAAATATGTTGAGCTTAAATCAGAAACATAAGGTGAAATCAGTCCATCGAGACCTCGTTGGACGGTGTAGGGTTATCAAATCGGCCTTGCTTACAGAGATTCTGACCTGTGTGATCCAGGTGGTCTTTGCCAACCGCCACCTGCTTTTGGGGAGAGCAGGAGTCTGATCGCCGGTGCGATGAGTCTCTGTGAGGGGTATTCTCCATAAGGCCCAAATCCATCAGGGCTGACTGCAACTCCTCATCCGTGCGGCATACATGCTTGGTTTCCAAATGTGTGAAACGTACTGAGAATGGAAATCCTCAGCAGTATGTTATTTGATTGTACTGAAGCACCTGCAGGTGAGGTTTGAGAGCCCATCTCTTAGCCACTGAGAGTGGGGATATGTCTGCAAAGAGCTGGTAAGTGGATAGGTTGTCATTGCCTCTGACAGCTGCAAGTAGCTGTTCCTTGGTGTGATAATAGTGGAACTTAGCTATAATGTCCCGGGATGGACCATTCGTTTTCCATGGAGACAGGGCCCTGTGTACTCTATCTCCAACCTGGGGAAAGGAGGTAGGGAGCTTGGTTCCCATATCAGACTACCCAAAAACAAAATTGAGCTAACGGACTATTACGGTACATTGAAGGAATGTAAATAACAAGGTAGTATAGCACAGATAAGATACAAACAAAGTTTATTTAAACAATAAAATCAATTTACAGCAAATAAGTTTTACAAGTGGTGGCGTATTTCGACTAGTTTCGCTCCAAATGAGCTTCTTCAAGAAAAACATACGTCTATGAAAAAACACAATTACAATACATCAAATAAGAGTTCATAAACTTATTAGAAGCATATAACAAGGTATGATGGGAAAAAGAAAAAAATATATACATGAAGTGTGGCTCTTACCCCCAGCGGTGTACCAACACAATGCTTAAAGGACCCCAGGAAGGTCTCCCCCGGTGCCTGGGGGAGGTATTGAGGACAAACAAAACGGCATCTAGGTGAAAGAGTATGATGATTATATATTAAGGCAACCTGATCCTGACGTAGTCACATGGAGCAGCTAGTGGGGTCAAGCAGTCCATATGTCCACGGAATTGTCCTGGACATATACACCCGAGTGAAGTGATATGTGCGGGTAAAGTGCAACCACCCAATAATATGAAGGTATAAGAGATATACCCAAGAAGGCCAGGGGGAAAGAGTGAAAAGAAGGAGGGGAGGGAAGGCAAAGGAAGGGAGAAGAAGGGGAAAAAAAAGGGGCAAGGGGGGGGACAAGGGGAAACAACCGGATATGTGGGCAAGATGGCAGTACAAGGGCCAGGGAAAAAGGACAAGGGGGATAAATCCGGGAGAGAAGGAGAAGGGAACAAGGGGATACAGTAACAGTGAAAGGGGAAGAGTAAGGAATGCATGGGGGGAGAAAAAAAGGGAAGGGGTGGGGGATTGGGGAATAGGAAATGGGGAGGGGAATTGGAAGGAAGAAGGGGGAGGGGAAAAGGGAGGGGAGGGGGGAAAAAAGGAAGAGGGGAAAGGAAAAGGGGAGAGTGAGAAGGAGGAGAAGGGAAAAGAAGGGAGAGGGGAAAGTGTCTGGTGAGCATTGATTCCGAGCATGCATGTTTGTACTTTCGACTTTTGTGTGACGGATTTGTGTACTGACTATATGAAAATCTGACATCAAACCGTTGTCTGCCAAAAATGTACTAGCCTATCATCCAACATTTGTTGGCCAAAAGTTGGACAACAATTGTCAAAAGGAGCATACTAATGGTAAGATTAGACATCAACAGACAATTCCCTGCTAACAATCGTACCATGTGTATGAGGCTTAAGTCTGTGTGATTCTCTAGCTCATCCACTCTGCCTTCTAGCTCTGCAGTTCTCTGTCAGTAATATGGTCTGATGTCTACTTGAGAGCTTTCTGCAGCATACATTCAAACTGTTTGAACATACTGGACTGAATAACTGACTGGGAGCTGCCTTGCTTGGAATCTGACTCACCGCATTGTCCTGCGGCTTCATGTTGTGTAGTTAGAGCTGTGCTTTTGCAGAGTGCGGTGTGCTGGGCTATGAAGGAACAGCTATTAGGGCCATCTTGGAAGATGGCTGGGACAAAGCGTCCTTGATGTTCCCCAGCTTGTTTTTGGTTCTGGAACCCCCCAGAACCATGACTGCAGGAGCGGAGGTCTCTATGCTGGAGGAGTCTGTGGGTGATGTTTTGGGAGCCGCTGCTGCGTGAAAACCTCCAGTGTGATTGCCCTTGGAGCGGAGCTCTAAGCTTGCATGATCGCTCGGTCAGGCTCTGCGCATGTGCCACTGAGCTTTGCATTTTCATGCTATAAGCACAAGGATGGATACACCTCCAAAGCTGGCTTAAAGTGTATTTCCAATTTTGCAGACAAATTAAAAAAAAAAACATTTTATGTTTGTTCCCATTCAAAAAAGAACAACAAAACAAAACGACTTTATAGACTCCCCCGTTGTAACCCCAGGTAAGAGAAGTGAGGTAGTTTAAAGTTTATAATGATTTCCAAAAAATGTATAAAAACCACTAATAGCATGTGTGACCTGTAATCCCCAGTGGGATGAGCGCCTAGTTAGTCTTTAACATTCAGCGCATATTAGGGGTGCACCGACATTTCGGCCACCGAAACATATTGGCCCAAAATTGTGTTTTCGGTGTGTGGCCGAAAGAAAGAACGTCCCGATAATTGTACCGAAAGAGGGGCGAGCCACCCCGGATGTCACACATTGAGGGGGGTGTTATTCTAGCGTGCCCCCGTGAGAGTCCTCCCCTCCCTCTTCTTGTGAGTGTCATGCAGAGCGGCGATCTCCACTGTGCTATGGAGCTTTAATCTGAATTGTTCGGCAGCTCCTGTAACAATGTCCCGCCTGCTAGAACGACTCCTGTGATGGAATCCAATGCCAGGAAATTTAATCAGTGTGATGTGTATCATAGGAGCTGGTCTAAGAGGCAGGACTTTGTTACAGCTGCTGCCCAGCCCGGTCAATTAAAATCTAAGCTCCGTGACACAGTGGGAGTTCGCCGTTCTGTGTGATCAGGGCACTGGTAGGCTGCATCTAATGGGCACAGGTGAGGCTACATCTGATGGCTGCTGGTAGGCTGCATCTGATGGGCACAGGTAGGCTGCATTTGATGGACACTGGTGAGGCTGAATTTAGTGGGCACTGGTAAGCTGCATTTTATGAACTCTTGTAGGCTGCATTTGATGGACACTGGTGAGGCTGCATTTGATAGGAAATGCTAAAACTGCATTTGATGGGCACTGATGAGGCTGCATTTGATGGGCACTGGTGAAGCTGCATTTGATGGACACTGGTGAAGCTGCGTTTTATGGGCACTGGTGAAGTTGCATTTGATAAACATTGGTGAGACTGCACTTGATGGGAACTGGTGAGGCTGCATTTGATAGGCACTGGTGAGGCTGCATTTGATGGGCATTGGTGAGGCTGCATCTGATGGGCACTGGTGAGGCTGCATCTGATGGGCACTGGTGAGGCTGCATTTGATGGGCACTGGTGAAGCTTATGCTCAATGACCAGGCCATTTTTTGCAATACGGCACTGCGTTGCTTTAACTGACAATTGCTCGGTCGTGCAACACTGTACCCAAACAAAATTGACATCCTTTTTTTCCCCACAAATAAAGCTTTCTTTTGGTGGTATTTTATCACCTCTGCGGTTTTTATTTTTTGCTCTATAAATAAAAGAAGAGCAACAATTTTGAAAAAAAAAACACAATATCTTTTACTGCTATAATAAATATCCCAGAAAAAAAATTCCTCAGTTAAGGGCCGATATGTATTCTTCTATATATTTTTGGTAAAAAAATTGCAATAAACATATATTGATTGGTTTGCACAAAAGTTATAGCGTCTACAAAATAGGGGATAGATTTATGAAATTTTTATTATTATTATTATTTTTACTAGTAATGGCGGCGATCATCGATTTTTATCAGAACTGCGATATTGCGGCGGACAAATCGGACACATTTTTGGGACCAGTGACATTTATACAGCGATCAGTGCTATAAAAATGCACTGATTACTGTATAAGTGACACTGTCAGGGAAGGGGTTAACACTAGGAGGTGATCAAGGGATTAACTGTGTTAACACTGTGTGTCTTAGGTGTTTTCTAACTGTAGGGGGGATGGGACTGACTAGGGGAAGAGAGAGATCGGTGTTTATACTCAGTATGAACACACGATCTGTCTCCTCTCCCCTGAGAGAAACGGGATGTGTGTGTTTACACACACACATCCTGTTCTCGTTCTGTAATGAGCAATCGCAAGCACTGCTGGGCACTCGCATCGGCTTCGGGGACACGCTTCGGGTACAGCTACAACAGCTTGGTCAGGGGAGCCAACCTGCTGCAGTATAACTCTGGAAGCAGTTAAATTGATGATATTAATAAAAAGTTGAATATAATACAATTATATATAAAAATATAAATATTTTTTAAAAACTGTCATTTTCGATTTTGGTATTCGGCTAAAGGCATCCTGCATTCTTGGTTTCTGCACCAAAATTTCCATTCAGCACACTTCTAGTGCATATGCATCACAATTATATCAGAATGCAGTGATTATAACATTATAAAAATTAGCATAAATATAGGTGACTGATATACAAAAAATAATGATCTTTGTTTCTGATCTCTACGTGTTTCGCTAATCATTGGCTTCTTCAGGAGACCCTACAAATATTGGGGAACAAATTACAGTTATATATAAAATGCTAAATATATACATACAATTTCCCAAATATAATGATCAGAACAAATACTCACATACAAACAGAGGCACCGAGTGCTTAATTCAAAGGATCAAATTCAAGTCCACCCAACCAGTGCCGGGACAAGGTCATCCAGCGCCCAGGGCAAAGATGCCAAACTGCGCCCCCCTTTCCCTTAGGGTTAGGGTCAGGGTGACCCTTACGCCTGCAATAAACCATTGCACCAGGGGCAACAGTCCCTCTTGCCCACCACTTGTCCCGGCCCTGCACCCAACAAATGGAGGCAACACACCAGGGACACTGTAGTTGTTAGAAGAGACCAAAGAGGCAGACCATCCCCTAGCAAATAGAGTAATGATGGTCTATAGAAAAAAATACTTTTCATAATGGACATCATTTACAAAAGTGTATCCATTCAATAATAATAAAAAAGATTGAGAAAAAAGAACATTGCTATATAGTGTCATGGGGAACACATGGCTCACTTGAAATAGGTAGATTTGATTAAATGTGGCTAATCCAAAAAGGGTTGTCAAATAAGATGGTTTAGATTCCTGTAGTAAGAAAGATCTGTGAGATAAATAAACAAATAACCTGTGTAATAATCCATCATCCATCCTCTACAGGGGCATGGAGTATTCTTATGCATAATTTCCAAGTGAAAAAGAAGAAAGAAGAACTTGCAAAAAGCTCTTTACCAGCCTGCATAAATCCCATAAAGCTTACTTAGCCAGTCCTAGCATAAGTTTTCATGGCCCCCATCGCAAAAAAAAAGTCTCTGTGAAAAGCCCTACACCTGTTCCCCCTTCAAAGGATGTGTGTAAAATGGCTGTCAAACAAAGGCTTCTCCTCCACGCCTGCCACGCAAATGAGCGGCTGTAGTGGGAAACAGGCAGATATGTTTCCAGGTTGTATTCAAGGAGGAATAAATCTTCAAAGGGGATCAATCGGTCACTTATAAACAGCTTTATTAAAGTATATTAAGTAAAAATAGAACATGAAAAAAAATAGTAAAAACCTCCAACATAACAAAAAGTTAAAATTACAAAACAAAACAAGAAAGCAGCTGCAGACACCCACACAAATCACACATTCACCACGCACTCATCCAATCCGATGGTTGAATCAAAGAGCCACTAGTGAAAGTGACTGCAGATAGAGTATAATGTGGTTTAACCCCAGTTGGCCAGTCTATGACTTCAATGGTAGTACAGGGCCAGACGTGATGTGGAATATGTGAGGGATGGATGGATGGCTGAGTCTACTGAAACAGAGTCAATCGGTGGTGCATTTTCATAGTACAGCCATAGGTACAGGTAAAGGCTGAAGAGAGTCTGTGCACCGATATACTGAATGGTAGCCAAACAGCTAACCTGGATGTGTAAAGCTGGAAAATAAGCGAGTGGACATGTGCGGATAGGAGCGTTGTGCATGCAGTATCATCCAGGACAACGCCGATCATGCGTCCTGATCAACACTAGATCAGCAGTCAAGCACAAACACAAAATTCATGACTTTATTATGCAACACAACACAGATTGTCTCTTCATCACGGAAAGCTGGCTAACACCTGACTGTAACACCATTCTAGCAGAGTTATTACCTGAGAACTACTGCATCCTAACTGAGCAGAGTCGGTTAAAGAGGAGGCGGCCTAGCAGTGATCTACAAATCTCAACACCCACTTCAATTTCAAACAACACCCCAGGACACCTTTCACATACTACTGTGCTACAGACCATCGGGACCAAAGACACACTTCCTTGCACCTTTTATCGAATTCATCTCTATATACACCTTAAAAACCAAAAATCTCCTGCTACTTGGGGACTTTAATCTCTGGGCAAACTCCTCCTAGGACTCCATCGCTACCGCTTGCATTAAGCAACTGGAAGCACTAGGCCTGCAGCAACAGATAAAGGCTCCCATGCATGCTTCGGGCCATACCCTTGACCTCATCTTCAAACAAAACATTGATATTAATACACTTGATAACATGCCATTGCCTTGGACTGACCACCACATGATCAAATTCAAAATAAACATCACTTACCAAATACCAGCACACTCAACGACAATACACTGGACAAGATCACAGAAGAAACTATACTCCCAACTCTTCAAAACTACACTATCCAACAAAATAGCGGTGCTAACCCAAAGCTACTCAACTGAAGACACACTCAACTCCCTCAACACAGCATTATTACAGACAGCAGACATAGTCGCACCGATACGCAGAGCACCTACCCACAAAAACAATTCGGGCTGGATCAATGACTCTCTTACATCACTGAAACAAGAAGACATAAGAGCTGAAGGAGCATGGAGAAGGAACCGAACAATGGAAACCACACAAATTACAAATCACATAGCACAAAGTCTTCTTCATAGCAAAAAAAGAACATTTCTCCAAAACCATCTCAAAAGCCATAAACCACCCGTGAGCGCTTTCAAACTAGTCGCCCAGACTATGAACCCCACCTGTTTAGAGTCTCTCCAGCAAACGAAACACAATAATTCTGCAATGAGTTATATGATTTTTTAATTGACAAAATCGCAACCATTCGGGAAATAATTCAGCAGAATATAGCAAGTAACCCCACTCGGCCAGAACAAGAAGAAAAAAAAAACCACACAGTTTCTAAAACCACGAGATTTACTCTGGTTCCAATCACCATTGACACCACCAAAACCATCATCAGAAACCTCAGCGACAGCACAATGCCAAACGACATTATTACCACAAAACTTTTGAAAGAATGTACTGACATCTTGGCACCTATCATAACATACCTTAAAAAACAGTCATTTAAAGAAGGAATCGTCCTGACCTCCCTCAAGAACGGCACAATCAAACTCCTCCTAAAGAAGCCTAACCTCAATCTCAAAGACCCAAATGACTGCAGACTTGTCACAAGCCTCAACACCTTCTCCAAAATTCTCGAGAAAGCAATAGTACAACAGCTACAACTCCATTTGGACACCCATAAACTCTTGGACCCACTACAATCTGGTTTCTGCCCTGGCCACGGGACAGAAACTGCACTCCTCAAAATCTGGGATGACACCCTCGAAGCAGCAGATGAAGGAGAATCATGTCTTCTGGTGCTGCTGGACCTCAGTGCAGCATTCGACACAGTAGACCACAAAACCCTGCTCACTCATCTCACAGAGGTAGCTGGAGTTGCAGACTCTGACTTACCCTGGTTTGTATCCTTCCTAGAGAACCGATCTCAGAAAGTGAAACTAGGAATGTTCACTTCGGAAGCACAAAAAATTACATGCGGAGTCCCTCAAGGGTCACGCCTGTTGCCCGTGCTCTTTAACATCTATCTCCACCCACTCCTCAAAATCATCAGCAACCAGGATCTACTTTATCACTCCTACGCGGATTACATCCAACTCTACCTACGCATCCCCAACAAAAAAGATCAATACCAGGCACTGGAAAACTGTCTCTCATTGATCAACGATTGGATGATGGAGAGCTCCCTCAAACTCAACAGATCCAAAACAGAACTCCTCTTCCTCCACGCAAACCGAAACAAAAACCCTGGTACAATGTCCACACCACTCACCATTCTCAGACAGCCCATCACCCCCAGCACTAAAGCCAAAAGCCTCAGAGTCATCCTTGACTAAAACATGACAATGGATGCACAAATAGGATCAGTAGTCAGCGGATCCTACTACCTTCTTCGCCTACTGCGTAGACTCATCCCCTTCATCCTGGAAGGAGATACAGCAGCGGTAGTTGGAACAATCATCAATTCCCAACTCGACTACGCAAATTCCCTATACCTAGGACTTCCAAAATACCAAATTTCACGTCTACAAACCGTCCAGAACACAGCAGCCAGATTGGTAACTGGAAAAAAAATGGGAATCAATCACCCCATCCCTGAGGACGCTCCATTGACTAGGATCGAGTTACATTCAGGACCCTCTGCCTCACTCACAAATGTACACAAGGAAAAGCCCTACAATACCTCTGTGACAAAATAAAGCACTACACCCCAGGTCTCACTCTCCGGTCAACTAACCAGAACCTCCTCCACATCCCCAAGACCCATTATAAATTAAAAGGCAAAGGAAGGTTCGCAGTCCAAGGACCACGGCTATGGAATGCTCTCCGATTGGAAGAAAACTATCTGGCCTTCAGGAAGAAGCTCAAGACCCATCGCTTCTTAAACCCAGATGGACACTAGCGGCAAAAGCGCCCTGAGGTGATTTAGTTTGCATATGTAGCGCTATGCAAGTTATTCATTCATTCATTCAGGAGGCCAGCTACATGTAGGTGAGTCAGTGTCCTATGGACAGTATACACAAAGTAAGTCAGTGCGATCTCACCACTCCTCAGCCATGCTGAATGCCCCTAATGCCTCATGGACAGGATCCACATGGAGGTATTCCACTAGGGCACTCTTCGTTTGTGCCACTCCATGTGTGCAGTGTCGATCCACAGGTAGATAACATGGGTGTGGAAGTCTGCAGGGTCTGGTGTACGGATGAATGTCATAAGAGTAATGACGCCATGCTTGCATGTTTTGATCGTGAACAGAAGCTTCTTCAGAGCATGGCTAGGGAGTGGTGTCAAAGCCTAATTAAACAAGATGAAGTTGGAATCTGATTGGCTACCATGCAAAGCTGCATCAGATTTTGCACTCTCCAGTTTTGTAAATTAACCCCATTGGTGTTTATTAAATTAGGCTTATAGGCTCACTTGTACAATGTGCATGTTGCTGTAAAAAATGAATGGTCAATCATCCAAAGAAATTCCAGAAAAAAAATCCTGTGTTCTTTTTTAACCACTTAATAACCGCCCTATAGCCGAATGACGGCTACAGGGCGGTTTCTTAACTCTGGGAGGCCGTCATATGACGTCCTCCCAGAATTCCACTCTCGCGCGCCCCCTGGGGCGCGCACTCGAGAGCATCCGTGACCGCCGGGTCCACAGGACCCGGCGCATCACCGATCACGGTAAACGGCCGCTCATAGCGGCCGTTTACCACGTAATCGCTCCGTCAAATGAGGGAGTGATCACTTGTAAACAAACCGGCGTCATGTTATCACGTCGGTTCCTCCCTCCCCCTCTCTGTACCGATCGGAACAGCGGAGGGGGAAGAGATCGGTGTCAGCAGTGATGTGGGCTGCATCTGCAGTGCCCACATCGCTGCTCACCGAAAATTAACCCCTCAATTCCCTGCAAATACCCTGCCATTACTCTGCAATACCCTGCAATACTCTGCAATACCCTGCATTACTCTGCATTACTCTGCAATACTCTGCATTACTCTGCAATACTCTGCATTACTCTGCATTACTCTGCAATACTCTGCATTACTCTGCAATACTCTGCATTACTCTGCATTACTCTGTAATACCCTGCAATACCCTGCAATACCCTGCAATACTCTGCATTACTCTGCATTACTCTGCAATACTCTGCAATACTCTGCAATACTCTGCAATACCCTGCAATACCCTGCAATACTCTGCAATACCCTGCAATACTCTGCATTACTCTGCATTACTCTGCAATACCCTGCAATACCCTGCAATACTCTGCAACACTCTGAAACACTCTGCAATACCCTGCAACGCTCTGCAACACCCGCCAATACCCTGCAACACTCTGCAATGCTCTGCAACACCTGCCAATACCGTACAACACTCTGCAATGCTCTGCAACACCCTCCAATATCCTGCAATGCTCTGCAACGCAATACTCTGCAACGCCATACTCTGAGATACCCAGCCATACTCTGAGATACCTAGCCATACCCAGCCATAGTCGGTGATACCCTGCAATACCCAGCCATAGACACCCCCCCCCCCTCCCGCCGCCCTCCGGTGCTTCTACCGACTCGCCAATACGATCAAATCCAGAATCTTTTTTTTTTTTTCAGGCTTCCCAGCTTAGAGATGAGATGCGGGGTCTTATTGACCCCATATCTCACTGTAAAGAGGACCTGTCATGCCATATTCCTATTACAAGGGATGTTTACATTCCTTGTAATAGGAATAAAAGTGATCAAAAAATTTATTTTTGGGGAAAAAATTGTCAAACTAAAATAAATAAAGTAAAATGAACAATAAATTTATTTTTATTTTTTTAAAGCTCCCCTGTCCCCATGTGCTCGCATGCAGAAGTGAATGCATACGTAAGTCGCGCCCACATATGAAAACGGTGTTCAAACCACACATGTGAGGTATCGCTGCGAACGTTAGAGCGAGAGCAATAATTCTAGCCCTAGACCTCCTCTGTAACTCAAAACATATAACCAGTAAAAAAAAAATTAAATCGTCGCCTATGGGGATTTTTAAGTAGCGACGTTTGGCGCCATTCCACGAGCCTGTGCAATTTTGAAGAGTGACATGTTAGGTATCGATTTACTCGGTGTAACTTCATCTTTCACATTATGCAAAAATTGGGCTAACTTTACTGTGTTTTTTTTTTTAAGCACAAAACTGTTTTTTTTCCAAAAAAAAGCATTCGAAAAATTGCTGCGCAAATACCGTGCGAGATAAAAAGTTGCAACGACCACCATTGTATTCTCCAGGGTGTTTGCTAAAAAAACATATATAATGTTTTGGGATTCGATGTAATTTTCTAGCAAATAAATGATGATTTTTACATGTAGGAGAGAAATGTCAGAATTGTCCTGGGTGCTCCAGAACGCCTGATGGCGCTCCATGCATGTTGGGCCTCTGTATGTGGCCACACTGTGTAAAAGTCTCACACATGTGGTATCACCGTACTCGGGAGTAATAGCAAAATGTGTTTTGGGGTGTAATTTGTGGTATGCATATGCTGTGTGAGAAATAAACTGATAATATGACAATTTTGTGAAAAAAAAAAAAAAAAAGTAAAAAAAATCTTGATTTTGCAAAGAATTGTGGGAAAAAATGACAACTTCAAAAAACTCATCATGCCTTTTACTAAATACCTTGGAATGTCTTCTTTCCAAAAAGGGGTCATTTGGGGGGTATTTGTACTTTTCTGGCATGTTAGGGTCTCAAGAATTGAAATAGGTCGTCAGTACTTCAGGTGTGATCAATTTTCAGATATTGGCACCATAGCTTGTGGACTCTATAACTTTCACAAAGACCAAATAATATCCACCAATTTGTACTTATTTTTAACAAAGATATGTAGTGGTATAAATTTTGGCCAACATTTATGAAGAAAAAATTACTAATCTGCTAAATTTTATAACAGAAACGAAGAAAAATTCATTTTTTTACAGAATTTTCTGTATTTCTTCTTTTATAGCACAAAAAAAAAAACCCCAGCGGTGATTAAATACCACCAAAAGAAAGCTCCATTTGTGTGAAAAAAAGTTCAAAAATTTCATATAGGTCCAGTGTTGCATGACTGAGTAATTGTCATTCAAAATGTGAGAGCACCGAAAGCTGAAAATTGGTCTGGTTATTAAGGGTGTTTAAGTGCCCAGTGGTCAAGTGGTTAATTTCCCTTGAATATTATCCAGCTTCACTTTATTAACTAAATGGAATATTCACTTTATTAAGTGTACAGTTTCTGTTACTGTATTCAATTTATATTTCCCTGTTAGGAACAATGCATGTGCTTCTTTATTGCCAACTTGACCAGTTGCACATACTTACCTTTACTTGGCTCCTTAGCCCTCTTGTTCAGCCACAAGGATTGAAGTTTTGAAGCCCTGCATAAGCTTTAAATTGCAACTAACACAAGGCTGATGACTCTTGTCTTGTCCCCGTGTGATGGTAAAGGGTGTTTAAACAGCTAATCTCCACTTCTAGCATCTAGTAAGATACTCCCCACACCCAGAAGTACCTGATACCATTTGCCCCTGACAAATGAATGAAGCAGTAAAGTGGTATAGGAAAGTTGAGTATGTGCCATCGGTGATGGCTAAAGAGAATATGATAATTTGCCCCATATGGGCAAAGCAAAGTTTCACTTTAAAGCCCATGTCCAGCTTAATTTTTTCTTTCACATGCCCCCGCTCTCTCCTGTATAAAAAAAATATATTTGCAAAAGCTAGTCACTACATCCAGACTACAACGCTGCCACATGCATTATCCTTGTTCTCATTTAGGTTGAATGATGATGTTAGCCTAGGGTGTCAAGATCATGCCCCCTGGGGGTCTATTATCAAGCCTCCCCAGGTTCACCAAAGAATGCGGCACAGAACAGCACCATATCATTACATAGTCGTACTCTGCAGCATTCAAGACCGCCCACTGCATTCGCAGAAACATGAGGAAAAGGCCTGGGACATCATGATACCATCTAAAAGACTGTTGAAAATAGATATGCATGTATGAAGCAAATTTAAAAAATATTAATGCAAGCAAGGGTGCCAGGGGAGGGGGGAAAACTGCACTGGGGGTTGTTACAAAATAAATTACTTGAACCGAAGGCAACTGTTAACAGAAAAGTGGTTATATAAGATGTATGTTCTTATGGAACAGTCTTACTCTCTCCCAAGGGTTTCACCTTACTGTCCTTTGGATTCAATCTGTTGATGGGAAATGAGCATCCCAGCATAATACACATCAAGCTCTCTGGTGCGCCGTAAACTATATATATAAACATTTGCTGACTTCAGCTCAGGCCTTGCTCTGTCACTTCTTTGCGGTTTTTAGACTTGTTCTGGATTGTGATGTCCTCCGTATGGCTATATCTTGGACGCCTTGGCTCCTCTCTCTGCCTCAATACTTGTCATAGCTAAAGAGCCACAGCTGGTTCTACTTAGTGGGACAAGAAAAGAAAAAAGTGAATGAATTAGGGGCTTTTGATACAAAACTAGGTAAAGAAAACAGAAGCGTTCAAATAGTTTTGGAAAAAATGTAAGCCAGGCAACCACAGCTCCTCTGACTTATTGCCAGGAGATGACTTTAATTTGTAGCAGTTGCTCTTTGGCCTCAAAGACACATTGATTTATAAAGAAAGATGGTGATATTTTTTTTTCTACAAGCAGTCAGGACTACAGTGAGATACTCTATGGTCAATAGTATTAATAATAGCCCCTCTGAGTAGCCTGCACCTCCTTGAGCACCTACGGCAGATGCCCCATAGATGCCTACAACACACCTTCAAATATACTGGTGGGCTGTTCCAAGTTCTGCACACTTTACTATATTCCCAGCCGCATTCTTCCACTTCATACCGCATTTGTTCCATCCTCGTATATGCCTTACTTGGCTGGTACTTCCGTATCCAAGATGTCACCACTAATGACAAACTCTGTGAATAGTCAAACCTACTTATTAGGGTTTGGTCCATATACAGCAGGCACTTGGACCTTCTCTTATCATGATAGCAGAACTCAATAGCACTATACCTGTCAGGCAAGGCCTGGGCTGAGGGACAGGAGAGGCAATTGTCCCCAGGCAGGCATGTACAAATAACATATGTCTGACTGGTGGTACTGAGTGAACATACTCCGCCATTCCATCCTTAGACCCCTTTCACGGTGGGGCTTTTTTCAGGCACTTTTGGGCTAAAATTAGCGCCATGCAGCCTCAATGTGAGAGCCCGAGTGCTTTCACACTGCAGGACGTTAGATGGATTAGTGTTCGGTTAAAACCCTTATTGGTTCTTTTTACTGTCTGTAGGGGTAGGTGAAGGTGAAAGAATGGTTGTCCTCCATGTTTCATTCCTCCTTGGCGCCAAGCAAGGGTCACATGAGAGGCCTACCCCAGGGTGGGTTGTGCGGCTACACTAGGCACTTTGTACAGGGTCATGATTATGCACATGGGATATCTTTGCTTTGTGTCATTTTAATCAATCCAGTGGTACCGGCTAAGGTTGCTGTGGGGGAATGCTCGACCTTAAGACAAGCCTCTACACTTAGAGGTAATGTACACCATGTACACTTGCACTGCAACTATTCTCCATTTAACTGTCTGGTCCCTGTGACAATGCACACCTTCTCTGTAACTTGCATTCAGGGACACGCTGAGCCTTGTCCACATCCAGCTGTCCAGCGTTTTCCACTACCATTCCCCAGTAGTGGAGTGGGCCCCGCTGTGCACCCTAAAAACAAAAAAAAAATTCCCCAATGCTAGGAACACCACTCATGAGAAATATATATGATGACGTTAAAAAATGACCCATTTGATAAGCAAAGACAATTGCTTATTATTGAGTGGGTAGCCCTTATAGCAGGAAAAGGAACTGATGACCTAGGGGTGCTGCTGTAAAACAGAGGTGGTTCTCCAACGGTGAAACAAAAGAGAGGGGAAGAGAGGGAGACAGCGGGACCACTCTGATGCAGTAAGTTCCAACAAGGATTAAATACAAAGAAAAGTTAAAAATGAATATATGGGAGTCCATGGAAGAGGGTGGAGGCACAGTCCTAAAAGGTTGCAGCTGGATGGATGGATGACAAGCTGTACAGTGCGAGTCCGCTTCCCAAGTTATGGGAGACAGACCCTTGGCAGAAGGAGTGCCAACAACATCTCCCTCGCTGCTAAAAGAGAATTCCACCTATATTAGGTACACGCTACTGACAGGCTGCTGTTAAACCTCCATTACCCAAAGTAACCAATTGCGTCTTTAGAAAGCTCCAACTACACACCAATGCTGTGCTGTGAACAAGGCTTATTGTCAAAACTAGTCTGCTGCTGACTGTACTCACTGTGAAGGCTTGAAAATAAATACGCTTGATGGTATGGAGTTGCCGGCTGCTTTTATTCGAACTACACACCAATGTTTTCATGCCTCAGTGTGTTTAATACCCACTCTGTAGAGACTATTAGTGACGGTTACTTGCTTTACACCTCTTTTTAGTCATTTCAGACCAGGCAAGGACAGCATTTCAGAATGCTTTACTCAAAAAAGTGCAAAAAGCCAATTACAAAGTCCACCGTTCAAAAACATAACTCCTATCCTCCAATCTGGGATTGCACCTAACTGGTTATTTCAACCCAATTACATGTCTGTGTCTCATTTCTGAGTCACAATAGAAAGTATAAAACAATCTCCTTAAAGTGAAGGGAAATACCTTCTTAGACCAGAACAAGCGCTCCCATTCATAGATTTCCCCTCTATACCAGTTCTAGTGACAAATGCAAAGCTTTGGATTTTGTATCACCTTTTACTCTGGTGACAATGATAACCAAGGCAATTAGAAAGGATGAATCTCCCCCATAGACACAGTTAGCAATAAAACATTTGAACATTTCATAATGGGGGATTTTAATTATCCAGACTGGGCGAAGGGTGGAGGGGCCCCATAAAGAATGAGGAAGGACATCTGGTTACAAAGGATGGGGAGATGGCGATGGTATTGAAATTATTCTTTTCCTCAGTCTTCACAAGGGAATCAGGGGCTTCAGTAACCAAAATTGCAGTTTTTATCCTTATGACACATCACAGGAAGCAGCTCCATGGTTAACACAGGACAGAATTAAAATTAGACTTAGGAAACTTAACATTAATAAATCACTGGGACCAGATGGTTTGCATCCAAGGGTACTTGGGGAACTCAGTCAAGTAATTGCCAGACCATTGTTCCTAATTTTTGCTGACAGTCTACTGACTGGAATGGTACCAGGTGATTGGAGAAAAGCCAATGTAGCACCAATATTTAAAAAGGGCCCATAATACATCTCTGGGAATTACAGAACAGTTAGCCTAACAGCAGCAAGCTGCAAGCTCTTGGAGTAGATGATAAGGGGCTATATACAAGATTTTAGTAACGAGAACGGTATAATTAGTAGTAATCAGCATGGATTCATGAAGAATCGTTCTTGCAAAACCAATCCTTTTAACCTTCTATGAGCAGGTGAGTTGCCATCTAGATAAAGGAAGGCCCGTAGACATGGTCTATCTGGATTTTGCAAAAGCATTTGACACAGTTCCCCATAAATGTTTACTATACAAAGTAAGGGCCATTGGCATGGACCATAGGGTGAGTACATGGATTGAAAACTGGCTACAAGGACAAGTTCAGAGGGTGGTGATAAATAGAGTACTCAGAATGGTCAGAGGTGGTCCCCCAGGGTTCTGTGCTGGGACCAATCCTATTTATTTTGTTCATAAATGACCTGGAGGATGGGGTAAACAGTTCAATCTCTGTATTTGCAGACGATATTAAGCTAAGCAGGGCAATAACTTCTCTGCAGGATGTGGAAACCATGCAAAAAGATCTGAAAACGTAATGGGGCAAATTAAGTTTAATGTAGAAAAATGTAAAATAATGCATTTGGGTGGCAAAAATCTATAAATTGGGGGGGGGGGACCTCTGGGGGAATCTAGGATGGAAAAGGACCTGGGGGTGCTAGTAGATTACAGGCTCAGCAATGACATGCAATGCCAAGCTGCTGCTAACAAAGCAAACAGAATATTGGTATGCATTAAAAAGGGGATCAACTCCAGAGATAAAACGATAATTCTCTCGCTCTACAAGACCCTGGTCTGGCCACACCTTAAGGATGCTGTCCAGTTCTGGGCACCAGTCCTTAGGAAGGATGCACTGGAAATGGAGCGAGTACAAAGAAGGGCAACTAAGCTAATAAAGGGTCTGGAGGATGTTAGTTATGAGGAAAGGTTGTGAGCACTGAACTTATTCTCTCTGGAGAAGAGACGCTTGAGAGGGGATATGATTTAAATTTATAAATACCATACCGGTGACCCCACAATAGGGATAAAACTTTTAACAAGACACGTGGCCACTCATTAAAATTAGAAGAAAAGAGGTTTAACCATAAACTACGTAGTGGGTTCTTTACTGAGAGAGTGGCAAGGATGTGAAATTCCCTTCCACAGGCGGTGGTCTCAGCTAGGGGCATTGATAGTTTCAAAAAACTATTAAACAACTGAATGACCGCAACACACAGGGATATACAATATAATAATGATATACCCATGTTGTATATGCTGTTCAGTGTCCTTGCGGTCTAATGTATCTTGGTAGGACTAAAACCCCATACACACTATCAGTTTTTCTGCTGAGTTTTTCCTTCAGGTTTACCAAAACCATGTAGTGGAAGGGCCTGCCTGACTGCATAAAAATTTAAACTGATAGTGTGTATGGGGCTTAAGAGAACACTGGGCAAAAGGGTTTCTGAGCATCTCTTTAATATTCTGATTGGCTATAAGGATCATAGCGTCTAATTACATTTTAGACAAAGGCATGGCAGGGATCCAGCAGGACTGAGGTTTTAGATAGATAAGATTCACCCCTCATGGAGGGGTAGCAATTTGGTCCGCGAGCTGTCTAAATGCGAAACTCAATGGATCTATTTGACTAATACTTTAAGCCCTAATGGAATGAATATAGATCTGGACCTGAATTGCTTCATTAGTGACTATTAGTCCCATGAACTTTAGTTGTAGCATGTATTAGGTCTCAGGCTATGCTTGTGGTCGGACCTGAGGCTTTATATTGCTTGAGGATTCCTTTTATCCCTAACCATATTAGGCTTTTATAGATTTTAGAGACTTAAATTAATATTCCTAATGTTCCATATTGTGTATTAGACATTTTAACATAGTAGGAAAATATGTTTATTAACCTAATGTAAACCTTGTATGATCTAGCAATGAAAGTTTAATGTTTTTTTAGCTATATCATGGTGGTTCAATTTTTTGATATTTGACAGGTGATTATTACATTTGTCAAATATGACTAAACTATAATTATAGTTTTTATAGCATATGTAATTTAAAAGTATATCTTGTGTATAAGGTTCTTATGCTTAATATGACATAGTAGTACCCCCCGTTTGTGTCGTTTGGGTGCGGGGAGGTGATGTAGGTATATTGGAGATTATGTAACTGTTATGTGTCATTTTTATTTACTTTTTGTGAATGTTACGATGTTCTCTTTATTTGTTTTCTATTTTCTGTTTTGCCTTAATTATTGTATTAATTTATGACATTTCTGGAAGTTGAATATGAGTTGCAGAGGTGCGTGCAATACGTAGGAAACTGAGGTTACGAGGTTACGAGTGCAACTATGTTTTTTTCCTGCCCCGCTTGGTGCTTGGCTGCGATGTGGCTAGTGGTGACGTTTTGGCATGTATCATGTAGGGTTAACGATTTGCCCTTCATATGTATATAAGGGATGAGCCGTGCCTTGTGGCCACACCCTCTGAAGAAGACGTGATGACAAAACGCGCAAGGGCATGATCACATGGGTCCCTTGTCTGTCGGTTTCAGACCTTGTCTTCCTGGGTTCCATCACAGCCAATACCATCCAGGAGGCTGTGAGAGTGGCATGTGCGGTGCCGTACAGACGGTTAATTCATATACTGTTTTATCCTGTGTTTCTTGTAAGCAGATATTATGTGTGTGAGTGTTTTCAAAATAAAAAACGGTATTATGCTATGTTAGTTCCCCTCTTCTTTTGCATGATGCACTTTATGAATTGCCCTATGGAAAAACGTTTCTAATCCCGGGACAAGAGTCCTTCTCAAGTGTCAGGTGATTACAAGCTCTAGTGCCTTTTGCAATTGCATCAATCTTGGAAGAATCTAAGGATTGGAGATCATCTTATAGTGTATGGTGATACAAGGCTCGTATATCATTTACTTGTGGTGAGTTTATTACCAACAGGGATTATCCGTGCACAAGGTGTCTACTGGTGATGGTATCCAGATGAGGAAGTTTGTTTCTTTCTGCTGAGGGGATACGAAGCACCATCTATACTATAAGAATTTTATTTGGATTTCCTTTTTTTTCCGCATACTGATTGACTTTTAAGTGGCTTCTAATTGCCATAGTTTGCACTGAATATTTATAATTATTCTATTAGCGCTGTTAGTGCTGGTTAGTGCGCATTTTATTAACGATGTAACTTTGTAACATTTCCATGCTCTATCAAAACTCTAAACAAAAAAAGACTGGGATTTAGAGGCAGATATGAAATTATTGTAACAGTTAAAAGAGTTGTAAAGGCAGAAGTTTTTTTTATCTTAATGCATTCTGTGCATTAAGATAAAAAACCTTCTGTGTGTAGCAGCCTCCCCAGCACCCCCCTAATTACCTACCTGAGCCCCTTCTCTCCAGCGATGCCCATGATCCTCTCAGCCATCCAGGACACTCCTTCTTGGCGGAGACATAGCAGGAGCGCCATTGGCTCCCGCGGATGTCAAAGTCAGTCAGCTAATCGGGGGAGAGGGGGGTGGGGCAAGGTCGGGGCTCTGTGTCTGAATGGATACACAGGGCTCTGACTCAGCTTGGGTGCCCCCTGTAGCAATCTGCTGGCTGAGGGACACTCACAGGGGGGAGGGACTAGGAGCAGCGAAGAGGGACCCAAGAAGAGGAGGATCCACTTTCTAACACCTAAATAAACACTATCATCACAAACAACTTATCACTCAGCTTCTTTACTCACATAAATATTTCGGAGCTGCAAGAGAAAGTTGGTGCTGGAAGATTTCCGTCTGCCAGATGAAGTGATCGCAGGTCTGAACAGGGAGCAAGAACTGTAACTATGTAGTATGAAGAACAGCTGTCAGTGGCTGCAGGTCCCATTTTGATTAAAGTGGAACTTCAGTCAGAAAATTAAGTCCTTCTGGATCACTTCAGGATGCCCCCTTCTGCAGAGACCGATCATCTGACGGCATAAAGATTTACTGCTGCTCTCAGGTTCAGCAAAACGACAGCCTCCGACAAGATGATACAGGAACAATGCTGGAGGCAATTTACAACACACACTATATTTGGTAGCATAATTATGCAGCGATGACACTTTGGACAAGGTGTCTGCTATGTACAAATTTTGTTTTTGCCTCAGAACCGTAAAGGGGTTCTGAGGATTAATTATGTAGGTTTAACTTTGACATCAGTTTGGCTGGGCTGTGTTAGAGTTCTGCCTGGTCATGTGCACAGTTAAGTTCACATGACAGGCCAGAACCAGGCCTGGTTGGACGTTTTGGGTATCAGCGTTCCTCAGAGCCAATCAGTGGGTGCGCCTGGCCCCGCTGAGGAGTCTGGGGAAGGGTACTTAAGATGTTGAAGTCACGTCTTCCAAGTTGGTTCGTGAGGCGATAGCCGCCTGTCCCTGATTCTGGACCGGGGTAGCCCCATGAGGGGTCCCGGTCACGGGAACGTTCGTTGTTCCGCAACATGCTTCAGTTGGTTAACCCCAATAGACCCATCTGGTCTGGGGTGAGGATCCATCTGTTCCCGAGTCTCGGAACCGGCTGGTCCGAGGCGCAGTAACTGAGGGAGGAGTCAAGGCTCCGGCTGTGTGCTCTCGGCTTGCAGGGGCACCGCAGCTCGTGTAAGCGACAGGGGGTGGACTCTTCAGAGGAGGGCCATCAAGCTGGCATCCCGAGAAGTGCTTGGTTGCTGGGTTGTGAAGGACATCAGCGAATCCACAGCTTTTCCAGTACTGCCAAGGAGACAGAGAACGTTCCAGGTACTGGAGAAAAGGTTCCTGTTCACTTTCCTTTACAAATTACTCAAGGTCAGAGATTTCACAAGTTCTGGATCAAAGTGCTGACTGCCATAATCTCTGGCTAGAGATTTGTTCAGCTTTAAAGTGACCAGTTGCGAGTGGCTACTCTCTGGGTGGTGTTAGAGACTTTCTGATATTTAGCAGTTCAAGGTGCCTGAGTTTCTTCACCCTTGCCCTCTGTTCCCATACGAGACTGTGTTTGTTGGATGTTACCCCTGCAAATAAAAACCTTTCTAAAGGACTTTTATGGTGTCAGCGTCCAAAGTTGTTGGGTATTAACCCTGGGAACCCCTAGACGTGGAAGAACAAGCCAAGCGGGGGTAACCGGTAAGCCCAAAAGTTAAGGCCGCCCTGCTAAGGGTTATGGCCGCTACAGTTAATAATGTGGAAGGTTGTTATGGGTAAAGTTCCGCTTTCACTAGTTTTAGCGGCGCTTTACCATTGTTTTAGCAGCGCTTTTTTTTGCCGCTAGCAACCGAAGAAAGAGTTAAACGTTCCTGAAAAGCGCAGCTGCCAAAGAGTTTTTCAGCACTGCCCATTCATTTCAATGGGCAGGGGCGGTGGAGGAGTGGTGTATACGCCGCTCCTCCACCACCCCAAAGATGCTGCTTCCAGGACATTTTCTAACGTCCTGCAAGTGCACCGCCCCAGTGTGAAAGCACTCGGACTCTCACACTGGGGCTGCAGGGGAGGCTTTTTTCAGGCACTTTACAGGTGCTATTTTTAACCCAAAAGCACCTGAAAAGGACCCACTGTGAAAAGGGTCTAAGGTTTGAATGGCGGAGTATGTTCACTCAGTACCACCAGTCGGACATATGTTATTTGTACACGCCTGCCTGGGGACAATTGCCTCTCCTGTCCCTCAGCCCAGGCCTTCCCTGACATGTATAGTGCTAGTGAGAGTTCTGCTATCATGAGCAGAGAAGGCCTAAGTGCCTGCTGTAAATGGACCAAACCCTAATAAGTAGGGTTTTAACCTAACACTCATCTATCCACCAAAAAAAATTATAACTTGTGGATTTCAGATATACTTTTTTGGAAAGTTTTGTGACCTTAACATATAGTGAGGGTGAATTTACCTTGCAGGGAAACAGATAGCAAACAAAACCTGTGCAATTTATTACTTATTATATCAGATATTCTGTACTGGGAATTCCTACAAAATAAACTATAATAGGGATAATTGTATCTTAATATCTAAAATATATATAAAAGAATACAACCTCCTGGACCATCCCAAGCAAAAGAACGTACAAAAATCCTTGGTAATATAAAAGATTACATCTGCATGTCATATGTTGAAGCAATTTTGTACAATTTTTTTTAGAATATTTTAAAGGTATTTTTAACCTACATGTTGGCTTAATTAAAACTGCAGGCATAAAACACTCCATAAGCCAATAGTTCATTCTTATGAAGAAAAAAAAACTGCATATATTTGGGTCAATCCTTCTCTTCATATTCATCAGCACTTTAAAGGTTGGTATTTTAAAAGAAGTATAGCCAAAGCTTTTTGGCATGATTTCTCTTGCGGACACAAGAATGCACTTACTTTTGCACTCCTGTGACCCAGAGTGTGCTGACAGCAGGCTATTGCCCACTATCAGCTGACATGGTAGAGCCACTCCAGGCTCTGGAAGGATTCCAGACAATATTGTCGGGAACCACCCAGCTGCATGATTGACAGCTGGCTCCACCTTTCCTTGTGAGGCGAGAGGCGGTGCCAGCTGCACTTACCCCCTCCCCAGCACTGGAGGAGAAGAGCAGAGAGCCATAACCAAGTCACTTCTCCCCACCCTGAGCAGACTGAGGCCTGAGCAATCACCAGTCATGTAATCGCTCAGTTCTTAGTGTTAAAGCTGATGTGGAACAACGGGGGCATCACACTGATGCTGCAGTATAGCGGTAAGTATGTGTGTCTGTTTTTTTTTTACAAACCCCAAACTTCTCTAGAGCACAAGGGGAACATAATAGTAGATATTGGAATATAATAGAACATACTTTATCTTGCTTGGGATGCTCCAGGAGGTTGTATTCTCTTTTATTTATATTTAAGATATTCACATATTAAATTGCTTTTAGATTATTACTAATAAAGAAGTCATGTTTTTTAGTAATGTACTTGGAATCCAAAAGCCTTATCTCTATAACAACAATCAGAATTTCAGGTAAGAGAAAAGGATACCATGGCTCCAGGTCGAACCACCGGGATAACTACTCCACTTCCAGGCAGAGAGCTCCAGGTGCTGGTTAGTGCAAGCACAGATGAGAGGAAATGGAAAAACTCTGGACAGCCACACTCCGAAACGTTTCTATTT
The DNA here is from genome assembly GCF_037356315.1 of Lithobates pipiens. Classification (NCBI taxonomy): domain Eukaryota; kingdom Metazoa; phylum Chordata; class Amphibia; order Anura; family Ranidae; genus Lithobates; species Lithobates pipiens. The sequence goes on from NW_027507686.1 coordinate 209,041,591, forward strand.
TCTTGTGCCTTTTATTGTAAAATAAAGATCACATAACACAATCCACAGCAAACGTGATACAGAACAAACTGACGCGTTTCACACTGAAATCAGTGCTTACTCATAGTAAGCACTGATTTCAGTGTGAAACGCAAAAGGCACAAGAAAATAGATCCTTTTCGGAGTGCGGCTGTCCAGAGTTTTTCCATTTCCTCTCAACAATCAGAATCTCACAAAGCTTTTAACCTTTCACTGCTGTATCTAAACCTAATAAAAGTGTTTGCCTTAGATATACTTAAATTTTTAGGAATTACGTAGTTAAGTGCAAAGCAAGCCATACACAGAGCAAATTTTGACTGGCCCCTGATGAACAGGTCTAAGTTTGAGCCAGGAATGATCCAGTTGCCATCTTCCTGCCCAAGATAATTTGATCTGGAAATTGCGACTAAGGCCCCTATCACACTTGTGTGACTTGGTAATGCAAAGTCGCATGACAAGTCCTTCCCCATGATTTCCAATGATAACCATTCATATATGTGTGACTTCAAAGTAGTCCCTGTACTACTTTAGTCCGACTTTCATGCGAGTTGAGGTCCATAGACCTCAAGTTTACACAAGCATTCCCTGAAATTGCAGCAAAATTGCATGCACAAGATCACAGTAAAATTGAGCAACTTTTATTGTGCTGTGTGAAAGGGGCCTTACAGCGGCTCAATTAAAACAATGCAATAAAATTGCCAGCCGGAGTGATTTGTCCATCAATGCTGTTTAGTGTAGACCAGCCTTTCTCAACTTTTTCAACACAGAGGAACCTTTGAATTAGTTCTCCGATCTCAGGGAACCCCTGCTAAAATTTAGAAACCTACAACTCATGATACAGTGTGATGGTCAGTGGGAAGAATGGTCTTTACACTTGTGGTCATTGGGAAGAATTACCTCCTTACAGAGAGCAAAAAAGATCAACGTTGTCAGTGGGAACTTATCTGAGAGGCAGAAATTGCCCAATGCTGAAGGAACCCCTGGTTGAGAATCACTGGTGTAGACGGTGGGAATTTGTGACGGTGTGATTTCTTTTGTTCAGCCTGTGGGGCTGAATGGTGGAAACCCTACTGTGTATGGCTAGCTTTAGGGGCAGCTGTAATCTTAGGATTAAAGTAAGGGACAGAGCATCTACAGCAGTTATTTTTTACAGCACTGAAAACTTTGGCTGAACAATATCAGCATTACGTTTTTAGTGCTTATACCTAATGTACTGACATTGCTTTCTGATTCTGTCCAAATAAAAACACCTATTATAAAAGTGTCCAGTTAACCCAGCAGATTCAGGGATAACTATGTTCTCTATTTTCTGTTTTTATCTTGTCAACTGGAGGTGCCTGCTTTTGGATTCTTGCAAATTTCGAAAGAATTGGGGCTTGGGAGGAGGCTGACTCAAGCTTGAGGCCGAGATGTGTATATATCTTCGGTTGCCTATATCTCTAGAACAAACTTTCACTTTGACATGTGGTTTTCACTGAAAGTAACATACTTACTCAGTTTGTCATTGAATGTAGAGTTTAAATGGTTTAGATTACTTTTACCTTAACCAAGGAAATGTTTTTGACACATGGGAGAGTCAGCCTTTTTTGCTAGACATTTACTTAGAACCCTCAAACATTATTTATTTTCTGAAAGCAAAGGCCCTGGAAAATAAAATGGTAGCAGTTGCAAATTTCTATGTTACACTGGGGGGAGAACCTCTGGGGGAATCTAGGATGGAAAAGGACCTGGGGGTCCTAGTAGATGATAGGCTCAGCAATGGCATGTAATGCCAAGCTGTCGCTAACAAAGCAAACAGAATATTACATACATTAAAAGGGGATTTATTACAGACATAAAACGATAATTCTCCCATTTGTACAAGACTCTGGTCCTGCCGCACCTAGAGTATGCTGTCCAGTTATGGGCACCAGTCCTCAGGAAGGATGTGCTGGAAATGGAGTGAGTACAAAGAAGGGCAACAAAGCTAATAAAGGGTCTGGAGGATATTAGTTATGAGGAAAGGTTGCAAGCACTGAACTTATTCTCTCTGGAGAAGAGACGCTTGAGAGGGGATATGATTTCAATTTACAAATACCATACAGGTGACCCCACAATAGGGATAAATCTTTTTCACAGAAGGGAGTTTAACAAGACACGTGGCCACTCATTAAAATTAGGTTTAACCTTAAACTGTGTGAAGGGTTCTTTACTGTAAGAGAGGCAAGGATGTGGAATTCCCTTCCACAGGTGGTGGTCTCAGTGGGGGGAATCATTAGTTTCAAGAAACTATTAGATAAGCACCTGAACTACCGCAACATACAGGGATATACAATGTAATACTGACATATAATCACACACATAGGTTGGACTTGATGGACTTTTCAACCTCACCTTCTATGTAACTGTGTAACTATGATACTTGGACAGCTGTTTATCAAATGCATTTTTTATGAAAAATACACTAAAATAAATTTTTGAGCATACAAACACAATACCTAGTTCTTTGGTAAAGCATAAAGCCTCATGTACACTACAGCTCCTAAACTTGAGTTTGGGAGCTTTTGGTGTTTTTTTTTTTTTCCAAAGCTCCTAAACTCAGCTCCATAAAAGCTTATGTGTCATAGGCTTTTAGGATCATTTAGGAGCTGCTGCGGTTAGGTGAGGTTCGACTGCGCTCTCCTGAAAATTGCAGGGGGTGATTTTGCCCCCTTTTGAGTATTCCTGTGGCCAGCGGTTAAAGTAGTTAAAGAGGAAGTAAACCTTGATGAGTTTACTTCCTCTTTCATTCCCTGCAAAGGCAAAGCATAATGGACTACTATGCATCGCATAGTAATCCATTATGTGTCACTTAGCGATGTCTCGCTGCTCCACCACTGTCATTCGGCGAAGCCGCGATGACGTCACTCCCGCGCATGCGCACGGGAGCCGACACGCGCGGCATCTTCGTCGTTGACGGTGCCGCGCTCAGTGCGCCTGCGTGCCGCTGTCTACGGTGCATGCGCCGTAGACAGCGGTGCCTGTCTTTTGGCAAATATCTCCTAAACCGTGTAGGTTTAGGAGATATTTCTTGGACCTACAGGTAAGACTTTATCTAGGCTTACCTGTAGGTCAAAGTGTGTTGTAAAGGTTTACAACCACTTTAAGTGCACATGAAGACTAAAAGACAGGGAGGCATAGAGTATATAGATACCAAACATGTCAAGACTCTAAACTGTGTGCAGCCAGTAAATGGCAAAAAAAAAACAAAAAAAACATAGGTACATAAAATTTGAGTCTTAAAAAGGGTAACTCCACATTCATGGGGAAAAAAAATAGTAAATACAGAAAAAAAAATAGCATATACAATTGCGGCACAAGTCATGTTGTAATTGAATGTTATTACAAATGACCTTTCCTTTTCAATCTGCAGCTCTGTAGTTTTCTAAAAATGCAATGCAATATGGCTACCTGGGGTTGTTCTGTACACGGAGTGTGTACTGACCACTCCCCAGAAACATAATTTCCTGCTTGTGTGATTGGCTCACCAATTTTCCCAGAAACCTGCACTAAGATACAAGTCAGATTTCAGTTATCCCCTACAAAAAAAAAAAAATTTTTGGTCAGATACTCCCAATAGGGAATCACATGTAAAGGGATACAGACCCTGCAATTTTCCTCATTAGAGCCCTGCAAGTGCAGCCTCCGATTGATAATTATGAAACCACTCCCATTAGATACACTTTCCACATAGACACAACAAAAACAAACAGTGATTTCTTCAGAATATGAAAACGTAGGAATCTGCAACAAAGTTTGTTAAAATCCTTGCAATGTACACAGATCACCTAGAGGGGAATGTTTTTTTTTTTAAGGAGTTACCCTTTAAAAGACTTTACAGGTAATCAGTTTAGAGTTAACCAATGTATCCCCAGACCTCCAATTCAGCTAATCAAGCACAAATGGTGCTTAAAAAAAGGCTTACCAATAGGTAGTGTAAATATCTCCTAAACATGCACCTCTTAGGAGATATTTACATTACATGCAACCAGTGACATTAGGGGCACATGTGCTCTGAAGGAACAGCCACCTGAGCCATTCCTTCAAAGTCCTGTAAACAGGGGCTCCTGCACACGGGAGTGACATTATTGCGGCTTTGGCCAGTCACAGAGCCAGAGTCCATGAACCCAGAACCAAGACAGGTGAAGATGGGAGCCCCTGCAGGTTTAAAGGTAAGTTTAACATAATGTGCTAGTATGCGATGCATACTAGCACATTATGCCTTTACCTTTGTGATTGTGCAGTTTAAAGCCCCCCTAATCGCTTTTAATTGCCACCTGAAAAAAATTACAAGCTCATGACTTAAAGCTCCTGTCAAGTTTCCAACTGGGAAGAATTTCCTTCACTTCAGGTCTCAAAGACACAATGCAAAGTGAGAGGAATGCTGCGTACATGTGGTCAGATTTTCGGACGGGAAATGTTCAATGGGAGCCTTTTGTTGGAAATTCTGACCGTGTGTAGGCTCCATCGGAAATTTACGACACACAAAATTTGAGATCTGGATCTCAAATTTTCCGACAACAATTCCAACGCACAAAGTTCTATGCATGCTCAGAATCAAGCAGAAGAGCCGCACCGGCTATTAATCTTCAATTTTCTCGGCTCGTCGTACGTCACCGTGTTCTTGACGCTCGGAATTTCCGACAACATTGTGTAACCGTGTGTATGCAAGACAAATGTGAGCCAACATTTGTCGGAAAAAATCCCATGGATTTTGTTGTCGGAATGTCCGATCGTGTGTATGCGGCATTACTCTCTCATAGAGAGTTGTCACCATAACAATTGTCCACGTACAGGGATTTCCTCTTCATCCTTGTTTCAGTGACTCAACTCAAGATTTTTGATATTTCATACCCTAAACAATACAAGACATCTATTTGACAAAAAATGGGACCCTTGGTTTATTCATGCAGAACACCTCTTAAACCCTGAATAAATAATTTTTATAACCATAAACTCACTCAGGAATATTTGATGTATCTCAATAACAACAGCTAAGTAACTTTGTTTAACCACTTGCCAACCAGCCGCCGCAGTTTTACTGTGGCAGAATGGCATGGCTGGGCGAAACAACATTGTGTTACGTCACTTTGGCCACTAGAGGCGCGCCAAAGCCAAAGTGTGAGTTCCCAGTGGGTGCAATGACCACCGGGCTCCCACGATCGCTTGTGACACAGCGAGAACCAGGATCTGTGTATGTGAACACACAGATCCCGATTCTCTGAGGGGAGAAGAGACAGATCGTGCTGTTCATACAAAGTATGAACAGCGGTCTGTCATCTCCCCTAGACAGTCCCATCCCCCTTCAGTTGGAACACAGGGTGAACACAATTACCCCTTGATCGCTCCCTAGTGTTAACCCTTTCCTTGTCAGTGACATTTTTACAGTAATCAGTGCATTTTTATATCACTGATCGCTGTATTAATACCAATGGTCCCAAAAATGTGTCAAAGGTGTCTGATGTCTCCGCCATAATATTGCAGTCCTGATAAAAACCGCAGATCACTGCCATTACTAGTAAAAAAATAATAATAATAATAAAATGCTATAAAAATATGCCCTATTTTGTAGACGCTATAACATTTGCGAAAACCAATCAATATACGCTTATTGCAATTTTTATTACCAAAAATATGTAGAAGAATACATATCGACCTAAACTGAGAAAAAAATTACCTTTTTGTTTAAAAAAAGGGGATATTTATTATAGTAAAAAGTACAAAATATTGTGTTTTTTTCAAAATATATGCTCTTTTTTTGTTTATAGCGCAAAAAATAAAAACCGTAGAGATGATCAAATACCACCAAAAGAGAGCTCTATTTGTGGGGAAAAAAGGACATCAATTTTGTTTGGGTACAGCACCACACGACCATGCAATTGTCAGTTAAAATGACACAGTGCCGAATCGAAAAAAAATAGCCTGGTCATTCAGCAGTGAAATCTTCCAGGCTGAAGCGGATCACCCACTATATATATCAACACAATTTGCTGTAATGATGATTCCTTTACTTTGTATTTCTCTCGATATATGATATCACACTTTGTACCACTATTTGTACCTAATAAAAAGTTTGTAAACAAAAAAAAAAAGATTTTAGATTTTTTTCCTCACTTCCAGTCCCAATGACAGTGGACACAAGGATAAATAATGGGCGAATGACCAAAATGGAGACCCAGACAGCAATAACAACCTTTCTCCACTCCAAAAATTGGCTTTAGATACACTCTCAATAAAATGATAAGAAAATGATAAATGTATAAATGATTAAAAAAAAAGGGAGAGACAAAAAAAAAAAAAAGAAATTAGGATTACTAACATAATACCTTAAAACTTCTCCATGACCACTGCATTTTAAAAATGGAAATGTACAATAAAATAATATATGATTAATATATCAATTTCCTCTTTACAAATGCTTTTCAATAGTGTTGTATGGATGTGTTCTGACACAGAGCAATAAACTCCGGTATTATTTACGAATCTAGATTGGTTGGCCTTTCACTAGCTGCAGATAGCGATTGTCCAGATAATCTTTAAAACTGTACAGTTTCAGAGAAAAATGTTGTAAAATAAAACCAATGGCTGAATCCCAAGCATTGTAAAAACACAGATATTTCCTAAATATTTTCCAAATAGTGTAATACATAATTCTTGTGTTGCCGATGCTGTGATAACTCGCATTTTCGTTGTCTGCAATTGGCTGGGACCGTTGTAACATTTTTTTTGTTCAACAGAACTTGCAAAAATATGCGATTATTTTATTGCCTGAAGTTCTTTATGGAGGAGATCTATGAGCATATATAAGGAGTTTTTACAGGCCTGTCTCAACCAAACGCAGGGCCTAAGGTAAATGGAATGTGGGATCTAAATGTATTGTTTATTGTGAATCTACAGTATGCTTCTGGTGCTAATAAAAAGGCGAACGTTAACTGTTAGTGCCTGTGCAAAGCAACTCCTGTTCTAAGCCCTTGTACACACGGTCGGACATTCCGATGGACAATGTCCGATAATCCGATAATCCGACAGTGTGTGGGCTCCATCGGACTGTTTCCGTCGGAGTATATGACGTATCAAGTTTTCCAGCTGGGCTATAAAATTTTCCGACAACATGATCCGATCAGCAGGGCAGGACTTACCATTGGGCTTGACTGGGCTCAAGCCCATGGGCCCCGTGCAATAGGGGGCCCCGCAGAGATACATAGCCAAGTGTACTCGGCTCCGCTCCGCTCACAGTCACGCCCAGTCCCTGTGTTATGTCCATCATAGGGCGAGACTGTGAGTGGAACCGAGCCGAGTACTCTCGGCTACTCTCGGCTCCGCTCGGGACTGCGAGAGGACCCGAGAGCCGTTGAGAGGATCCAAGAGCCGCCAAGAGGACCAGAGAGCCGCCAAGAGGACCAGAGGGCCGCCAAGATACACAGGACTCTCGGCGCACCATTTCTAAACTTCAAGACTGCAAAGACAAGGCTGCAAATGACAAGCCTACACTGACAAGGCTGCAAATTACACTGGAAAAGGCTGCAGATGGATGGGCAAGGCTGCAGATGGACACTGATAAGGCTGCATTGATGGGCATTTATATGTACGTTTTTTTCCCTCTTAAAACACCGTTATACGCCGGCGCGTGTTATACGTTGATAAATACAGTAATGTATAGATGGTAGGGCCCAAAAGTGACTCAAGCCCAGGGGCCCCCACCACCCTAAGTCCTGCCCTGCCGATCAGACATTGTCCGATCATGTGTAGAGAATTCCGATCGAACAAAGTGCCACGCATGCTCAGATCAAATTCCTAGACCAAAGCTAATGGCAACTAGTCTGAACGTAGTCCCGTCCTAACGAAATAACGTCATCACGTTAACTACGATCGGATTTTCTGACAACTTTGTCCGACTGTGTGTATGCAACAGTTTCGGCCAAAATCTGTTGGACAAAATCCGTCAGGCAAAATCAGACGGATTTGGTTGTCGGAATGTCCGTCTGTGTGTACAAGGGCTAACAAAATGTTAAACACCAATCCTCTGATGCCTGAAAAAACAGCTGATGCCCTGTACACACGAGTGGCTTTTCCGTCGGAAAAAACTTGGATGGTTTTTCCAACGGAATTCCGCTTGGATGGTTTTTCCAACGGAGCTTGGCTTGCATACACAAGGTCACACAAGTTCTCTGAACTTTTGACCGACAAGAACACGGTGACGTACAACACTACGACGAGCAGAGAAAATTAAGTTCAATGCTACCGAGCATGTGTCAAATTGTTTCCGAGCATGCGTAAAAATTTTACGCGTCGGAATTTGTACAGAATTTCCGATCAGAACTTTTTCTGACCGAAAAATAGAGAATCTGCTCTCAATCTTTTACTTCCGCCAGCAAAAGTCCGATGGAGCACACACTTGGTCGGAATTTCTGACCAAAAGCTCACATCGGACTTTTGCTGAGGGAATTTCCGATCGTGTGTATGTGGCATAAGTCTGATGTCAGTGACAAGCCTTAACCACTTGACTTCTGGAAGGTTTACCCCCTTCATGGCCAGGCCATTTTTTGTTGTACAGCAGTGGTCATCAACCCTGTCCTCGGGGCCCACTAACAGGCCAAGTTTTATGTATTACCTTGGGGAGATGCAGACTACTACTATGCAATCACTGAGCAGCAAATTATATCACCTGTGATGTATTTCAGTTATCCTGCAAACCTGGCCTGTTAGTAGGCCCTGAGGACAGGGTTGATGACCACTGTTGTACAGCACTGCGTTACTTTAACTCAGTGTTTCTCAACTCTAGTCCTCAAGGTGCCCCAACAGGTCATGTTTTCAGGTTTTCCATTATTTTGCACAGGTGATTTGATCAGTTTCACTGCATCCGTAATTACCACAGCTGTTTCATCTGAGGGAAATCCTGAAAACATGACCTGTTGGGGCGCCTTGAGGAGTTGGAGTTGATAAACACTGCTTTAACTGACAATTGCGCGGTCGTGCAATACTGTACCCAAATAAAATGTATGTCCTTTTTTTCCCACAAAGAGAGCTTTTTTTTGGTGTTATTTGATCACCTCTGCGTTTTATATTTTTTGTGCTATAACTTTTGGAAAAAAAAAAGTATTTTTTTTGCTTTCTACAATAAAACATATCCCATAAAAATGTTTTAAAAAAAATAAAATTTCTTCATAAATTTAGGCCAATGTATACTCTGCTAAATATTTTTGGTTTAAAAAATCCCAATAAGCGTATATTGATTGTTTTGCACAAAAGTTATAGCATTTACAAGCTATGGTATTTTTTATTTTTTTTTACTAGCAATGGTGGTGATAAGCGACTTATAGTGGGACTGGGATATTGCGGAGAACATTCTGATATTAACTGACACTTTTTGGGGACCAGTGACACTAATACAATGATCAGTGCTAAAAATATGCACTGTCACTGTACTAATGACACTGGCTGGGAAGGGGTTAACATCAGGGGCGATCAAAGATTTACCTGTTTGCCTAGACAGTGTTGTGTACTGTGGGAGGTGCTTTTACTAGGGTAAGAGATGGAATTTGTTACATTCATGCAGGGACACCATTTCCATTCCTTTCCTCCTGATCTTGTTTACATAGACAGACCGCCGTTGTGCCTCTCTGCCTGATAATCAGTGAGTGCCGGCAGACATAGAGTCTGCAGTATCCACTGATTGGCTGTGTGTTAACACAGCAGGAGCCAGCGGCAGCGTGAAAGTCGGATTTACCATCATGGACTGTGGAAAATTGTACATTTCATTTGGAAATCAAGGTCCCAGAGTCTGGAGGAAGAGTGGAGAGCCACAGAACCCAAGATGCATGAGGTCCAGTGTGAAGTTTCCACAGTCCGTAATGATTTGTGGAGCCAGGTCATCTGCTGGTGTTGGTCCACTGTAGTCCAAAGTCAGCGCAGCCCTCTACCAGGAAATTATAGAGCACTTTATGGTTCCCTCTGCTGACCAGCTTTATGGAAATACTGATTTCATTTTCCAGCAGGACTTGGCACCTGCTCACAATGCATAAAGTACCAAACCTGGTTTAATGGTCATGGTATCACTGTGCTTGATTGGCCAGCAAACTCGCCTGACCTAAACCCCGTAGAGCAGTGGTGCCCAACCTTTCAAAGAGCGAGAGCCACTTAAACGACTTGGTAACCGGTGGTGGGCCACAATGAGTGGAGCAGGCAGATGACAGGTCCATGTCCACTCTGCAAATGCAGAGCAGACACAGACACAGCTCACTCTACTCTATGGGCCCTCCAATCTGCCCAGATGGAAGGGGACGGATCCCCTTCTGTTTTTTTTTAGCAGATTGGATTGGAGATAGGCAGGTATAAATGGATACAAGTCTGTTTACATCTGCCGCTCCATAGAGGTGAATGGAGGGTCTGATTGGCTCGGACTTATCGTGTAAAAGGAGCCTAGGGCTGCTTTCATACGAATGTGCTGCAGTTTACCCACACCACGGGTACAGTGCAGTGCGTCTGTTGCTTTCCTGCGGGTTAGCTGCACTTTGCCATAGACTTCTATTTTATCCTGCAGATGTAGTGCACCAAACCCGCAGGTAATAACAGAAGTCTGTGGATCAGTGCAGGTAACCCGCAGGGGCACCTGTGAATCTGTCTGAAAGCATCCCGGTAACCACTGCAGAACAGATGTGCCCAAATATACACTGTGATATTTGTAATAAACTTGCCTTTAATAACAGTCTTCCATTCAGGTATCCCCGGCTGTTGCTAACTCGCTTTGCGAGCGTTGTCTTGCAAGAAGAGCAGGATTCAAGCCGCTTGGGTGTGCAGTCCTCCATTTGGCCAGAGGTGCGGGAGCGCCGGTTACACTCGGAGATGCTCGGAAACACTCAGAAACACTTGGAAAAACTCTGTTTCCGAGCACTTCTGAGTGTTTCCGGGTATCGCCGGCGCCACCGCACCTCTGGCCACATGTGGTACTGCATAGACAAGCAGTGGCTATGGAACAAATTATCTGAGTTTCCATTATTTCCTATGGGGAAACTCGCTTTGATATATGAGTGGCAAAGAAAAAACTGCGCTGGACAATGTACTAAATTAAATAGCTGCAACACAAGGTGGGATACGCACAAAATACAATAAAAAACTAAATGGTAGTGCTCTAATAACCTCAGTGAGTAAATATCCTCAGTGGATAAATATTGTTCTAATACTACGCAACAAATATAATTTATATTGAAGAAATATTATCAGTGATCAATAATATTAACCACTTCAGCCCCGGACCATTTTGCTGGTCAAAGACCAGACCACTTTTTGCGATTCGGCACTGCGTCGCTTTAACTGACAATTGCGCGGTCATGCGACGTGGCTCCCAAACAAAATTGACGTCCTTTTTTTCCCACAAATAGAGCTTTCGTTTGGTGGTATTTGATCACCCCTGCGGTTTTTATTATTTGCGCTATAAACAAAAATAGAGCGACAATTTTGAAAAAAACACATTATTTTTTACTTTTTGTTATAATAAGTATCCCCCAAAAATATATAAAAAAAAAAAATTTCCCCTCAGTTTAGGCCAATACGTATTCTTCTACATATTTTTGATAAAAAAAATCACAATAAGCGATTATTGATTGGTTTGCGCAAAAGTTATAGCGTTTACAAAATAGGGCAGTTTTATAGCATTTTTATTAATATTTTTTTTACTAGTAATGGCGGCGATCAGCAATTTTTATTATGACTGCGACATTATGGCGGACACATCGGACATTTTTGACACATTTTTGGGACCATTGTCATTTATACAGCAATCACTGCTATATAAATGCAGTGATTCCTGTGTAAATGACACTGGCAGTTAAGGGGTTAACCAGTGGGTGGCAGTGTAGGCGTTAAGTGTTCCTAGTGGTGTGTTACTAACTGTTGGGGGCTGGACTTTCCTTTAGTGAATACCGATCTCTGCTCCAATCACATGGAGCAGAGATCAGCGTCACTAGTTGCTAGGCAGAACGGCAGAACTGTTTACAATGGCATTTCTCCGTTCAGCCTCCCTGTGAGACGATCGCGGGTATCCCCGAGGCGATCGAGTCCACGGGACCCGCGACCAGACTCACGGGTGTCCCGACCAGCACGCTCACGTGCCACTAGCGGCGCGCTCGCAATGGCAGGGCGGCATTAGAGATTGGACTACCTGTACGGCAATATGCCTGCCCGTGCCATTCTGCCGACGTACAGTACATCGGTGTGCGCTGGTCGGGAACCGGTTAAAAATGTCCAAAAAATCTAAAAGTGAACACGAAAATCCGCAAAACTGTGCAATATTAAGTAATAGTCCAACATGTGATGAAATCCACAATCGAAGTGACTTTTGCTTGAGAAATTCCACCACCAGAAGAACTGTGCGCTTAACAGCTGTCAGATAGTTATTGCATATAACTAACACCCAGCCAAGGCCTTTTCTTCAACTCGGAAGCAATCTGGTCATCCCGCATGTGGGGGGTCTCCTGGTCAGGACTATGGCCACACGAATCTTCCTCTAGCGCCCAATTATGTTGCAAAAGTTTCTGGTGCAAATATGGCGCAAAAAAAACCCCAAAAACTAAAAACAAAATGCCATTGGCGTACAAAACAGATAAAAAAATTCCACTGGTTAAAATTGCGGTTAAAATTGCGGCTGGCCGGCTGCAGTACACACGCCCATGCTGATATATGAGTGCTTTGGATTACAAGCGTTCTTTTGGAATGAATTATGGTCGTAATCCAAAGTATTACTGTAATTGGGCTTTAAAGTCCAACTCGTTTTGAACCCCACCCTCACCACGCATGTACACACACACTTTTAAAAACTGCTGCTTTCTGGACAGTCCAGTGACATCGTAGGTCTTTCCACCTCTGGTAAGGTTGAATGATCTTTATTCCTTGACAGGGCGTTGCTCACATGTCATTACATCCAGAAGCACCTTGAGACCAGTGTGGCCTGGGCTCACAGAAAGTAGATTAATAATGGTGAACGTCATTCACCATGGAAGAAGTTTGGTACTAGATTGCAGCATGGTGAGTCTGCATGTAGGCAGGCGCAGTTGGCTTGCTTGCCACTAGGTGGCTCTGTTTACGAATTAAGTCTGGTATAGGGGAAGTAGTAATTGGGTATTAGGCCCCTTTAATGCCGCGTACACATGGCACACTCGGAGAATCCGTCGGAATGCGTCTTATTGGACCTTGTCGTCAGATAATCCGACTGTGTGTGGTATGCATCGGACTGATTCTGTCCGAATCTCCGTCCGACCCAATTTTCCAACATGTTGGAAATATTTCCCGACCAACTGGGCCGGTCGGTCCTAATCCGATCATGTGTAGAGCATTTTGATCGGACCAAGTGCCACGCATGCTCACATTCAAATTCCGACCCGGAAGTGCTCGTTCAGGTAAAACTACTGCTCGTAAGCGATATAGCACATTCGTCACGCTGCAATGTTAAAAATTCATTCATCAGGCGCATTCTCTTGATCTTTAACAATGCTGCAAGAACGAACTTCTTTTGATGCTCATAGTCACACACACTTCTCCCGAACAGATTTCATTACTCTTTTTTAACCATTTCAGCGATACAATTTTATTTTGCGTCACATCTACACAATGTTTGTTTTTTTTGTTTTGTTTTTTGGATGTTTTTTGGGGGGGGGGGGATTCCCTAAAAATCTCCTTTAAAGACACTTTGCTCATTTCTACTTATTTTTTTTATTTTTATTTTTGGGTGTAAACTTACAACAACAACAACATTATTGTATTTTTTATATTTTCTTTTTCTTTTTTAATCTACAGGAGGTTGTTTAGTGTTGGTACCCCTTGTTATTTAGTTCACTTTGTATTTTGGAAATGTACCTGCCTGCTCACAAATAAACTCTACTTTTTGAAGGAAAACACATTACCCAAGTATTTCATCAAAGAAAAAAAAAATTATTTTGTTTGCTAGAAAATAAAACTAGGAACGCAGCACTGGAGAAACTTCTTAACTTTGGTGCAGCCTTTGGCCCCCAGGGCAGACATGACTAAATGAGATATTAAAAAATTGGTGGCCTTACCCCCCCCCCTTTTTTTTTTTTTTTTTCCCTTTTTCTTCTCTGTCCATTCTCTTTCTTCTCCCTCCCCCAACTCTTCCTCTCCACCCCCCATTCCTACCCTCCTAACCCTACCCTTATCCATCTCCGGTGGCTCCGGTCCCCTCCCGGTGGTTGGTCGGGGGGGATCGGAAATTGTACCACACTTCTGTTGCGTTGCACAGAGCTTACAGGTTCACTCTCCCTACTCTTTGCGGAAGCAAGGATCTCCTTTATATCCTGTTGGCTTATTGTATCTTGTTCACTTCACTGTTCAAGTGCCAAAGCGCTCTTGATACCGCATTATTTTCTGTATTGGGGGCTCTACTTGTTTTTTGTATTCCTACGGTTTGTATTGTGGGGTACTCTCCACCGGTGTATCTATTCAAATAAATAAAAATTTATATTTGAAAAAAAAAAATTGGTGGCCTGAGGAGTACATATCTCAGGGAGAGAAGTCTGGTCCCGAAGTCCTAGAGAGCAGGAAATTCAGAGGCCATTTCTGTACCCAGGATGTGGATCTTCAAGAGGCTGCATCTTCTGGCACACCAGACTCAACCCAGGCCATCACTCTCTGGTCTTCCTTTGGGGCTTCCCACCAGGCATCCTTCCAGGCTGTGGCTGGGCTCCTGTAGCTGGGGCAGGAGAAGGAGGGTGTTGGTGGACCTCCTGGCTGCCACTTGCCACAGCCTCCCCCCGACTGAGGTCTTCCTGTGTATGAAAAGGGGACATAGTTTTAGTTTTTTGATCATCAATCACAACATTTTGTGCTCCTGGCTTTTGCTAATTGAATGTTACCAAATAGAACAGACTATCATTCTGACACCAGCATTTTTCTTTCCCGTCCCAATCATTTTTGGTCACTACTGTCTATTGAGATGTAAACCACTTGGAGAAATCTCAACTTACTGATCAATAAGAACATCTAGTTAACATCATTAAATGTAACACAAGAAATATGTTCAACAATGCAATACCTGTCTCAAGCTTGGCCCCACCACATGGTGCTGCCTGGAAGGCCCAGGTTGGTCATCATAAGCCTCAGCTGGGGGTGAAGGATGCCTTGGAGGAAGCCTGGAGAGTGGTGGCCTGAGTGGTGGCCTGGGTACCCCCTGGTCTACCAGAAAATGCAGCCTGTCAAAGTGCACCATCCTGGGGTAATAAACAGCATCTGGATCTCCTGCTCTCAAGGACTGCAGGTGCTTCTTTCTCTCCCTGAAATATGTAAGTAATATGTCTGCCGTGGGGACCCTGATCTGCAACAAAGCAAGCAGTTTCTCCAGTGCTGCTTTCCTCTTTGATCTGTCATTATAAAACTTGTTGTGGAACTGCCACAGGCAGGGCATCACCATGTACAGTTCTATGAATAGCCCCATAAAGTTGGCATTGTTGAATGGATCCATTTTGTCTGCAAGACACAACACAAGACAAACCCTCAAATACTAATAATGCAATTAAAATCCCTCCTAATCTTGTCCCAACATCGGCCTAGATACAAGCAGTCTAGTCTAGTGAAGCACCAAGTTAAAAATGTTACCTTTGTTTCCACGTTCGCCGAGTCCGTGACTCACACTCTCCTCCCAGATCGTACGGACGATACACATGTGTTGCGTTTTATATACAGTGCGCATGCGTGAAACTCCGCCCGCCCCTGACGTTCTTTCCAGACTATTCCCCGCCCTCGCCTCGCTTCCCGCGCAGTGGGGAGAGCACATGGCGGAGAGAACGCAAGTGCGCACTAATAGTTCCACTAACGAGGAGGAGGGTGAGGAAAGCCCGGAGCCTGAAACGTCCCGATCCAGGAAGACAAGATTTAAGGCCTCAAATATGTCTTTTGGAGAGATGTTGGAGATGGTCGACATATTGAACAGGACCGACTATGATGGGAAGTTTGGACCTTACCCAAACCCAAATATCAGAAAGGCCATGATCATGAATAAAGTTGTGAAGAGTCTTCTGAAGAATTTTGGGGTATGCCGATCCAAGGATCAACTGAGAAAACGCTGGTCAGACCTGAAACTGAGGGAGCACGAGCAGTACCTAAGGATCAAGCGTGTTCTTAAAAAAGTAAGTAGTTGTCGTGTGTTCATATGATTATTCTTGCTTGCATACATGCTCCATGTGCTTTGATTTCATGTTGTGCATTTTAAAATGGCCACTTTCAAGGTCATGGTTTCGTTCGTTCGTATGAAACATCGTTCTGCAGGGAAGTATTCCAGCTTAACAAAGTGTCCCCAATAATGTTCTCACCTTGTAACTCAGCCCAAAAACACAATTGTACAACACTTCCAAGCAATGTTTCAGATTACTATTTCTGCCCTCTGTGTGCTAATTAATCTTTGTTTACATTCTCATAGGGGAGAGAAGACTCGGCAAGTATGAGGACACCAGGGACCATGAGGACACCAGGGACCACACCCCTCCCAAAGAAGGGCAACTTCCAAAAGAAGAAACAGAGGAGCAGGAGCAGGAGCAGGAGGAGGAGGAGGAAGGAGAGATCGTGGAGGTTGGACAAATTGTCACCACAACAGGTGAGTGTCGGAGAACACAGC
This sequence comes from Lithobates pipiens, assembly GCF_037356315.1. Lineage (NCBI taxonomy): Eukaryota > Metazoa > Chordata > Amphibia > Anura > Ranidae > Lithobates > Lithobates pipiens. The sequence continues at coordinate 209,058,242 of NW_027507686.1, forward strand.
TTCCGGTAAGCTCATCAATGTATATCACCATATTTGGATTACATGGTGTGTTTGTTTGCTTTGTTTTCTATGTGATGTGGAGGAAGATTCCTGTTTTACCAGTGAAAGTGCCCAGATCTTGATCAGGGAGATAATGGGGTGCAATAGGGATTTGGAAATTGTACAACAAAACATCAATGATGTTAAAAATAAAATGAAGAACATCATTGATGTTTTGGGGAGAGTGTGAAAAATAAAAAACTAGATAGGGTTTTATTTTTGCTTTTTAACATAAAAATGTTGTATTTTGCATAATTAAAAATTTGGAAGATGCACAGAGTGTGTAAACATGCGCTATCTCCCATCATGGGGGATCAATGTACATGTTTTGTGTAAAGTGTCTGAGATGAAGGGGTTGCAGCCCCAAAGCATGTACAATTGATCTCCCATGATGGGAGTTAGCACATGTTGACACACTGTGTGCATCTTCCAAATTTGGATTTTTCAGGGGTCACACCCCATGTGATGAAGGCAATATCAGCCCAGTTTGTACATACTCATGTCTGATATTGTCTTCACTTTTCCAAGTTGAACTTTGTAAGTTCCTGTGTTCTGTATTTTACGGTTTGATACATGCCTGTTTACACAAAAAAAACAAGTAAAAAAAATATGATTAAACTCGGTTTTGGATACCCCAAAATATCTTGGTTTGTTGTAAAAACCTTTAATAAACACACATATGAATGTGCTTGTATTAAAAAGTTGAATTCTCAACAATGTGTGGCTTCCTTTTTCATTGGGCTTAAAATGTATTTGTAGTCAAATTTGAGTTTGTGCTGAGAAGGAGTGCGATTTAATAAAGGCAACTCCACTTTGTACTCCAAGTGCAGTTTCAGGTGTACTTTTGCAGTGCACTTGTAGTGCATAGTGGATGTGCCTTTAGTAAAAAGCACCCACAGTGATGTGTAAATTTGGACAATCATGCCATTTTCCTGCCATGGTGCTTAAAATGAGCATGATTTTGATCAGTAATGCACTACACATTAGTTAACAAAAAGAAGATGTGTGTGTAGCAGACCCACAACATAATAAGATTATCTGTAAAAGAGACTGTCCCCTCATCTCGCTCTGAACTTGGGTTTGCACTGTTGCTGAAAAAGGCACAACTATAATAAAAATGGCAAAGTGGGAGGCCACAGTCTGCCATTCCTGTGGCGTTGAAGGACACTGTGTAGTGACACAAGAAAAAAAACTAGTAATTTGACAAATCAACATTGCATGCAGATTAGACACCCACATTTTTTGGCAAAATTAGTATAAAATTTTTTGAAAATGAGTATTTAAAGCCTAAAGTATAAGGTCCCCTTATGAGAGTCATAACCCCCCCCCCCACCCCCCATCTGATGGGCCCTTGCTAAAAAATTAGGGGGGATGTTTAGGAGAGGTAACGCTCTCCACTTGATTGAGAGCTGAATGCCTAAATAATGTGTGATACTTTGTGAAGCCCCTCCTTAGTTACACTATTGGCAGCCCACCGGACAGGTAAGAAGTGTCATAATAACAAAATGGAAGGACATTTTGACATTCTGCTATTACATAGCAAGAAAATGAATGTGTTTAAAAAATAAAAATAGCATTTGAAAGTATTGAGGCAGGAATTTGTCCATAAATGTGATCATGATAAAGGTATTTAGAGTGTGTATTGGGTTGAGTCAAGTCATCAGATAGAAGATTGCTATCAGCTGAGGTAGCAGTTGGGGAGAGGGGGGTTCCTAATGAGTTTGGCACAACTCCAAAAAAACAAAAAAAGGTCACTTTGCATGAATTGAAGCACACACATCACATTTGTAGAGATTTTAGGGGGTGTTTAGGGTAAAGCAATACTATGGAGCTGCCAAAAGACATTGTTAAGTGACTAGACTATAGTTTTAGGGGCCCAGAAGAGCATGGTGGGGAAGTTAGTGAGGCACATCTGCATGAGGTCAAAGGGGCAGAGCATATGAATTAGAGCATATTGCAATGATGGTAATTAGGGAATGAGAAAAGAAATGCAAGACATTAGCAATCATGAAATATATAGAATGTGATGTTTAAGGCTAAAAATTAGCATAATATAGTCTTTCTGCAGGAGCTGAATGATGGCAGAACAGGTCTCTGGAATAATGATCCCCAGAGCCTGGGGGGAGATGCCTGTAGAGAACTTGAGGTCCTGAAGGCTTCTCCCTGTCGCCAAGTAGCACAACGTGGCAGTGAGCCTCTGCTCCGGAGTGATGGCTTGCCGCATGCAGGTATCCTGCCTGGTGATATAAGGGGTGAGCAAAGCCAGCAGACAGTGAAAAACGGGGTCCGTCATCCTGAGAATAATCCAGAAATGATCAGGATTATTCTCGCAGATCTCACGGAGCAAAGGCATGTGGGAGAACTGGTGACGCTGGCGCAACCAATTCTTGGTCTACAAACGCCTCCCCTCCCTGTTCATGGACTGGGCTTGTGTCAAAGTCAAAGTAAGAACCCCTGCAAAGCACAAACTGTACGATGATTACGTAGATGAAACATGTTTGGAAAACGGTCGGCTGGTCAGAACGGACACCAGAAAGCACCGATAAACAGCAAGGCCTGAAAGGACGACCTGAATAGCAGAAGCAAGCAGACAATAAAAAGTGTGTTTCAAAGCGTACTATACCAAGATATAGTCCACAATGAGAAGCAAATACTTAATGACTGCACGCACTGATTATCAGATACGCAAAGACAAGCACAAACTGAAGAGCGGTAGCGATCTGAATCACTAATCTGAAAAGCGCGAATCATCTCTCACCAAACTTCTATTAAAACACGAGATCAGCAGAAGGAGCCCAAAGGGTGCCGGACGTGGTGCTGAACTTCCTTTTTCTAGTCCCGCCGTACACGGCTTATGTCACCGTGTTCTTGGCAACCGCTAAATCAGACAACTTGGCCCGACCGTGTGTATGCAACAGTTTCGGACACAATCCATCTGACTAAATCCAACGGACAAAATCCGACGGATTTGGTTGCCAAAATCTCCGACCGTGTGTACGTGGGCTAAGAGGAAACCTTCCTTTAGTGATGTAGTGGATGGCGTTAGCACTCATATAAATGCATACCTCCCAACTTAGAGATGGGAATGAGGGACACCTATCAGCAAAACCATGCATAGGACACACCCCTTGTCATGCCCCCTTAAAGGAGAATTGTACAAAAAATACAAGATTGGATCAAGCACAAGTGCTTTTTTTACTACTACTATTCCTTTATATTAGCTTTTGGCATTTACAAATGCAGAAATGTAGAAATCAAATGAAAGGTTTAGCACTGGAAAACACTTTTTGATAGATACAAAGTGCATTTTATATAGATTAGACCAAAATTATGGACAAATGAGGAGGCATGAGGGACAGAGGGACATTGCTCCAAATCAGGGACAGTCCCTCAAAATCAGGGACAGTTGGGAGCTATGTAAATGACAGAATGGCATGGGCCTTGTGATTTCTGGCAAGGAAGCCAAACACCCCAGAGCTATTCAGATGTGGTTGGCCCTTAACAGGGCTGAAGTCCCGAGTGAGTAGCTCACCACAAAATACTACCAGTTGTAATCACTCTAATGCCTCGTACACACAATAGGATTTTCCGACAACAAAGCCGTGGATTTTTTCCGAAGGATGTTGGCTCAAACTTGTCTTGTACGCACATGCCTGGTCATGCCCCCTTAAAAGAGGATTTTACAAAAAATAAAATTTGGTTCAACCCACGGATTTTTTTTTTTTACTACTACTATTCCTTTATATTGGCTTTTGAAATTTACAAATGCAGCAATTTAGAAATTGAATGAAAGATTTAGCGCTGGGTAACACTTTTTTTGAAAAAAAAAAAAAAGTGATTTTTATATACAACTACATAGATCAGACCAAAATGAGTGACAAATGAGGGGGAACGAGGGACAGAGGGACTTTTCCCCAAATCAGGGACAGTCCCTCGAGATCAGGGACAGTTGGGAGCTATGACTGCGTTATTGAATTTATTATATTTTTGTCCTATGGTGGAGCTGCACATCTAATTCTCTGAATTGTATTCATGAATACGCAGAGTAAGGGTTGGCTTGAAGTGAGCGCTGTTTAGTAAAAAGAGCTGCTATAGTTCCATTAGTAATATAAAACAGATCTTTCATAGAGAATCAATGTTAAATGACAGGTGAGTAACAGGTCTTTCTACAGACGTCTATAGATCTGTACAATTCTGCACATAAACTGCTCTGCAATGATCAGGGGTTGAACAAACATTAATGATTTTGCACAAGCTGCTGACTACAAAACAGTGAAATAATTGAGCCTATAATTGAGCTATCACGCACATAAATCACAACTCTTCTGTTGAAAACTAAAATTTAAGTAGTATTTTATTCATGAGAGGAGAAAGCCCTTCTGATACCTTCCCTTGGTAAAACAGGGGGAGTCTATCACGCCCGTAACCTATGAGATCCCTCCACAAATTGGAAGCAAATGTTGGAACCATGGTGGTCTGCAGCACTTCAACTCATAAAAGTTCTTTGCCTTTTTTTTTCGAAGTGTCATCATTCAAAGCTTTTCATTTCAGGAATGGCAGTGGGAGCAGACACTCGCAGACAAATCATTATTCCTTGCAAAAAATAAAAATAAAAAAAATTCTGAAAGTGAAAAGTAGCATATTTTGCAGGCAGTAAATGCACGGCCCTGTAAACTCTGAACCTGCAGTGGCCTTTGTTTCTGGTGACCTGACTAACTATGATTTATCCTTTTTTAACAATTCCAGGCTGCCGGAGGTGAAACATACTGTACGTGTCCAATTCAGCTCTTGAGATCTGACACTTGGTGATCACAAGAGGGATTTAGGTTTGAGCTGTGTACCTAGGCAGGCTGCTTGTGGAAGCACAGGCCTGCATGAACATGACCCACAGAGCTTACAACCTACTCAAAACACAAGAAGTTAAATCCAATAACTCCAGGCAGACAGGTAAGTACACCATTGAAATACAACAGTTTTTTTTTCTACTAAAAAATGCAATTCTGTCCAGCTTGTCTTGTGATTTAGATACTTGTTCCAGGCAGCACAGTCAAGTCAGTGACCTCATTTTTTATAATGTACTTAAAGTGGAGTTCCAGGCTTATTAAAAGTTATCAGCTACAAAAAGTGTAGTTGCTGACTTTTAATAAACAGACACTTACCTTTTCCAAGGTCCTGCGATGCGGCAGAACGAGGTGTCCCTCCTCTCCCCCTCCTCTCCGCCGGCGCCTCCATTGCCACTCTGGGCACCCGGCCGTGACAGCTTTCGGCTTCACTGCTGAGCACGCATGGCGCATGCGCAAGTTGCGATGCTCTCCCTGAGTGGATAGACGATCCCCTGGGACCTGTCGCGTGTCCTAGGAGATCGCCTAGAGGGAGGAGCCGCCAAAGGCGAAAGGAGGAGTCACCTTGGCGGTCCCTGGGTGGAAGGAGGAAGTGGGACAGGAAGTCCCCTCCTAACGAAGCCCCCACTGCCCCAACTCGGGTTTCCGTTACATCAGAGGGGGGCGGGGTCACCCATACGTCATTGGAGAAGCCCGGCTTCTCCCACTAGCGTCAGAGGGGCGGGGTCAGGTGACGGGTGGCCCCGTCCTCATCATATAAGAAACGTCAGCCGCTGTGATCCCCGCAGTCTCTCCAACAGTGGAGACAGAGGATGGACTGTGCTGGACTGAGAAATCACCATCACTGGATCAGATCAGCCATCGCTGGACCCCGGAGAGATGATCATCCGCCACTGGATTGGCAAGAGTGGATTACCACCGCTGGAATTTATTTTTAATATTTTTTATTTTTAATAAAGGAATTTTTCAAAAGTGTGTTTGTCTTATTTAACAATTTTTTACACTTTCTTTGTGAAATGGTAGGGGCACTTTTGTACCCCCTTACCATTTCAAACGGGGGGGGGGCGGGATCTGGGGGTCCCCTTGTTAAAGGGGGCTTCCAGATTCTGATAAGCCCACCGCCCGCAGACCCCACAACCACCGGCCAGGGTTGTGGGGATGAGGCCCTTGTCCCCATCAACATGGGGACATGGTGCTTTGAGGGGGTCACAGGCCCCCAAAGCATCCTCCCAATGTTGAGGGCATGTGGCCTGGTACGGTTCAGGAGGGGGGGGGGCTCTCTTTTCCTGCGGCCTGCCAGGTTGCGTGCTCGGATAAAGGGTTTGGTATGGATATTTAGGGGGAACCCCACGTCAATTTTTTTATTAAATTTGACACGGGGTTCCCCTTAATATCCATACCAGACCTGAAGGGCCTGGTAATTGAATTTGGGGGAACCCCACGCTTTTTTTTTTTATCAATGACTTTCAATGAGTGTTCTCTGTATTACGGGAGCCGACAATTCATGACAATTCATTATAGCCGCGAGTGATTTTAAAGGACTTTTTTTTCTGCAGAAATGACACTTTGTGCAGGGACAGTTCTAAGCAAGGGAAACATGCGCCCCTTCACAGGCATACTATAGACACCCCCAAGGTACAACATTTAAAGGAATATTTCACTTTAATCATTATTAAAAACACCGCTCCTGAAAAAAACAGCAGTTTTTACAACTTTTTTTTGCATTGATCCATGTCCCCTGGGGCAGGACCCAGGTCCCCAAACACTTTTTAGGACAGTAACTTGCATATTAGCCTTTAAAATTAACACTTTAGATTTCTCCCATAGACTTGTACAGGGTGTTCGCGGCTTTTTCGAATTTGCTGCGAACACCACAAATTGTTCACTGCTCGCTGAACAGGCAATGTTCGAGTCGAACATGAGTTCGACTCGAACTCGAAGCTCATCCCTACTGGATAGACTCTTGGGGATCCTTGCCACTGGAGTTGTCTCCCCCTGATCCAGATGCAGATTCATAATTCAGTGGCATGGTTTCGGGAATACGGAACTAGTGGAGTATGTCCCCCCTCTCTGTCTCCCCTCCCCGTCTCCCCTCTCTCTCTCCTCATGCTCCCTCCCTTCTTAGATCTGGTCCAACCTCCCTCTCCTCTCCCCCCCCCCTCCCCTTTTACTTCCCCTTCATGCTATGCTGAACAATTCCGGATATACGAACTCTAGTTCCAATATACACTTATTGACTATGAACGTTATATGCAATTGTGTACTCTGCAGATATATATGTATTGACAATTTGCTTTAAGTGGCTCTGTACTGTAAACTGACCTGTATGTACTGAGCATGATTAAAGTTCACCTTTTGTAAAAAAAAAAAAAAGATATAGGCTAGTCATTTGCAGTGACTCGCGCTTCATTGGTTGGGGTATAAATCCAACTACGAGTAAATGTTCTCCTGATGTATCACTCTGTTGGTTGAGAGGGAGCAGGAATCTCCTTGTAATTCATTAATCCTTGAAATAAATTATTAGAAGGGCCGAGTGCATTGTATGGAATGTTTTTAAGTTGTATTATTTAGCAGTTTGTGTTATCTGTATTTGTTAGCCGGGGAATGCCCAAAGGCTATGTTCTGTACCTACACAAATCATCTTCAATAAAAATAAATAAAAAAAAAATAAAAAACGCTTGCCGACCGCCTACTCTATATTTCTTGTGGCAGGTTGGCTCTATTGTGTGAAATGACATACCTGTACTTCATTTCGTGCAATAGACACTGGTGGGTTCGCACCACCGGAGGTGCGATCATGCACTGATTGGACACAGAGTATGGCAAACAGCGGATCTGGTGAGTCCAGCCCGATGTCTGCCGGCCACCTGCGATCATTTCCTGGAAAGGCAAAACAGCGATTTGCCTATATAAATAAGGTAAATCGCCGTTCTGACAGGGGAGTAGATGGAGATATTATGTTCCTGCTGAGCAGAAACACAGATATCTGTCTTCCCCCAGTCAGAGCAACCCCCACACAGTTAGAAAGCACCCCCTAGGGACACACTTAACCCTTTGATCACCCCTGGTGTTAACCCCTTCTCTGCCAGTGTCATTAGTACAGTAACAGTGCATATTTTTAGCACTGCCACTGGTCCCCAAAAAAAGTGTCAAAAGTGTCCGTTGGTGTTCGATTTGTCTGCCACAATGTCGCAGTCTCGCTAAAAATTGCTGATCGCTACCATTACTAGTAATAAATAAATAATGCCATAAAAATATCCCATAGTTTGTAGACGTTATTACTTTTGCGCAAACCAATCAATATACACGTATTTGGGATTTTCCAAAAATATGTAGTAGAATACGTATTGGTCTAAATTGATGAAGAAATTTGATTTTTACATTTTTTTTTATTGGATATGTTTTACAGCAGAAAGTAAAAAGTATTGTTTTGTTTTTTTCAAAACTGTTGCTCTTTTTTTGTTTGTAGCACAAAAAATAAAAACCGCAGAGGTGATCAAATACCAGCAAAAGAAAGCTCCATTTGTGGGAGGAAAAGGACATCAATTTTGTTTGGGTACAGCGTTGTACGACCAAGCAATTGTCTGTTAAAATAGCGCAGTGCCGTATCGCAAAAAATCCTTACAAATTAAGGTGGCAGCAATGGTTAACACTTACAGGCTGCCTGCCATCATTATACGTCGGTACTTTGAAGATGGTTGCCATTGTTATGGCAGCAGCTAGCTGCCATAACCCCGGCATCCTATTCTTGAGCGGGCGGTCCGTTTTCAGATAAAAGTGGTCTCTGCAGCAGACTCGCCGCGAGATCACTTTTATTGGGGGTGCACTCCCCCCCCTTCCACCGCACTCCGATGCCCTCTGCCCCTTACCGGAGCCGTTGTAGCGGTGGAGGCGATCGGGTCCTGTGTCCTCATGGAGACGAGTGAGGGGAGGATGGCCCCCACTCACCTCCATACCATTTCAGGGCAGAAGCAAAGTCAAAACATCACTTCCACCCATAGCTTTTAAAGAGAATTTCTTTTCTTTTTTTTTTTCAAATGACATTTCATTTTTACATTTTTTTTACTGCATTTTAGTGTAAATATGAGATCTGAGGTCTTTTTGACCCCAGATCTCATATTTAAGAGGTCCTGTCATGCTTTTTTTCTATTACAAGGGATGTTTACATTCCTTATAATAGGAATAAAAGTGACATAATTTTTTTTAAAGAACAGTGTAAAAATAAAAAATAAAAAGTAAAATAAATAAGAAAAAAAACATTTTTTAAACCTCATCCCGCTGAGCTCGCGTGCAGAAGCGAATGCATACGTGAGCAGCGCCTGCATATGAAAACAGTGTTCAAACCACACATGTGAGGTATCGCAGCGATCGATAGAGTGAGAGCAATAATTCTAGCCCTAGACCTCCTCTGTAACTTAAAAGATGCAACCTGTAGTTTTAAATATCGCCTTTGGAGGTTTTTAAGGGTACGTTTATCGCCATTCCACGAGCAGGCTCAATTTTGAAGCGTGACATGTTGGGTATCAATTTACTCGGCGTAACATTATCTTTCACAATATAAAAAAAATTGGGCTAACTTTACTGTTGTCTTATTTTTTTCATTGAAAAAGTGTATTTTTTCCGAAAAAAGTGTGCTTGTAAGACCACTGTGCAAATACAGTGTGACAGAAAGTATTGCATCGACTGCCATTTTATTCTCTAGAAAAAAATATATATAATGTTTGGGGGTTTTAAAGTGGTTGTAAACTCAATTTTTTTACTTTTACCTACAGGAAAGCCTATAATAAGGCTTACCTGTAGGTAAAAAAAATATATCCTAAACCTGCACGGTTTAGGAGATATTCCCCTCGGTATGCGCCGCTGACTGCAGCGGCGCATGCGCACAAGGGGATTCTCGGCCTGAAAATCTGGCAGTGGCCGGCCGGCCGGAATGAAATCTCCCGCGCGCATGCGCGGGAGTGACGATATCGCGGCTCCGGCCACTCACAGCGCCGGAGCCGCGATACCCGGAAGAAACGCAGAGGGAGCATGTCAGCTCCCTCGGCGTGGATCGGGCCAGATGTCGGGGCCTCGTTCGAAGGTAAGAATTTCATAATGAGCTAGTATGCGGTGCATACTAGCTCATTATGCCTTTTGCTTTGCAGGTTTAAAAAAAATAAAAATAAAATTTGCGGGTTTACTACCGCTTTAAGTAATTTTCTACCAAAAAAAAAAACTGTTTTTAACTTGTAAACACCAAATCTCTGAAAAAGGCTCGGTCCTTAAGAGGTTAAAAAAAAACTTCTGCCTTTAGCAACCACTTTAAAGCAAATCTCCACTGCATCTGAGCACCACAAACCAAAAACGCTCTTAAATTAATTTTTAATATTCAAAACAAACTCCCCCAATCCATCCATGTCTCCATGCTTTATTTTCCCGAGAAATCACTTTGAAGAACACCCCCCAGCATTCCTGGCCATTGTCATCTTGAGTAATGGCAGATAATCCATGTAGCATTCACTTCATGGAATTCATCAGCCCTTAGCTCAGGCAGAAGAGTGTGTTTAACTGCAAAAATCACTCCCTCACTCTGTCCATGAAGACTCCTGGATGTATGACATCATTTGCCTAGGCCAGAAACCAGGAACTAACTAAAGAAATATAAAAAATAAGTTTAAAACAGGTAAATATAATATACTTCCCTATGCATTTAGTAATGCTAGCACCATAAGGATCTCCAAAAAGAACACCTGTCACATGCCTTTTGCTGTCACAATAACAGTGATAAAAAAAGAATCTAAATTAAAGCAACAGTGTCAAAAAAAAAAATAATAATAATTAATGAATAATTTTTTATTTTTTTTTAAAGTGGCCCCATACTCCCGTGCTCATGCGCAAAGGCAAGCACACGCATCGGTCCCGCATGCACACAAACAGCGATAGCCCCACACATGAGGTATTACCGCAAACGTCAGATCACGGGCAGTAATTCTAGCACCAGACCTCCTCTGTAAATTTAAAGTGGTAACCTGTTAAGGCTTTTAAATTGTCGCCTATGGATATTAAAATTGATGCTGTTTGTTGCCATTGCACAGGCATGTGCAATTTTAAAGCGTGTTTGGTATCTATTTACTCGGTGTAACATTGTCTTTTAAATTTTACAAAAAAATTGGTTATGTATTGTTTTTTTGTATTAAAATGAAAAAAGTTTATTTTTTTCCCTGATAAAAATTTGCAAAAACCACTGCGCAAATGGCAGGACATAAAAAATGCCAAAACCAACCAATTTATTCTCTAGGGCCTCTGCTTTACAAACATATATATTGTTTGGTGGTTCTATGTAATATTCTAGCAAGAAATACTGAATGTTATGTGAACAAAAAGTGCCAGAAAAGGCCCAGACTGGAGTACAGCTTGGTCAAGAATCAACCCTCAGCCTGCTGATTAACCATTTGCCTACTGGACATATAAACCCCCTTCTTGCCCAGGCCAATTTTCAGCTTTAAGCGCTGTCGCACTTTGAATGACAATTGCGCGGTCATGCAACACTATACCCAAATGAAATTTTTATAATTTTTTCACACAAATAGAGCTTTCTTTTCGGTGGCATTTAATCACTACTGGGGTTTTTATTTTTTGCTAAACAAACAAAAAAAGACCAAACATTTTGAAAAAAACAAAAACAAAAAACAGTTTTCATAGTTTGTTATAAATTTTTGCAAACAGCTAATTTTTCTCCTTCATTGCTGTACACTGATGAGGCTGCACTGATGGGCACTGATAGGCTGCACTGATGGGCACAGATGGGCACTGATAGGCTGCACTGATGACCATTGATAGGCTGCATTGATGGGAAGGGTTGAATTCTGGAGATGTTGCGGAGGTAAGGGGGCGGGATTTAGCCAGTGATTGGATATGGGGGCTGAAGGAGAGGTCAGAGTCAAGGATTACACCCAAGACCCTGGCATGTGTGGTGGGACTAATGGTTGTGTTATTGATATTAATGGTGAAGTCACGGGGGGACCTTGAAGAAGGAAATATAACAAGCTCAGTTTTAGAAAGATTGAGCTTGAGGAAGTGGTGTGACATCCATATCGATATGTCATAGTGTATTTAACCGTTTACTTAGAGCTCTACAACAAAGTGGAACTGAAATTAAATATATTAGCCTTAATATCCCCTTCTTGCCCCCGCTATGCATACTAGACTTCGGACCAGTTATTTCTATCTTTTTTTTGGGGTACCCGGCCTGCATTGCATTCTAACCACCACTATAAGGGCTTCATTCTTTCTACTGACCACCAATGTAAGGGGAACTTTTTTTCCCTTTGACCCCAATGATATGATTTTTTTTTTTTAACAAGAAATGTATTGATTTTAGTAAGAGCCAGTTCACACAGCAGGCGATGCGAGGCGACACGACTCGCCTCGCCTCGCTCTCGCAAGTCGCCCCCGTTCTGTACAATGGAACCGTTCTGAGAGGAGCGACTCGAGTCGCTCCGACTCAGAAAAAAGGTTCCTGTACTACTTTTGGGCGACCTCGGGGCGACTTGCATTGACTTCTATACAGAAGTCATTTGCAAGTCGCCGCTGAGGCCGCGGCAGGTCGCGGCGAGGCAAGTTGGAGTCGCCTCGCCTCGCCTGCTGTGTGAACCGACCCTTTAAAGGTTCTTTTGAGACCTTCAAATTATTTTAGGGGTAAAAAGTTTGGATAAGACTGTGCTGGACAGAGCCACTACAAATCTCCTTATGAAATATGGGCATAAAATATAACATAACATGTATTTAACATGTAAAAATCACTTTATTAAGTATTCAAAGCAACATTTTATGATATTTCAAAATGAATTCTTACAGAAACATACAGTAGTTTCCCTTTAAGCAACACTTTGTCAAACAATTTCCTTAACTTAGAAAAACCCTCACTCCATAAATTACCAATGGAGTTCTTATTAAAAATTTTGCAAAGAATCCTATGAAGAGGTTGAACTTCAGCTTAAAGCAATCACATCTTACTTCTCACTGAAATGCCACAGCTGTCACCGAGAAATATAGTGCCAGACAAAAGGTTTTGTTGCTCCAACCATAAATTATTGTCATGTTTTCCCAAAGCAAGATAAAAATTTCACTTATGTTTAAGTGAGTAGAGATGCTGGCGATAGTATCTTCGAAAATCTATTAAAAGAAAAGGCGAATGGGGGATCAAGACAGCACTTTAGACTTAGACTTCCTTTATGCCTTCAACGACAGTTATTGTGAGATTTTAACTGGGGATAATGAAACGACCAAGTAAATCCTTCAGCATTAGAAGCTAATAAAGGAAATGGGAGCTGGCAGTGCGAATTATGAGTAATTATTTATTAAATGATATATAATAGCTTGCATGATAGTATAGAATGGTTTTGGTCATTTGATAAGGTAGCTCTGTTGCCAGATTGTTTTGTAAAAAAGAATACTTACCAGTTTTGTGGGCAATCAATCCTATTATTGCTCCATTGAAGAGCTTTGACGCCCACTGAATTGTTGGTGTTCTGTTTTAAAATCCACTTTTACTCATTGAGATAACTCCTTAGGCCCGGGTTTTCTGGACTGAATGGTCACCTGTATGGTCGCCTGCTTACTACCGGCACCATCCACAGGCAGCTTAAATCTTCAATAAGACACAGATGTTGAATTCAAAACAATTTACTTCAGCTAATTGCAGGACAGAAGATATTCTTTCTGTCATTTAAAGTGTAAAAAGACTATAAGTTTCTTAAGCCCTCTGAACCTCTGAAGCCTCGTACACACGATCGGATTTTCCGATGGGAAACGTGTGATGACAGGCTGTTGGCGGAAAATCAGACCATTTGTACGCTCCATCAGACAATTGTTGTTGGATTTTCCATGAACAAATGTTGGATGGCAGGTTTTAAAATTTTCCACGAACAAATGTCTGCTGTCGGATTTTACGAGCGCGTGCACACAAGTCCATTGGACAAAAGTCCAAAGGACAAACACGCATGCTCAGAAGCAAGGACGAGCCAGAAGTAGTCGGTCTTGTAAACTAGCGTTCATAATTAACATTCGTGGCGTGGCAAATTATGAAATCTCGAAATGCAGCACACATTCTGTTCTTTTTTTATTGGGATAATAATGAAGTTGCTTTGGTGGTGATACTGATGGAGTTATTGCAAAAACATTTTCAAAGGCTTTTTTTTTCTAGTGATATCAAGAATATTATTATTATGTTTTTTTTCTTTGGGCAAGTTACCACAACACCATTATCCTGTAGTTTTTAAGATCAAAGATACAACTATGTTAGTGTCATTTTGTCAATTTTACATTGTATTTTTTTTTTATGTAATTGCCTATTCCCAAACTGTCATTTGAAGTAAAACATATAGCCAAGTATTATTCTCCAAATTTTTTTTTATTGTGCATAAAAAAAAGAAAACAAATAAAATTAGACATGCTATCTGCCAATAGAACTTAACCAAAAAGTGCATTCTATGCATCCAAAAATATAGAAAATGTACCAAGTCAAGTTGGTGAAAGCAGGGGTCCGTCATCAAGAGATAATTCCAAAAAACATCTGAATTATTCTCCTGGAGCTCCCGCAGCAAAGGCATATGACATAATTGGTCACAATTAATAAAGCAACCAATGTTTGGTCCATGAACTCCTCCTGTTCATGGACTGGACTTGGGTCAAAGCAATAGCTCCAAGTTCAATAATAAATTACACGTTATCTCCTCCAATTCCGCAACATGGCTGGTTGACGAATGGCCGTTCAGAAGTGAACTGAAAAGCGCAAAATGAAAAGCACAAAATGAAAAGTGCGAAATGAAAAGCGCGAATCAACACTCACCAAACTTCGACTTAAACAAAATTAGCAGAAGGAGCCCAAAGGGTGGTGCTAAAGAGCTGAAAAACAACATAGTACGGCACTATGTTCATATTTGTTGGCAATTCCTTGCCGTTTGTATGCATGACAAATTTAGGCCAACGCCCTTCAGACAAAAGTCCACGGTTTTGTTGGCCAACAATCTGATCGTGTGTGCAAGGCTTGAGTCTCTACGAATAACTACCGTATATACTCGAGTATAAGCCGAGATTTTCAGCCTCTTTTTTGAGGCTGAAAGTGCCCCCCTCGGCTTATACTCGAGTCATCGCTGTCTGCCCGCTCGATCAGCGTGTCGAGCAGACAGACAGCGGCCATTCTATAATTCAAAAGCCGCGCCTCCGGCTCCGCCTTCGCCTGTGATAGGCGCAACACTGAATTTCCCAGCAGCCTGTGTTCCGCCTATCACGGACATCGTATCATCCTCGTACTACGGACGAGGATGATACGATGTCCGTGATAGGCGGAACACAGGCTGCTGGGAAATTCAGTGTTCCGCCTATCACAGGCGAAGGCGGAGGCTTTTGAATTTTACAATGGCCGCCGAGGCGCCGACGAAGAGGGCACGGGACGGAGGCAAGGCAAGGCACGGCACGGGACGGGACGGGACGGAGGCAAGGCAAGGCACGACACGGGACGGAGGCAAGGCACGGCGGCAAGGCACGGCACGGGACGGAGGCAAGGAGGCAAGGCACGGGACGGAGGCTCGGGACAAAGGCTCGGGACACAGGTAGGCTGGACACACACACACACACACACACACACACACACACACACACACACACACACACACGGATGGATGGATGGATGGAGACACACACACACAGGGATGGATGGATGGATGGATGGAGACACACACACACAGGGATGGATGGATGGATGGACACACACACACACAGGGATGGATGGACGGACACACAGGGATGGACGGACACACAGGGATGGACGGACACACAGGGATGGACGGACACACACACAGGGATGGACAGGCATGTCTCACCCTCGGCTTATACACGAGTCAATAAGTTTGCCAGTTTTTTTGGGGGTAAATTGGGGGCCTCGGCTTATATTCGGGTCGGCCTATACTCGAGTATATACGGTAACACTGACTGAGAGAACATGGAAAAGGAATGGGGAGGGTCTGGTTAGCACTAAACCAACTAGCACTAAGCAGGAGGAGGACATAGGAAGAAACCAAAATCACATATTAAACAAGTTGTAGTGGCTCAAAACCTCCAACAGATTTAAGCATACTACTGAATTGGTATGAGCTAGGTGTTCGACTCGAACATCGGCTGCTCGTCTGTTCGGCGAATTCAGAACTTTGTGGACCGTTCGCACCAAATTCGTGTGGTACGAATTGCCCACAATGCACTACGCCATCATCGCAGTGCATTGCTGGCTCATAATTGCCCAAGCATGCACTGTGACCCCGCATGCTTGGCCAATCACAGCGCCGGTAGTGAGGAGAGCTATAATTGGCCACAGGCAGGATGCCTGTGGCCAATTATAGCTCAGGGGGTTTTGTACACGCCCCACACTATATAAGGCCACAAGCGCTGCGGCCTTGTGTAGTGTGTTCCAGCGTGCAGGGAAAGAGCAAGATAGGCAGGTACAGTGTTCTTTTCTCAGGCATCTGCAGGCGTTAAAGTGGGTGTTGTGTGCCTCCAGCACAGTATACACCTGTATCTACCCTTTTTTGCTGGTGTTCTCTAATACAGGCATCTGCAGGAGTTAGTGGATGTTGTGTGCTGGTGTTCTCTAATACAGGCATCTGCAGGATTTAAAGTGGGTGTTGTGTGCCTCCAGCACAGTATACACTTGAAGATACCCCTTATTGCTGGTGTTGTCTGTTGCATATCTTGCATATTAGCCTTTAAAATGAGCACTTTTGATTTTGAACATTCGAGTCCCATAGACTTTAATAGGGTTCTAAAGTTCGTACGAATTTTTGGTCCGTTCGAAGGTTCTGGTGCGAACCGAATCAGGGAGTGTTCGGCTCATCCCTACTACTGAACAATAATAAGCTGATGCAGCTGAATACACAATACAACCCATACAAATACACAGTGGCACAGAACATTCTGCATCTAACACATTTACAGGAATGTTGGATGTCCAGTACCCCACTCTACACTGCAGTTTCATACGTTGACGCTTACGTCCCTACTGTGTGGTAAAGTGATTGTGCAACTGTCTTGTAAACTGCTGCTAAAAAAGACAAGGGGGGTTAGATTATCATTAAGCAAGATACGCATGTGCTTAGGGCACCAAGGGAAGGGGGCACCACAGAGTTTTGCTCTAGATATCATGCCTTTAATGGATAAGTGCACTTTAAAACAAAGTGCATACTGAATATCCTTTTTGCTCCTTTGTCTTGGGCAAACCAATCCCATGCACCAGGGCTGGATTAACATAGGGGCTATTGGAGCTGCAGCTCCAGGCCCCTACCTTAATATAGGCCCAGCCACCCAAAAAGGACATGAAAAGCAATGGGTCAACAGAAAGAGATCTCCCCTGATGGGCCCTGCATTCCACATGCACCTGGGGCAGGGTGGTGAGATTGATAATGGGCACTGCATGAGCAGTCGTAACAGAAGCCTGGGGCACGCCAATGCAGGGCTCTTACAGAAGTCTGGGGCTTCCATAGTGTTAGGCCTGCGCAGCTGCACTCTTTCAGCTCAGAGTGCACGCCAAAGCGCCAATTACAGAAACTTGGCAAATCAAATGCCAGGCTTCCCTAGTGTTATGCCTGTGTGGCTGCACACTTTTGCGTTTGGGTGCATGCCAGTACAGGCTCTTGGAAAGCAGAAGGGTGCACAGTAAAAGGCCCACCAAAATCCTCAGCACCAAGCACATAATGCTCTTAATCCAGCCCTGCCATCCACCACAGATGTATGCTTACCAACATCTGACTGCCATGGCCTACGTTGTTAATTTACATCCGGAACCGCATGTCCTCTCTCTCCTGGCCATGCAAATTCATTACAGCCCCATAGGGCGGAAGATTAATCCCCATAGACTAAATCCAAGAACAAAAATTGAATAAGTTTCAGCTTACAGTCCTTAGATGTGGTTGCTGTATTAGCTGCCTTTTTTAGTCAATGAAACGTACCTGTATGAAAAATGTTGGATTATATACCACTGTCATCCACATTGCAGGGCGTGACATTATTATTCTTCCAGCTGGATTCCTGGGGAATGATGAGTACCCTAAATGTCACAAGCTGTCACTCCAGTCCAGTGCAAGAGCATCATGTCATGAGAACTGGGATTCTCATTATTTCCAGAAGTATATTGTAATCCTCACCTAGACACTACAGGAAAAAGACTGAGGTAAGGTACTGAATGTACACTATATTGTCAAAAGCATTGGGACACCTGCCTTTACACACGCATGCACTTTAATGGCATCCTAGGCTTGATCCGTAGGGTTCAATATTGAGTTGGCCCACCCTTTGCAGCTACAGAGGAAAGCCCGGAGCGAAAAGAAATAAAATGAAGAAATAGCGTAGGGCTGGGCATGACTGTGTTAACAGGGTGCCAGAAGTGCGAGGGCTCGCATGATTGGAGGAGACTGGGGAGGAGTGGATAGGAGAGTAAAAAGGAGCTGGCTCCTCCCCCAGGCATCAGTCAGCGTGCAGGAGAAAGCTTGGAGGAGCCTTGCTCGGTCGGGATCGGCGGCACGGAGGGCTGGATGGCGGCGGAAGGGTAGGCGGGGGCCGAGGGAGCGGGCGGCATGTGCAGGAGTCCCCGCGTGCTGGCAGACCAGTGCCGCTGGAGCCCCTCTCACAGGACTTTTTCCAGGGCCGGAAGGGTGCTGCCCGCGGTGCACATGGATGGGGGATCCTAACCCCCCCCCAACGGCACTCGGCGATGGGGGGCCTCCAGGAACGGTGGGGTGAGCAGCGGTGGCGGCACCCGGTCCCGATCTTCCAGGAGCACGTGTGGTCCGCCGCTGGCGGGGTGGCGGCGGGGGCGGAGCTTTGGTGGAGACCATGGCCGGCGGCCGTTCGCTCTCCGGAGGCCGCCTCGGGTGCACAGCGCCCCCCCCCCATACCGACCAGTGGTAGGCGGGCGATCGGGGGACCTGGACAGTTTTTGCGCCCCCCCCCACACTGCGGCGAGAGGAACGCGCGGGCTCCCTCAACCCCCCCCTGGCAGTGAGTCGGCAGGGGAGGCGGAGCTCGGCACCAACAAACTTACTGGACTGATGACTCCGGCGGTGGACATCGGGCCTGCACTGCCCGGCCGGTGGCTTGCAACGCACTGATCAGTGGTTGCGACTGATGGGGACAGGTAGGGGGACAGAGGTGCCCCCCCCACTCAGCCAGGCCCAGCAAAGGAGTTCCGGTGCGAGGAGGCGGAGGCAACGGCCGCGCGGATGCTCGGCATCCTGGGATGCTTCCCCAGGAGGGCTGCGGATCGCTGGGGGACAGACAGTTGGAGCAACTTTCAAGGGAGATGCATGGTCGGTGTCAGAAGAGGAGGAAGAGCCCCGGAGACGATCGACGGGACCTTCGGCTGGTGGGACTCGCACCAGGCTGCTAAGTGATGCCTTTCACACTTTTCTATTTTTTGGCAGACTGTGTGTTAGCAGAGGGGATCGGTATGGGTGGGCCCAGGCCGCGGCATAAGGGGCAGGACACGCGGTCGTGTTTGCGTGGGGGTTTTCCCCGGGTGCTTTTGGCCCACATTCACGCACAAGCCAGGGTGGATACGGGAGCATGGGGGTTTCCGGATAGAGGGCTGGGGGGCCCATCAGTAGCCTGGTTATGTAGGGGGGTGCACGGGGCTGGAGGCGGCTAGTGCTCAGGTGGCTGGGGGTTTTTTATCTGCCTCTAACCTACGAGGCAGGGTGGGTGCTGGTGAGGGCCCCACGAAGCGCGCCTTACTTGGGGTTCTAGGGTCACCTGTGGAAGGTGGGGGCTGGGTCACGGTGCGCCTGGAGGCTTTGGACATGGGGCATAGACAGCTGGGGTACGGCGAACAGGGAACACGATGTGGGAATGCGGCGGTACAGTGGGAGCTTGCAGGATTTTCCCTGCTTCGGTGCTGGCTTTAGCGATTAGGTTAGAGTTTTACCCCGGGGCGGGGGTCCACATGGGAAGGACTGGAGGGCCGGCCCCCTCGGGGGTATGGAGGTCTCGCCATGCCTGGGGGACAGTAGCGAGTGGGGCCCAGAGGAGGTTTATTTGCCCCTTTTTGCCTCGGTAGAGGCGGGGGGTTTGTGCCCATCTGAATTGGGTGCCCCTTCCTGGCTGGGGTGGGTCTGTGATTGATAAAACAAAAAAAAAGAAAAAGAAAAGAAAAACAGTGAGCATCTAGACGGGGTGAGGGGACCCATGGACAATGGGTAGGGCTGGACCCATCTCAGGGGCGGGGTGGCCCGATCCTATTGGTACAAATGGGGTCCTTTCCTATCTGGGAAATGCCACGGTGGGTTAGGCGCATCCGAGTTGGGGAGGCCCTTCCTAACTGGGGAAAGTAGTGGGTGTGGCTGATTTTAGGAGTGGGGGTTTCCTTTCCAACGGTCATAAACCGGTGGATTGGGGGCCAGTCTGAGGTATGGGGGCCCCTTCCTGATTGGTAAAGGATGGGGGGGTTGGGGCCCATTGGTGGCATGGATTCGGTCTTTCCTTATTACGTTGGGGACTTAGGGGGGGGCCCAGCGGGGTATGGGTGCCCCTTCTGAGTTTAGGAAGGGGGTAGGTTGGACACATCGGAGGTACGTGTGTCCCTTCTGCACTGGGTCGGGCCTATTTGAGGATGGGGGTCCTTTCCTACCGGTGGACGATTGTGGGTCGAGGCCCTTTGGGGGTATGGGTGTACCTTAGTAGCGGTGGATGTCGGGGGGGCTGGGCCCCTCGGAGGTATGGTTGTCCCTTCCAGACGGTGGGGTAGCGGTTGGTTGGAGCCCATCGGAGGGATGGGTCCCTTCCTGCCGTGCACAACTGTTGGTGGGGACCCATCGGTGGGCGGGTGTCACTTCCTCACTGGGGAAATGTTGGTGGGGCCCATTGGAGGTATGGGTGTCCCTTCAAAAAAAAAAAAAAATTTCTTGGTTGGGGCCCATCGGAGTCATGGGTGGCCTTTCCTAATGGTGGAGAAATGTGGTTGGGGCCCATCGGAATTATGGGTGGCCCCTCCTTATGCTGGAATTCTGTGGGTGGGGGCCCATCGAAGGTATGGGTGTCCCTTGCTCGGTGTTGGATATGTTGGTTGGGCCCATCGGAGGATGGGGGTCCTTTCCTGACATTATGGTGGTGACCTTGGGGTATCAAGTGTCCGGTGAGTACGTGACTGGTTCATTTTACTATCGCGTTGGTAGCAGGGAGGTGTACGGTAAGTATTTGGTAAGTATGTAAGTGGTGAATTTTATGGTCGCAAGGGTGACAGCGGGGCATCGGTGAGTATTTGGTGAGTGGTTGTTGTTACAAGCACGAATATGGGGCGCTGCATAGATATTAGGGCATTAGGCGAGGTGGTTTCAGTGGTTAGGTATGGTCTGTTATTGGGTAGGGGTGATGCCGGACATGCATGTATGGGTGTGCTACCGGAAGGACAGGCGGTTAGGCTTTCTCCTTGGGTCAGTGGAAGGGGGTTCCATCCGCATTCGGAAGTACGCCGGTGGGATACATAATGCATATCAACGGTATGGTTTCCAGTGGTGCTGGCTCTGGAGGATGGGGTGAGTATGTTGGGGTTCTGTCGGGTGCTTCAATGGAGACGTCACATGGGTGGTATGGGTTACCAGATGTTTGCAGTCTAATTTCGGCTGGGGGTCGGGCTGTTCTGTCCTTTAGGATTGAGAGATTTGTAGTCCTCAGTTAGGGGTGCTGTCCACATCTCGGGGGTGGGAGTGTCATGGCTTAAGCTTTGTTTCGCTGGCGTCATGTAGGAGATCGGTAATGGGGTTATGGCGACTTTACAACCAAGTGGTTTTTCTTTGTCCCATCTGCCGGGGTTGGGATCCCTGGAGGTTGGGTCAGGCGGGCCATAAAGGCGATAAGGCAAGGACCTTTGCTTCATCCTTGCGGGGTTTTGGGCAGGCATGTCTGTCGTTGTTGCTTCGTGCAGCGTAGGCACGGTGGGGCCCAAGGGGGGGTCGCTGGTTCTGCGCTGGGGGTTGCGGATCATGAGGCGGTGGTTTTGTGTGTTTTTTCTACAAATTCGCAGGACTGCTGGTACCTCATTACCAGATCAGCGCTGAATGGGTATCTATCCTCTCGTTGCGCCTGTACACGGACCACACTGTGTAGTTTTTAGATTTTCCGGAATTCATTTATGTATTATTTGTTTATTAAAATTTAGCTCATTGGGTTTGGTGGGTTTTATCAGTAAAGACGTTTCCTTGTTCCCGAGGGAAGGTTTCTCACTGGCGTTTCCGTTCGGGCACATGGGGTCGGCGCTTGGGTTAGTCCTCCTGAGAGGTTCAGGAGGGGGCAACGCCCAGTTGGGGCGCAAATGTGAACGGTGAGCCCGCAGGCGTGGGGGGGTCTCTGTTGCCACGTCGGGATGGTTGCGCCAGGTCCAGATTTCAAGGCAGTTTTGGCTATCGAATTACGGGTGTCAGGTGGCAAGACAAAATTAAAAAAAAAAAAAAAAAAAAAAAAACATTAATTAATAAACAGGTATGTTTTTGTGGTGGTGGGTTGTCAATATGTGGGTAGCTTGGTGTGACTAAAGGGGGGGCCGCTGGGTACTGTGTGTCTCGGGGCGGCAGCAACCATGGGCGCTTGCAGTCTATTTGGAACAGGACGAGGATTATGAAGGTGGTTTCGGGCACGTCCGCAGGGCTGTCTTGGGGGCCACTGGCGGTGGGCCCAACATCGCCGGCCCATCTATTTGGTGATGGACCGGTTTGGTGGAGGGTATGAGCATAGCGTCATAGGGGTTTCATGGGGAGGTCAGCAGATGCTGGGTTTGGACTGGCGAGGTTGGTCGGTGGGCAGCTAGAGGTGCGGTCAAGGTGACGGAGTAACTCTTATGCTGGGGGTTCCATCTGTGAGCTCAGGGTTTTACAGCAGCATGTAGAGGTGGTTGGGGTTGGAGGGGCGCCCAAGGGTAAGGTTTTTCCCTTGTGCGCTGTGGCGGGTGTTGGTCTTTGCAGGTGAATGAAGAAACCTCGGAAAATGGAGAGTCCGGGACCCATGGTGGTATGGTTCCCGATGGTGGTATTCCAGCTAACGGTGGTTTAACTGGAATTTGGTTAACGGGTGCACTGCGGTCACTTGGTCGTCTCCGAGCCAGTATGTCGGCGAGAGGCCTATTATCTGATTTAAAAGGTACATTACTATTATTAAACAGATGGTATGAGAAGTGCATGCAAATACCAATGCAAATATCAGATGTTGATGGTTATGTTCATTTACATTTATGGTTTAATAAAGGGGCTGCTACGGCCAAAGTTTACTCCAACCTGGTGTGGTCTCTATTAATGGGAAAATGGTAAATGGGCTGTAGCAAACAATGGTCAGGCAGTATGGAAGCACAGTACATCTGTTATACAACAGTCATGCATCTGAAAGTATTCACAGGTCTTCACTTTTTCCACATTTTGTTATATTACAGCCTTATTTCAAAATGGATTCAATTAATTATTTTCCTCAAAGTGCTACAAACAATACCCCATAATGACATTGTAAAGTTTGTTTGAAATCTTTGCAAATTTCTTAAAAATTAAAAAATCGCATGTACATAAGTATTCACAGTCTTTGCCATGACACTCAAAATTGAACTCAGGTGCATCCTGTTTCCACTAATCATCCTTGAGATGTTTCTACAATGTGATTGGAGTCCACCTGTAGTCAATTCAGTTGATTGGACATGATATGGAAAGGCACACACCTGTTTATATAAGGTCCCACAGTTAACAGTGCATGTCAGAGCGCAAACCAAGCCATGAAGTCAAAGGAATTGTTTGTAGACCACCGAGACAGGATTGTAATCGAGGCACAGATCTGGGGAAGGGTACAGAAAAATTTCTGCAGCATATACGTTTCCAATGAGCACAGTGGCCTACATCATCCATAAATGGAAGAAGTTTGGAACCACCAGGACTTCTCCCAGAGTGGACCGCCCGGCCAAACTGAGCGATTGCGGGAGAAGGGTCTTAGTCAGGAAGGTGGCTAAGAACCCGATGGTAACTCTGATAGAGCTCCAGTGTTTCTCAGTGGAGAGAGGAGAATCTTCTAGAAGAACAACCATCTCTGCAGCACTCCACCAGTCAGGCCTTTATGAAAATGGCTGTGCACCGACGCTCCCAATTCAACCTGATGGAGCTTGTTAGGTCCTGCAAAGAAGAATGGGAGAAACTGCCCAAAAATAGGTGTGCCAAGCTTGTAGCATTGTACTCAAAAAGACTTGAGATTGTAATTGGTGCAAAAGGTGGTTCAACAAAGTATTGAGCAAAGGCTTGCGATCCCGACCCCTTACCACGTGATCAGCTGTCAGCCAATGACAGCTGATCATGTGATGTAAACAGAGCAGGTAATCGGCTATTTAAAGAAAAAAAAGATCACTGGCTTCTGTCAGAGGGACATTGGTCCCTCACACAGAGAGCCACCATCTGTGCCACCTGCCAGTGCCCACCATTGCAAAACAGTGCTGCCTATCATTGCCACCTACCAGTACCCACCAGTGCCATTTATCACTGCCACCAGAGCCACCTATCAATAACAACCAGTGCCACCTATCAGTGTCGATCAGTGCTGCCAATCAGTGCCCATCAGTGCTTCATCATCAGTGCTGCCTATCAGTGTCACCTTCCAGTGCCTATCAGTGCCCATCAGTGCCACCCATCAGTGCCATCTATCAGTGCTACCTATCAATGCCACCTATTAATGCCCATCAGTGCCCTTTAGTGTCACCCATTACTGCCCATCAGTGCCACCTATTAGTGCCCATCGGTGCTTATCAGTGCAGCCTAGCAGCTAATGACACCACAAAGCAACTTATTCACTCCTTGATTATTTCCCGCCTTGACTACTGCAACTCTCTCCTTAATGGCCTACCCTTAAGCAGGCTATCCCCTTTCAGTCTATTATGAATTCTGCTGCTAGACTAATACACCTCACTAACTGATCCATGACTGCTGCTCCTCTCTGCCAATTCCTTCACTGGCTCCCCCTACCCCACCGTGTAAAATTCAAAATGCTAACCATAACATACAAGGCCATTCACAACATCGCCCCCATCTACATCACCAACCTCATCTGCAGATATTGCCCAAATCATCCCCTCCGCTCCTCCTAGGACCTCCTGCTTTCTAGCTCCCTTGTTACCTCCTCCCATGCTCGCCTTCAAGACTTCTTCAGAGCCTCTCCCATCCTCTGGAACTCCCTGCCCCAGTATATCCGATCAGCCCCTACCCTGTCCACCTTTAGGAGATCCCTGAAAACTCATGTATTCAGGGAACCCTATCCCACACCCACCTAACTGTCCCTGAGCCACCCTTATCAAATCATTCTCTGCAGCTATTATTCTCTGCAGCTATTACCTTTTGTACTACCCCCTCCCTTTTAGAATGTAAGCTCTACGAGCCGGGCCCTCCTGTACCTTTTGTATTGAACTGTACTGTAATTGTGTTGTCCCCCCTATACATTGTAAAGCGCTGCGTAAACTGTTGGCGCTATATAAATCGTGTATAATAATAATAATATTTCTGAATGTGAGAATGTAATTCATATCTCAATCCTATAAATGGTATATGTGATTCAGTACAGTAGTTACGCATAAGCTATTGTTAGGCTCACCACACAACTTCTTCAAAATCAACTGTAGATCTACCAAACCAAGTAATATGTGGCTTCTGATTGGCCGTCTATTGGCGTCAAATCACTTAAGCTCTCGTCTTGCTTCCTCTTGGATAAGACAGCATTCCACTGCTGTTAGTTATTGCCTTCAACATCTCCTGCCCAACTTCTTGCCAATGGCTTACATATGACAGACATCCCATTAGCTTTTTTATTCATAAGAGAGGAATGCCTACACAAGAAATATATTTTCCAGACATTGCTGGTGTTCCTCAAAGATGGCAGTAACATGTTAATGTAGCAGCCATAACACATGGCAGGGCGGCCTTAACTTTTGGGCTTACCGGTTACCTCCGCTTTGCTTGTTCTTCCACGTTTAGGGGTTCCCAGGGTTAGTACCCAACAACTTTGGACGCTGACACCATAAAAGTCCTTTAGAAAGGAGGAGGGGGTAACATCCAACAAACACAGTCTCGTATGGAAACAGAGGGCAAGGGTGAAGAAACTCAGGCACCTTGAACTGCTAGTTATCAGAAAGTCTCTAATACCACCCAGAGAGTAGCCACTCGCAGCTGGGTGCTTCAAAGCTGAACAAATCTCTAGCAGAGATTATGGCAGTCAACACTTCGATCCAGAACTTGTGAAATCTTTGAACTTGAGTAATTTGTAACAGAAGTGAACAGGAACCTTTTCCTCAGTACCTGGAACGTTCTCTGTCTCCTTGGCAGTACTGGAAAAAACATGGATTCGCCGATATCCTTGACAACCCAGCAACCAAGCACTTCTGGGAAGCCAGCTTGTTGGCCATCCTCCGAAGAGTCCTCCCCCGGTTGCTTACACAAGCTGTGGTGCCCCTTCAAGCCAAGAGCACATCCGGACGCCTTGAATTCTCCCTCAATTAAGTCGCCTCGGACCAGCCGGTTCCGAGACTCTGGAACAGGTGGATCCTTACCCCATACCAGGCGGGTCTATTGGGGTTATCCAACCGAAGCATGTTGCGGAGCAACATACGCTCCCGTGACCAGGACCCCTTGCGGGGCTACCCCAGTCCAGAATCAGGAACAGGCCGCTATGGCCTCACGAACAAACCTAGAACACGTGACTCCAACCTCTTAAGTACCCCTCCCCAGACTCCTCAGCAGGGCTAGGCGCACCCACTGATTGGCTCTGGGGAAAGCTGATACCCAAAGCGTCCAACCAGGCCTGGTTCTGAGCCTGTCATGTGCACCTAACTGTACACATGACAGGCTGAACTCTAACAGAGCCCAGCCAAACTGATGTCAAAGTTAAAACCTACATAATTAACCCTCAGAATCCCATTACTGTTCTGAAGCAAAAACTAAATTTGTACATGACAGACACCTTGTCCAAAGTGTCATCGCTACATTAACATCACATTGACATAAACAAGAGCAGCCCCTCTGTAGCAGTCACTCAGACACAGAACACCAGCACATAAATAGTAAGTCATCTTTCCTTAGCAAGTCCTTTCTCTTCTCCTTGGGAGCACGGCAGTGTTGGGACCCATCTCCCTGTATACTAGAATCCATAGCACTCTGCTCTATTCAAACTGAGATTCACAAGGTGAAGCTTCCTGCTCTGTTAGCCAAGATCACCAAGGTGCCTTCCATAGTATTCCATTCTCTCTTTCCGACTCCATTTATATGGGCACTAGTTCCACCCATTAGATCAACGCAGGAAAGATATGCCCAAATGGGCACCTAAAACCCATAATTAAATAATTCCCTATTACCACACTATTTTGGAACAGAGCCAACTAGTGGCAGATTAGCTAACTGCATTTGCTTACAAGCTTTAGATCCAATATGTCAAACACATGTTCCGCCTAGTTTTGCAGCTGGATCGTGGCAGAAATCCATTCCGCCACCTCCACCTATCACCCAACACTCCTGCTCCCTGCTGTCACTTGTAAACTCAGAAGCCTTCAATGTTTATGTAGCAAAGTCCCAGGCCTTGTTCGGTCTAATCCGAACCTCCAGGGCCAGAGACAGCTGACATCTTTCTGTATATGGTGGGTTGTGAGGCATGGTGGGTGCAAGGTAGTTCAAGTTATTGGGCGAGAGTTTATTTCTCTTAACAAACTTTTTGGGGGAGAGAGGCTTAGGGCGAGGACAACTTTAGGTAGTTGTAAGATTAATTGGCAGACTCTGAGACTTCAATAGGAGCCATGCAGGGAAAGGCATCCAGCAAGATGCAACATCTGCATGTGCAGGAATGCTGTCTTCTAAGGCAACAGTCTTCAACAGTTCCTAACACAAAGCTTAACAGCTCTTTCACTTCCACTACAATCACTTCCTGTAGTTCTTTAGCCCACTGAGCTCCTAGTCTCTCACTAGACTAAATGATTCACTGACACTGAATCCCTTGAGCTCCTCCAATCTTCACAATGGTATCTTCCTCAAGCATCAGCCCCACTTCTCTGCTGGCTCCCTAGTTTGGCACTCAAGATGCCGCTCAAGCTTCACCCCACTGGCCTGTTCTCTCCCTGGCTTGACACACAAGGCTGCTCTGCAAACATTACCTTCGCTGCTTGTGTCCCTGGCTTGATACCCACTGAAGTTTCCTGATTCTTCACTGTCCCCGGTTGGTGAGAATGCTGCTGCGGTACTTGCTTTAGTTACGCACTGTGGTCCCTGGTAATAAGGAGGTTGGTCCCTTAGTGGTGACAGTTTCCCCTCTACCTCTGACCTCGACAGGTTCTCTGGCCGGACAACCATCACTTTTGGTTAGGCTGCAAGCCGCAATCCTAACCCCGAGCTGCTCTCTTGCTTCTGGATAGGCCCTCAGACAGCCTAGAAGCCAGATGTGCCTGGGATAGGCCTAATTTCCAGCCTAGCGGCCCATGCAGTTCAACACACATCCACCCAGACAGCCATCCAGGTGGCACAGAACACTGATCACCTGACTTCACCCAAATATATAGGTTCTCCCAGCAGGCCAAGAAAACCCCTGCCCATTGGCTGAGATACCCCATATACCCATAATCTGACCTTGCAATGCCCTTCTCATATCCAGTACCACCCGGCCACCTAGTGGTAGAAGAGAAAAGTGCAACAAGGTCAAATTTAGGGACAAATCTATTGATCTCTAACAATTAGCCAATATGACTATTCCTGGCAGATTAATTTTTGAGGTGCAACCCTGCCTAAACTCCAGGGTGCTATATTTACAAGGGGACAACTTTGCTTTCAGCAGCTTATGGCTGTAACAGATCCTTCACGGTGGGACACATCAAGGACAGCTCTCCAGAATCTGAGAGAAAGAAGGCTCTCCCTGCAAGGCAGAGCCATCTACACAGGGAGGTGATACTTGGGCAGTAGAGAGAGCTGCCTACATAGGGCAGTACTAGAGCCTCCTACATAGAAAAAGGTTGCACACTGTGCATAACACACCCCTAAACCCCACACTCTATGTATGTACCACACTCTTGAATAATAGAAGAGTAGATACATAGTCTTACAGATACAACCAGCCTTTTGAGGGCAACCATACTGTTGATACGGCCTGCAATGAACTTGAGTTTGACATCCCTGCTTTAGATGAACAAATCAGGCAAAGTTCACATGAATAAACACACACATAAACAGTTTTTCATTTTACAGAGGAGCCATATTTTATAATACTACAAATGGAGGATGCAAATTTAGCTTTAAAATTTAATTTTTGCTCTTGCTTTTTCGTGGTTGATAAGAGAGGTACCCACATCTTAAATCAATATATTGTAAGCCAACAGGCATATACGGGGGGGGGGGGGGGCAGAAGGATACCATCAGAAGCATAACAGCCAAATAAAATATAAATATGGTACTTTATTACATATTTTATATTTCATGGAACATATACAACAAGGTATAAAACCAAAAATTAGCCCATTTCAGTGGCTTAACTGTGCATAAATGTTATAAATGTTATACCCATAGTAATGAATTAAGCACACACTGTATGTATATATATATATATATATATATATATATATATATATATATATATATATATATATATATACCTATATATATCATTCCTAAAAACACTCACCCCAGACGTCAAATACACATAAAATGGAAGCCGACCATGAGAAGATTTGATTTTATTGCTTATTTCTGAGCTTCATTAAATATATGGTAGACTGAGAGTTGCTCCTTATCCGATGTACCATCTTTAGACCATTTCTGATTCAATATCTGGTAAAGGCTTGCCATCCACCTCAGTATATGGGTTTTTCCTTGTAGCCTCTTCTATTACAGATGCTCTGGGGTCTTACCCTATTACATATTTGTATTTATTTTTATATCTCATATTTTCTTTATAGGCTGCATCATTGAACATCATTTGAACTATTTTTGGACAGTGCATACTGTATAAAATCTGTCACCACTTTATGTGAGTGTCAGAAACCATGAATCAGACCGAGACAGGAGTACAATTAAATCACACTTGTTTATTAAATAAAAATAAAAAGGTAAATAGAGTAGGCATAGTCGAAGCATAGCCAGAGTCCAGTAACCGGATAGAGTAGTCAGCCAGGCCAGAGTTCAATAACCAGATTGGGTAATCAGCCAGGCCAGAAGTCAGGGATCCAAGTAGAGCAACAGCAAGCAGGATAAGAAGCCAGAAGGGATGTCAGCAAGCCAGTCTTTAAACAGAACGGCAGGAGATGGTTTCTTGTGATGTGACCAAGGCGAAGGCAGAGATGAAGTGAGCTGGACAGCTTTAAGTAGGCAGATCAGACGAGCATGATCAGGAACAGCTGGTAACTTTGAAGAGAGATGAAAGCTGGCAATTAGCCGACCGCTGAGCAACCAGCCCAGAGAAGGAAGGGCTAAGCCAGCCCTGACAGTGAGCCCAATAATGTACCTAACATTAACCGACCATCAGTGGCCCATACCATTTATTAATTTATATTCTGGGTACCGTTTTGGCATGTATTTTTGATTGTCTGGTGACCCTGTATGCTGGCAAAGTCCCTGAACCCCCTCTAGTGTCTTTTTTTATATGTATATTGTGTTACAGTTTTTATAATTTGTGGATATACTAGACCTACTGCTGGCGTGGTGTGGAGAGTTTGAGACCCCATTTGTGGGTTAGCTCCAATCAACGGGACCCCTGGTGTATGCCCATAACCACTATCTTGTGGTATTTATCAATTTATTGTCCTTTTCACATTTTCTATAGCTCAGTGAGATGAAACCACTAATACCAGCACCATAGTTTAAAACCTACCTTCTTACTCATAGAGCTCCAAGTGGCCCTTTCTTACCTGTTATATAGAGATAGAGATATATAAAATGTGTTAAGCCACTAGTAAATGTTTGGTTTTAAATCCTTTTATATATGTTCCATAAAATATGTAATAAAGTATTTTGATTTTATTTGGCTGCTATGCTTCTGACTCTTTTGTATTTTTTGCCAATACAAATTTGAGGTACTTTGCGCAGTCCAAAATATTCACCCCAAATTAAAATGTAACAGAGCAGAATCAAAAAAATCTGAATCAATCTTTGCTTTTAAATTTTAGGGAGTTTTTCTGTTCCTTTCAACCTAAAAACATAGAAACCTAAAAGAGTGATGGCAGAAATGCACACAGAAGGTTTTTTACCTTCATGCAAAGAATGCATGAAGGTGAAAAACCTTCTGCCTTAACAACCACTTGAATGTCCCAAACAAGTTTAACCACTTTCAGACCGGACCAATTTGCTGGTCAAAGACCAGACCACTTTTTGCGATTCGGCACTGTGTTGCTTTAACTGACAATTGCGCGGTCGTGCGACGTGGCTCCCAAACAAAATTGACGTCCTTTTTTTCCCACAAATAGAGCTTTCTTTTGGTGGTATTTGATCACCCTTGCGGTTTTTATTTTTTGCGCTATAAACAAAAATAGAGCGACAATTTTGAAAAAAACGCATTATTTTTTACTTTTTGTTATAATAAATATCCCCCAAAAATATATAAAAAAACATTTTTTTCCCTCAGTTTAGGCCGATACGTATTCTTCTATATATTTTTGGTAAAAAAAAATGCAATAAGCGATTATTGATTGGTTTGCGCAAAAGTTATAGCGTTTACAAAATAGGGATAGTTTTATAGCATTTTTATTAATAATTTTTTATTCTTTTTTTTTTTACTAGTAATGGCGGCGATCAGCGATTTTTATTGTGACTGCGACATTGGGGGGGACCCATCGGACATTTTTGACACATTTTTGGGACCATTGTCATTTATACAGTAATCACTGCTATATAAATGCAGTGATTCCTGTGTAAATGACACTGGCAGTGAAAGGGTTAACCAGTGGGTGGCAGTGTAGGGGTTAAGTGTTCCTAGGGGAGTGTTACTAACTGTGGGGGGGTTGGGCTTTCATTTAGTGTACACTGATCTCTGCTCCAATCACATGGAGCAGAGATCAGCGTCACTAGTTGCTAGGCAGAATAGACAAATGTTGTTTACACAGCATTTGCTCTATTCGGCCGCTCCGTGAGACGATCGCGGGGATGCCCGCGGCGATCGAGTCCGCGGGTCCCGCGACCGGACTCACGGGGGTCCCGACCAGCGCGGGAGCGCGCCGCCGGCGGCGCGCTCCCGATGGCAGGGCGGCATCGAATATTGGACGTACCTGTACGCCAATATGCCTGCCCGTGCCATTCTGTCGACGTACATCGTCGTGCGCTGGTCGGGAAGTGGTTAAATAAAATGACTGTTGACTGACTCACTACCTCTGCTGGAAGTCTGTTACCTTTATCAACTATGCTTTTGGTTAAAAAATGTTTTTTTATATATTCTGGTAAATATTAAAGATGACAAAGGGGAAACTCCATGTGTTACTTACAGGCTATCTATATGTTGATGGCCTGGTACTGTGGGGCATGAGTCCCCCCATGCAGCGTTTCCCAATTTTTAATATTTATGACCATAGTAGATGAATTAGGAATTCATATATGTCATTGCAGAAATACATTACACGCTTGCTCCCAATGAGTGACCCTAAGTCACGAAACATGTTGAGCCAATAGATGTTGTGTTCCAATATCAATTATATGTGTTATATTATTTTACTGTGGATTCCGTTCATGAACTATGAATTTACTACCGTATATTTAAAATGAGCCATTAGATGTCAGGTTACAATATCAATCATGTGTTACTACTTTTCTTGTGGACTGTTTATGAATCATTAATTTATTATATATTTAAAATACAATTTTCATCTAGTATTTTTCATCTTTTTTTAATGATAGGGATTAGAGGAACCTTAGACTATGCAGGTACCAATTGTTGTATGTGCATATATATGAATTTTATTGATTATGTATTATTACTATGTGACACTGTGGTAAAGATTAGCAGAATATATTGTAGATATGTTAACTATAATATCATTTCTATTCAATAAAATATTTTGGCCCACCGCGTACTTCATTTAAAGTCCCACCTTTTTGCCTTTTCTCTGTTCATATTGATAGGTATGGAGGCAGGTGACTTTGTCATCCCCTCATTTAAAGTCCCACAAACTCCCCTCCCCTGGTAATTTTTTTTATGTTTTTAATGTTTCCAAGGTTAGTTTTGAACATTTTGCTAGTTTAAGGCCATGTCTCAATGTTCTTGATCTTAGCTTCATGTTGTAAATACTGCCCTCATGAGCCTTGTTCACAGCATTCATGTATTTAAAGCAGAACTAAAATCTCTCAATCAAGCATTAGTAAATAGATAGGAAGGCATATTATATTAGCAAGTTTTGAACTTTTTTTTTTTTTTATATCTGCAGTTGCTGGCTTAGACCAAAATTATGCCATACATTTTTTTATATCTGGGGGGATGGGACTTTATCAGGTAAGCACACCCTCCTGGCCGTATGCCTGAGCTAAGGGCAGATGCATTACAGGAAGTGAACAATAAATTATTTATCTGACTTTAATCAACATGATAGCTGCTATAAATCCTTCCAGCATAATAAAGCATGGGGACATGAATGGATGGGTGAGTTTGCTTTAAATATTTGAAATGAATTAAATAGCATTTTCTTCTTGTGGTGTTCATATACAGTTTAGTCCAGCTTTAAAGGATTCAATCATGTCTACCCCTTCCCTTCTTTCCCAAAGACTATACTTATTAAGTTACTGCAGTCTCTCCTGATATGTTTTATCCCTCAGACCTTTCCCCATCTCTGGAGTCATTCTATCTTAAAAACATCTTTGTGAAAATGAGGTCTTTGGGCACAGTTTTCAAGATGAGGTCTACCTCTTCCATTTTCATAAAGTTTGCTTCCAACATCTCCCACCCACTCCTATCCATTCCCAAAAAAAACAAAAAAAACAAAGTTACTTTTTTAATTAACTGAGTCGAACATCAGGTAACATTTTGTGGTGTCTTTTCCATTAATGGAAGCCAATGCTATGTTGTTCCAGTCCAGGCCAACAGAGCCATCTTGTTTCTGTGAACTGCATGGTGACACCATGATGATACCTTTTTAGGGATAAAGTACCCTACAAGGACCCTTCAAGAACGCTGTGTTGGGCACCTTAATATAACCAATGGCAAGCATCCACTCAATTCAGGTAATGACCCCTTTAAGACCCCTGTGTTGAGTAACTTCATTTAGCCAATGGAAAGCATCCGCTTAATTCAGGTAATTACCTCTTTAAGACCCAAAGACATGCTGGTAGGTTAATTGGATCCTGTCTAAATTGTCCCTAGTATGTATGAATGTGAGTTAGGGACCTTAGATTGTAAGCTCCTTGAGGGTAGGGACTGATGTGAATGTACAATGTATATGTAAAGCTCTCCGTAAATTGACGGCGCTATATAAGTACCTGAAATAAATAAATAAATAAGACCCCTGTGTTGACTACCATCATTTAGCCAATGGAAAGCATTCACTTAATTCAGGTAATGACCCTTTAGAACTCCTGTGTTGAGCACTTTAATTTAGCCAATGGAAAGCATCCACCTTATTCAGGTAATGATGCCTTCAAGAGGAAGTAAACTCTCCTACTCTGATGCTTCTTTTCATTTAGTCATCATCAAATCATCAAACTATAGCCACTGTAATCCAGCCCAAATCGCATATTACTTACTGTTTAAAGAAACTTTAAAAAACTTGTTTCCAGGGGTTAGGCAGCACCATCTTTATTGTTTTTAAGTCCACAGTGGAGTGTATTTCTGTCTTACATTGAGCAATTCCTGTACTGTAATTCAACGATTCTGTGGCAACCCTGCTTCCCTGTTCATAGCTGACTTGTGTTATTTCATAGTATTTACTTGTGCTGATTATCTAGTGTTTGCCTTTGATAAGACTGATAAGACTGCAGTAATGCTTTCCGATGCCCTGGTTTACACTGCATGTGATGTGACATGGTCACATGGGGTATAAGAGGAAGCTCTGAGTGATTCTGCAGTCTCCTGGGATATCAGTGTTGTATGCGTAGGAAGTCCTGATAATAGATAGACAAGTACACAGAGTGTGCCGTAAATCAAGGGAGATCTGGGCACACTCAGTGACGTCATTCTAAAGAACAAAAAGGATTACAACAATACTAAGCAAGTAAGGAGATATCTACAAGCAGTGTTCATTAGGGTTTTTTTATGCTGATTTACATGGGACAAAGTTGTGAGGGAGAGATTACAACCACTTTCAGGACCCCTGTCTTGAAAACCTTCATTTAGCCAATGGAAAGTGTCCACTTAATGTAGGTAATGACCCTTTCAGGACCCTTGTGTTGAGCACCTTCATTTAGTCAATGGAAATTGTCTACTTAATTCAGGTAATGACGTAGGTAATGTAAGAAGGACCCTACCACTCTACAAAACAGAAGAAAGAAGATCTAAGATCTAGCCTAACCAGAATTTCAATTGAGACAATAGGGCTTTTTTTTTCAGAAAAATTCTAGATTAGATAGTGGAAGTGTAAAAGGGAAGGCTTTTTTTCAGAGGACTCAAAAATCAACGTTAAAGAATTTTGGATGTCCAAAATGAGAGATCTCTGCAGTAGGTGTTGCAACCAATCATGCAACCAATCAGCTTTACCGTTTCGTCACGCTCAAGTTAGAAAAGATTAGATAGAAAGAATCTGATGAGTTGTTTACAGACACATTAATAAATGAAGCTCAATGTGACTGATGGTTAAGGGTTATTTGCGGTTTCAAGCTCTACGATCATAAAAATAGCTGTAAAAATACAAGGACAATAAAAAAAATCGACTTACATCACATGTACAAAATGTATGGGGAAACCTGCCAAATTCCAACACATTACAGATTTTTCTTTTCAGTTTTATATATCCTCTGTTTTCATCAAGGCTAAAACTAATTTTTAAACCGGTATTCATAGATATCAGGAACCACAGGGGCTCTTTGAAGAGACAGACTAAGTGTATCCCGTAAGTTATAGCAAGAGGGAAGTTTATTATGATCAAATGGTATTTTTAATGGGAATTGATAGAATCTCTCATGAAAGGGCCTTTCCATGAAACCAGCACACATCCGGTTCCATTTAACTGTAATAACCTTCCTGTGGCCCTCATTACAGAGCTTCATGTATACGGCTCATATAAATAACCCGGCCTCCTGTTTTAGATGTTACAGTTTTATAAGTGGTCATACATTCGTCTCCCTCAGCTAAATTGGACAGCTCCACTTTGCAGAGGCAGAACTGTTTGTCTATATGCTGGGAATCTGCTGACTTACAGGAATCAGAAATAGCTGAAACAAAAATCAAAACTTGTTATATGCCGTACACAACTCAAAGGGGTCAATCCTAGAAAATTATTTGGAAAAGGTAAACAGAATTTTATGAATAACAGAGCTGATGGATGCAAGGCTCATGCTGGATGGGATAGTGGAATCAGGTGCTTTGGAACACTCTTTGTAACTTTTTTAGACCTCTGGGTGGGAAAACGTTTTTTGAAGAGTCCAGGGTAACTCCCAGCCAGGCTTGCCTAATATACTCCCAGTCTCTGAAGCAGATCACTACCATGCCAACTGTCACCAGCACTGCACTCAAACTTGCCCCAGAGAAGATCAATGGAAGCCCCTGGTGTTGTGTTGGCATATTCACTCTAGACCAATATTTCTCAACTAGGGTTCCATGCAGTGGCATCGCTAGGGGGTGGCTTCTGGGGCTATAGCCCCGAATCTGGGCCCCATACCCCCGAGTCTCTAGGGTGATCAGGGTGGGTGCTGAGGCTGAGGGGGGCAGAACACATCTCCTGCTGTGTCAGCTTTAATTTGACTTGCCAGGCACCCGCCGTCACAAAGTCCTGCCTCCTGGTATGGCGCCTTTGACAGATAGCACACTTGTCCAATGAATGTGTGCTGCCTATCATAGGTGGGAGCCGATCCAGGAGGCGGAACCTATATTACAGCAGCACCCAGTGATTCAAATTAAAGCTTACACAGCAGGAGACACCACCCTGTGTGATGATACAACTGGCTATCCTCCTTCTCTCCTCTCTGAGCCCCAACACAGGTGAGGATGATGTGGGCACAGGTGAGGCTGCATCCCTGGGAACAGGTGGGGCCGCACTGCTGGGCACTGGCGAGGCTGCATTGCTGGCCATTGGTGAGGCTGCATTCCAGAGCACAGGTGAGACTGAGATGTGGGCACAGGTGAGGCTGCATTCCTGGGCACAGGTGAGGCTGCATTCATGGGCACTGAGGAGGCTGCAGTCATGGCCACAGATGAGGCTGTATTCATGGCCACAGGTGAGGCTGCACTGCTGGGCACTGGTGAGGCTGCATTGCTGGGCATTGGCGAGGCTGCATTTTGGAGTACAGGTGAGGCTAAGATGTGGGTACAGGTGAGGCTGCATGCCTGGGCATAGGTGAGGCTGCATTTCTGGGCACAGGTGAGGCTGCATTCCTGGGCACAGGTGAGGTTGCATCCCTGGGCACAGGTGAGGCTGCATTCCTGGGAACATGCGACGCTGCATTGCTGGGCACTGGTGAGGCTGAGATGTGGGCACAGGTCAGGCTGCATTCCTGGGCTCAGGTGCTGGGCACTGGTAAGGGTGAGATGTGGGCACAGGTGAGGCTGCATTCCTGGGCACTGATGAAGCAGCTTTGCTGGGCACTGGTGAGGTTGCATAGATGCTGAGCCCAGGGGCTCTCTGGGGACCCTGATGTAAAGGGGAGGATCTCAGGGGACCCTGATGTAATGGGGAGGGTTTGGGGAGATACAGTAATTATTAACAGGGGTTTCCTGAGACTGGAAAGATATTTCAGGGGGTTCCTCCATGTTAAAGTCTGTCACTTTAAAATAGTTCATTTGGACCAAGCTAGTCCAAAAGAACTATTACCTTTACTATCAGATGTGCGATGTGCGTGCTAGGAGCACTGTATAACATAAGCATCAGCTATATACAGTATACAGGAAGGGGGTGGTCATTCTGAATCCTGGAGGCAATAACCGAGAACAAAGCAATTCATGTGGATCGTTCAGCAAATTTACGAGTCTGACACAGATTGGCATGAGTGCCGTATGTCGCAGGCTGCGCTGCATCCATACAGAAGCCAGATAAATAGAGCTAGACATGATAGAACTCTGAGAGATCACTGGAACCCAAAAATGACTTGACTTGACACCAGGAAAGGAGACAAAAGCAGAGTCCAAGAAACAAGCCAGGTTTCAGATAGGAATGAACTATCAGGTTTCAGGGTCTCAGGAACAAGCTGAAGACCAGACAGTAACGTCTCTATGGTTTCTATCTGCCACTGAGCACCAAACCCCAGTGCCAAGCGTGCACACTCATTTCTGTGAGCATACATGGTCATAGCTCCCAACTGTCCCTGATTTTAAGGGACTGTTCCTGATTTTGAACAATGTCCTTTTGTCTCTCGTTCCTCCTCATTTGTCCCTCATTTTGGTCTGATCTATATAGCTGTATATAAAATGCCCTTTTTATCGATCAAAAAGTGTTTTCCAGCGCTAAACCTTTCATCTGATTTCTAAATAGCTGCATTTGTAAATTCCAAAAGCCAATATAAAGGAATAGTAGTGGTAAAAAAAGCACTTGTTGGTTCAACCAATCTTGTTTTTTTTGTACAATTCTCCTTTAAGAGGGCGTGTCAATGTTGTGGGTCCTATGCCTGCATACTTTTGCTGATAGGAGTCCCTCATTCCCATCTCAAAAAGTTGGGAGGCATGTACATGGTAAATGCTGGTACGTCCAGCGTATCCCTTGAGCTTGGAAGTATGGGCAGTATAGTATGCATGCGCATAGGTTTGTAACACATACAGAGAAGCTGCAGCAGGGATCTGTGTTAGGCCTCATACACTTGGGTATCTGGGCCTGTAGAATGTACAGCCACAAGGGCTACATACAGTCACCCACAGATATGAATGACTTTATGGAGCTGTATGCAGGTATATGTTCAGGGCCGGTGCTACCACTAGGAGGATTAGGCAGCCGCCTAGGGTGCACTGCCACCTAGGGCGCAACTACGGCTGCTGTGTACACAACTCTGTGGTGAGGAGATGACACAGCCTTGTGTGTAGAGCCGGGTGTCAGTCTGAGAGGACTGACAAACACAAAGGGGGGGGGGGGTGCGGAGACAGTGTGGCTCACTCACTGTGGAAAGGAGAAGATTTTTGATAGAGCCGCTCCGCACTGTATGAAAGAGATTTGCACTCCCCTCCTACCAACAATACAATGCTGAGTTCCCGGGTCTGTACCCCTGCTGTACCCATTATGAGGGGTTTCCCACTGATGGTTATTGATGAGGCTGTACTGATGGGCACTGATAGGATGCAGTAATAAGTGGCACTGACGGAGACTTATAGGTGGCACTCAGTGCCCATGGGCACTGATGGCCAGCACTTATAGACAGCTCTAATGGGCACTGATAGGTGGCACTGATGGGCAGCACTGATAGACAGCACTAATGGGCCCACAGTGATCATCAGTGCCTTGATTATCTGTGTACATTTTCCCTGTACACCACCAAAATGTTAGAAGTCTATATAAAGGTGAGGTATACATGGGCAGGGCAAAGGGGGTTGGGCAAAGGGGGTTGGGCAAAGGGGGACGGCAAAATGGGATTTCGCCTAGGGTGTCGAAAATCCTTGCACCAACCCTGTATATGTTGGTACTTGCTCAGACACGTGTGTGTGTGTTTGTGTGCGTGTGTGTGTGTGTGTATGCATATAAAGCATATTTCCCTGAACACGAAAGTGGTGCTTTTGGAGAAATACACTGTATACACATGCATGGGTAAATGCCAATAGAGAAGCCATTTACTTGTATGGGTGCTGTACACGGCACTGCAGCTCTAAAGGTGCAGGAAAGCATTGGAAGTTTTATATTACAAAACTCAAGAACATTTAGGTGTCCAATTCTGTCTTGGTATCAGGCTCTTGCAGTCCCTCTACGGCTACGCAGTGACAGGTGTAGTCATCAAAGGGCCCCTGTGTAATAAGAATTTTTGGGGGCCACCATTTAACTACTGCTCAGGTGCAAACACTTATTGAAGTTGGGTTCACACTGGTGCAATTTAAGCCCATTAATTTGGCATGGCTTCAATCGTACTACATCTGCACAAAAAAGAAAGGTGCAGGGGGTGCTCGTGGGCAGCGAATGGAGATGGCTGCCTGCTAACCTCACTCCTCCACTGCTGGGCACATCGTCATTAATCACAGCCATCTGGTGAGCTTTATCCCCCCCCCCCCCCTCTGGCCCATCTGCCTTCCGAACACCCGGTGACTGCACTTGGGGCGGCGGACTGCCGCCACCCACACCTCCAGCACCCAATCAGCGGACGTGCCTGGAACCGCGCAAATCCAATTGAACACTTGGAATTCGATCGCAAACACAGGGCCCTGGGGCCAAAGAACCCGGAAGCCCCCCCCCCCCCCTTCTGCGGGCGGTCTGGAACAAACGTGATCTCCCCCCCTTTCCCTCCCCCTATTTTTCCTCAGTTATCTACACAACTGCTAATTTTTACTTTGGATGCCTTATTGTGTTCTATAGCGCAGCCATTTGCCCAGTGGTTGAGCTACACCCGGTGTGTGTCCTAACCATTAGGATGCGTATTTCACATTTTGTGTTACTGTTGTACTACACGCTCGTGCACTGGTTTTCTTTTCATTCTCTGTTCTCTCTTTCCTTCTGCTCTTTCTCCTTGCTTTCCTCTTTCCACTGACTCAGGATATACTGTACATCCATGTTTTATGATGTCTGGGCCTCTGCTAATTGTCCATTGTTGCGGTTCACATTCCTATGTTCGATATGGCTCTGAGACCCTTGAAGATACATTCCCAAATATTCATGGCTTTAGCTCCCCAGTTAAATGATCCAAAGTGTTTCATCATCTTAAATCCCAAGCCATGGATGTAGTCTACCTGCAGGAGACAAGGTTCTCACAGTCCACCACCCCGCCCAATACCTCTCCTCTCATTACCCAACCTTTTTCGCCGCTTCCGCTTCTGGGAAACATAGGGGAGTGTTGATTGTGTTTAGCCGTAACCTACTCTTCACTTGCTCCCATGAAATTGCCGATCCTACGGGTAGATACCTGCTCTTTCATATTCGTATTATGCTCTGAATAGGTTTCTATTTATAGGCTATTTCCCGGTTCGTAGCTACACCGATCGGGAAATGTCTCACTGCCAGTGATTAGCGCTGTGCGGTGTTGGCTTCCTGACGGTACCGAGCCCCTCACTACTTTCGACCTTCCTGGGTCACATTGGAAGAAGAGTAATTGTTTTGGGCCACACATAAAATACACTAACAAGAAGGAGAGCTGATAAGCAGAAAAGTTGAACAGATCACAAGTTAACGATCACTGATATAGATAATCCAGGCACACGCTCTTTGGACAAAAATCAGACGTTCAGTTGGCCAACAATCAGATCGAGTGTACCAGGTTTTAAATTTTCAATTTGTAGGCAATCAGGCAGGCCCTTGTACTACATGTTTTGGTAAATCTGATGACAAAAATCTAAAGCCTGATACACACGATCAGATTGTTGGCCAACCGAGCATCTGATTTTTGTCAAAAGGGCGTGTGCCTGGATCTTGTCTTGTATACTAAGGGTACACAATTGTCGGCTAACAAACACAAACGTAGTGATGTACTATGAGGAGGTTCAACTATTGGGCCCCTTCTGCTAATTTCATGCTTGGTAAGCATTGAAACCGAGCATGCGTGTTTGTACTTTCAACTTTCGTGTGATGGACTTGTGTACTGACCTTCAGAATATCTGACAACCGACCGTTGTCTGCCAAAAATTTACTAGCATGTCATCCAACATTTGTTGGCAGAAAGTTGGACAACAATTGTCAAAAGGAGCATACGAATGGTCAGAATTTAGGACAACAGTCTGTCAACAGACATTCCCCTGCCAACAATCTGATTGTATGTACAAGCCTTTAATAGTGTGTATGGGGCTTTAGTCATTGCAGATCATTGCATTTTGATCTTTGCTAACGTATGTCTCGCAAAGAAAAAAAAAAAACGTTTTTTGTTCCATTGAAAATCCCCACTTTTTCCACATCAGGCAAAAATGTTTCCAGCATTTTTTTTTTTTTTTTTTGCACACGCACATATGATTCATGGCTTGTGTAAACATATCTCTAGCAGGGTAGCAGTACCAGCCTCAGGATGCCTCGTTTAATAAGTAATCATCCAGCTGCTGCATTACTGGCCAAGAGCTCACTGACATTCCAAGGGGAGAACTCAGGATTCACTTACTTCATATGAGGAGGGACAAGCTGTGCTGCTTT
This sequence comes from Lithobates pipiens, assembly GCF_037356315.1. NCBI lineage: Eukaryota > Metazoa > Chordata > Amphibia > Anura > Ranidae > Lithobates > Lithobates pipiens. The sequence goes on from NW_027507686.1 coordinate 209,100,473, forward strand.
CTCTCCTATACAACTTCAGCGGAGTGCTAACAATCATTGCTTTGGAAACAAGATGTCATTTCATGTAGACAAAAGCCCCATACACACGATCGGATTTTCCGGCGGGAAATGTGTGATGACAGGCTGTTGGTGGAAAATCTGACCATGTGTACGCTCCATCGGACAATTGTTGTCGACTTTTCCACAGACAAATGTTGGATTGCAGGTTTTTAAATTTTCCGCGGAGAAATGTGTGTTGTCGGATTTTACGAGTCCGTCGGACAAAAGTCCAAATCTCAAACACGCATGCTCGGCAGCAAGGACGAGCCAGAAGTGGTCGGTCTTGTAAACTAGCGCTCGTAATGGAGAACTAACATTCGTGACGTGGCAAATTATGAAATCTAGAAATGCAGCGCACATTCTCTTCTTTTTTAATGGGATAATAATGAAGCTGCTTTGCTGGTAATATTGATGGAGTTATTGCAAACGAATTTTCAAAGTTTTTTTTTTCCTAGTGATATCAACAATAATATTATTATGCTTTTTTTTAAATTGCATTTATTTATTTTTTAGGGCAAGTTACCACAACACCATTATCCCGTAGTTTTTAAGAACAAAGATACAACTATGTTGGTGTCCTTTGTTAATTTTACATTGTATTTTTTTTAAATGTAACTGCCTACTCCCAAACTGTCATTTGAATAAAACACATAGGCCAAGTATTATTCTTTTTTTTTTTTTTTTAAGTTATCTTTATTGACATTTCAAGATGTGAACAAAACACTACAGAGCCTATTGGGCATGCCCAGGCTCGATCACTACAACTTACCAACTAAGAGAGAAACAAAAACAAAAAACAACAAAAAACAAAACCAAACAAAAGGGTAAGGCATTACATAAAAACATGCATACCTACCCAAACCACTGTATGCTCAACCACCTGTGTAGAATATTCATATCAACCTGCCGATTCTACATATCCCCTACAAGGCTTACCGTACTCAAAATACTTAGGAGATAAAGTGTACATTATAATTACATCGTTGCATGCACGCTCCCCCCCTCCCCCCTAACTATTGGTTGAGCAACCCAGAGGGTTTATGAGGCCATAGATGCCACTTGGACAATTGGGGTACTTAGTGGAACGATACTAATCGTCCATCGAGTCAGCATTAGTGGACAGTGAGTCCGTCCAGATATCCCATACTTTGTAGAATTTTTTGGCACAACCGCGGGACAGGTAGGTAGCCTTGTATAGTGGTAGAGCCGCATTCACTAACCTCTTCCAAAAATTTAAGGAGGGCGCAGATGATGCCTTCCATCTGAGTACTATCGACTTGCGGGCATAGTAAAGTAATAATCCTAGCAGGGTTCTGATTGCCCGGCCTGGGGCCAATGGTTCCACAAGTCCCAGCAGGCATACCTCTACAGACAGTGGTACTGGTACCGTGGTTATGGTCGTAATAGAGTTGGTCACCGCAGACCAAAAAATTGCGATCTGAGGACAGCTCCAAAATATGTGAATAAAATCTGCTGGGGACGAGTTGCATCTCCAGCAGGAGGCGGGAATAGATGGATAAATTTTGTGCAGACGTGCGGGCGTGTAATAAACCCTATGTACTATTTTAAATTGCACTAATTTATCTCTAGCTGATACTAGCTGTGAAAAAGGACATTCCCAGATTTCCTCCCAATCCTCAACGTCTAGTGAGGGGAAGTCGACCACCCACTTTGCCTGGAGGTTTTCTAGTCCCGTGTGTATGTTAGGAAGTATCGCTTTATATATGGTGGATAAGGGCTTTGGTAGAGCTTCGTCCCTGAGTAGAGTCTCCAGGGTTGATGTATAAAAAGCATCCTGAGCATTATCAAACTGGGTGTTAAATGCATGCCTAAGCTGCAGGAATCTAAAGAAGTGTGAGTTGGGTAAATCATATTGTTGTTTCAACCGGTCAAATGACAGCAGTCGGCCTTCCAAACAGAGTTGATTTATATATTTAATGCCCTTGCATGCCCAAACACTAGGGTCAGGAATGGACCCAAATTCCGGCAATTGTGGGTTAAACCAGAGAGGGCTGTGTGGCGATATATGTCCAGCGGGCATGGGTCGCATTGATTTTGCCACCAACCACGCCCGTATGACCGCTCTCATTGACGTTGTAAGAGGGAGAGGAGCCCTGGTACCCCGGTAAAGTAGATTCCTTAGCGCCTCATATGATCCCAGATGTGCTGCTTCCAGAGCCACCGCTGCATTGGACTCATCAGAGACCAGCCAGTTGTGGGCGTGGGATAACAGAGCCGCCAAAAAATAGGAGTGGAGATCGGGACAAGCCAGGCCTCCCTCCCCCCAAGGTCTCTGCAGCACCGTCAGTCTGAACCTCGGCTGACCGGTTCCCCAGAGGAAAGATAATAAAATAGAGTTAATCAGGCAAAATACTTTTTTGGGGATCCAGACAGGGGCATGTCTGAGGACATAAAGAAAGGTAGGTAGGAGCTTCATCTTAAATAAATTAATCCTGCCGATTAGAGAGAGGGGCAAATTCGCCCACGCCTTTAATCTACTCCTCATCAACTGTATCAATGGCTCCATGTTAAGGGTATAATAGTCAGAGGTAGATGTGGAGATGTGAATGCCTAGATATTTAATTTTGTCTGCCCATATTAAGGGGAGGTTGGGGTCTGCTACGTCCTTTGCAGCCTTATCAATGGGTAAAATTTGGGATTTATCCCAGTTTACCTTGAGACCCGAGCAACCACTGAAGTTTGAAAGAATGGTCAGCGTCTCTTGAAGCGACTGGGCAGGGTCATTCAAGAAAAGGATGAGATCATCTGCATATAAAGCTACTTTTTCATGTATGGCTCCCACCCGTATGCCCCTAACCCCATCAGCCTGCCTAAGGGCTGAGGCAAGGGGTTCCCCAAGTATTATTCTACACAATTTTTTTTTATTGTGCACTAAAAAAAGAAAACAAAATTAGACATTCGATCAGCCAGTAGAACTTAACCAAAAAGTACATTCTATGCATTCAAAAAATGTAGAAAATATAACAAATCAAATCATTATTATTCAATCAAAAAATAAAATAAAAGCCTCCTGCATGTGTCCTTCTTCTTAATATAGGGGGTTAACAATACCAAGAGTATGTGAAAGCAGGGGTCCGTTATCCGGAGATAATTCTGAAAATCATTTGGATTATTCTCCTGGAGCTTCCGCAGCAAAGGCATATCACATAATTGGTCACGATTAATAAAGAAACCAATTTTTGGTCCAAGAAATCCTCCTCCTCCTGTCCCTGGACTGGACTTGGGTCAAAACAATAACTCCAAGGCCAATAATAAATAACACGTTATCTCCTCCGATTCCGCAACATGTCTGGTTGACGAACGGGGCGTTCAGAAACGAACTGAAAAGTGCAAAATGAAAAGCGTGAATCAACACTCACCATACTTCTACTAACATGAAATTAACAGAAGGAGCCCAAAGGGTGGCGCTAAAGAACTGAAAAAACACGTAGTACGGCACTACGTTCGTGATCGTTGGCCAACAATTCCTTGCCGTTTGTATGCAAGACAAAATCCAGGCACACGCCTTCGGACAAAAGTCTGAGGTTTTGTCTACGGAAAATCAAATCGTGTTTACGAGCCTTAGGCTGGATTCACACCTATGCTTTTTTGGTGTTTTTTGCATTTTGCAGATTTGCACTACAGAACGTGTACCATAGGAAACCATGTTAAATGGACTGCAGTGCAAATCTGCAAAATGCAAAAAGCACTAAAAATGCATAAGTGTGAACCCAGCGTTAAGGCCCCATGAACACGGGCAATAGCAGAGATGCTTGAATTGTGTTCTTAAAGCTAAACTCCAGGGAAAGGTATAAACTACCTCTGCAGTGGGGCTCCCCTGCACTGCAAGGGTTAAAGGGTAACTCCATTTTCGTGGGAAGAGAAATTAGCAACTAAAAAGAAATAATATAGCATATACAATTGCAACACAAGTCACGTTGTCATTGAATGTTATTAAAAATTACTTTTCCTTTTCAATCTCCTTTCACACTTGTACGAAATGAAAGTCGCATGACTTTGACGCGACTTGAAGCAATGCCTGTGGAATCTTGAGGTCTATGGACCTCAATTCATCAAAGTCGGACCAAAGTAGTGCAGGGACTACTCAGACGTCGCTCAGATATGAACGGTACTCATTGGAAATCATTAAGTATGACTTGTCATGCGACTTTGCAGTCCAAAGTTGCAGGACAAGTCACACAAGTGTGAAAGGAGCCTAAAATGCAATGCAATATGGTAACCTGATCACATGGTTAACACAGATGGTGTACAGAACCCCCCCCCCCCCCCCCCCCGATATGTTATTTCCTGCTTGTGTGATTGGCTTACTGATTTTCCCAGAAGTCTGCACTAAGATACAAGTCAGATTTTGTGCATTCCCCTGCAACAAAAATATAATTTTTGGTTAGATACTCCCAAAGTGAAATCACGTCTAAAGGGTTGCAGACCCTGCCACCTTCCTTATTAGAGCCATTCAGGTGCAGCAGCTGACTAATAGTTATAAAACCACTCCCATACAGATTCACTTTACACATGGACACAGACAAACAAACAGCTCTTTCTTCAGAATAACAAAAGGTAGGAATGTTTTTTTTTTTTCAACAAAAGTGTAGTTACTCTTTAAATACTCAACTTGGCACAGGGTACCATTTAAAGCAGTTTTGCTCACCTTAATCCTCGCTCCTGCAGGCTCCTCTTGATCAGTCACCCGCCCGCTGTAGACACTCTGATCATTGGTTGCACTCTGACATCATGGCGTAAAAAACAGGACCAGCAGTCCTGCGTTGTAAGTGAGGATTCTGAATTCACAACCTGGAGCATCAGAGTAAGGCTGGATTCACACCTATGCTGTTTTAGTGCTTTATCCATTTTGCAGATTTGAACTACAGAACATGTTCCATAGGAAACCATGTTAAACAGACTGTAGTGCAAATCTGCAAAATGCAAAAAGCACAAAAACTGCATAGGTGTGAATCCAGCCTAAGAGAAGAGCACTGGCTACCGGGGGTGTGAGGAATAAAGTAAAAGTGCTGTTTAGGGCTCTTTTACACTGGCAGCTGGGGGCGTGGGGAGGTTGGCCGTAAAGACAGAAGACTGTTCGTGGTTTTACCTGCTACCCACCGGAATTCTAACATCATAGCCTGACAGGACTATACATATGTTGATGCTTTGATTTGTGGCAGAGGCAATTTTACTCAGAGCTGCAGAGTTTGACAGGCGGTACTGCCAATGAGATCTATGGGGCTGCACCGCCTTTGTGGTGCAGTCCCACAATGTGAAATAGCCATTTGGTAGGGATGAGCTCCAGCGTGTTCACATGCTGCACGGGCAGAGCCTGCCAGGAAGTCGGCGCAGCGCTGTGCTAATCACAGGCAGTGAGACATTGCCCGATCTCTGCAGCTGCACATCAGGCAATGTCTCACTGCCTGTGATTAGCGCAGCCCTGCGCCGAATTTCTGGTGGGCTCTGCCCGTGCAGCATGTGAACACGCCTGCTGCTGACTTTTAATAAACACACTTATCTGTCCCAGGGTCCAGTGATGTCAGCTGCCCGAGGCCGACCATCCCTCAGCTCTCGGGTCCCCGGCGACCCCAATCCAACTAAGGGAAACAGGCAGTGGAGCATTGTGGCTTCACTGCCCATTTCCTACTGCACATCTGCGAGTCGCGCAGCGCTTTGTGAATGGGGTACGCTGTGTTCTGGGACACACACAGTTCCCAGAACACACCACACCCCATTCACTAGAAGATGATGTGAGGAGGAGAAGACCGAAGATTAACGCGGAATAGGAAGAGGCAGATTAGGACGATCTGCCTAGCAACAGGCATTTCTGGTAAATTAAAAAAAAAAAAATTTCCTCCAATTTTTTTAGGATTATTTTCATTTTTTTTTTTTTTTTTTTTTTGAGTGGCCCTCCATTTTAATGTCTTGTTTAAAAAAAATGCACCTGCTTTGCAGCACACTGTGAAGCATGGTAATGTACAGTACTGATTATTACAACACATGTTAACATACAAAATAACACATAATAACTTGTATGCATTAATGCATTAATGCATTGCAAGAACTTGAATCCAAAATTGATATTTTATTACTTATAACAGATTGAAATTGGTGCGTCCTACTTCTATTTTTATGCCACATGAATCATAGACGTTATGGCTCAGATCGAATTCTAACCAGCAAAATGGCGCTCAACTACAGTACACCAGAGACAATTTAGCGTAGCGAATTGCGCATGCTCAATCTATATCAGCGCGCCGCGTCTTTAGACGACGTCCTCACGCCGCGCTCTGATCCGGAAGTGTTCGCCGGTTCCTTTCTCCTTTTCCGGAGCGGCGGTGGCGGCGTGCTGTACAGGGCTTTGCAGCCATGAGTGTCCCGGCTTTTATTGATGTGACCGAGGAGGATCAGGTGAGGCGCTCCGGACACCCTTATGGCCGCGCTGATTAGATACAGGGAGTCGGGCTGCAGAGGAGCTGGAAGTCATGTGGGGGTCCTGCTGAGACTTGTAGTTCCGCAGCAGCAGCTGGAGGGGCCTGTATTGTGTGAGGGAGGAGCTGAGTGCTGCACTGACCTGTAAGAACAATATGAATGTACAGGGTGCTGTATAAGGAGCTGTGTGTTCTATAGCCATGTGTTCCACCTGGTCCCTTCATATGACTGGTCTAGTGAGACCATCAGCTGATCCCTCTGCGCATGTCCCTCACTATATACAGCTCCTCCCGGGTGTGCTCCTGTGATCTCCCAGAATGCTGTGCTCAGCTCGCAGTGCCCACAATTTGCCGGGCATGTAATGTGATCAGAAGTGTCACACCCAGAGCTTACACTCCCCATATGTCTTTATTTCACTAGAAAGTCGCTGCAGAGTCGCAGTTTAATTTGAATGCAGATAAAGGAGTGCAAGCTCTAGGGTTGCCACCTCCTTTTAAAACCTACATATTTAACCGTGTCCCGTCCGCCTCATGCAGATATACTGCGGCAGAAGGACACGTATATGCAGATTAATGTACCTGTACATGGCCCTTTAAGAGGTGGCTCGCGGGCGCTCCGATACTGCGATTGCGGGTCCTGCGGACCTGATGTCCCCAGAAGATGCCCGCGATCACCTCACGATGAGGAAGAACGCTTAGATGATAATGTAAACTAGCATCTCCCGGTTCTGCCTAATGACAGTGTCACTGATCAGCTCTCCCTGTGACCGGGAGTGGTGATCAGTGACTAAGGATGAGCTCGGGCGTGTTCGCGTGCTCCACGTGCAGAGCCCACCAGGAAGTCGGCGCTGTGCTAATCACAGGCAGTGAGACATTGCCCGATGCGCGGGCGCAGAGATCGGGAAATGTCTCACTGCCTGTGATTAGCGCCGCGCCGACTTCCTGGTGGGCTCTGTATGTGGAGTGTGCGAACACGCCGGAGCTCATCCTTATCAGTGACGTGTCACACACAGCCTCTCCACCCCCCACAGTTAGAATCACTCCCTAGGGCACACTTAACCCCTACAGCACCACCTAGTGGTTAACCCCTACACCGCCAGTGACATTTTTACAGTAATCTATGCCATTTTTTTTTTTTTTTTTTTTTTTTTTTAGCATTGATCGCTGTATTAATGCCAATGGTCCCAAAAATGTCATAATTGTCCGATGTGTACGCCATAATGTCGCAGTCACGATAAAAATCGCCATTACTAGTAAAAAGAAAAAAAATATCAATAAAAATGCCATAAAACTATCCCCTATTCTGTAGATGCTATAACGTGCACAAACCAAACGCTTATTGTAAACTTTACCAAAAATATGTAGAAGAATACATATCGGCCTAAACTGGAGGAAAAAATGTTTTTTTTTTTAAATATTTTTTGGGATATTTATTCTAGCAAAAAGTAAAAAATACGTTGTTTTTTTGTTTATAGCGTAAAAAATAAAAACGCAGAGGTGATCAAATACCACCAAAAGAAAGCTCTATTTGTGGGAAAAAAAGGGCGTCAATTTTGTTTGGGAACCACGTCTCGTGACCGCGCAATTGTCAGTTAAAGCGCTGCAGTGCCAAATCACAAAAAGTGCTCTGGTCAGGAAGGGGGTAAATCGTTCTGGGGCTGAAGTGGTTATTAAACAGGTTCTGTGGCTGATTACGGTGGTATTTAAACTAGGGCCAAAACAACTAATCGATTATGAAAATAGCTGTCAACTATTTTCATAATCGGTCAGTAAATTAGGTGGCTTCCATACAGAATGCATTATTTGTTTACATATCAGAAAAATGGACAAAGAAAAAGTTGCGCTAATTGTGTATTAACCACCTCCCGACGGCTACAATGTGGACCTAGTTTGCCGGAAGGGCATCCATAGATGGGGGGGGGGGGGGCCCTGTGCTCGAGCGGCCTGCATGCTCTGTTATCAGCGAGTCTGGGACTTGGTGGATCACAGATCGGAGTCCGGTGTCGATCCCAACCCCTTACCGCGTGATCAGCTGTCAGCCAATAACAGCTGATCATGTGATGTAAACAGCCGATAATTGGCTATTTTTTCTCTTCACACTATTGTGAGGAGAAAAAAAAGGCGTTCACTGGTGGCTGTGAGAGGGACATCAGTCCCAATTGTGGAGCGCCTCTGCAGAGGTTTCTGTGACACCTACCAGTGCCACCTATAAATGTCACCAATTGGTGCCTTATCACAAGTGCTGCCTATCAATGCCACCTACCAGTGCCCATCAGTGCTGCCTTATCTGTGCCAAATAGTGCAGCCTTATCAGCGAATATCAATGAAGGAGAAAAATTACCTGTTTGAAAAATGTTATAACAGACTATGCAATGTGTGTGTGTTTTTTATTTTTATTTTTTTCCATACATTTTGTCTTTTTTTTTTTTTTTTTTTTTTTTTTAGCAAAAAATAAAAACCCAAGTGGTGATTAAATACCACCAAAAGAAAGCTCTATTTGTGTGGTCAAAAAAATCAAAAATTTAATTTGAGTACAGTGTAGCATGACTCTGCAATTGTCATTCAAAGTGTGACAGCTCTGAAAACTAAAAATTGGTCTGGGCAGGAGGGGGGTTTAAGTGCCCAGTAAGCAAGCGGTTAAATAAAAAAATATATAAATGTAAATAAAAGTCAGACAAGTGATCTGACTGGTCGGATTCGATCATAAATAGGTGATGCCGTTCACAGCAAATGGTATCCAGTGAAACCTCCAAGTAACGTCACCAATGTTGAGTCAAGCTGTGCTCTTATCTGCATGGTACTCTCTAATTATGGAAGGTCAATCTCGCTTAGGATATATCTGCTACTACGGCGTCCAAAGGAGTATAAAGCAGGCAGTCCACGTCTCCAGCCGTTCCTCCCGCACAGGTTCACAATGTGATGATATTTCCTTCACTACATTCCTTGTAATAGGAATATGGCACGATCGGACATATTTACAGTGAGATATGGGGGTCAATAAGACCCATATCTTACCTCTAGGCTGGGAAAAATAAAAAAATAAAAATAAAACGATCCTGGCTTCCCTGCCAAATTGGTGCCATTAATTTGAATACCGAGGCCGGGCGTGACGTCATAACATTGCGCCCGGCCTCCGAACGATCATAGAGACTCTGGGGACGATCTGGTCCTCCGGAAATCTCTATGGTAACTTGCGGGGGCCGGCGGATCCTGTGACCGACTCACCGATGGAAGCGGTGAGTCGGTACAAGCACCGGAGGGCGGCGGGAGGGGCGTCCCCTCCCGCCGCCCGTAAGAACGATCAAGCGGCGGAACAGCCGATATCTGAATGATCTCTGTGGCCTCAGGCATCATTCAGATATAACCACCGAAAGCCCATGACGTCAATAGACGTACTATGGGCGCCAAGTGGTTAAAATCTGGTATATAACAAATGGTTATCACAGGTTCTAACACTTCCCATTGGGGATATTTTCACTTCCTGTTCTGCCTGACACCTTTTAAACAAACAGGAGGTAAGGGAGACATCCCAAACAGGAAAGTGGACAAAAGTAAAACAAAAAAGGTGGTTATTACTCTTCCCCATCTATCATAAATTAAAAAAAATATAAATAAATTCTTGAGTTGGACTTTTAGAATGGTGTGAAATGTATGTGGAGTGGGAAGTACTGTGCCTGTGTGATAATGATCCCTCTTCTGGTAGGTTCTGCTGAGTGTAGATAAGGGAATCTGCACCACTCAGAGCTGCTAAGGATCATCCATGTAAATCTTCAGTAACAATATTTCTTCCTTCTCTTTAGGCTGGGGAGCTTCGCGCTTTCTTAAAATCTAAAGGCGCAGAGATATCGGAGGAGAACTCAGAGGGCGGACTCCACATTGACTTGGCTCAGATCATTGAAGCATGTGATGTTTGCTTGAAAGACGACGATAAAGGTTTGTCATATTGTGAATTAAAGGAAACCTGTGCTTGTAAATACATGGGCGGACTCTTATGAAAATGCTAGATACTTGGCTGTTTTATAGATCCTTTGGCTTTTATTACCATTTTGAGCCTTAACCCCTTGACTACGAAGTTATAATTTTAAATGGTGCGCTAAATAATGGGTTAAATCAAGCTCATGACTGCTACTGCTTGGTGTGGATTTCATCAGCTGGCAAATGGCTTTCAGATAAGAGCTATGGCAGTGGTCGCCAGACCTCAGACTGCTAAACTTTGTTTTTGAATCCAGCTGACCACTAACAATTTTGCATGCCTTATACACACAATGCCCCCCCCCCCCCCCCTTCTCACACACTCTGCATCACACGTCTGCCTTCCACAGACTAGCCATGTGCTTGACCTCCATGCTCCCTCCTGCAGTCTGTGATCGGCACTGTCATTAGAGGTCCCCCTCTTTCTTCACCTCCCACTCCCTGCACTACACCTGGCACCTCCCTCTGAGTTCACAGGAGCTGGAACTACAGAGGAGACATTGGGTATCAATGCGCGCTGACATCCTATCCGCATTGGGAATAACACTGCCAACAACATTGGCAGTACACATCTGCCACAATGTTGATTTACAGTAGAGCCCCTGGGTACCACTGACCTATGATTTACCCCAGCTGGCAGTACCTATGATGGTTCCTGACCTCTCCTGTTCCTCTGGGGAGCCCAGAATCGTGGCAAACAGCTCCTGCAGTGAGAGCAAGGGAGATCAGGGAACAGAGATGTAATATGTCACTTCCGGTTCATATCTCAGCTACTGGAGGCAAGGATACATCTAATCAAGCACAGTCTGTGCTTGGTTAGTTGCATTGGAGGACAGGGGAGACTTTGGAGGTCTAATAGACTGTCTTGTGCCCATGTTATCACATAGGGGCTTGTTGGCCTCTTTGTGATGGCAATATAGTTACATAAAAAAAAAAAAAATTTAAAGTCTACCAATCTCTCCTGTTTGGTTTACAGTGAGTTTGGAGTTTCAGTCAGCAATCTAGGGGAATGGAGAGAGTGGAAACCTTCAGCTTGTGTGGTGAATGATTGCACCCTGGGAAAGGGACTTTCCATTCAGAAAATGACAAGCTGCCAGTAACACAGGCTGGGTACTATACCTATCGGATACAACCTAGTGTAGTACCTGGCTTGTGCTGTTGTCAGCTTGGGATTTTGTAAATCAAATCCCTTTTCTCCAGCTTCAATCATTCACAGCACAAGCTGACAGTTTCCACTCTCTCTGCACATTTTAATACTAGGCTGCTTTATAAATGTGCATAGCCATTTACCCTGCTGTTTGAATGTAAATAATTCATTTACAAAGACAGGTACATCCTTTGGCCACTAGATGGGCTGAAATATCATAGGAAATTCAGTATTTTTAAATCGATGATTACAGCATATAGAATGTTTCATTTTTTTTTTCCTTTTCACACAGAGTGAATGTAAGTGCTCTTTCACTGGGGAATAGCAATGTTGATTCTTTATAAAATCCACCCTGAAGTGTTACCTTTAGCACACCGTTTAAACTTAAGGCTCTCACTGTCTGGATAGAGGCAGAGTTTAGCATCTTTTCAATCACCAGAATGCTTCATATTTTAAAATTTTATATTTTCAGATGTGGAGAGTGTCATGAATAGTGTGGTGTCCCTGTTACTTATCCTGGAGCCAGACAAGCAGGAAGCTTTAATCGAAAGCCTATGTGAGAAGCTGGTAAAATACAGGGAAGGTGAACGTCCTCCTTTAAGACTGCAGCTGTAAGTATGTCCATGACTTACCTATAAGTACCTGTAATAAAAATCGCCCAAGGAATGTTCTACTTTTCCCTTTCTTTTAAAACGGAAAAATGTTTGTGTGAACATACCTATAATATAAAGCTACACTTTCTTTGTGTTTGACTGGGTGAATGCTTATAGGAAGGCTCTTTTATGTAGTGTCCAGAGCCACTCATGCTTCATTGTGTTGCTGGTCTTCCTCCTGAAGTATTGATTACTGCACATCACTGAGATACTCACCGGCCACTTTATTAGGTACACCTGTTCAATTGCTTGGTAACACAAATTACTTATCAGCCAATCGCATAGCATCAGCTCAATGCATCTAGATGTGGTGAAGACGACTTGTTGAAGTTTGAGCCGAGCATCAGAATGGGTAAGAAACTGAATTTAAGTGACCTTGGACATGGCATGGTTGTTGGCGCCATACGGACTGGTATGAGTATTTCAAAAACTGCTGATCTTCTGGGATTTTCACATGCAACCATCTCTGGGGTTTGCAGAGAATGGTCTGAAAAAGAGTGAGTGACAGTTGTGTGGATGAAAGTGCCTCGTTGATGTCAAAGGAGAATGGGCAGACTGGTTTGAGATGATAGAAAGGCAACAGTAACTCAAATAGCCTTTCGTTGGAAACCAAGGTATGCAGAATACCATCTCTGAACGCACAACACATCAAACCTTAAACCGCAAGCAGAAGACCACACCGGCTGCCAACTCCCATCAGATAAGAACAGGAACATGAGGCTACAATTTGTACAGACTCGCCAAAATTGGACAATAGAAGATTAAAAAAACTTTGCCTGGCCTGATGAGTCTCGATTTCAGCTGCGACATTCAGATGGCAGTGTCAGAATTTGGAGTAAACATGAAAGCATGGATCCATCCTGCCTTGTATCAATGGTTCAGGCTGGTGGTGGTGGTGTAATGGTGTGGAGGATATTTTCTTGGCATACTTTGGGCCCCTTAGTACCAATTGAGCATCGATTAAACACCATGGCCTACCTGAGTATTGTTGCTGACCATGTTCATCCCTTTAGGACTACAGTGTACCCATCTTCTGATGGCTCCTTCCAGCAGGATAATGCACCATGTCACAAAGCTCAAATCATCTCACCGCTGGTTTCTTGAACATGACAATGAGGTATCTGTACTCCAATGGCCTCCACAGTCACCTGATCTCAATCCAATAGAACACCTTTGGGATGTGGTGGAACAAGAGATTCATATCATGGATGTGCAGCCGACAAATCTGCAGTAACTGCGTGATGCCTTCATGTCAATATGGACCAAAATATGTGAGGAATGTTTTCAACAACTTGTTGAATATATACCACAAAGAATTAAGGCAGTTGTGAAGGCAAAAGGGGGTCCAACCCGGTACTAGCAAGGTGTACCCAATAAAGTGACCGGTGAGTGTATATTAATGTGAATGGGCTGAGGAAAGTGTTCTTTAGTAAAAGGATTGTTTTAAAATATACATTTGTTGGTTTGTCAATAATAGCCACTTATTTATTTATTGCCTCTCAAATGATTGTAAAGGGCCATAATATATATTAATCCATAACAAAATGACTTTGAATGTGAAATGAGAATCTATGATGGGATTTTTTATGGCTGGGTAAAGTGGCTACATCTGTTTCCTACTGACATATTGGGGTTGATTTACTAAAGGCAAGTAGACTGTGCACTTTGGAAGTGTAGTTGAACTCATTTTCCCCAGAGCTTGGTGAATATGATGAAACTTCACTTTGTAAAGAGAATACCCAGTCTGGTGCAAGGAAAATGATGGAAATCAGAAGAGCTCCACTGCATTCACTAATGAGTGTAACTGCACTTGCAGTGCAAAATCTATTTTTCCTTTTAGTAAATCCACCCCATAGTGTCTTCTCTATATATTATAGTGGTTTTGATTATTACAAATCCTTGGTGGTTATTATTATTAATAATTATATATATATATATATATATATATATATATATAACACCAGTACTTTTTAATTTGCGCATATAGTATTTTGGAAGGTAAACGAACAGCAGTGCAGTTAATTGATTTTCTGCTTGCCAATGTTGACACTCAAGCAAGTCATGCATGCAAGTCTGTCACCTGGAACAGAGCGGACAGCTGTACCTCCCATGTATGTGACCAGTTTGAATGACCACTAATCAGACTCTGTTTAGAATGTCTAGGGTTATGGCGAAACATATGACCTTTGCATATATAGGTTAACTGTGAATCCAGGGTCGCGTTGCCTTACGTTAACAGCTGGTAATGGAGACTTGTGTAAAAATTCTCTTACTAAGATTATAAAGGAAATGTCACTATGGAATATTTCCAAGCCAGCCACTTGCCACCCCCTGTATAATTGTGCCTGTGAGGCATATAAAAGCATTATTGTAAATGGGAAAGATGTCTGGGGTTAAGATAAGTGTTTGGTGAATGTTAGCATTTAGTAACCCAGTAAAGTTAGGGATGAAAAGAGCATGGAAGATTCTTCTCGCTCACCATCTGCTCTTGGGGAAAACTTTTATTTCCCCAACCGTGTTTCAGGATAACATCTGGGGAGAGCATAGCTCCACCCACTTTCCCAGGAAACACTTTGACTTGGATCTTTAAAAGGCAGGATACATGGATCCATCATGGTGGAAGCACTGCATGGTAACCATGGGTGGTGCTATTCTCTTGGCAGGTTGAGGAGTTTTGTGTAGCCCCTTCTCCCCCCCCCCCCCCCCCCTCTTTTTTTTTTTTTTTTTTTTTTTCCCCACCTCTTTTGATGACCATCCCAGCACCCCACTGACGATAGTGGCTGTTCTGGAGCCCTCTTGCCTATTATCTCAGGGAGAGTAATGGCTGGGTGTTTTCTGCCTTTGATTTGGTTGTATGGGGAAGGTGCGGGGACTCATTTGGTTCATGCTCAGTGTTTCCTGGGCACGCCACTCACTCTGGGAACAGGTGACATCACCTTTTGGGTAGGTGGAACTTGCAGATGGCTTCTGGTTCTGTCTGCTGGAATGAAAGGGGGAAGGGGCAGGTCAAGTTGGTGCTTCAAGTTCTGGTCCTCACCTGCTGCCCCTATTTAGACTAATATATCTCTTCACTGTATTGCTTTAATTGTTGGTCATTCTGCTGTGCTGTTATAGGCCTCCTTCCCAGTGGCTGTTGCTTCTAAATTGTAAGATAAAAATGTACTGTGGTCTACTTATCTTCCAGACTGAGTAACCTATTTCATGGCATGGACAAGACCACCCCTGTCAGGTACACCGTATACTGTGCCCTCATCAAAGTGGCCGCCAGCTGTGGAGCCATAATGTTCATTCCAACAGATCTTGATCAGGTCAGTACCTTTCCCCCTTCTCCTTATTTACTTAGAACAGCTTCCTGCATTACAGACAGTTTTTCACTTGGGTTTTGTTTTTGTGTTTTTCAGGTTCGCAAATGGATCACAGACTGGAGCCTCAGCACAGAGCAGAAACACATTTTACTCCGGCTCCTCTATGAGGCTCTTGTTGAATGCAAACGAAGGTGATTCACCTGGCTTCATATGTGAACAGTTTTTGGTGTATGTTGAGAAGGCAGTGGGTGGTTATAAAGGCCCGCTCTTAAGTTTTGAATACAGTGAGGGAAGTTCATCAGGTTATTATTGCTGCCTGTGTTCATACCGTGTAGTAAAAGTGATGGGAAGTAAGCAGCATATCAATGGACAGTATTAAAGCACTATTCTAGTGAAGTTTTCACTGGTGTCTGTGTCTCCACTCAGCAGAGGCCCTTCTTTTCCTGTTCAGTCAGCAGAATAGGAATTGAGGAGAATTCTCCCCAACTAGGACACAGACAAAAAAAAATTGCGTCCAAGCCCTTTCTGCTGCTTTCAAAAATTTTCAGTAGACTTTTAGTTCCAAAATACATTAGTATATGGCGGATACAGGTGAGTTCCAGGCTGTACACCTTCAAGAATAATTCAGCCGTGTATCTTTTCTGACGGGTTCTCTTTTGAGTAAAGGTGCACTGTACCCTCCAGGCCCGACTTTCTACCCCTTTTTTATTTTTTTTGTGCTCGCTATGTACACATGAACCTGCATATCCCTCCTTTATGTTAACATGAGGTGAAATGGTTGTATTTGTCACATGCTCACTGGAATGCCACTATACACTGTGTAAGCATGGTAGGTCTAGTTCTAGTATTAGTTAAGCCTCATACACACGATCAGATTGTTGGCCAACTGAGCGTCTGATTTTTGTCCAAAGGGCGTGTGCCTGGATCTTGTCTTGCATACGAACGGTACACAATTGTCGGCCAACAAACAAGAACGTAGTGATGTACTACAGTGAATTTCAGCTCTTGAGCACCACCCTTTGGGCCCCTTCTGCTCATTATGTGTTTGAGCATTGATTCCGAGCATGCGTGTTTGTACTTTCAGCTTTTGTGTGACGGTGTACTGACCATCAGAAAATCTGACAACAGACCATTGTCTGAGGAAAATTTACTGGCATATCATCCAACATTTGTTTGAAAGTTGGCCAACAATTGTCAAATGGAGCATACTAACTGTCAGATTTTAGGCCAACAGTCTGTCAACAGACAATCTTCTGCCAACAATCTGATTGTGTGTATGAGGCTTTAGAGCTGCACGATTCTGGCTAAAGTGAGAATCACAAATTTTTTTTTTTTTTGCTTAGAATAAAAATCACAATTCTCGCGGCGTAACATCATCTTTCACGTTATACAAAAAAAAAATGTAGTGTGTTCCCCCCAAAAAAATGCATTTAAAAGACCACGTGTGTAAATAGTGTGACAGAAAATATTGCAACAATTGCCATTTTAGTCCCTAGGGTCTTTGCTAAAATATATATAATATTATATAATTATATTATTATTAAAACGTGTGTGTGTGTGTGTGTGTGTGTGTGTGTGTATAATGTTTGGGGGTTCCAAGTAATTTTGTAGCAAAAAATGCTGATTTTTAACTTTGTAGGAAACGTCAAAGGTTTAGGCTTTAAGTGGTTAAACTTCCCTTATTTACACACAAAAGGTTATCCCTTTGATCTAAGAATGAAAAGTTACAATGTTACTAGTTATATACCAGCACGGAGAATTGTGACAATCTTGGCAGGCTGCCCTGTTGTGTTTGTGTGTTTTTTTTTTTTTTGGTCTTTTCTTTTGACAGCTGAGTGAGCAGAGAACTCTCTACACTTGTTGCATGAATGAATCGGGAAATACTGCATAGAGATAGTGAGGACGGTTGAATCAAGATCACAATTTTTAACGATTAATCAGTGCAGCTGTAGTATTTAGTAGATTTTATTGGAAGGGATTGATTAATGCTGTGTGAAATTGCACTTGTATCACTGAAACAAAGCTTTGGTTTAAATCTGTGTAGTTCTAGTTGCAGGTAATTAAGATTTGCCAATCGGCCATAACATAACCACCCATCAAAGCATGAACTCCACTAGACCTCCTGAAGGTATGCTGTGGTATCTGGCACAGTCATCAGTAGCAGATCCTTTAAGTCCTGTAAGTTAGAGGTGGAGCAGACCTGGATTTCCAGCACATCCTACAGATGCTCAATGAGATCTGTAGAATTTGGAGGCTAAGTCAACACATCAGACTTGTGTTCCTTTAAAGAATTCTTGAATTTTTCAGACCAGGCCTCCTCCTTCCATTGCTCAGTGGTCCAGTTCTGATGCTCACAATCCTATAAACTTTTTTAGAAATGTGAGCCATAGTAGCTCTTCTATTTGCTCACAATACAGGGCCAGCCTTCGTTCCCCTTGTGCATTAATGAGCCTTTTCTGCCCATGACCCTGACGCTGGTTTTCCTTAGACCACTTATGGTAGTCCCTGACCACTGCAGATTGGGAACATCCCACAAGAGCTGCAGTTGGAGTTGCTCTGACCCAGTTGTATAGCCATTATAATTTGGCTCATCATACTCTTAGATCCTTACACCTGCCCATTTTTTTGCTTGCTGCCTTATATATTCTGCCCACTGTAGGATGCCATTATCACAAGATAATCAATGTTATTCACTTTACCTGTCAGTGGTAATAATGTTATGACCGTTGTATATCGGCATGTACAAAACTTGATCACATATAAATGTCTGACTGCAGAAGTTCCACGTTACTATGAATTCTAAAATACTGTACGTTTTGTCTTGGCAGTGACGATGCCGCTAAGGTGATGGTGGAGCTGTTGGGAAGCTACACAGATGACAACGCATCTCAAGCCCGTGTGGATGCACACAAGTAATTTATCCAACATATCTTTCACATTGTTTTGCACCAGGAAAAGACACGCAGGTTTACTTCACATGGTGGCCAGCCTTTACTGAGATTAGATGTCAAATGTAAAGGTGTGATACGGCTGCTATCAGGGAAATTTGAGTGCAAAAGTGATGCTTTACAGAATCGTTATCTATGCGCTGCAGAAATTACAGCTTTGTATTTGTGGAAGACTGCTAAGGCAGGGGGAAAATATCATCCCATATCGGAATTCTCAAGCTGTTTTATATCATTTTCTTGTTCAATTTTCTTTAGATTTACCTTCAACTATGTAGTGTGAGGGCCTGTCTGATTGCATACAATTAAAGTGTTTAGGTTTGACCCTCGTATATGGTTTTGGTAACTCTAAAGGCTGGTTCACACCACAAAAACACACTCCAGAACCGTTCTGGATGCATTTTTGCATGCGCTTTCAGAAGCATTCCAGATGTTTTCTCTTTTCCTGTTTTTTCACTGTACTGAGGGCCGGTGGGTTTTTGATGTGTTACTGCGTTTAAGTACAGTCCAATGTGGGAAAAATGCACCATGTTCTACGTGTGTGTTTTTTGTTTTTTTTTTGTTTTCTGGAACTGACTGCACTGGTGTGAACTATGCCTTTGGAAACCTACTTTCCATGCGTTTTTGATGTAGACAAAAAAAAGCCCTGGACTGCATGTGGTGTGAACTGGCCCTAAAGGAAAATTGTGCAAGAAAATTGTGTAATGTGTAGCCAGAGTTACCTAAGAATCATCCAATCAAACCAGCACCATGAGCTTGCATACTGCGACTCTGTATTTGTGCAATTACATGAAGCCAGAACACTGTCTGTGTACCTTCAAAAATGTATTGAGGTTGAAATGAAAAAGTTGCAAAATATTAGACTCATAGCTTTTTCTCTCTATTTTGTGATGTGTAAAATACTTTAGGGCTGATGAATTAGTTTCTGCTGAAACAAACATGCCCCATCAGTATATCCATGCTTCTTTGGTTTAGTATTTTTATTTTTTTTCCTATGATGACATTGTAGTGAGCAAGAATGAAGATTTGCATCTCTGCACATACAGTGGATATTAAATGTCTACACACCGCCTATTAAAATGTCAGGTTTCTGTGATGTAAAAAAAAGAATAATTTCAGAACTTTTTCCACCTCTTTAACCACTTTAGCCCTGGAGGGATTTACCCCCTTAATGACCAGGCCATTTATTGCGATGCAGCCCTGCTTCACTTTAACTACAATTTCGCGGCCATGCAACGTTGTACACAAAACGGCCTGCTATTGCTCTTAAAGCGGCTGACATACAGCTACGGCGATTTGCGCAGCCGAGCCAACCTGCCACAGTATGAAGGCTGCTGGTCGGCATGCGGTTAATGTTAAACTGTACAACACAATTGAAAAACAAATTGAAATCTTTTGGGGGCGGGGGAGTAAAATATAAACTGTGGTTGCATAAGTTTGCACACCCTCTTATAACTAGGGATGTAGCTGTGCTCAGAATTAGGCAGTCACATTCAAACTCATGTTAAATAGGAGTCTGTACACATCATCACGCCAAAGACATGCTGGTAGGTTAATAGGCTTCTGTCCAAAATTGGCCCTAGTAGATGAATGGGTACCTTGGATTGTGGGCTCCATGAGGGTAGGGACTGATGTAATGTGTAACAATGTGCAATGTAAAATGTACAGAGATGGGGACAACTGTAGACACTCAGGTTGAACTGGATGGATTGATGTCTTTATTCAACCTTACTAACTATGTAACTATCATTTTAAAGTGCCTCCGATTAACCCTGAATAAAGTTCAGCTGTTCTAGTAGGTCTTTCCTGACATTTTCTCATCAAATGCTACAGCAAAAGCCATGTTCCGCAGAGAGCTTTCAAAGCATTGGAGGGATCTGTTAAAAGGTATCAGTCAGGAGAAGGATACTAAAGAATTTCTGAGGTTTTTAGATATACCATGGAACACAGTGAAGATAGTCATCAAGTGGCAAAAATATGGCACAACAGTGACGTAAAGAATTCAAAATGAATGAAAAGACTAGAGGAAAACTGGCCAGGGAGGCTGCCAAGAGGCCTATAGCAACATTAAAGTGGTTGTAAACTCTTACACACCACTTTTACCTACAGGTAAGCCTATAATAAAGCTTGCTTGTAGGTACTAGAAATATCTTCTGAACCTGTGCTGTTTAGAAGATATTTACCATATATGCTTGCGCCGACGTCATCTGTGTATGCGCACTGAAGAAAGGGCACGATCGCGCCGTTGTGCGACTCTGGACAGCAACAGAGTCGGAGTCCCCAGCTCCAGAATGAAGTGGGAGACGATAGATGCTTCCTGCAGCAAGGACAGCACAGGCTTCCTGCAGCAGCTGAGTGCCACTTTATTGGGCTACTATGCACTAGCCCGTTATGCTTTTACTTTGCAGAGTTTGCAGGAAATGAAAGAGGAAGTAAAACCCATCAGGGTTTACTTCCCCTTCAAAGGAATATCTGGCAAGTACTGGCTGTGTGGTACATGGGACAACAATCTCCCGTATTCTTCATATGCTTGGGCTATGGGGTAGAGTGGCAAGATGGAAGCCTTTTATTACAAAGAAAAACATCCAAGCCCGGACAAAATTTAGCAAAAACCCATCTGAACTCTCCCAAAAGCATGTGAGAAAATGTGTCCTGGTCTGATGAAACCAAGGTTAAACTTTTTGGACATGATTCCAAAAGATATGTTTGGCACAAAAACACTGCACATCACTAAAATAACACCATACCCACTGTGAAGCATGGTGGTGGCAGCAACATGCTTTGGGCCTGTTTTCCTTCAGCTGGAACGGGGTCCTTAGTTAAGGCAGAGGGAATTATGAACAGTTCCAAATAGCAGTCCATATTGGCACAAAACTCTCAGGCTTCTGCTAGAAAGCTGAACATGAAGAGCAACTTCATCTTTCGGTGTGATAACGACCGAAAGCTTACATCCAAATCAACAAAGGAGTGGCTTCACCAGAAGAACATTAATGTTTTGGAATGGCGGAGACCTGAATCCCAGTGTAGATCTGTGGGGCGATTTGAAGAGGGCTGTACACAGGAGATGTTCTCCCATTCTGACAGATTTGGATTTGACAAAGAGTGGGCAAATATTGCCAAGTCAAAATCTGCCATGCTGATACTCATGCCCAAAAAGACTGAGTGCTGTAATAAAATCAAGAAGGTGCTTCAACAAAGGATTAGCGTAAGGTTGTGCCCACTTATGTAACCATATTTTGTGGTTTTGTTGTGGGTTTTTTGTTTTTTATTTTTTTACTTCCCTCTATCTAAAAGATTTCAGTTTGTTGTTTATAGGTCACATTAACCACTTCAGCCCTGGAAGAATTTACCCCCGTTCCTGACCAGAACACGTTTTGCGATTCAGCACTGCGTCAATTTAACTCACAATTGCGCGGTTGTGCTACGTGGCTCCCAAACAAAATTGAAGTCCCTTCCCCCCCCACAATTAGAGCTTTCTTTTGGTGGTATTTGATCACCCCTGCGGATTATATTTTTTGCGCTATAAACAAGAGCGTCAAAAGCATAATTTTTTTACATAATTTTTTACATTTTACTATCCCTCAAAAATATATAAAAACTATATTTATTTTTTATTTTTTTTCCTCAGTTTAGGCCAATACATATTCTTCTACATATTTGGTAAAAAAAATTGCGATAAGCAATTGGTTTGTGCAAAAGTTATAGTGATTACAAAATAGGGGATAGGTTTATTTGGGTTTTCTTTTTTTTTTTTTTTTTTTTTTTTTTTTAAATGGCGATCAATGTTTTTATCGTGACTGCGACATTGACGGACACATCGGACATTTTTGGGACTGACTCCTGTGTAAATGACACTGGAAAAGAAGGGGTTAACCACTGGGTGACAGTGTAGGGCTTAAGTGTGTCCTGGGGGGGCGTGGCTATGTGTGACATGTCACTGGTCTCTGCTCCCGATTACAGGGAGCAGAGATCAGTGACACGGTCACTAGGCAGAACAGGGAGATGCTTGTTTTACATTAGCATCTCCCCGTTCTTCCTCCCCGTGAGGAGATCGCGGCGATCGAGTCACATGCTCTTGCAAACTAAATTTTATCCAGTTAGGGTGTACCTCTACTTTTAAGGATATGACTGATTTCTGTCATCGTATGTAATGACTCATCGTGTTTAACCAATATATGTTGTGCTAATTTAGACTTTCTGTTGTAGATGCATTGTGAGAGCACTGAAGGACCCCAAAGCATTCTTGCTTGATCACCTCCTTGCCTTAAAGCCCGTTAAGTTTTTGGAAGGAGAACTTATTCATGATGTAAGTGTTTTTTATGAAAAGGCAATAATAATGTTGCCAAAATATTGGTGTGCATTTACCTAAAATGCCATATCACGTGTGGGGAAAATGGTCCTCAATATGCACATGGAGCTTTCTGTCTGCTTCCTAATATAAATTCATGGGGATTATGCTAGATCTTCTCAGTCTTTTGTGCACTCTTCCGTGATTCTCATTAACCCCTTGTCTGCCAAGATATTTTTATAAGTCTTCTGGTATTCAAGGGGCAAAAGCGAGCTCAGCAGCAGCCCCCTGAGCTCTGTATTATTAAAGTTGCTAAAGGGATTTTCAGGTAAGGGGATCACTTACAGGGCTCTGAACATGCCGTGGAAGAATAAGATGCCTGATGTCTTCATAAAGTGGGCCTGCCACCTAGTTTGCCTTCTTATGATGGCAGTAAAGTATTAATCTGTTTTAAAAAAAAAAAAAAAATATATATATATATATATATATATATATATATATATATATATATATATATATATATATATATATATATATATATATATATATATATATAAAATAAACAAAAGTAAACCCCCCCCCCCCTCCTCCTCCTCCTCCTCTTCATATATACCCCAATGTTGATGCTCCCCATAGAGCATGCACATAAATGTAAACTCAGGTATTGCTGCAACTGTCAGGCTGGGTTTACACTTATGCAAATTGGATGCAGGTTTCCCCCGCATAGGAGAATGTGACCGGCTCTCTGAGCCGGTTCACATATTTCCCGGGCATCTTTGGCTCCGTTTCAGGGCTGAATTCAGGCAAAGATTGGTCCCTGAAATGGAGAACAGGGACGCACAGCGTTCCTGAGCAATCTGCGGCCAGTTTAGGTGTGAACTGAGCCTTCGAGTGAGAGCAATAATTCTAGGGACAACTATAAAGTGATAACCTGTAAAGGCTTTTATGTCCTTGAGAATTTTGGATACTATATTTTTTTTCAATTTCATAGGCCCATGCAGTTTTAAGGTTTGACATGTTTTGTTTTTATTTACTTAATGCAACCTCATTCTTTTTACATGTTATCCAAAAATTTGTATTTTAATGTTTTTGCACTAAAATGTAATGTTTTTTGTTTTGGTATTTTTCTCTTGAAAATATATATTTCATAAATGGCTTCACTGCAGGAAACTATGCGACATAGCACTGCAATTGTCAGTTTTATTCGGCAAGGTCTCTGCTTTCAGGAAATATATAGTTCTTTGGGGATTTAAAGTATCTAGCAAAAAATGCAGATTTTAACATGTGCCCTGGTAGCCAAGTGGCTATGGTGTAGTTATGGATGTCCGTGTACAATATAGAAGGTTGCTGTTCATTGATGTTGTCCAGCTCAGTCTCAGGTTGGTCTCTAAATGTAAACTTAAATGTAAACTGTGGAAGCATAGATTAGCACTGCTAAAACTCAGTACATAGTACTGAGGATTTGCTTATTGCCATTACATAGGGAAATGGCTTTCTGTGAAGTTTAGATACTTTGGAAAGATAATCGGGAGTAATAAAAAGGAAAGGATGGAATATAAGATTATCAGATTGGGTCATCGATTTGTAAACATGAATTGTGTATCTCCTGTGTCACCAGTCATCACATCTGTCCTCCGCTGTGGCCATGAGCTTTCGGTTATAACATGGAGAGCATGTAGTGCACGTGAGTGAGACCTTCCGCTGGGCCTTGGAGTAGAGCTCATTCTCCTTAGCATAAATGAGGCCAACGGTAGTACTTTGGAGTAGAACTGATTCTCCTTCCTTTTGGATTTTTACACAAATACCTGCAGAGATGTTCCCCTGGCAATTCTAAGCTGTAAATGAATTGTGTATGTACATTTATTGCCGTTTACTTCCCAATTTATGGCCTTCTTTAGTCCAATACAGCATGCTTCTCATCAGTTTGAGACGTTCCTGAGACATTGAGAATTCATTGCATGTGCAGTTGCCTTGCTTCAGCTGCTATTGTATGGGGAAAGAAGCTGTTCTGAAAAGAATAAACTCCTATCAGCACTGGCTCGTAAAGGCAGAAGGTTTTTTTATCTTAAAAAAAACTTCTGTGTAGCAGCCACCCCAGCACCCACTAATACTTGCCATTGGCTCCCGCAGCAGTCAGTCTGTCAGCCAATCGGGGGAGAAAGGGTACGGGCCAGGTTGGGGCTCCGTATCTGAATGCACTCGGCTCGGGTTTCCCCATAGAAAGCTGCTGGCTGAGGGTAGCACTCAATAGAAGGGAGGGGCCAAGAGCAGCAGAGGGACCTGAGAAGAGGAGGATCAGGGCTACTCTATGCAAAACCACTGCACAAAGGTGATGAGTATAATATGTTTGTTTTTTATGAGACTTTACAATCGCTTTAAAGGGCTGCACACAGGTTATTTATTGCCGCTCATCTCACCACTGGTCTGCAATCTGCTCTGCATAGCGGTGACTAAACACACTACTATACTTGGGCAGCATATCTTGTAATTTTGAATTTCATTATTGGGAAATAACAGTTTTGTTTTCCCATATTTGTCTTTTTAGCTTCTGACCATATTTGTGAGTGGCAAGCTGTCTTCATACGTCAGATTTTACCAGAATAACAAGGATTTCATTGATTCATTGGGTAAGTGATATCTTTATAATGCTGGCAATGGTACAATTCCATTTCAGATTTGATCTTTCTGGATAAACTTAAAGGGGAAGTCCAGGAATATGATAAATAAAAACACCCTTGTAGTGGGGCTTTTCCCATACTGCAAGAATAAAACATGCTTTGTTGCCTAGGATAACAGTAAAAAATTTTTTTACTTTTACCCTTTCTTCCCCAGCAGCTGGTGCTGTTCTCTTCTCTAGTTCTCTGGGATATGGGCCAGTGTCCTTACTTCGAATTGAGGTCTTAATGGTCCTGCTCTGTATGTGATGACATCATAGCTGCGGCTGTCAGCCAGGGCACTGAAGGGAAGAGCATCTGCTACATACAGTATACAGCTCTGCGGTCTGTAAATGGTAAAGGGACTTCCCGTCTGCTGCTGGAGCAAAATCATGTTTGGCCAAGTGCTGCTTAGCCAGTCACTGGAAGCCTTGTATTTTGATCAACTAATACAAGGCTTCATCTGATTTGCTGAGGTGGAGATTATAATATCGTGCCTCTCTCTCCTCCCCAGCCATTCAGAGGAAGCCTTGTATTTGATGAAATACAAGGCTTTCTGTGAATGTCATTCAGCCCAATTTGATTTTGTTCTAGCAGCAGATAAGTCCCCATACCGCTGCTGCTGGGACAGCACTGTATATAGCTGATGCTGCATACGGTTTACAGCACTGACAGCAGGTGCATAGTTTGTGGGCAGGTTGGCCCAAACAAACTATATCGAAGCTGTAGTTAGGCTTTAAGCAGCAGTTGTACAGTCTGAGAGGTTTTCTATGTAACGCATTTAAATTACATCCAGGCAAGCTGGCTGAGTTACAGTTTGTGGATGTATTTACCTGACAAATCAAAATCTGTCTGTAGCAAACATATGACACAGACCATGTCAATCGGTGTGACTTGTTGACTTTAAAGTGAACTTGCTGCATATTTTATTCTCCTCCCCTTTTTTTATTTTTTTTTTATTTTTATTGTCTGCCCAAAAACTAGCATCACAAGGGGCTATGTCTTTAGTCAGCCAGAAAACCCTCTTCTGTGTGCCTTTCTGATCCTGACTTCAGGACTCGACTTTGAACCAAGAATTGGCTTTCTGTCCATACTTCAGAGAAATGAAGCCCTTATGATGGCAAGGTGAACAGTTGATTAGTCATAGGTGACAAACACTAATAGTTGGCCAGGTTCACCCTAATCATACAAGCCAAAATTTAGCCTTCTACAGTCCCCTGACTAGACCTCTAACTTAGGATTACATTAAGTCTGCACAATCAACAACCCTCAAATGTATGAGCAGCTTTCGGGCATTTATTGATGGAATGGTATCAAAACTACTTTTCTCTTTACCAGAGGTCTCCAAACTGCGACCATTTGCTTGCCTTTATCTGGCCCTTGGTGCACCATTCCATCCACTGCCACCAACAATGGGACACCATTCCACCCACTGACCCCAGTCCGGTCCCCCTAAAGTCTTAAGGACCGTAAACTGATCCTTTGTTTAAAAAGTTTGGGGACCCCTGTTCTGTACAAATCAATGGTGGTATTGAAGCAGGTTGTTGCAGCTTAGGTGAAGCTAAAAGAAAAAAAAAATACAGGTCAGGTGGTCACCTGCAGGTCAAATGCATTTATAAGTGAACTTTGAAACTGATAACAAATGCAAGCAGAATGCACCTGAAAGAACGTTGCCTCTGTGAAGGTCCTAAATACCTGTAACATGGTAAAACACAAATTTGGAAGCTTGTGCAGTCAAGGCTTTTAAGGCTAATTACAGTTACCAAGTTTAAATATAGCTGACTGGTGTATAAATGTATCAGTAGAAGTTAGTAGTTAGACATTTAGGGACACAAGTCCATCTTATTTACCTGTTCTGTAGTATGGTTGTTACTTTTTGATGGTATTTCATCTCCTGATGATATCATGGCGTTTTGAGGGACCTTTTGACATTGGTTGGGTTTTGTTTAAATACAATGTTTGGCAATTAGACATGCATTCAGGAAAACGTTTACACTGTAGTGTGACTATCCAGTACAATAAACTTTTTTTTTTTTTTTTTTTTTCCCCTGAACTAGACCCCTTTCACACATGCTGTCCAATCGGGTCCACCTATTCGTTTTTTAGGCAGACCTGATTGGACGATCCATTCACCCCCCTATGGAGTGAAGGATGTCAGCTGTGACATGTCTGCTGCCATCTGCTGCTATCCAATCCTGTCCGCCAAATTCAGAGGGATGGAAACCCTATTTTCCATCCGTCTGGTGGATGGAGTCAGAAGAAAATGGACAGGAGTTTTCATCTGCTCTCCCATAGAGGACAGCAGGGCTCTGACAGGTCCGCCTCTGCACAATGAGCGGAGACTGACCTGTCATCCGCCTGATCAGCGGGGATCAACAGTTCGATCCCCGCTGATCAAGCAGAGTCAGTCAGAACTGACGTGTCCCCCCCCCCCGTGTAAAAGAGGCCTTAAGGTGTGCCGATGACCAATTCTATGGCTGTTGGCTCTGATCCCTCGCAAATAACAGATTGTAAGCTCTAACTAGCAGGGCCCTCTGATTCCCCCCTGTATTGAATTGTACTGTCTGCCCTAATGTTGTAAAGCGCTGCGTAAACTGTCGGCGCTATACAAATCCTGAATAATATCACACGGTATTTGCAAATGCAATTTTTGTTTTTTAGGGGGGGGGGAATACTTTTGAATTTTAAGACAAAAAAACACAAAATAAATAACCCAATTTTTCTTTTTTTTTTTTTTTTTTTTTATAAAAGATGTTATGCTGAGTAAATGGATACCAAACATGTCACACTTTAAAATGGGGCACGCCGTGCAATGGCGACAATGTAAATTTTACTACCCATAGGCATCACTTTAACCACTTGCTTACTGGGCACTTAAACCCCCCTCAGTCCCAGACCAATTTTCAGCTTTCATCGCTGATGCACTTTGAATGACAATTGCGCGGTCATACAACACTGTACCCAAATGAAATTTTTATCATTTTTTTCCCACAAATAGAGCTTTCTTTTGGTGGTATTTAGTTACAGCTCGGAGTTTTATTTTTTGCTAAACAAACAAAAAAAGATGCAAAAAAATAAAAATAAATAAATCATGTTTTAATAGTTTGTTATAAAATTTTGCAAACGGGTCATTTTTCTCCTTCATTGAAGTGCGCTGATTAGGCGGCACTGATGGCTGCATTGGTGGGCACTGATGGCTGCATTGGTGGGCACTGATGGCTGCATTGGTGGGCACTGATGGCTGCATTGGTGGGCACTGATGGCTGCATTGGTGGGCACTGATGGCTGCATTGGTGGGCACTGATGGCTGCATTGGTGGGCACTGATGGGCTGCATTGGTGGGCACTGATGGGCTGCATTGGTGGGCACTGATGGGCTGCATTGGTGGGCACTGATGGGCTGCATTGGTGGGCACTGATGGGCTGCATTGGTGGGCACTGATGGGCTGCATTGGTGGGCACTGATGGGCTGCATTGGTGGGCACTGATGGGCTGCATTGGTGGGCACTGATGGGCTGCATTGGTGGGCACTGATGGGCTGCATTGGTGGGCACTGATGGGCTGCATTGGTGGGCACTGATGGGCTGCATTGGTGGGCACTGATGGGCTGCATTGGTGGGCACTGATGGGCTGCATTGGTGGGCACTGATGGGCTGCATTGGTGGGCACTGATGGGCTGCATTGGTGGGCACTGATGGGCTGCATTGGTGGGCACTGATGGGCTGCATTGGTGGGCACTGATGGGCTGCATTGGTGGGCACTGATGGGCTGCATTGGTGGGCACTGATGGGCTGCATTGGTGGGCACTGATGGGCTGCATTGGTGGGCACTGATGGGCTGCATTGGTGGGCACTGATGGGCTGCACTGGTGGGCACTGATGGGCTGCACTGGTGGGCACTGATGGGCTGCACTGGTGGGCACTGATGGGCTGCACTGGTGGGCACTGATGGGCTGCACTGGTGGGCACTGATGGGCTGCACTGGTGGGCACTGATGGGCTGCACTGGTGGGCACTGATGGGCTGCACTGGTGGGCACTGATGGGCTGCACTGGTGGGCACTGATGGGCTGCACTGGTGGGCACTGATGGGCTGCACTGGTGGGCACTGATGGGCTGCACTGGTGGGCACTGATGGGCTGCACTGGTGGGCACTGATGGGCTGCACTGGTGGGCACTGATGGGCTGCACTGGTGGGCACTGATGGGCTGCACTGGTGGGCACTGATGGGCTGCACTGGTGGGCACTGATGGGCTGCACTGGTGGGCACTGATGGGCTGCACTGGTGGGCACTGATGGGCTGCACTGGTGGGCACTGATGGGCTGCACTGGTGGGCACTGATGGGCTGCACTGGTGGGCACTGATGGGCTGCACTGGTGGGCACTGATGGGCTGCACTGGTGGGCACTGATGGGCTGCACTGGTGGGCACTGATGGGCTGCACTGGTGGGCACTGATGGGCTGCACTGGTGGGCACTGATGGGCTGCACTGGTGGGCACTGATGGGCTGCACTGGTGGGCACTGATGGGCTGCACTGGTGGGCACTGATGGGCTGCACTGGTGGGCACTGATGGGCTGCACTGGTGGGCACTGATGGGCTGCACTGGTGGGCACTGATGGGCTGCACTGGTGGGCACTGATGGGCTGCACTGGTGGGCACTGATGGGCTGCACTGGTGGGCACTGATGGGCTGCACTGGTGGGCACTGATGGGCTGCACTGGTGGGCACTGATGGGCTGCACTGGTGGGCACTGATGGGCTGCACTGGTGGGCACTGATGGGCTGCACTGGTGGGCACTGATGGGCTGCACTGGTGGGCACTGATGGGCTGCACTGGTGGGCACTGATGGGCTGCACTGGTGGGCACTGATGGGCTGCACTGGTGGGCACTGATGGGCTGCACTGGTGGGCACTGATGGGCTGCACTGGTGGGCACTGATGGGCTGCACTGGTGGGCACTGATGGGCTGCACTGGTGGGCACTGATGGGCTGCACTGGTGGGCACTGATGGGCTGCACTGGTGGGCACTGATGGGCTGCACTGGTGGGCACTGATGGGCTGCACTGGTGGGCACTGATGGGCTGCACTGGTGGGCACTGATGGGCTGCACTGGTGGGCACTGATGGGCTGCACTGGTGGGCACTGATGGGCTGCACTGGTGGGCACTGATGGGCTGCACTGGTGGGCACTGATGGGCTGCACTGGTGGGCACTGATGGGCTGCACTGGTGGGCACTGATAGGCATAGTTAAGGCGGCACTAATAGGCACAGATAAGGCGGCACCGATGGGATAAGATGGGCACAGATAAGATGGCATGGATGGGTGGCACGGATGGGCACTGATAGGTACCACTGATAGATGGGACTGATGGGCACTGATGGGCGGCACTGCTGGGCACTGATGGGCGGCACTGGGTCGCAGCACCTTTGAGGCAGATTGTGGGCACTGTTGGTGGCACTGTTGGTGGCACTGCTGGATGGCACTGTGGGTGGCATTGTGGGTGGCACTGTAGGTGGCACTGTGGGCACTGATGGGGAGCACTTTTATTCAGGATGGCACGGCGGTGGGCAGGTGGGCACTGGCAGGGGGCAGGTGGTCAGCTGTATTGCTGGACGTGATCGGGACTGATGTCCCGATCACGGCCGCCGGTGATCGGCTTTTTTTTTTCTCTCGCGCTGTCAGCGCGAGGAGGAATAATAGCCGATTACCGGCTCCGTTCTATCACATGATCAGCTGTCATTGGCTGACAGCTGATCACGTGATAAGGGGTCGGGATCGACCCCTTGCACGGATCGGTGATCAGGCGAGTCTCACGGACTCGCCGATCACAGAGCGCGCCGCGTGTGCCCCTCAGGGGGCGCGCAGGCCGCTCGTATCCGGGACGACGTCAATAGACGTAGTCCCGGAAATGTAGGTCCGCGCTGATGCCGTCATTTGGCAATCGCGCGGATCTGTAGTGGTTAAAAGCCTTTACAGACTGTTTCTGTAATATACTGTTTTATTTGTTTGTTTTTTTCTCTTCTCCTCCCCCTTTTTTTTTTTTTTTTTTTTTTTTTGTATTTTTTTTTTTTCCCTGTGCATTATTCTGACCTGATGAATGTCCCACCTTTGTCTGTTTGTGGGGGTTTGTTTGTTATTGTTTTAACCTACGTCTACTGTGCATTTTTCAATATTCTATGCATTCTCTGAAATAAAAAATATTCAACCATTAACACCTTTACAGGTTACCACGTTAGATTTACAGAGGAGGTCTGGTGCTATAATTTACTGCCCATGATCTGACTTCGGCGGTGATACCGCATGTGTGTAACGATTGCTGTGTGCGTTTCCCTTTGTGTGGGAGGACGGGGGAGCTGTTTTTATGTGTGTGTGTGTGTGTGTGTATATACATTTTTTTTTTTTTTTTTCTTTTTTCGCTGTCACAAAGAATGTAAACATCAAATGTCACCATTTCCAGTTTATTATTCCGAACAGCCGATTAAAGCCATTTGTGGCGTTGCTTGGCTGTCCGGCTTGCTGGCAGATGCAGTCACTTAGATCTCCTGGTGGGACAGGAGAGCCTGATAACGCTGTAGGAGGGGTGGGACGTCCCCTCCCACTGCTTGTAATAGCAATTGAGCGGATAGTTAGCCGCGCTGATTGCTATTAGAGAGTTCTGACTGCTGGCTCTAACCTATACTGGGGGTGATGCCTACAGCTGCAAGCATCACCCCAGTATAACCACTGAAAGTCCAGCGATTTATAGAAGTGGTTAACCATAGATACATTTTGGTACCTGGTGGATTATAACCTTCTTCTTCTACTCTACTCTTGGAGTCGGATTCAAGAGACATGAACTTTAAACTTCAATCTGTGTAGATGGGTGTAAATAATATGCACCGCTTTGTGTTGGAGGGCTGCCGATAAGGTGCTGCCCTCACTACACACCTTTCCTGGTGGTTTTAATTTGTTCTTTGTGCTGAAGACCCCCTAATAATAAAATGCAACCTCCTCCAACAATTCCTCCCAGAAACCAGCAGGCTCAAGGCATGATGACACGGTGGTTTTATAAAAAGCCTCACTAAGGAGTGGATTTTGGCGGCCCTCTTAATAGTGGGATGGTAGAGGTTCCTCCACACTCGTCCACTTCATATGGCGTGGGGGATTAAATAAAATGTCAGCAGATAGGAAGGCAAAACAGAAAAACACTGCAGACCGTGAACCTATAAAGCTGGCAGTCCAATGTGGCGGCTGTTAATTTGTTTCATAGCATGCAGCATCTGTGTGATGGAATGTTAATGTCAGCAGCTCTTTTATTTACACACCCAGGGAATAGGGAGTAGTCATTAACACTGCGACACTCCCCCATTCATGTGTAATTGACTGTTTCAAAGGAGCACAAGTCCATAAGCTATTGCATGCATTACAATTACATTTCCCATATCAAATTTTTTTTTCTCCCTGCCATTTTTTTTTCTTTATTTGGCCGGGGGTCAGACACAATGCCAGCCATGTTAAATGATGCATTTCAGAAATGATCTACTGAGGTTCTGACAACTGATGTGGATGAGAGTTATCAAGGGAGAAAAGGCTTTCCAGTATTCCTTGTTTTGTGCCCAACTTTAAGAAGTGTAGTGTGCATTCCAAATGTGACTAGACTGTTGCCATCGCTTTAAAGCCATACTCCAGGCAAATGGTGAAATAAGAGACGACTCCTACCAGCCAAAGAGTTTTGTAGTTCTGTCCATCCAGACCTGAAAGTTACACAGCTTTCTATGCTTCATCTAGGCCACCTCACTGCTGCTAGACAGTGAAAGAGCAACAGACTGATGAGATCATCTCTCTGCTCTCATCTCCTGTCAGCATGTTACTTGTTAACTTATGCAAGACACCCAATTGGCTCTTTTCTCTGATTGCTTATGTACAAGAGGCTGGATAGTACCAAGTCAGTCAGGTGTTTATACTACTTTTTGTTTTTTTGGGTTAAATATCTGCTGGGGTGGAATTGGGTAGAGTTGATAATCTGTCCGGTCTCCATTGGTGTCTGCAGGGGAGATCTCTTCCTACTCCCAGGCCTTCTATTACAGCTCCTGTGAGCTGGGGCAGTCGGAGGAGAGGGCTTTGACCCTCCCAGGTGTAGTGAGTTTCTAGCAAGTGCAATGGCACATTGCAATAGAAAACACTGCAAGTAAATATTTTTCTATGCTTTTGCATTCATTTTTTTCCTAAGTTGGGGACAGAGTATTTAGGAAAAATTGTATCAGGCTTAGTTAACACATGCAGTTGGGAAGTGGGCAATAAAAATCGTTGGTTGAACCCCATCTTTACCACACTCTTTAAACTGCAACAAGGCAAAAACAAACCCTTGCCATGTTTGACAGGCAATACCACTGAGGAATGCGATGCATTCAGATAAATAGGGCCAGACTGCAGTTGTGAGCCTAATTGCTAGGCTTGCAGTTGTGGTATTTGCATTCAAAAAGCCTGTTTGGCTGTTTAACCACTACAATACAGGGCACTTTCACCCCCTTCCTTCCCAGCCCAATTTTCAGCTTTCATCGCTCTCGCAATTTCAATGACACTTGCGCGGTCATGCTACACTGTATTCAAATGAAATTTTTATCATTTTGTTCGCACAAATAGAGCTTTATTTTGGTGGTATTTATTCACGACTCTGTTTTTTATTTTTTGTGATATAAGCACAGAAAAAGCGGAAATTTGGGAAAAAAACTATTTTCTTTTTTCTACTTTAAAAGAAATCCAATAAAATGTATTCTGCTACATGTTTTTGGTAAAAAAAATTCTGTTAAGTGTATAATAATTGGTTTGAGTGATCAGGAACATATGTACGCTAAGGATCATGTACAGATAATCATTGGACATGTGATTTTAGTGGGACATGTGTTTTTTTTTATTTGGGGACATGTCTTTTTATTATTTGGGGACATGTGTGGTGACATGTGTATTTTGGGGACATCTGTGTGTACACTGTAGGGTTACACTAGACTGGTGATCAGTAAGTAAAAAGCTGTAAAAACAGCTCATACTCACTGATCTCCAGCCGGCTGCAGTGATCCGCTCTCTCCTCAGTGACGATTTCTGTGTGAGGAGAGGAGGAGCCGATTGCCTAGCAACCGGCTGTTTGTTTTGATCACATGACGGTTGTGATTGGACACGGCCGTCATGTGATCAGGAGGGCCAATCGCAGAGCCCTCCTGCCGATCCGAGATGCGCCGTGTCCGGGTGACACGAGCGCATCGGGATCGCGCCGCTGCGCGGGCACGTGAGCGCACGATCCCCCTCTTTCTGAAGGACATTCCTGAACGTCCAGTCAGGAGGCGGCTCACACCCGGTCATATATGTACATTGGCCGGGTGGGAAGTAGTTAAACGGGGGGAAAAAACATCGCCTGCACTGCGCTCTGAAAAGTGGTCCA
The DNA here is from genome assembly GCF_037356315.1 of Lithobates pipiens. NCBI lineage: Eukaryota > Metazoa > Chordata > Amphibia > Anura > Ranidae > Lithobates > Lithobates pipiens. The sequence goes on from NW_027507686.1 coordinate 209,135,323, forward strand.
TCAGGGATCACTCTTCAAAGAGTGATACAGATGTAAATGAGCCTTAGAGTTCCACTTTAAAGAATCAAAGTGTTTAACCATTTGCCGACCAGTTTTGGGAGGGTATAATATGACGTCCTCCCGTGATCACACTGCCGTGTTGCACTTTGATCGCTGTGTCATTAGGACACAGTTGATCACGGATTGGGGTAAAGGGCCAATCACAGCTGATCACGGTTTGAAACACAAGATGGCTATCATCATTCCTTTCCTCGCACTGACAGCGTAAGGTGAGCTGATAACCGGCTTGTGTGAAAGGGACATCTTAACTGATAATTTGGGCAATGATTATCAGTGCAGTTCCAACAGTATTCATCAGTGCTGCCAATCGGTGTCTTCTCATCAGTGTTGCCCATCAATGCCCATCAGTGTGCTGGCTGCAAAATAAGTAATTCCACGCTGTTTCTCTTACTTGGGTGTGTGTTTGCGGACTAAAGATCTGACAATCTCGTGTCTCAGGTCCAGTTGCTGTTTGAGCAGGAAGCAGAGTTCAGGCACATCTCAGGAGGCAGCTCACAGACAATATAAAGCCATGTGCATCATTTTGGAATTGGGCTTTTGGTGTGTGTTAGACAGCAGCTTTGCTAGACGAGGCTAAATTATGGGTAGTGGAATGTGAAGCTGGAACACACAGGAACAGGTGGGGGAATTATGGCAAGGGGAGTGCTTTTAGTGGTCTAGTAGACTCCAACTAGAACTTAAATCTAACTTTTGGGTGGACTTGCCCGTTTCCTTAGCTAGCTGCATTGGGAGATGGGTGAACCCCAAAGATGACTCTCGAGTTGGTTATTTTGGCATTGAACAGTTATGTCCACTGAGTCTGCAGAACATAAACCACCCTGATGAGATTCGATTTTTGTGACTTGTAGCAGGCTATTCTAAATTATTATCTAATATTATTATATGCATGTTCGAGATGGAGGTGAAATGGAGGAGCTATGAGGGGGAGGGGTATAAGAAGCGAGGGAAAAACCCTGATCACCCAAAGTTTGTGCCCAGAGCTATAGGAATCTGCTTTTGAACCTTAGTAGTCAGCCACATGTGTCTATACTTTTCCTTGGACACTGCCTGCCTGCTCTCATACATGATTCTATAGAGGGGTAGAAGGACAGAGGACACAGGAGAGCAGATAACAGGCTGCAAATGATGGAATCACGTAAACTGACCAAGTTTTCAGCAGCCCTGATTATCGTGGTCAGTTTGCGGGGGGGGGGGGGGGTGGGGGCGGCGCATAGCCAGGCAGGATCAGCCAGGTTTTTTAGGTGTTGCAGGGGGCCAAATGACACGGCACAAGTGCTGTGTTGTATAACTAAGGCAGTGATGGTGAACCTTGGCAACCCAGATCTTTTGGAACTACATTTCCCAGGATGCTCATGCACTCTGCAGTGTAGTTGAGCATCATGGGAAATGTAGTTCCAAAATATTTGGGGTGCCAAGGTTCGCCATCACTGCTCAAAACAGCATCTGTTTTTTATTTATTTTTTATTTTGGGTTAACAAATGCTTTATATGTAAGTACTTGAATGTCCATAGCCTACCACAGATTCACTGTAAGTTAAACAGGTTGAAAACCTCTCCTTGCAAGTTATACCTATAGATAAGGCTTACCTGTAGATACTGTAACTGTCTCCTAAACGTGCACTGTTTAGGAGATGGTTGTTGTATACTGCGCCAATTAGAAACCCCCCATGCCGTTTCGTCAAGCAAGTGTGCCGTGACCTGGGCTCCTGCACGCATGTGTTGGAGTGACGTCACGCGGCTCCGGCCAGTCACAGAGCCAGAGTCTGTGGCCCCAGAAGTAAGATGGCGAAGATGGATGCAGGCTTCATTTTCAGGTCACATAATGTGCTAGTATACACAGTATGCACATTATGCTTTTACTTTGCAGGGTAAAAGAAAGGAAGTAAAACCCATCAGGGTTTACTTCCTCTTGTGCTGCCAATGTGTCCAGTTTTTAGTATTAAATGCGTTCTGCTTTTACTGACTCCCCTTTTATTACTTCCCACCATGATGGTCTGAATGCTGTGTGCAGATAATATGGTCAAGTTTCTTGTAGAAGGCAGCTAATTTGATTTGCTTTACTTCTCTGAGAAGAATGTGCTGATTTCCTTGATTTACTAATTAGAAGTCAAGAAGTTCAATTTGTCATCCACATCGCCCCGGCTTGTACACCTTTTATATCTTTGCTCACCAAGCCTATTTATGCTGTGCCAGGTTAAGCAGATTGCTTTGTTAATTATGCTAATTCCTTCTAATTGACTTTTATATATTTTTTTTTAAGTCTCTTGACCATAGACCTTTTTTTTTTTTTGAGTTATGACTTTTGTTTTTATTGGGTCTCTGCTTTCTTGTTGCAATTACTGGTAATTAACAGCGGTAATTAGTAAAATGTCTTGTAATGCTATAAAGTCGATCTTTATGCATCTAGAAAAAAAAATTCCCTCATTAGCCCCATGATTTCTTGTCTAGTGAGCCAGACCGAAGCCCTCTATTATGACAATTTTTACTTTTATATAAATCCCAGGTACCTTGGTTTAACATGATCTCTTTTCCGTATGTTTGGAGAAATCCAGTCTAATGAACTAAGAGGTTAGAAATCTAGTGGTTGCCATTACAGACTTGTGTTTAGAGGTGCAAGCTCTAGGGCTGTCATTATGATTCTAAATTCTCCCTACCTAATGAGTCATTGACCTGGAACAAGCACCTTCCTTATTGGTGAATATATAAGGCTTTCTGTTATTGGCCAAGGTGAAGCTTGTAATGTCCACCTGCCTGTTCACCTCAGTCAATGGGAGAATGCCTTGTATTCATTAACCGCTTGATTACTGGGCACTTATACCCCTCTCCTGCCCAGATCAATTTTCAGCTTTCAGCTTTGTCAGTTTAAGGCTGGGTTCACACTGCTGCGGGGGGAGATCCGGATGTGATTCGCACCGCAAATCACATCCGATCTCCGTAGCGATGCGAGTTCAGCCATACAGATAGTATGGCTGAATTCGCATCGCTCCCGCAGCAAACTCGCACAGGACCCTTTTTTTGGTCCGCAACAGAATCGGATTGCATGGGGGTTCACACCATGCGATCCGATTCCTGTGCGAGTCGGCGGATCGCACTGCGATATGAGGACGGATCTGGGGGTGTCATTAACATATCATTGATACTCCCAGCCGTCCGCATAGGGCAGTGTGAACTGCCGGCGGGAGTAATGCGATGCGGCAAAACGCTGCGGATTCGCGGCGTTCCCGCATCGCAGCGGTGTGAACCCAGCCTTAATGACAATTAGTCATGCTACACTGTACCCATACGACATTTTTATCTTCTTTTTTTTTTTTTTTTTTTTTCAGACGGCGCTTTCTTTTTCAGTGGCATTTAATCACCACTGAGTTTTTGTTTTTTACTAAACAAAGACCGAAAATGTCAAAAAAATAGTTTTTGATATTTTGTTATGACATTTTGCAAACAGGTAATTTTTCACCTTCACTGATGAGCACTGGTGGGGTCTGATATGTGGCACTGATTAGCAGCACATGTGGGTACTAATGGAACGGATATTCCCTCTAACGGAAACCACGTTTTATTTTTTCCTTCATGCTGTTGAAAAAAAGATAACCGGCATCTGTATATTTTTGTGATCCGCTGTCAGCCAATGAGGTAAAGGGCCTGCTGTGAATAGCCCTTTACCTGATCTATAAGTCGAGTCTCATGGACTCTGTGATCAGAGCGTGCCACCTGCGCACCCCAGGGGAAGCATAAGAAAGGGAGGATGTCCATGTATGCCCTCCTGGCAATAATTTAAGCCCGGGCTATAGCAGTCTTTCGGCTATAGTGCAGGCGCCAAGTGGTTAAAAGGATTACAGCTAAATTTTCTTTTTCGCTTCGTATTGATCTAGTCTTTAATGTTTGTTTTTAAGGTCTGTCACATGAGCAGAACACGGAGAAAATGCGACTTCTAACCTTCATGGGAATGGCTGTGGAGAGCAAGGAAATTTCCTTTGATACCCTTCAGCAGGAGCTTCAGATTGGGGCAGATGATGTGGAAGCCTTTGTAATTGATGGCAAGTCATTTTCATACTTCCCATAAAGTACATGACACATCTGAACGTATAATATAGCATTCTGCCTAAACAGGATTTAACACTCTGCATTATCTGTGGCGATATTTGTTCCAATGTGTAATTGTATCGGCAAGCAAGGTTTTCTAATACTGATATCTTGACTGTCTAAAACAAGCCAAGTTGGAAAGATAAAAAAAAAAATATATATATATATATATATATATATATATATATATATATATATATATATATATATATATATATATATATATATATATATATATATATATATATATATATATATATATATATATATAATTATACATGCATAGGCCCTAGAGAATAAAATGGTGAGTGCATATTTTTCTCGCGCTATATTTGTGCAGCAGTTTTTCAAATGCATTTTTTTTTTTCTGGGGGGGGGGGGGGGGGGAGAATACACTTTAATGATTTCTACTGCATTTAATACCCAATTGTTTGGCAAAACCTAAAAGATGTTGCGCTAAGGAAATGGATACCAAACGTCTTACTTTAAAATTGCGTATGCCCATGGAATGGCGGCAAACTACAGTACCAAAAAAAAAAAAAAAAATCTCCAAAGGTGGCGCTTTAAAAGCCTTTACAGCAGGGTGGATTTGATTTAAATCTCTAGTAAAAAGGCTTGATTTAAATCCATTTGATTTTAAATCTTATTTTTTAAAGGGCAACTGTCATCTCTGTCCCACAGCAGCCCCTCCCTTGCCCCGCTGTTGACTCACTGACAGTCCCATTCACTTTAATGGGATGGCTGGTGATGTGGCAGTCACAGAACAAGGTGAGGGACGTGGCGGCAGCAGGTGAATGGATGCCCACTAACAGGCACCACCACGATGGATCTGAAATGACAGGTGCTCTTTAAATGTAAGGACTTCCTGCTGGTAGTTAGAATCTCTTAAATATTTGCAAACAAAATTTAAGGTTTCCTATTTAGAATAAGCTGTCAGGTTAGTAAAACAGCGATATCAGAACCAATTCAATCATACAGTTTGTAGTGTACGTAGATTTGCAAAACAATGGGCTAAAGGAATTTTCCTGAACTTTGGTTTATCTCATGGTTACTGTGAAATTGTGTGAATTTATCAATGCAGTGCATGTTATCTCAGCTTGCAGAGCTTCGATTCATTGAAGGAGTTTATCAAAAATTTAAATATTGCAGAATATACAGCCTCATGCTCAATTTCATGCTGAATAAACAAAATGATTAATTTATCTTAAATAGAAAATTATCTTTTTAGATAATTTTTACTCCACAGGCATGTTATTAAAATTAATTTGGTGATCAAAAACAGATTTAAATCCCAAAAATCATATAATTTTTTTATCCACCCTGCTTTACAGGTTACCAGTTTATAGTTACACAATTATTGCCCCTGTTCTGATGATCGTGGTGATACCTCACATGCAATCGCTGTTAACATGTGTGCAAGACCAACACTTTGTGTATGTAAGAACGGGGGAGCTTTAAAAACTTTTACAGGTGGTGGAAGAGGGGTGGCCCCTTCTGCCTATGAAAGTGATCCAGTGGCTGTATAGTTGCTCGGATCACTTTTTGTTACCAACTCTAAAAATGATACCGGGATCATGGTTGTAGCCTCGACCATTATCTCAGCATAACCACTTAAACCTTAGACTGTTTTTGTAATTGGCCTAAGAGATGGGAAGTGGTTAACAACCATGTAGAATCTTTCCCAATTCACACTAGGGGCCTGAAAAGTGAAATCTAATAGAATGCTATGTCAAAATAGGGTTTTATCTTTGACCTGGTGAGCAATGAGGTATATTTTGCTTTTGTTTTTATTGGGTAAATATCTTTGCTTTCTTTATACGTTTTTGTAGCTGTGAAAACCAAGATGGTATACTGCAAGATTGACCAGACGCAGAAAAAAGTTGTTGTAAGGTAATGTATTCATTTCTCCTCTATAGTTTGCAGTCTAGTGTGTTTTAATTATTTCTCGTAATATATGTTTAATATTTTAGATTGTTCCCATCATGTGCTTGTAGTTAAATGCCAGCTATTTATCATAATTTTATTAAGGCCCAGACCGAATGTGATTAGCTTATTTAATGAAAGTGTCCTATTTTCCAGCACATTTCACTTAATGACCGTGACAGTGGCCTGAATGCTAATTAGCTACACGTCTTGCTATAGTGACTTCATAAAATGGGAATTGTGCTGAGAAATCCTCTGTGCAAAATAACATTGTCTGAATTACTGAAGGCAAAACTTGGCCGTGTTGTAAGTTTGTCTGTCTTTTTTTTTTTTTTTTTTTTTTCCTTTTGTAGTTGCAGCACACACAGGACCTTTGGAAAGCAGCAGTGGCAGCAATTATATGACGTGCTCAACACCTGGAAAATTAACTTGACTAAAGTGAAGAACAGTCTACATAGTATTTCTGATGCTTGACCATGTTAGCCATTTCTATGAACCATGCAGAATATCGCTACAGCTCTGGACTTTAAAGGCCAATTCCACCCCTAATATGGATATATCAGTTGTATGTAGTCGCTGTCAAGTTAAATCATATGCTAACTTTATTTTTTATTTTTAAAACTCCAGTGGTTTGGTCTTGATAACCAACGTTCCTTGCAAATGCCCTGGCATCAGCTGAGAGGAAAGGGCCCTTGGTTATGGATCAGGTTAGAGGGGAGAAAAACTAGAATGGGAAAACTTTACCACTTACTGATATAAGATTATTTGACCTACCAGTGCTTATCTGAAACTGAAATATACCTTTTTAGTAGAGTTGGCCTTTAATGCGTTTCACCCATGTCTGTATTAGCTGCCTCCAGATTTGTTTTAAATAATGCAACATAAACTCTTTAAGGAAAAATATACAATACTTTTGTAATCCTCATCTCATAGGTGTGTGATAGGACACTGGGTTCTATCAGTGATCTATCTCCAATACTGTGACACTGCTACTGGGTCCCGGCTCTGTCTGTTACTTTTGGAACTGATGAGATGTGGCCTTTGGTTTATTTTATGCCTGGTCTAAAAAGCTGGACTCTTAGCAGTTTCACAAAGCCTGAACTAAGGGGGATTTCTTCTTTTATAAAAGCCAGACCAAATTAAATTATGACATTTGAAACCGACCTGATATAAAATCTGAACATAACCTCTTATTGTGTGTGGGTTTTATTTATTTTTTGTCTGTGTTGTGGTTCTATTCTTTATAGCTCAGAGGCAGAGCTCTTCACATTGCAGGTCTTTCATCTGGGGGGGGGGGCACTGAGGCTGACCCGAGTGCTGGTCCAGGCCTGGGGTGGATCTTCTTACCCCAGCCTGGGCCGGGCTCTGTGATGTCACCTGTCGGAGCCCGCTGTCAGCTGAAAACTGGTCACAAGAGTGCAAAACAAACTGCACTCCTGTGATCCACAGAAGTACAGCCAAACGAGCTTTGGCTGTACTTTTCCCTTTAAAGCAGGGATCTCAAACTAATGGCTCTCCAGCTGTTGCAGAACTACAATTCCTATGAGCCATTGCAAGGCTGACAGTTACTAGCATGACTCCCATAGGCAGAGTCATGATGAGACTTGTAGTTCCACAACAGCTGGAGAGCTGCCAGTTTGAGACCCCTGTTTTAAAGCGTATATGTCTGAATGTTCATTTGAAAGTTAGACTAAAACAGGGTAAACACTACTATTTTTTTTTTTTTTTTTTCCTCTTTCAACCAGCAGACTGAACAGAAAAAGAAAAACCTCAGATTCCTGCAGCCACACAAGCAATGTGCTATTGTATTCTGACAATGGGGACTCCCAGCCAACCCCTGTCATAATACAGTAATCAAGGGCTGCTGATAAAGTTCTGGTTTTCCATCAAAATTATTTAACAGAAGGGGGGTCTAACAATTATCTTCTGGTGAATAGACAGGGCTACACAGAACTAAATTTCAAATTTGCGTATACCCAACTTAGGTTCACCTTTTTGGGGAAGAAAAATAAATGCACATAATTCTTGTAGGGAAAAAAAAAGTGCATTCATTTTTTTTTTTCCTAAGATCAGTGGATGCAATGTAAGGCTCCTGCAGACTCTTCCTCCAGCTTTCTGCCCTTACCTCTGTACATACTTCCTCCCAGCTTTCTAAGTGAAAGCATCAGACTATGAGCATGCTGATCACTGCATTCGTTGTCCATTGAAAACTACAAGTCCATCTGCTGCAGTGGCAAAGCCATGCCAATTTTAAATATGACAACAGCTGCAGGGGAGAATAACCTCCAATTGCTACAGGAAGGTGGGTGCTTAGGAACATGGTATACTGTAAATATGGGGGTTCCTGAACTTTTGAGTGAATCTGTTATAAAGTAAAAGAGGCCTCAGATTTAAGGCCACTGTCACACAGCTTTTGCTTGTTTTTCAAGTGAATTTTGCATTCACGTACGTCGGAATGCAAACCCTGCTTGGTGGAGGTCAAGGAAATTAATAGACATGTGCATTAGTCTGAATTTCAGCTATTTTCGTTTTGACAAACGATAACTAAAGCACAGAATCCGAAAAATGAAATATCCGACATAAACGGTTTCGTTGTTACAACAGTTCAATATAGAATAGGAGATTCGACGTGACTGACAATAACAATCTGTGCCGATAGAACCTGTGGTCGAATGTGCCTAACCTTACCTCTATTAGTCCAAGATTATATAGAGAAAATATTCGACAGAGAGAAGATTCTGCAAGTTACTGTCCTAAAAAGTGTTTGGGGACCCGAGTCCTGCCCCAGGGGACATGTATCAATGCAAAAAAAAGTTTTAAAAACTGCAGTTTTTTCGGGAGCAGTGATTTTAATGATTAAAGTGAAACAATAAAAGTGTAATATTCCTTTAAATTCCATACGGGGGGGGGGGGGGGTGTCTATAGTATGCCTGTGCTTAGAACTGTCCCTGCACAAAGTGTCATTTATGCAGGAAAAAAAGTCCTTTAAAATCACTCGCAGCTATTATGAATTGTCGGCTCCGTAATACAGAGAACACTCATTGAAAGTCATTGATAAAAAAAAAAAAAAAGCATGGGGGTCCCCCAAATTCAATTACCAGGCCCTTCAGGTCTGGTATGGATATTAAGGGGAACCCCCGCATCAAATTTAAAAAAATTGACGTGGGGGTCCCCCTAAAAATCCATACCAGACCCTTTTATCCGAGCACGCAACCTGGCAGGCCGCAGGAAAAGAGGGGGGGGACGAGAGAGCACCCCCCCCCCCCCCCTCCCTCCTGAACCGTACCAGGCCACATGCCCTCAACATTGGGAGGATGCTTTGGGGGTCTGTGGCCCCTCAAAGCACCTTGTCCCCATGTTAATGCGGAGAAGGGCCTCATCCCCACAACCCTGGCCAGTGGTTGTGGGGGGTCTGTGGGTGGGGGGCTTATCAGAATCTGGAAGCCCCCTTTAACAAGGGGACCCCCAGATCCTGCCCCCCCTGTTTGAAATGGTAAGGGGGTACAAAAGTACCCCTACCATTTCACAAAGAAAGTGGAAAAAATAGTTAAATAAGACAAAACACTTTTGAAAAATTCCTTTATTAAAAATAAAAAATAAAGATTCCAGCGGTGGTAATCCACTCTTGCTATCCAGCGACAGACGATCATCTCTCCAGGGTCCAGCAATGGCTCATCTGAATCAGCGCAGCGAATCCATCCATCTTCTGTCTCCACGGAGGAGACACTGCGGGGATTCCGGCGGCCTGACGTTTGTTATATGCAGAGGGCGGGGCCACCTGTCACCTGACCCCGCCCCCTCTGACGCAAGGGGAAACCCGGGCTTCCCCGTGACGTATGGGTGACCCCGCACCCCTCTGATGTAACACAGGCAGGTTTCCATTACATCAGAGGGGGGCGGGTTCACCCATATGTCACGGGGAAGCCCGTGTTTCCCCTTGTGTGGTGGGGGTGCCTTGATGAGGACAAGGGCCTCTTCCTGACAACCCTGGCCGATGGTTGTCGGGGTCTCCAGGCAGGGGGCTTATTGGAATCCGGGAGCCCCCTTTATTAAGGGGGCCCCCAGATACCGCCCCCCCCTTACAATGTACCCCTACCCATTCACCTGCGCGGCCCCGCCTTCCCCAAGGCACCCCCACCATGTTGAGGGCACGCGGCCTGGTACGGAGGGGGCGCTCGCTCATCCCCAGCCCCTTTCCTGGCCGGCCGGGTAGCGTGCTCGGATAAGGGTCTGATATGGATCTGGGGGGGATCCCACTCCGTTTTTATGGCGTAGGGGGTTCCCCTTAGAATCCATATCAGACCTAAGGGCCTGGTATGCTCTCGGAGGGGGAACCCACGCCAAAAATTTTCTCAGAAATTTGGCGTGGAGTTCCCTCTTCAGAGCTCATTCTCTGATTGGCCACGGCAAAAGTCGCCTGGCCTGGGGCGACTTAAAGTCGCCCCAGGTCGTGTCTAAGTCGTGTTCAAGTCGTCTCCAAGTTGCTTCACAAAGTCGTCCTGGAAGTCGTGTCGCCCCTGTGTGAACCGGCTCTATCTACTGAAAGCTGCCCCACCTCATATTGCACCCTCAAACATGGAGAAAATATAAATGTTTCATAAACAAGCCTAAACGGATATCATTTGAGTCCTCATTCCTAAATAATTGTAACTTGTTTTATTTAAGTGAAAGTAACTTGGTGGTGCTATTTTATGTACATACATACAAATACAGTTAGCAATGTAAGAATATAAAACGTCCAAAATGTTGATCAGCCAGAGTAGAAATATATGGCCTGACCCTAATTTGTTCTTCCAGGTCCAATGTCAGGTGTGTGCAATTCCAGGCTGTATGCTGCATATAATGGGGGTGTGTTGTTTTTTTATTTTTTTTTAAGCAGAGCTCCCAAATTATGGTTGGCCCATGCAGTAACTCCAGCATTTGAGAGAGGATTTTTTTTTTTTTTTTTTTTTTTTAAATCACACGTGGAAGAACAAATTGCTTTTCTTTTTTTTGTTTGTGTCCCGTATCACATAAGTTATTTGTGCCTTCAGCTAGCTTGTCTTGCACTTGTGTGCCTAGACATAAAAACTGAGACATTAGGTAGAAGAAAACAATATGCCTGGTCACCAGGACTTGTCAAGCCCTGGAGATTAGGTTAGCAATGGAAGATTTATCCATTTGCAGTGTATATGAGGAACGATGGCAATTTTACTCTGGAAATCATCCTGAATTACAGATCAACATATAAAGTATCAATTTAACCACCTCACCCTTTTTGTTTTCTATTTTATCCCAATATCCTTTATTTATTTTTTTCTGAGGAAATAAATAAAAAACCTTTTAGGATCGGTGCAACTCCAATGAACAAACTCAACATTTGAATTTTTTTTTTTTTTTAAATTATTTTTATTTGGTTTTATACAATCCATATTATAACAAGCCACACAACGTGGGCTGCAACTGGCCACAAACTTGCCGGTACCCTATAGAAAAACAATACAACATAAAAGTTCTCACAGAAACAACATTTACATTTTATCACATGCACACTTTGGGTCATATGTGAGTTTGACATTTGCTAGTGTTTTTTTTTAATCTTTATATCTAATTTAAGACACATAAATATGCCCCCCTCTGGCTTTAAGTTTTTTTTTTTTTTTATATACACTATAGTTGCAAATCTGTACAATCTGTTAAAGTAGAATATCAGACTAATAACTAGTCTTAAAAATGTTCCCTCCCTCCTACCTAACCTGTGTCAAAAAAAAATAAAAAATAATAATTTGTATGCTTGCCCTGTGTCAGTCAGTGGTCGCTGCAGGGGAGAGGAGGGAGCCTATAGGTGACGGCAGGGCTCCCAGAATCCACAGCTGTTATTGGCGCTGCTCCATTTGCACCTGTGTATGTTGCTTTTGAGTGTTCCTGTAGTGCTTTCGGATAATCGTCCCTGTCCCCTCCTCTTTATTTGGCTAATTTTGTTGTTGGGCAGATTAAATGATGGAAATGCATCAAAAACATGCTAAAATGCTCTACATGTTTTTTCTGCAGCATCTATTGAACCAATAAAGCAGTGTTTACTGTTTTAAAGAAGTCTGACCCTTTTCCAAAAAACAGAGGCACAAAAATGCATCGATATGAACGTGTTCCATAGGAACCAATGTTATTGTGCTGTATTTCTGCAAAAAGCATGAAAAAAAAAAAATGCATTGGTGTGACTAGAGCCCATCACAGGAACATGTGCCCAGATTAAAGTAAAGATAGATGAGCATTTTATTTTTGCACAGGATAGGTAGCAGGAGGGGACATTAAACTAGTTAGTGTTACGCTGGAATTTTAGTTTAATGTGGATGGGTACCGGTACTTGCATGTTTTTGGTAAGTAATTAAAGGAAATAAAAGGTACCCTAGCAAAACACAATGGGTGATAGGTAAAATGTCGCCTGCATTTAGATCATTACATTGCTACATCTCTTTGGCAACATCTTCAGAAGAGCTATTTTCTTTAGGCTCCTTGGTTTCATTGCAGTCTTCCAGCTTTCTCTTTGATCCACGAAGGCTGTGGTACTGTAGAAACGTCTCAATAGCATTTATCTGATGCTGTATGCTGAAGCGTGAGCCGCTCTCTGCCTTGCCTTGACCTGAGTCATACTGTGCTTTAGTTTGTGCAATGTTTAGGCCTGTAGAACGGGCTGCTGCCAAGTTGCTGACGCTGCGGTTTTGCTTTTCAATCACATTAAACTAAACAAAAAGAGGAAATGGCTTAAAAACGGCATACATTGTGATTCTCTCCCCCCCCCCCCCCATAACCATTTTCTCTCCATTAACATCATACATATACAGTGCTATGGACCATTGCTTTTTTTTGATGGATAAGAAGGCTCCACATTTCCTGAGAGAGAGAAATAAATAGATGTACAGTAGCCTGTCAAGGAATATAGTGCCAATGCTTAATGGATGGCCAGTGACCTTTTCAATAAACATACTGCTGTATGTAAATACCAACAAACAGTTAAAAAACAAAAAAAAAAAAACATTTTCACTCAAGAAAAACAAATTATCAACTACTGAGACAGTTTTTTTTTTTTAACTGAAAAAAATTAACTATATTGCCAAAAGTATTGGGTCACCTGCCTTTACACACACATGAACTTTAATGACATCCCAGTCTTAGTCCGTAGGGTTTAATATAAGGAGTTGGCCAACCTTTGCAGCTATAACAGCTTCAACTCTTCTGGGAAGGCTGTCCACAAGGTTTAGGAGTGTGTCTATGGGAATGTTTGACCATTCTTCCAGAAGCACATTTGTGAGATCAGGCACTGATGTTGGACAAGGCGGCCTGGCTCACAGTCTCTGCTCTAATTCATCCCAAAGATATTCTATTGGGTTGAGGTCAGGCCAGTCAAGTTCCTCCACCCCAAACTCGCTCATCCGTGTCTTTATGGACCTTGCTTTGTGCACTGGTCCAAATCATTTGGTGGAGGGGGGGGTTATGGTGTGTTTCAGGAGTTGACCTTGGCCCATTCGTTACAGAGAAGGGAACTCTTAAGGCATCGGCATGCCATGACAATTTCATGCTCCCAACTTTGTGGGAACAGTTTGGGGATGGCTCCTGCTTGTTCCAGCATGAATGCGCACCAGTGCACAAAGCAAAGTCCAAAAAGACATGGATGAGTGAGTTTGGGGTGGAGGAACTTGACTGGCCTGCACAGAGTCCAGACCTCAACCTGATAGAACACCTTTGGGATGATTAAGAGCAAAGACTGTGAGCCAGGCCATCTTGTCCACATAAGAGCCTGACCAAACAAATGTGTTTTTGGAAGAATGTTCAAATAGACAGACTCCTAAGCATTATGGACAGCCTTCCCAGAAGCTCTTGTAGCTGAAAAGGGTGGGCCAACTCAATATTGAACACTATGGACTAAAGCTGGCCATACACCATACAATTTTCTTACTCAATTTCCTTTAGATTTACCTTCAACTGTGTAGTACAAGGGTCTGCCTGATTGCACACAAACTGAAAGTGTTCAGATTTGACCTCATATTATATGGTTTTGGTAAATCTAAAGGAAATCTATAGAAAAGAATTGTATAATGTATGGCCAGCCTAAGACTGGGATGCTATTACAAGTTCAGGTGTGTAAAGGCAGGCATCCAAATACTTTTGACAATATAGTGTATATTGGCACTTAAATACTATACAGTAATTTGTACTAAATATACATGCCAGCATCTTTGCAGTTAACATAATTAACCCAGTAAAGCCAGCCAAGGGGCGCAATTTCTTTGATTTATGATTATCCTACTTGATTGATCTAAAGGTTCCAGCAATAGACACATGTAAACCTGTAATTTTAAGGTTTCTTCATGTGCCTGGTTTAAATACTGCCTTATACTCTTTTGCCAGTTAGAAAAATTAGACCATGCTGCCCTAGTCATCGTACATTAAACCTGTCGTAGGCTTGAAGCATCCAGCTGCTTGTACATAGCTATGAGGTTAGCTCAGTCAAGGTGCAGTGACTGATGATTTGTAATAGACTTACGTCTTCTGTGGGAAAAGGGGAATTGTGAAACGTCTGAGCTATTGCATTCCATTCTGCGCTGTGATCCTTCCTGGGAACTGGTTGGACATTCATGGACAAGTTGTCAAATGCCAGCCTCTTAATTGATGAACCTGATGAATAATGAATTTGAAAAATTAGATTGTGTAGTTAACAGATGTACCGAAGGAGCTGAAATGAACAGTGGGACCTTTTTCATTTTCTCAAATAATATTCACAACATGGCAAGGATTTTGTTGATGTAAGCGGACAAGGTTTACCAATTAAATGAGTTATGTATGAATGTAACTAAATCCGTTAATATTTTAGGAAAATGTAACAAAAAATTCTTAGTGTTTATCCCTTTCTAGATCGTTGTCACTGGAAGAGGTGTCCCTATAAGAAGATTTACCCGTACCCTTTGTTTTGGAGAAATTTTGGATTCCTTATCTTTTAATCTCTGTGACAATGGTCAACATGGCAAATACAGTGGGTGAATCTCCCAAGCAGGGACCCAGCAATAAAAATCTCAGAGGGACTTTAACCCTTCTACACTATCTAAAGTCAAAACAAATATTTTGGCCACACATATGTTGTAATACACATTTATTCATCAGTATGGTCTCTTTGCCACAACCATCTTCCAAACTTTTTTATTAGTCTTAAGCAAGTTTTCCAGTTTTACCATGGGGAAAACCCTGTAGCAGTAGGACTCTGCTAGTGAGCTATTCTGAGACTGCTTCATGCAGTACTCCAGTTTGGACGGAACCCTGCAGTGTCCAGTGATGTCATGGGTCCTTACTGCAGAACAATGAAGTGTCAATGACATTGTGTGCTCTTATACCATAAGCACTACTTCGATCCCCGGCTACTCTGCTCTCTTGAGTCTAATACCTTCCAGCCTGTGGAAAAGCCTGTCAGTGCAGACCACACATTGGGGGGAGGATTTACTAAAACTGGAGCACTCTGAATCGGGGGCAGCTATGCATACTAACCAATGAGCTTGTTCAATTAAGCTTTGACAATAAACCTGGAAGCTGATTGATTTCTCTGCAGAGCTGCACCATGCAGTTTTAGCAAATAAACCCCAATAATTTTACATTTATGTAGTCCACAAAGCTGCTAATAATTCAGCAATGCCCAGGCTTTAGACCTATGGTTTGGTTCCTTCTTTTGACCACACAAATACATAGAGATTATGCAATCCCCACCTAAACTGATAGGTCATGAGAAGAAAAGGACCACTGTCAACATTGATATTTTTTTTTTTTTTTTTTTTTAGGAAAGTCCCATTAGTGTCACACACTTATGCTGTATGTTGATTTGGAAAAGCTATGCATTAACACTCCCTTAATATAGAAAATAAAAGACACTGGGGATGTTTTAAATAAAACACCATCAGCTTGATTCATTTATAATTTGTCATCCGCAAACTAACATACTGTAGAGTATAAGTAACTAAAATATGTTTGTTTACATCAGGGGTGTCCAACCTTTTGACCTTCCAAGACATACCAAGATCTTCTGGGCATGCTGGGGCCACAAAAGCTACCCACTTCCTTTCCTGCTTGATCCTGCGAAGAAGTTGAGGTAGCAGCAGAATAGGAGGGAATGCATAAATCGGTGAGAACTGACCCCACGGAGTCACTAACGCATCCGTTCCGCATGCTAGTGGATCCCTTGTTCTTGACACAAAGTTGTCGACTTTGTTGTTGAACCTGGATGCAAGCAGTCTGGGATCCGCTCAAATCTGCGAGGCCGTAACTTGGTCTTCAGTTCATACATTCACCAGATTTTATCAGGTGGATGTAAGAAGGCATGAGGATATCGCCTTTGGGCGCACTGTGCTGCAGGCAGCAGTATAGGTCTTCGGGTCTGATTGCACCCTACTTTTGTTTGTGTCTCCGTCCCCTCAGATAGCATTGCTCTGGGACATCCCATACAGTAATTACTGTGGCTCTGTGTCCTGTGATGTACGATAAAGAAAATAGGATTTTTATAATAGCTTACCTGTAAAATCCTTTTCTTGGAGTATATCACGGGAAACAGGTCCCTCCCCTCTTTCTGGTTACACGTGTATTGCTTTGCTACAAAACTGAGGTACTCCCGGTAAGGGGAGGGGTTATATGGGGAGTTGAACTTCCTCTCTAGGGTGTGCCAGTGTCCACCAACTGAAGGTGCCATATGACCCATACAGTAATTACTGTGGCTCGGTGTCCCATGATATACTCCAAGAAAAGTATTATACAGGTAAGCTGTTATAAAAATTCTATTTTTTTTGTAATATTTATTATAAAAGTAAGAGGGCAACATAAAACTAGTGCAATATTTGACACTGTTTTTGATAAAATTAACACATCAATATCTGTTTGGATGAATGTTGTAGCAATTCTCCAGGTGCTCAGCAGATATTTTGGTTCATATTTTCTGCTACCTGTGCTTCATCCTTGAAAATAGTTTCTCACAAATATAAGTGCTGATGACACGAGTACGGCATGATTGTGAAGAGTGGGAGATCTTTTGGGGGGGAGATAAAATGTATTAAGCCCCATACACACTATTAGTTTTTCTGCTGAGTTTTTCCTTCAGATTTACCAAAACCATATAATATGAGGTCAAACCTTAGGAGTTTCAATTTGTATGCAATCAGGCATGCCCTTGCACTACACGGTTTTGTTAAACCTGAAGGAAAAACTCAGCAGAAAAACTGATAGTATGTATGGGGCTTAAAAGTCCAGTAAAGAGACACTGTCAAATTGTAATTCAGCTGCATGTGTTTGCAAAGTGTAAACGCATTTTTAACAAAGAATTCCCACCACCAAAAAAAATAAATCTAAATTTTTATGTAGGACCGCAGTCATAGCTGTCGTTGGCCACAGGTTGGACACCCCTGATTTACATGGTATTGAGAAATGTCCTGCCATAGCCACATTAGTGGATTTCTATCAATATATTTTATAGTTTAAAGCCACCAGTAGTCATAATCGAAATCCGTTTTACAGAAATAAACATTTACTGCTGCCTACCTATCTCCGCTTTGGTGCACGTATCTCGACTCGATAAATATGGCAGTGTACAATTACCCAAATTGCTGGATGGTTTGTTTGAAGGCTGACTATTCCATGGGTTGGCTCTTGATAAACAAAGTCGTTTTGCTGAGCTGTCAGACATGTTGGTTATCCTTTCTCTTTGTGAGTTTGTTTTGGCTATTTCTGTGGAGGATCCAACAGGTTTTGTGAAAAGCTTTGGTACAGTTTGTCCGCTACTTTCTTCAAGTGTGAAATTAACAGGCAGATTATTTCCCACAATGATATTTTCTTTCTCCACACTCAGTGGTTCACCGCTCTCTGTTACCTGACAAATATTGACACTATGTCCATCAGCAAGCAATCCCCTTCTATAATTTATATCACTTATGTTTGATCCTTCAAGCTTTTCATCTTCATCCCTCACTAGGGGACACATTTCTCTCCAATCTCCAAGTAAATTTTTAACTTCTGAGGCATCTGTGTTCTCCAGATTTGATTGTGAACCCTGGCAGTCCTGCTTATGATCTGAAGCGGCCTGCAAATGCATATTTTTTACTGGTTCCTTGCCACTGTTTGGAGCATTGCTTGGCAATGAGCACAAAATCTGCTCCTGGCCTACACTGGTCTCATTTTCTGCTGTTGTGCCACAGTTGGGCCTTTCTATGTCCTCACAGTGTTTCCTAGTATCTTGTACAAATAGGCCTTGGTTATCTTTCTCTATTTGGTTAGAAAGTGAAGAATCTGCACAAAATCTAGCGTTGCTCTCTTGTGCCACATTCATTGGTTCTATTTTATGCTGTGTATTTTGATTATTGAGACAAGACGCCATGCTCAACTCTGATGTGCCACAATTCTGAACTGAAGAAGAATCGTTATTCTTATCCCAAGACAAGCTGCCTGTGCTGTCTCCATATGCATGGTCCTCTTTATCTGTACTATGCCCATTTATTAATTGTTCTGTAGTCTGAGGAAACAGTTGGGATTCCTTTGCGTGTGTCTCATTTATTAGGACACCTTGCTTGTTCTCTGTAGTGTCTGTCTTATCTATTACAATATAAACTACTTCACTTGTACCTTCTCCAGATTTATGATGGCTGCAGTCTGTCTGCTGGTTTGCATCTTGGCTGCAGACATCCAATGGTTTATTATTGTCTCGGAGTAGCAAGACAGATTCCATTATAGCTTGTGTCTGCAGAGTGCTGCAGCATTTAGCTGCACTCTCTCCATCTTCACCGAGATCCCGCAGGTCTGCTCTGTCAGCTGGGAGCTCTTCAGTAGGTTCCCCATCACAGCACTCATTTAGGCCAGGCTGAACGGCTGCAAACTTGGCTTTGTTCTCTGTAAAGTTGCTGTCGCTTCTCTGTTCTTCACAGAGATGGACCTTATCTATTCTGTTATAAACATTTGGAAGGCTGCTCCTATCTGTATTAAAACAAAAATGTATTTAAGAAACATTAAAGCAATACTAAGGTTGTGGTATATGTCATGCTCTTCTTGCAGACAGTAACCATTTGTAAAGATGAATTGTTATGACATTGTTAAAGGGGAACACCAGCATGGCAATCACTGGTACACTTGCCTAACACCAGCTATTTAAACTCAGCTATTTTCTTTCTGATTCAAATCAAAAAGTTACTATGTCTCTCTCTCTATATATATATATATATATATATATATCTATATGTATGTATGTATGTATGTATATATATATATATGTGTATGTATATATATATATATCTATATGTATGTATATATATATATATATATATATCATATAACCTTAATGTCTTGAAGCGGTAGTAAACTGCAAAAAAAACAAAAAAGACTTACTGTAAAACAAAGCCTTTCAGCAAAGCACTGTCACCACCAACAGGACTTCATCTTCATCTTTCCGGGTGGAGACATGCATGTGCGTAGGGGGTCATAGCTGTAGCACAATTCTCTTAGTGGACAGCATTCTGTGACATCACTGGCTTCTACTAAAGTAAATAACTCCTAAACACATTTAGGAGATACTGTACCCACAGGTAAGCCTTATTATAGGCTTGCCTGTAGGTATAAATAAAAAAGTCTGCTTTACTACCACTTTGCTGCAATTTCAAAAGTTGTTAATCTTTTTAAATATGTACTTTTATATAAAATAATACTCATTGTTCATGCCAGAAAGATACATGTTCATGGACATGACAGATTGTCATAACACCCCCCGGCAGAACGACAGTTGTATAATTCGGCCCATTTCCTGTGACCCCCCTTTATTCCCAAAGGTGTGTCACCACACAGGCTCGGGACCCCACAGTTCTCCGAACTGAGTGGAGCACACATGTAAGTAAGCACTGCTCAGTCCAAGAGGAAACACTGCCCCCCCCTCACCCCCCACTCTTCTGAGGAAGAATAGGACGCTACCATGACATAATCGAACCAGCTAGAAGACTGAAGGAAAAGGTATGGGTCCCCTATCCCCAGTGGTTATCTAATACTTCTCTATAGAGCATATCTATGGGACTACGGCAGCCACTTTCAGAATTGTTTAAATTATGGGGGCTAGCTGACGCCGTATTATGTGCAGGAAACGTGCGTTTATTTGCGTGTTTTCTGCATCGCACGGGAATGCACTGCGCTTGTTAGATGTGCGTGTGGTTGCCATTAATTGCTGTTAATGGCAAACCCAAATGCATGCAACAACTGCTCCCATTTGTGGCCACCGAACAGCATGGTACTGCAATACCATGAGGTTTGGTGCCTGCTGTACTTTTTGCGCATTCACAAGTGTTTGGCAGTCTATTGAAATGAATAGGCTGTCAAACACAGAACACACGCATTCCATATGAACCAGCCCTTATTTACTTCTACTGATGAAGTTGGAAGATACAGTGGGGAAAATAATTATTTAATCCCCTGCAGATTTTGTAAGTTTGCCCACCTTCAAAGAATTGAAGGGTCTATAATTTTTTTATCATAGGTGTATTTTAAATGATAGAGATAAAAAACACATGATACAAATATTATAAACTGAGTCGCAGTTCAGTGAGTAAAATTTGTATTTGATCCCCTACCAACTCAACAATAATTCTGCCTCCCACAGGCTGGCTACCATATGTGGTACACAGATTATTCCTGTCAATTTAAGAAGGTGCTCCTAGCAAAAAGTCCTTATGTATATAAAAGACACTGTAGACCTGCACAAGAAATGGGCTACAAGACCATCAGCAAGAAGCTTGGTGAGAAGGAGGTAACAGTTGGAGTGATTATTTGCAAGTGGAAGAAATACAAAATAACCATCAATCGCCTCGGTCTGGAGCTCCATGCAAGGTTTCGCCTCATGGGGTAAGGATGATCGTGAGAAAAGTGAGGGATCAGCCCAGAACTACACAGGAGGAGCTTGTGAATGATCTCAAGGCAGCTGGCACCACAGTCACCAAACAAACCATTGGTAACACAATATGCCGCCATTGATTAAAATCTTGCAGCACCAGCAAGGTCCCTCTCCTCAATGAGACACATGTACAGGCCCATCTGAAATTTGCCAATGAACATCTAAATGATTCAGAGAAGGATTGGGAGAAAGTGCTAGTGCCAAATTTAGCTCTTTGGCTCGACTCACCGTGTCTGGAGGAATAAAAATGCTGACTACCACCCTAAGAACACCATTCCTAAAGTCAAGCATGGAGGTGGAAATATGCTTTGGGGCGGGTCTTCTGCTAAAAGTACAGGCCAACTTTCATGCATTGAGGGGCCAATGGACGGGACCATGTATAGTAAAATCTTGGATGAGAACCTTCTCAGAACACTGAATATGGGTCGTGGCATGACAATGACCCAAAACATATCATGAAGGCTCAAGAAGAAGCACATTAGGTCATGGAGTGGGCCTAGCCAGTCTCCAGACCTTAATCCTATAGAAAATATATGGAGGGAGCTGAAACTTTGAGTTGCAAACTGACAGCCAAGAAGCCATAAGGATTTAGAAAAGATCTATAAAGAAAAGTGGACAAAAATCCCTCCTGAGATGTGTACAAACCTGGTAACCAACTACAAGAAATGTCTTACCTCTGTGCTTGCCAACAAGGGTACTACAGTAAGTCACATTTTGCTTGGGGATCAAGTACTTTACTCACTGAACTGCAACTCAATTTATACCATTTGCATCATGTGTTTTTTCTGGATTTTTGGTTGATATTCTGTCTCATTTATTTTAAATACACCTATGATAACATTTATAGACCCTTCATTTCTTTGTAAGTGGGCAAACTTACAAAATCTGCAGGGGATCAAATATTTATTTTTCCCACTGTATTTTCTGAAAGGTAAAATAAAAGATATCACTTTTTTACATTGGGAAATGTCCATAGACCCAACCAAGCCCAAAGCACTAATCACAATGACTGCTGATTTTAAGTCAAGAATAATGATTCTAGCAGGAGCCCTAAATCCCACCATAGACATATCTCTGGACTCCTTCAATTTTGATTGTTCACCTACATCTAAGTCCTTTAAGGTCCATCTACACAAGATAGTTAGTCGACACATGATGCATCTTCCGACTGCACATGAAGGATTATACTGGTCAGTTCTCCAATATACGTAAATCATATTCCAATATAGATTATGATTCTTAGATTATTATCACCTTGAACTCTCCACTAAGACTAATATTCTGAAAGCTATCCTAACTACAGTCATAACTATCTTGAAACTTCCCAAGAGTGCTTATCACGACTACTCCCCAACGGCATCATGCAATCTGCAACTGAGTCAGACCTCACAATTTTTTTGCAGATGACAACAGAAACAATATCTCCCCTGGGGCAATATGGGAGGCTCACAAGGCTACAGTTAGGGTATTAAACATGGGTCCAGAAAAAATAAACCATTTTAAATAAAGATTAACATAATTCACAATCTAGAAAACCTTCGCAAAAAATCCCTGTCAGATAGCATGGTCCACAAACTCACCAAAGCAACAGGGGAACTGAAAGCAACCCTTGAAAAATAAATGCAATACTATATTACTTCCACCTTGCATTAAAAAGGTTTTAGGTTTGGCAAAAAACAGAAAAAATATTAACCAAAGATCAAAAGGAGTAGAAGGCAGGATTTAGGGAATTCTATCAATCCCTAAAAAAAAAGTCTGAACTCATAACTCCTAAGATAGAAAAAAACACATGAACCTCCTCAAGGAATACCACTCGAATATAGAAGTTTTACACATATCCAGAAACCACCTTAAAGCTCTAGATCCAATTACTGAAGACAAAATATGCATGGCAATCTTTAACACAGCTGCTGACAAAAGCTCAGGCTAAAATGGTTCTACATTAAATTATTACAATCTTTTCCAGCACATCCTATGTCCTCAGCAATGTTCATACACCAATACCCTATATAACAACATGCCTCCAAGGACAAGGACATTAAATGCACACAGAACAGTTCTTCCCAAGGTAGGATTTCACAGTCTGCAAGAGCTATAGATCAATTTACTCCTCAATGTGGAGATCAAATGAAATGCATAGGCCCTTGCCAGCAGAATCCAACCATAATACATCTAACTCCAAATGGGACATGTCCATAGTAGAGATAACACATTTGTATCTACAGTGGGTATAGAAAATAATCATCCCCTTTAAAATAATCACATTTTGTGGCTTTGCAGCCTGAAATGAAAATGAATACAAACCTTTTTTGTTTTATTCAGCTGTATTTACTTAGAGCAACTTATAACATCCAAGTGGAAGATATAACACCAACATGTCAGAAAAAAATGAAAAGTGACTTGTAAAATCAGGTGTAGCTAATAACCTTACGAATGGGACACAAAGCCATTTGATTTTCAAATGTGATCAGCTGTGGTCATTTTCATTAACTCAGTATGAAAATAGCTTTCTTAGAGCATTTCAGTCCCTGATAGTGCAACTGAAGCAAACAATCAACTATGCATGGCAAGGCACTGTCAAAAGCTCTCTGGGATAAAGTTGTGGACAGGCACAAGTCAGCAGATGGGTACAAAAAAACGAAAAGGTTTTATCAGCCAAGTTGATTATTAAAAAGTGGAAGGTATTTGGTACAACTCAGACCCTCCCCGGGTCAGGACATCACTCCAAACTGGATGAAAGAGCCAGGAGGAAACTGGTCAGAAAGGCTATCAGGAGGCCTACGGCAACACTGAAACAGTTGTAGGAATTTATGACAAAGAGTGGTCATTGTGTGCATGTGACAACAATATCACAAATTATCCACATATGTGGCTTGTATGGGAGAGTTGCAAGAAAAAAAAAAAACACCGCTCAAGAGAGGCCACGTGCAGCTACAACTGAGCTTTGACAAAACAGAAACTAGAAAAAAAAGGTGTTTTTTCATCCTTTTTTTGGTTTAGCAATAAATAAATAAAAACAGTGGTGATTAAATACCACCAAAAAAAGCTCTATCTGTCTCAAAAAATTATAAAAAATTCATATGGGTATGGTGTTGCCACGCAATTGCCATTCAAAGTACGACAGCATTGAAAGCTGAAAATTGTCCTGGTTAGGAAGATGGTAAAAGTGGCTAGTAAGCAAGCGGTTAAACATGAAAAAAAGAAACATGTCGAGTGCATGATCAAGCCACGTGACTAAAAATCTCACCCTCTGCCCCTTACCAATAAAGGCTGCACAAAGGTCCTATAACCAGGTCTGTGGCAATGATTGGTTGGAGACGGAGACTATCTATAGCCAGATGGTATCTCACGCCTAACATACTCCACTCCATATACCCAGACATTCCCCCACGTGCTGAAAAGGTTTTGGCTCTGAACAAACTATTTCTCATATATGGTGGAACTGCCCACCTATTCTGCTGTTCTGGATAAAACTTGCAACATACATTTCCATCATAACTGGGATAACTTTTTCAGTTGAGTCTTTGACTTTCCTACTTCACTGCTCTGACCAATCAACAAGCCACTATAAACGATCAGTAATTCCACACCTGTTAAATCCTGCCAAGGCATTGTTACCCTTATGCCCCGTACACACGATCGGATTTTCCGACAATAAATGTTGGATGAGAGCTTGTTGGCGACTGTGTGTATACTCCATCGAACAGTTGTTGTCGAACTTTCCGCTAACAAATGTTAGCTAGCAGGTTCTCAAATTTTCCTTCAACAAATTTTTGTTGGACTTTCCGATCATGTGTACACAAGTCTGTCGCACAAAAGCCCAGGCATTCTCAGAATCAAGTACGAACCGGAAATGCTCAGTCTTGTAAAACTAGCGTTTGTAATGGAGATATCACATGACTATTGAACTTCCTTTTTATCGGCTTGCCGTATGTCTTGTATGTCACTACGTTCGTAATTGTTGGCCAACATTTGCGTGACCATGTGTATGCAAGACAAGTTGGAGCCAACAACCTTAAAAAAAATTCCACGGTTTTGTTGTCAGAAAGTCCGATCGTGTGTAGGGAGCATTACACTAGAACTCTACCACTGTCCTAGCCCTTAAGGACTTGTTCCAAAAAAAATAGACTACATACCAAGTGGACCAATTTTAAAAACTCCTCTACATGAACTGACGTCTTGTCAAAAACCTGACCCCCTCTCCTAACCAGTGGATCATCTGTTTACTGTTGTTTGCCACACTTGTCTCTGTCTCCAAATGAGCTTATAGTCTAAGGCCAGTCATACACGGTTCGAATCTCAGCCCATTCAGCAGGAACCGGGTAAGATTGAAACCTCTAATGTAGAGCTGCAACTAACGATTAGTTTGTCTGTCAACTAATCTATCGATTATTTTTTCGATTAGTCATCGACTACACGATTATTTTTATTAATTTATTTTTTTATTAATCTAGTGGTGTTTTTTTTTGATTAGCTAATTAATCCTTTGGATAACCTTACAAAAAATTATAAGTACATAAAAAAAAAAAGTAAGATAAAAGAATATAACTAGTACATACATATATATATTATATATAAGTATGTACTTATATTCTTACCTTTTTTTATGTACTTATTTTTTGTAAAGTTAAGATAAAAGAATAAATAAATATATATATAAGTTAACAGACCTCTGACGTCTCCCATTTGAGACAGGGAAAAGGACTGGGGACAGAGATTCTCCAGTCCCTTTCTCTGCAGCCTCTGCTGCACTGATAATGAATGGAGAGAAGACAGCGGCTTCTCTCCATTCATTAACTGAGACATCGTAATCACAGGCAGTTACAATGTTTCAGTTATGTGAATGGACCATTCTGAAAACGAAGGAGCCGGGTTTACGGGCTCCTACCTCCGCTCTCCATCCTGAGATACCGAGGGGGGCAGCAGCACGGAGGGGGAGAAGAGTGAGGGGGTCGGCAGCACGAAGGGGGAGAAGAGAGAGGGGTGCGGCAGCACGGAGGGGGAGAAGAGAGGGGGGCAGCAGCACGGAGGGGGAGAAGAGAGAGGGGGCGGCAGCACGGAGGGGCAGAAGAGAGAGGGGGGCGGCAGCACGGAGGGGGAGAAGAGAGAGGGGGGATGGCAGCATGGAGGGGGACACAGAGAAGAGAGAGGGGGGATGGCAGCATGGAGGGGGACACAGAGAAGAGAGAGGGGGGCGACAGCATGGAGGGGGACACAGAGAAGAGAGAGGGGGTGGCAGCACGGAGGGGGACAAAGAGAAGAGAGAGGGGGCGGCAGCACAGAGGGGGACAAAGAGAAGAGAGAGGGGGTGGCAGCACGGAGGGGGACACAGAGAAGAGAGAGGGGGCGGCAGCACGGAGGGGGACACAGACAAGAGAGAGGGGGCGGTAGCACGGAGGGGGAGAAGAGAGGGGGATGGCGGCATGGAGGGGGACAGATGCACGGAGGGGGAGAAGAGAGGGGAACGGCAGCACGGAGGAGAGCGGGAGATACGGAGCACTGTGACGCATCGACGCCCTGAATGCACGTCAATGTATTTTTGTAGTCAACGTAATCGATTACATTGACTTATCGTGGCAGCTCTACTCTAATGGGCAGACTGAATGTACCAAGTTGATTGATCGATCAACTTGGCCACAACCAGATTATGGCCAGCTTCTGCCATAGCCGCTAGCGATAATCACTGTCTTCTCATGGTGGGGGCAGCATCCCCCTCCGGCAGCAGATAATTGCAGGCGGAAGGGAATCCCCTGTCAACACTGTCAGGTTGCAGGAAAGAAATTTGCAGGATGTTTGACCTGCCTAACATTCCTACCACATTCACATATTGAGCCTTCTGGGCAGATAAATTTATCAGCATGTTTTTGGGAAGAAAGGGGACACTCAGGGAAATCCTAAACAAGGAAAGGAACACCATACAAACTCCACTACAGATGATTAGCATTTTAAACAGACAGAACAAAAAGCTCTACAGAAGTAGCATTATAGAACCAATACATCTAATCACTCTTTCTGTGGTTACATGCAAATAGCAGCGGCCGCTGTAAGCCCCGCATCAGTAAAAAAAGTCTGAGCTGCCACTGCTAATCACATGCCCCAGTCATTGCAGCTGCAAGAATCTGCTGATTGCTGGAATCAGATGGCCCAGTGTGAATGTGGACGTACACAATAATCTAAATGAGACCGATTGCTACGATTTGTAAAGCTTAACACTTGACCTCCAAAAGATTTACCCCCCTTTGTGACCAGGCAATTTTTTGCGATACGGCACTGCGTTACTTTAACTGATAATTGCGTGGTCGTGCAACACTGTACCCAAATAAAATGTATGTCATTTTTTCCCCACAAATAGAGCTTTCTTTTGGTGGTACTTGATCACTTCTGCGGTTTTTATTTGTATCACTTTAAACAAATAAAGACCAACAATTTTGAAAAAAAGCAAAACATTTTTTACTTTCTGCTATAAAACATGTTTAAGCGGAAGTGGAGAATTCCCCATGGGGCTTTTTAGCAGCAATTAGGAGTGAAAAATTTTTTTTTCATAAAAAAAATTCATTTTATTGATTAAGAGACAATTGGACATCAAGATGATACAAAATTTTAAATATGAGCTCTGGTGTACACAATGCAACACAGTTTGGACTAAGAAGGGGAAGCAAACAGTGGATAGTGCCATGTGATATAACTGATAAACAATATACATCAGAGGGTACTCCCTCACAGTATTGATGAATTATAATTATACTATCTGATGTTTATAAAATGCCCCAATGAATTTCCACCTTAGAGGTTGTGGTCTTCTTCAGGGGGTTCTTACATTTCCCTTCTACCAAGACAGCTCGCTTATCCAGAGACTTCTTTGTTAAAAAGCACAGAGGAAAATAAAGAATTCCCCCAATGATGATCCCAAACCCCACATGGGAATTACACTCACCTCCACCCCAATGGAAGAACAGCCTCGGCCCATGAGGCTTACAAGTGGTCACAGGTTGGTATGCCCCCCATAGGGGAAACTCAGACCAAAACACCCGATTTGAATTTGATCCATTTATGGGCAGGCTAATTATACCAAAGTCCATCCATCGATCGACTTGGGTACAGCCAGCCTTTCAGATTGTTTACATTCGATTACTGCCAGCGGCTATAGCCTCCAGCAGTAATCATTATGTTCTGCCGGTCCAGAATTCTTCCACCCAGCAGAACACAATAGAGCTGCGGGAGAGATTCCCTCATCAACAGTTGATGGGGGAATGGTGGAAGGAAATAGAATTAAATGATTTACAGTAAAATTCTATGAGGCTTTTTTAACAAACAAAGTGCCACATAAAGCAGTGAGATGCTCAACGTCCAATTACTCATAGAAAACAGTTAAAACAGTTAAAGATTATATTTGATTGGTTGCAATGGGATAGCAGAACATGCTCACTTCAAATATCTCACTAGTGTAGAGCACACAGTATATTTAGTCCTATTAACTAACCTTTACACACAGATTCTGATGCACATTCATGATCTTCTGTATTCTGTACCGCAAGCCTATCAATGCTAGAACAGTTTGGAATTAGGTTTGTTACGTTATCCACTGAATTTGTTTGAATGCTGTTATCACAAGAACCATGTTCTTGATCATCTCCCTTAAATGTCATGTCAATATTTACTTCTTTTTGCTCTTGAACCTTTCAAAAAACATCAAAGGAAAATAACTGGTGAATATTGCACCAAAAGCTGGCTTCCTTAATGTATCTTAATGGGCTATTCATGTATATCTTGTTATTTTTGGCTAGGGTTCTACTTTAAGCTTTGGTTTCAAATCCAGGTCTTTGAGCGAGTATAGCTCACAAGCTTACATACACGTACATACAGTTACAGAGATGATAAGACAGCAATAACAAGTTATAGAAAAACATGCGATTGGATGTAATAAAAAGTACAAAATAGCTGGCTACAAACATACACAAAAAATAAACAGGAAGGCTTCTTTCACACTGAGGCACTTTACAGGCGCTATAATGCTAAAATAACACCTGCAAAGCACATTGAAAGAGCCTCTCCTCTCACTCCAATGTGAAAGCTGAGGGCTGGGCTTTCACACTGGAGCGGTGCACTGGCAGGACGGTAAAGAAAGTCCTGCAAGCCGCATCTTTGCAGCGCTGTAATAGCAGTGCATACACTAAAGCATCCCTGCCCATTGAAATGAATGGGCAGCACCAGCAGTTTTAGACCTTTTTTGTCCGCTAGCGGGGGGGTTAAAAGCGACCCGCTAGCAGCCAAAAACCTCCGCAAAACTATGGTAAAGCACTGCTAAATATATCGGCGCTTTACCGCCGACGCCCCCAACGCCCTAGTGTGAAAGTAACCGAAAGTGTAGTGCTCCTCTTAATAAAACATGATGCATTTACACCAAAGTGAGTAAAAAATCCATCTTTAGTCCTCATGCGATAACTGTAAATTGAATAAAGATATAAACCAAAGAGGGGGCGATCCTCCACCACATCAGGAAGCACACACAGCTTTTTACCAGATGGAGTTGTTGACCAGTGTTCTATCAGGATACCACTATCGATCATAAAATGCAATAGAAGTGACGTTCCGTCGTGGACATCTTGGTACACCCTGCACAGTAATGCCCTGTACACACGGTCGGAAATTCCGAAGGGAAAGGTCCAATCGGATTATATTGTCGGAAAATCCGATCATGTGTGGGCTCTATCTGACTTTTTCTATCGGAAATTCAGAAGGAAAAAATTTGAGAGCAGGATCTAAAATTCTCAGACAAAAAAATCCGATCTGACTTTTTCCAATCGTTTGTAGAGAATTCCGATCAGACAAAGTGCCATGCATGCTCAGATAAAATTACAAGACCAAAGCTATTGGCTACTAAGGCCGCGTACACACGAGAGGATTGTCCGTCCAACTAAGTCCGTCAGACAATCCGACAGACAGTCCGTCCTACTTTTGAATGAACGGACTTGACCACACACGATGAACAGACAGTCCGTTGAAAGCTTGCGCGATGACGTGTACAGCACGTACGACGGGACTAGAAATACGACGTCCAATACACTGCAATGCAACCTTCGGCCGTGTAAATCCTTTCTGAGCATGCGCCATACTTAGTCCGTCCAACTAGCCTACTCACGAGCGGACTGTCCGCTGAAACCAAAGTTGGACGGACTGTATTACGGAAATTCCGAAAGACTTAGTCCGCCAGACTGTCCGCTGAAAAAGTCCGCTGAAGCCCACACACGAGCGGACTAAGTTGGACGGACAATCCTCTCGTGTGTATGCGGCCTAACCTCTATGTAGTCCCGTCGTACGAAACGAACGTCACCACATTCCGTGCGATTGGATTTTCCGACAACTTTGTCCGACCGTATGTAAGTTTCGGGCAAAAATCAGTCGGAAAAAATCTGATGAATTTTGTGGTCGGAATGTCCGAGTGTGTGTACGGGGGCTTAGGCTACAGTGAGAAGGCGGCAAGCTGACATCTTTTTTACACCCACCAAAGTCTTGCATTTCACACAAATTTTTACCAGTAAACTCTGCTTATATAGTGAAATTCAGTATTTAAAAATCCTTGACGCTGTTTTGATGTTGAATTTTAAAAACAGCGGCAAGCCTGCTGATCTCACAGGTTTCCTAATCTGACAGAACAACAATGCTTTCAAAATTCAAGCCTAAACCAGCTTCTGGTCAGGCATCTGAGTGGATCCCGACATTAAATTTAGCATTCTTCCAGAGCCTAGACAAGCTGAGTGACGTCAGCCGACAGCGGGCTTTAGCCCATTGTCTTTTGAATATGGGTCACAGGAGTACACTTAGTTCTGCACTCCTGTGCCCCACAGGAGAAGAAGGGCAAAAAGAGCTTTGGCCCAACTATCCTTTTAGGATCCCATCAGGTTTTGTTGTTGTCTATATCCCTATTAGGGAGATTCACCCTTTCTGTCTGGGTGACACCTGTTAGTAGGACAGAGAGTGAATATGAGGTTTTACAATTTTCACCAGAAAAGAGAGGAAGTCTTCTAATGGAGACACCTGTTCTGGTGACAACTGCCACAAAGGGGATTTCCCCTCTTTTTCCTTTCACTTTCTGTTGTGTCTTTAACCACTTTAAGACCGGGCCTCTTTTATAGATGTGGTGTTTACAAGTTAAAAACGGTTTGTTTTGTTTTTTGCTAGAAAATTACTTAGAACCCCCAAACATTATACATCCTAGAGAATAAAATGGCAGTCTTGCAATACTCTCTGTCACACCGTATTTGCGCAGCGGTCTTACAAGCGCACTTTTTAAAAAAAAAAATACACTTTTTAAATTAAAAAATAAGACAACAGTAAAGTTAGCCCAATTTTTTTTACACTGTGAAAGATAATGTTACGCCAAGTAAACTGATACCCAACATGTCACACTTCAAAATTGTGCCCGCTCGTGGAATGGCGACAAACTTTTACCCTTAAAAATCTCCATAGGGGACATGGTTGCATTTTTTGTGCTACAGAGGAAGTCTAGGGCTAGAATTATTGCACTCGCTCTACCGATCGCAGCAATACCTCACATGTGTGGTTTGAACACCGTTTTCATATGCGGGTGCTACTCAGGTATGCTTTCGCTTCTACACGTGAGCTCGGCGGGACGGGGCGCGTTTAAAAAATAATAATTTTTCTTCTTTATTTTGTCTTTTACTTTTTATTTTTACACTGTTTAAAAAAAAAAAAAAATCTGTCACTTTTATTCCTATTACAAGGAATGTAAACATCCCTTGTAATAGAAAAAAAGCATGACAGGACCTCTTAAATATGAGATCTGGGGTCAAAAAGACCTCAGATCTCATATTTACACTAAAATGCAATAAAAAAAAAAGTGGAAGAAAATCTTCCTATTGATACACAGTAAACGAATCATGTTTAAATCATTCCCTATTTTATCTAAAACTATAAAGAAAATGTTTTACTTTAGATATAGAATAAAAAAGATAGGGGAAAAAACATGAATTATGATGTGTATCTACTTAAAGTGGTGTTGCCACCAAAAAATTAAAAGCTGCTTAAAATTCGTAAAAAATAAAATAAAATAAATAATTGTCAAAAAAAAATTTTTTTACTCACCTCTAAATACCGGTTGCTAGGGGGTCCCTCGTAATCTGCCTTCTTCATTGCCCGGGCTGGTGACATTACTTCCCCTCGCGCCGCACATTCACCTGGGACCTGTCATGTGTCCCAGGTGACTGTACGGCGTATCACGGCGCCCTGCGCCGCTCGCGCATGCGCAGTGGGTGCCCGGCTGTGAAGCCACAGCCGGGTGCCCACAGTATGCATGACGGCGCCGCGAGCGGAGCGGGGAGCGAGGGGGGGGCTTCGTTCCCCCGCATCGCTGGACCCTGGGGCAGGTAAGTGTACGATTATTAAAAGCCAGCAGCTGCAGTATTTGTAGCTGCTGACTTTAAATTTTTTTTTTTTTAGGGGGTACCCCACTTTAAGTGAACTGACTGTACAGCCTGACAAATCACAAATCACGTACTGGGATCATTAGCCCTGATGCTAAATGACATGGTCCTAGTGAACTTCACTGCACTGTGTGAAGTACTGACACTGCATGTTGGCATTCTTCAGTCAGGTGGTAAATAATATACACATCCTGTCACTGAACATATTTTATACATGTATAATTATAATATTTGTGTGTTTATTTTCACCTGTTTGGATGTTTCTGAATTATCATACAAAGCGTCGCAGCTGCATTCTGGTGATGGGTTGTATGTTTCTTTTCGTGATTCTAATTCTTTCTCAAGAGTTTCATGCTCTATGCTCATTCTCTGTCTCTATGAGTAAAGCAATTATTATTTACTACTTACATTTATATTAAGTCGCAGTGCTTACAGAATAAAAAAAACACAGCAAATAAAAAAATAATAATATAGCATATACTGTACAATTGCTACACAGGCCATATTCTAATGACATTTTTATTAAAGAGGACATTTCTTAATCTCCAGCTCTGTCGTGTTCTGTAAAATTCATTGCAATACGGCAACCTGGAGGCGTTCTATACAATGACGGTGTACGGAACGCCCCCCTCCAGAAATGTAATTTCCTGTTTGTGTGTTTGGCTCATTGATTTTCTCAGAAGCCTGCACTGAGATACAAGTTGGATTTCAGGCATCACCTGCAACATAAATGTCATCTTTGGTGAAAACCCAAAGGGTTGATCACATCTAAAGGGATTTCGACCCTGCAAATTTCCTCATTTGACCTAGGCAAGTGCATCAATTGATTGATAATGAAGGTCACACCCCTTTCAGATTCACTTTGTACACCGACACAGACAAGCACCTATTTCTGCAGAGCAACAAAAAGTAGGGATCTGCAACAAAGTTTGTTAAAATCCTTGCAGTGTAAATTGATCACTCAGAGGGGATTATTTTTGTCTCAACAAAGTGGAGTTACTCTTTAAAGCAGTGGTCTCCAAACTGAAGCCCTTTGCTAGCCTTTTCTGGCCCTTGGGGCACTATTCCTCCCAATTATATGAGATACTATTCCTCCCACTGACACTTACTTTGGGGCACTATTTCTCCCATTATTAGCAATGATGTGGCACTATTGCTTCCACTAATACCAGTGATGGGGCACTATTCCTCCCACTGACACCTACTATGGGGCACCGTTTCTTCCAATGATGAGAACTATTCCTCCCACTAATACCAATGATGGGGCCCTATTCCTCCTGCTAATACCAATGATGGGGCACTTTTCCTTCCACTAATAACAGTGATGGGGCCCTATTCCTCCCACTAATACCAATGATGGGAACTATTCTTCCTGCTAATACCAGTGATGGTGCACTATTCCTCCCATTTATACCAATGATGAGAACTATTCCTCCCACTAATATCAATGATAGGGCACTATTCCTCCTCCTGCTGACCACCAACCCTGCAGCCATGTTTATTATCACTAATACTGGGAGCAGAACATTTTCTACCCCCACTGGCCACAATCTGGACTCCCTATAGTCTGAGGGACACTTTGTCGGAAAAGTTTGGAGACCGCTGCTTTAAAGCATACACTTTCTATGTAGTCAGAAGTAATTCAGCTTGGTGCCTCAGTGCTGCAAGGACACAAGTCGTTGCTTACTACAAACTTAACACCAACTAATAAGTATCTCTGTCTAACAAGGTTTTGTCAGAAACAACTTGGAAAAAATGCCTTAACAATTTGGTAACCCATCACAACCCTAAACATATCAAAAATCACTGGAGCAAAGCAGGCATCACAAATATGCACTAATATCATGTGTGCACTTAAAGAGTATCCCCTAAACTCAGGTGCAAACTCTTTAAAAAACTTTAGCTTCAGGGCTCCTGCAATACTATTAATTCAACAGTCCATTGCAATACTGGCAACTCAGCAGTCCATGCAAGAACAGTCATTGCATTGTGGAATGCCAGGATGAAAGACCAGATCCAGTGACTTGGCGTCTTCATAATCACATATAAAAGGTAGAGTAGGTACATGCGCCTCTTGGGATATCAACTGTATCTGGTGCAAACATTTCAGGAAATTTTTATAAAGTTATTTTGGTAGGAATGTAAATGGAGCAATGGCTGGCTGTGGAGGGGTGAAAAGGTAAATATCAGTGACTGGGGAGCTTCACACAATGTCATTTTATCCCGAATTGGCCAGATGGCATTGTTTCTTTAACGTTTCTTTAGTGTTTCTGTTTCAGTTTTGGGATTTATTCAAGATTAAGATTATAGTGTTAGGTTTATGATAAAGGTGACTTATTTATTTAGTGTTAGATTTTTGGGTGTGATAAATTAGTTGAAGCTGGAACCGATGTGGCCAAAACAAACCCCCTAATTTTACTACCGGTATGCCAAATATTCAAGCACAGCTGTGTGATTCCTGCTTTTTTGGGGAAATGCTGCATATTGCTCACGCTAAGAAAATCCAATGTATGTTCTGCAAGTTGTATTATTTTAAAGTAAGTATTTACCTGCTCTTTCCACATCTGCAAAGTCTTCTCATGCTCGCTTTGAAGAGCAAGGAACTTTCCCTCATTTTCTGTTGCATTTGCCCTTTGAAGCTCATTATCTCTCTCAAGGGTCTGCAATAAAATTAATTATCCAAAAAATAATCAATACCACATTAATGAATTTTGATGTGTTTTATGTAGCTTGGACCTTTGTTTCGAACATGCTAGAAGTGCCACACAGATCAGTGGTAATGTGCTATCAACAATAATTTTCATAAATTAACAGAAAGGTGCTTATAGTTTAGCTAACAGGAAAACAGTGGGAGTTTGGAGAGAAGAAATGGCAATAAAAGGATATAAAAACACTTGCCATTACTCAGATTCACTGCATGAGTTTTAATATGCAAGAGAGAAAAATAAAATAATAATATGAAGTGCAGAGCTGAGAATTCTAAAGTGTAGCACCGTGCAATAATGGTCGCACATAATATAAAAGAATGGCTAATAACAGAGATTATATCAGTGTACTTATTAATGGAATGCAGAGCATAATAGCCATTTGACCTGTCTGCATAATGAAACATCCATGTTCACATGTCCTATTTACATTTACATCCTCAAACATATGGAACGCAAGACACACTTCAAAAGTGAATTCAGAGCAGTGAATATGATGGCTTTAGCACTGCCAAATACATAGACTTTCTTTCTGCATTCACTCAATGCTAGCATCGCTGTCATTTTGATGAATTGAGGTGATTCTACATGAATCAACAGTAACAGTTCACACACAATTCAGGTTCTTCTGGAATTTTCAGTTTAATCATATTTTTTTTTTCTCGGCTGTAAGGATAAAAGGCTTTGCCTCTATGACAATGAACTGATTCCAGCCTCTTCAAGATGTAAACACAAGCTCGAGCGGACAATGGCTGTCAATGTAAGAAGCACTGGATCAATTATATTTATGAGCCGTTGCTTTTATTTTTTTGGATTCACATCAGAGCGCCTAGTCAAGGATGAAATTATAAAATGTAACAGAATTCCACTCGGCTTCAGCTTTTGACTGAAAATTATGGAGGACCTTTCTTGAGTTAAATAAAACTGGTTTCACTAAGTTCTTATTTTACACACAAGGTTGATTTATGGGAGAATTAAATGCTTGATAAAAAGAAATCACTAAACCTCCCCATTTGGTGACTAGTTATTTTGTCTTACTGTTTTTAAAGCTTACACATCTACACATGCCATAGCTTCTATACTTTGCAATGATCAGAGTTAAACAGGCCTCAATAGAGGGGGGAACATGAGGAGACCGAGGCCCAGTGATGACATGGATGCCTATCCTGTACTGTGATTCTGCCAGATAACAGTCCCAATGAGCTTTTTCTGACATTCCAGCAGCCATTTTATTTAAGTTCATGTTAGAAAAAATATTTTTTTTTTATATTGCTGGTGTATGGACATTTTAACATTTTTGTTGCCTAAATAGATGTGCTAGGCCTATTAATATTCCATGGTTTAACTCAATTGTGGGTAAAAAAGCTCACAGAGCAAATTTTTCTTCTCCCATAACCAAATGTTTGTCTCTGTAAAATACTGTAAAATAAAAATAGAGGTTATAGTTACCTGCACAGAGCTGTCCCCCGCTAGTGCTGGCCGCTCCTTCTTTCTCTGAGTGCCACCTTAGCAAGCCGGTGGCTAAGGAGACATCAGTGTTTGTGCACACTACTTAGCTGGGATTTGTGCCTCCATAGAAAAACACAACACTGGAGTTAGACAGAAGTAAGAGGAGCAGCTGCAGCCAGGACAGCGCTGGAACGATGACAGGAGTAAGGTAAGTGTGTAGGGATGGGGTGGGTAGGATTGGTAGTGGGGTGTTTTTTAACTTAATGCAGAGAATGCATTAAGGTAAAAAATAACATTTAGACTTTATTATGGCTCATACTAACAACAAACCGTTTTAATATTTTTTTTTGGTTCTTTTTCCTTTTAGTTAGGCAAACATATGATATAAAATGCGAGTATTACGCAGTCTTTTATCAAGCCAGCAGGTGGAGCTTTAGCCACCTTTTCACATGCTTTCCACTGTTTCTTTACCTCCTGTTTTGTAAAAAACTGTTGTTTACAGAGCTCAGTATCTGACGCTGAATTTTAAACACAAATAAATGAGTCAGAACAATGACTTCACTTTTATCTGAAGGCACCATCTGAGGTTTCAGTCAGATAAAGCAAGCCTCAAAACAGAGACCTTTTTTGCTCAAAATATAGTGCTATGGGAATCCTTTGTCATTTATTAAATGTTTATTTGTAAAACAACTATTGGATGTTTTTAAACAATTTTATATTTAACGTTTTTAAACTTAAAGTGGTTGTAAACCCTTACAAACCACTTTGACCTACAGGTAAGCCTAGATTAAGGCTTACCTGTAGGTCCAAGCAATATCTCCTAAACCTATATGGTTTAGGAGATATTTGCCCGAAAACGGGCACCGCTGTCTACGGCGCATGCGCCGTAGACAGCGGGGCGCAGGCGCACTGACCGTGGCATTCTCAGCGACGGAGCTGCCGCGCGTGTCGGCTCCCGTGCGCATGCGTGACATCATGCGTGACGCATGAGTGACATCATCGCGGCTTCGCCGAATGACAGCGGCGGAGCTGCGAGACCCCACCAACAAGATGGATGCGGCAGACTACAGGGGACAGCGGCGACTTCGCTGGCTCCTGTGTCAGGTAAGTGACACATAATGGGCTACTATGCGATGCATAGTAGTCCATTATGCTTTGCCTTTGCAGGGAATGAAAGAGGAAGTAAACTCATCAGGGTTTACTTCCTCTTTAAAAGCTTTAAAAACGGATCCCAAACCATTGTAGTTTTCCTTTGAAGGAAATGTATAGTACATTTTCTATGAGCACATCATTTATTTGTTGCGCAGTGTTTACCTTAAAGGCAGGGCAAAAGAAAAGGGTAATTCAACCTATTGCTGACTCTGTAACACATATATGTGGCTGCAAAAAAAAAAGTGGGCTTTAACGCCCAGCCACTACACATATGCATTCATGGAAGCCAGAGGTTGCAAAGTTTCATATTAGGAGCCAGCAGGATGGGCTCTAAAATGTGTGACTGTTGTGAGAGCCAATCAGAGAGGTCACATGAAACAGAAGCCATTCCACTTCCTGGGCTTTAAGGCCCACTTGAAATGGCCTTAGGAAGATGGCGTTAAGAGGGTAAAGTCTTTCCTCCTCAGTAGTATATATCCGGCTCGAAAGGCAGTGTACAGAGGTCATTCGTTTGTAGAGCAGTGTACATGGGTCATTAGGGCAGATGACAGGGTATCAGAAGGGCAGTTTACAGGGATCAACAGGGTAAAGGATGAGAAGTCAGCAGGAGAGTGTATAGGGGGCCAGCAAGGCCGAGCACAGGGGTCAGCAGAGCCGAGGATAGAGGACAGTAAAGCTAAGGACAGGGGTCACTGCTGGCAGTGCAGAAAACAGTGGTCGCTGCTGGCAGTGCAGAAAACAGTGGTCAATGCTGGCAGGCCAGAGGACAGGGGTCGCTACTGGCAGGCCAGAGAACAGGGGTCCATTGCTGGCAGGGCAGAGGACAGGGGTCACTGCTGGCAGGGCAGAGGAGAGGGGTCACTGCTGACAGGGCACTCAGCAGAGCTCCTTCTCCCATCCCTTCACTGCACACAGCCTAGGCACAGGCAGCAGAGTTCCTCCTCCCCACACAACTGAGATCAGATTCCCTTACACACAGCCATGATCTGCACAGTGTGTAGCTGATTATTGCAGCTGCACTGCCATTCTGACCAAGGAATTTCATAGGTCAGAACTGCAACATAGCAGCCTGCTACACACTGTGCAGATTGTGTCTGTGGGTAAGGGAATGTCTTAGTCTAAAGACTAAGTTTTAAAACATTTTGCAAGACAGTATCACAAAATTAAAGCCTTGTTTGTCCTTAAAAACAAGATATGTTGTATTACTTTGTTATCCTAAGTATTTAAACAGTTATTGCTGGATGAACAGGTCCATTGCAGAAATGTAAAAATTGCTCTGGTCCATTGGTATACCAGTGTAACCAAGTGTGAGAGTTGAAGTGGTGAAAATAAATAAAAACTGGCAATGTTACCCTTTTTTTTAGGACAATATTAGAACATGAATAAATCATGTCACCTTATATTCCTCCTTGAGTGCTGTCAACTGTTTTTCCAAATTATTGATGGTTTCAGTATGTCGCTGGATTAATTTGACCATACCACTAAAAGATTTCACATCCTCCTAACAGAGAAATAAAAGAGTTTGCACATGATTAATATATATATATATATATATATAAAAAATACCAATGTTTAATGTAAGTGCTTACAAGAAAAAAAATCACTGAAATGTTTTTGAAGGTGCAAAAAAACATTCTGCTTTAGACGAAGAATACACAGGCAGCAATAAATCTCACAATCTATAAAAATTGCATCACATGACTGTAGCTCATGGCATCTTTCTGCACATGCAGCAGTTATATGCGGTTAGGGGCAGATAATCTGTGTACAGGTTTGAATGGGGCCTTAAATTGGTGTCAGCAGCATAGGTTTAACCATGGGAAGATTCCCCCTCACCTTCTGTTGTAGTGATAAAATTTTTTGGCTATCTTATCACTTTTTTTTTATCAGAAAACAATAGTCACAGCACTCATGGTGTGAGTTTATCACAGCAATAAAAACCTGACCTACAGTACATTCTAACACTTTCACATTCTAAAAAAAATAAGAATTTTACTTACCTGTAAAGTCTTTATCTTGGAGTACAGTACAGGACTTGAATTTAAATGCAGGTGATTGGCCAAAAACTAACTAGGATCATCCCAAGTTCACACTCATATAACCTGTTTTGGAAATTTTTATTATATGGATGGTGTTTTATAGATTGTCATCTGTCTCCCTGTGTCCGATTTAACTAAGGAGTGCTCTAGCAGAGCGCACTTGGGTTGAATCGGGACCAGCGGTAAAACCGTCAGTATGAAAACCTTCTCATGGGCTTGGAGACGTGTTCTCTGTGTGTGTGGGCCTTTGCCGGTTTGTAAGTATCAAGCGCAATGTGCTGGACTTCTTGCATTCAAATGTCTATGCACATTAGAGAAGCAAAGTCCGCATAATGAGAGATTTTATCTCTGTGTGGCTATGCTATCCCTTTGGATACATATCTGCTTTATAAGAGGACATAGATGTCTACCTTGTTAATATACTTGTACCATATATTGACAACACCCTTAGCAATGTCCCCACAGATCTTCTCAAGCCTGTAAGAACAAGTAGAATGATCTTACTAGATACTGGTTACTCTGAGCAGTGTTGCGTTGGATCCAACAAGGATGATGGATGTGCATGCATTAGGCTGGGTGGAGGGGGCAGTGTACATGCCTCCAGTGGATGAGACATAAGGATGCCCTCCCCTTTAGTGTAATTTCCTGTGATGTCGTTTTGCATGGATGAAACGATTGGCTGTTGGGGCCATGAGTTTCTGTGTTATCATATCCTTATTTGGTCATATCTTGTGTTGCGGTCACATGCTGTTTGTAACTTCCTGTTTGTGAATAAAAAGCCAAGAGGTTCTCTGCCCGGCAGAGCAGATGAAGGAACGATGGAACTGAGATGGTGGTGATGTATGTTTACTGGGGACCAGGGAAGACATGGGTTATTCAGGGATGCATAAAACCATTATGGCGAAGGGGCGCGTGTTAGCGCAGGTGAGATTAGTTATGTATAGCCAATCTCTCCACCACAGATGGCGAGCCAGGTAGGAGTGAACAGAACCTCCTGTACAATCGGATCATTAAGCTGCGTGATGTGTTAGATTTGCAAAAGAACACATTTTTCATCTTTTGGTATAATGCTGGAATTTTGAGCACGTCTGTTGTGTGTGTGTGTGTGTGTGTGTGTGTGTGTGTGTGTGTTTGACTGATGCTGTGTAACAACTTTGTGATGCATATGTCATCCTTGTGACTGAAGTTTTCACAAGGTAGCCAGTGAATAGGAAGCAGGGAAATAGAAATTCATTTCTTTACGTGTTTTGAATGACAGATTGGATCCAGAGGTCTGGAATGCCTCGCAGCCATACAGGTGCAAACAGATGTTTTCCCCGACTCCGAGGAGTGGCAGCACT
Source organism: Lithobates pipiens (assembly GCF_037356315.1). NCBI lineage: Eukaryota > Metazoa > Chordata > Amphibia > Anura > Ranidae > Lithobates > Lithobates pipiens. Next base: position 209,176,434 of record NW_027507686.1, read on the forward strand.
ACTTAATTGAGAAGAGGGCTTCTGGGCAAGCTTGGTGTACATAGAACTCCAGGGCTTGCAACAAAAGGAAGTGCGAAGCCTTGATGTTAAGGCTAATGCCTGGAGACAATGAAAATACCCCTTTCACTGAGCAGAAGTAGTAGCCATAGAGGTAGGAGACCTGGGAGAGATTTATTAAAATAGGTGCATGCAAAATCTGGTGCATCTTTGCATGGAAACCAATCAGCCTCCAGGTTTTTTTTCACTGTCAAAGCTTAATTGAACAAGCTGAAGTTAGAAGCTGACTGGCTACCATGCACATCTGCACCAGAAGTTTTTTAAGTGCACCCTTAGGCTTTTTCTTGGAGTACCTTTCTACCAGCGACTTACTTGATAAATTTATCAATAAATTCTCCAAACGCATTACGATTTCTAAAGGAAAAGGCTGCCTGGAATGCATCAGATGGGAGGCATAATGCATCAGATGGGAGGCATTTACCCCATCCTCCCAAAAAAATGCCAGATTTAAATTACTTACACTAAAAAACATTAGAAGCAGATTTAATATGGGCACCAATTAAAGTGAATAACTCTCCATTCCTCTGCCAATAAAACTGCATAGTGTGCGAAGCCTTGCGGTTGATCTCACTGATAGTCAGGAACTGGTGTTAACATACAGGGTAATCCTGTCTTCCCTTATCCACAAAACTAGGCCAACTAGGGGTCCAATCTCTACTCTTCACAGTTGGCATACCCCCAAAGGGCACTTCAGGATCTGGGATCTGGGAACCATATCACCACGCGGTTAACTACACACATTACACTACAAGCCAAGGGGAATGCCTAACTCAAGCTCTAGTGTTGTAAGCACACATAACAGTCCAGCCCCACACAGTGGGGTCAAGGTACCAAGAGATTACGAGCTGGAAACTGCTAGAAAACTATTCAATGAGCCGTCAGATCTTGATAGACGTGTCAGAAGAAAATAATAATTAAAAAACTGGAGTCTCTTGGAGTGGGAGAGGTTATATGACTGATAGGGTCCAGATCTGAACCTGCGACCTCTGGGATATTGTGGTGTCTGGCTGTCGTGTTTCCTTTTTTGCCACCTGAGAAGATGGACAGCTCCCTATGTGACAATCTTGCCTTGTTTCATTTTTTATGAACCTTGAACTCTTTGCCCCTCCCAAGAACTTCCTGATTTAAGCCATATCTCTGCACCTCCTGTTTGCCAGATTATTGTGCTCTCTCCAGCTAATATCTTGCTCCTTTGCATACAGTGCCTTGAAAAAGAATTCATACCCCTTGAAATGTTCCACATTTTGTGATGTTAAAACCAAAAATGTTACTGTATTTTATTAGGATTTTATGTGATAGACCAACTGTCAGGGAAGACATGCAGACTACAGCTGCCAGGCGCATACCTGTGTGCAGGTGCCAACCAAGAGCACCCCCAGAAAGGCCACTGGCGCATCTGTAAACGCGCATGCACGACAGGGCGTGCATGCGTGCTCCTGTGTCACGATCATTACACCATCCCGACCGTACATAGGAGACTTACCCGCAGGTTTCCTGTACAAGAGGATCGTCGGTGCCCTCGGACATGGGTTGGCGCTAACGAACGCACGCGAGTGCATGTAGTCCCTAACAGGCGCACGCGGGTGCGCGTTGACACGAGCGGGTGCGCGACGAGCCGAACGGGCGTACGCGGGTACGCGGGGTCACGAACGGGAGCACGGTTATCCGCGGGGGTACGCAAACGTACCGTGCGACCGTTCTTGGCGCCCAACAAGCTATTTAAGGAATCAGCTCCTGTTCCCCAGTGCTGTCCTTTCTACAGCGTTCCTGTGACTTCTGCTGCCAGTTCCTGTGTGTTCCTGATACTGTACCCGGCCTGTTCCTTGACCTTGCTTGTTTGCCGCCTGCCTCCGACCCTTTTCCTGATTGACCTCGCTTCTGCCTTCTGCTCTGTACCTCTGCTGCCCGATAGTTGCCGACCCGGCTCGCCTCTGACCACGCCTGCCTACCCACCTGAACTTCAGCACCAACTTCTCCTGTGGTTCCTGCCTGACTACCTGTGCCAGCTGTTTCTGCAGTTCCTGTCCGGCTTCCAGCGCTGGTTGCACCTGCCGTTCCAGTCAGCTACCTGTTCCCGCTGTGCCTGCTATCAGCTACCCTTCATCCTCTGCCTGACCTCCTGCACCAGCTGGTGGTATCTCCGTTGCTGCTACCCGGCCTGGCACTTGTGTCCTCCGGACTCCTGAATCCCTGTTTCCACCTCCAGGGGCTCTCGAGCCGGAGGCTTACGAGGCGCCGCTCCCTGCACGTTTGGGCTCTCCAACCAGGTACGTGACAACCTGTCATCAGAAGTAATGCCAGTTAGTCTATTTAAACTGAGCTTCAAGATTGACAAGTTGCTGCTTGGTCTACAGCGTTACCTGAATCACTGATTCCTATGTGTATAACTTCTGATACCGATCCGGCTTGTTTCTGACTACCTCTGCCTGCCTCCTGCCCTGATCTCTGGCTTCCCATGGACTGATCTCTATCTCCAGTTCCTGTTACATGCATCTGTTACCGAACCTGCCTGTGACGTGACTACGCCTCTGCCTGCGGTTTATGCCTGATCTGTTCGTCTATTGCCGAAGCCTGCCCGTGACCCGACTACGCACCTGCCTGCTGCCTCTGCCTGACCTGCCCATCTGTTGCCAACCCAACCCGTCTGACCCTGCTCCTTGCCGCCCAGCCTGCTTCAAGCTCTGGTTTCCAGTGATGCACCCCTGTCTGTCTTCTGCCAAGTCTGCCAGCCATCTGCCATTTCTCCAGCCTGCTACCTGCTGTGTTCCAGCTTGCTGTTCGTGAGTTCCTGGCCTCTACTGGTACAGACTTCTGGACTGATCATAGGCACTCTTACCCCGCCGCGCTCTTGAGCCTGCTATCCCACTATTAGCGGCTCACAAACCAGACCCTACGAGAGGCCTTCCTCCACACATCAGGCTCACCCACCAGGTACGTGACACCAACACAAAGTGGCACATAATTGTGAAGTGGAAGGAAAATTATAACTGGCTTTCGAAATTCTTTTACAAATAAATATCTAAAAAGTGTGATGTGCATTTGTATTCAGCCCCCTTTACTCTGAGTGGAACCAATTGCCTTCAGAAGTCACCTATTTAGTAAAAAGAGTCCACCTGGTGTAATTTAATCTCAGTATAAATACTGCTGTTCTGTGAAGCCCTCAGAGGTTTGTTTGCGAACTTTAGTGAAAAAAGAGCATAATGAAAGCCAAGGAACTCATAAGATAGGCTAGGGATAAATTTGTGGAGAAGTTTAAAGCAGGGTTAAAAATCCCAAGCTTTGAACTTGTCACAGAACACTGTTCAAGCCATCATCCAAAAACAGAAAGTGTATGGCACAACTCCAAACCTATCAAGACATGGTCATCCACCTAAACTGACAGGCCAGGCAAGGAGAGCATTAATTAGAGAAGCAGCCAGTAGGCCCATGGTAACTCTGGAGGAGCTGCAGGAATCCACAGTTCAGGTGGGAGATCCTGTCCACCGGACAACTATTAGTCATGCACTCCACAAATCTGGCCTTTATGGAAGAGTGGCAAGAAGAAAGCCATTGTTGAAAGAAAGCCATAAGTTGTCCTGTTTGCAGTTAGCAAGAAGCCATGTGGTGAACACAGCAAACATGTGAAAGAAGGTTTTCTGGTCAGATGAGACTAAAATTCAAATTTTTGGCCTAAAAGCAAAACGTTACAGTATATGTGGGGGAAAACTAATACTGCACATCAGGGGCGGACTGACCAGGTCATTAGGGGCCCGGTCTCGGCCACTTGAAGCGGCTGTGCCCGTATCACATGCCGCGATCATGCCAATTACAATACGGCGCGCTGCTCCCCGCCGGCCCCTCCTTCCCTCCCGTCCGTCCCAGGTGATGTCACAACGCATACAGTACAAGCACCTGGGACGGACGGGCGGGAGGGAAGGAGGGGCCGGCGGGGAGCAGCGCGGAGTTAGCCGTATTGTAATCGGCATGAGATACGGGCACAGCAGAAGAGTGCAGGGGCCGGCGGGAAGCTGCGCCGTTAAAAGTATTATCGGCATCCGCCGGTAAGTGAAGCCTGGGCCTGCCACAAGTGATGGGGGGGTGGCGGTACAGATGCATGGGGCCCTGGATCCCCCCAACCCAGTGTCCCCCCTGTGTGTGTGTCCCCCCTGTGTGTGTGTGTGTGTCCCCCCCGTGTGCGTGTCCTCCCCGTGTGTGTGTCCTCCCCTGTGTGTGTGTCCTCCCCTGTGTGTGTCCCCCTGTGCCCTCCCATGTGTGTGTGTCCCCGTATGTGTGTGAGTGTTCCCGTATGTGTGTGAGTGTCCCCGTATGTGTGTGTGTGTGTAAGTGTCCCCGTATGTGTGTGTGTGTGAGTGTCCCCGTATGTGTGTGTGTGTGTGTGAGTGTCCCCGTATGTGTGTGTGAGTGTGAGTGTCCCCGTATGTGTGTGTGTGAGTGTCCCCGTGTGTGTGTGTGTGAGTGTCCCCGTATGTGTGTGAGTGTTCCTGTATGTGTGTGAGTGTGTGTGTGTGTTTGAGAGAGTGTGTCCTCCTGTGTGTGTCCCCCCTGTGTGAGTGTTCCCCCCCTGTGTGAGTGCCCCCCCCTGTGTGTGTGAGTGTATCCCCCCCCCGTGTGTGTGTGAGAGTGTGTCCCCCCGTGTGTGAGAGTGTCCCCCCCCGTGTGTGTGTGTGTGTGAGAGTGTGTCCCCCCATGTGTGTGTGTGTGTGTGAGAGTGTATCCCCCTGTGTGTGTGTGTGTGTGAGTGTATCCCCCTGTGTGTGTGTGTGTGTGTGTCCCTGTGTGTGTGTTTGAGAGAGTGTGTCCTCCTGTGTGTGGTGTGTGAGTGTGTGTCCCCCCTGTGTGAGTGTCCCCTCCCTGTGTGAGTGCCCCCCCCTTGTGTGTGTGTGAGTGTATCCCCCCGTGTGTGTGTGTGTGTGTGTGTGTGTGTGTGTGTGTGTGAGTGTGTCCCCCCGTGTGTGTGTGTGAGAGTGTGTCCCCCCGTGCGTGTGTTTGTGAGAGTGTGTCCCCCTGTGTGTGTGTGTGAGAGTGTGCCCCCCTGTGTGAGTGTGTGTGAGTGTATCCCCCTGTGTGTGTCCCCTCCCGTGTGTGGTGTGTGTGTGAGTGTCCCCGTGTGTGTGTCTCCCTGTGTGAGAGTGTGTCCCCCTGTGTGTGGTGTGTGAGTGTCCACCTGTGTGTGTGTGTGTGTGTGTGTGTGTGTGTCTCCCTGTGTTTGTGTGAGTGCGTGTGCGTTCTCCCTCCAGTTTCCCCCTGTGTGCTCCCCCCTTGTCTCCCTGGCAAGGTGTGGCGCCAAAGGGGCCCCATGAGCTTCTATTGCCCGGGGGCCCCATTAGTTGTCAGTCCGCCCCTGCTGCACATCAACCTGAACACCCATCCCCACCATCAAACATGGTGGTGGTAGCATCATGTTGTGGGCATGCTTCTCTTCAGCAGGCAAAGGGAAGCTGTTCAGAGTGGATGGGATGGTGGATGAAGCCAAATACAGGGCAATCTTGGAAATTAAGAATAAGGCAGAGGTTCACCTTCCAGCAGGACAATGACCCTAAACATACAGCCATAGATACATTGGGATGGTTTACATCAAAGCATATTCATGTGCTAGAATGGCCCAGTCAAAGTCTAGACCTAAATCGAATTGAGAATCTGTGGTAAGACTTGAAGATTGCTGTTCACAGATGCGCTCCATCAAATCTGACAGAGCTTGAGCTATTTTTCAAAAAAGAATGGGCAAAAATGTCACGCTTTAGAAGTGCAAAGCTGGTAGAGACCAGGGACGTGCAGTGAGGGAAGGCAGGTGAGTCAGAGCCATGAAAATTATAAATAATATTTCGAGGGTTGTAGCTTGGTGACCTGAGGTCACAGAGACCCCAAATTTGGGGAGTAGGTAGCCTAATGCCGTGTACACACGATCGGACATTCTGACAACAAAACCGTGGATTTTTTTTCTAATGGATGTTGGCTCAAACTTGTCTTGCATACACACGGTCACACAAATGTTGTCAGAAATTCCAAACGTCAAGAACGCGGTGGCGTACAAGACGAACGACGAGCCGAGAAAAATTAAGTTCAATAGCCAGTGTGGCTCTTCTGCTTGATTCCGAGCATGTGTAGAATTTTGTGCGTCGGAATTGTGTACACACTGTGAGGGGTTAGCTCGGCAGCGGGTGTGTGTGACCCCCTGGATGGGTTCACAACACAAAATCAGGCACAGCAGACAGCGTTGTAGGTGCCAAAAAAAAAAAAGATGCGGTTTATTTATGCTACATGCAGTGAAACATATAACAGCCAAACAAAAATAAAACATGAAAATAAATCCTGGTCAGCTTGACCTCTAATTACACACTTAGATTCCCTATCCAACAACTGAGTGCAGCCTTGTGCTGCACCAGTCCCTGTCTCTGTTGTAGAGGTTTGCCACACAGGCGTTAACTCACCGCACAGAACAGGTGTCACACTCCCCAGTCTATACAACACAAAACTGGTTCCAGGATGGAGCATCTCCCTAAGCATTCTGTTTTTTTTTGTAGAGGTCTTAATGAGCCCACTTACTTCAGCTGGGCTCATTAACTCTTCCCCTCTAATTGTAAAAGTCTGCATAAAGCCTGAATCTAGGGCACACATATTTCCCATCCTGGATACAACCAGGTGACTTTACCTGCGTGCTGCCACAACACGTTCAGAATTTCCGACAACAAGTTTGGTTGTCAGAAAATTTGAGAACAAGCTCTCAAACATTCGTTGTCGGAAATTCCAACAGCAAATGTCCGATGGAGCATACACACGGTCGGATTTTCCGACAACAAGCTCACATTGAACATTTGTTGACAGAAATTCCGACCATGTGTATGCGGCATAAGTCCTACTCCACCACTGGTAAAACATTTGGGGCTCCTATGACCAATGGTTCCAAGAGATATGGGGCTCCTTGCCCAGCCTGTCAGAAGCTACACACAGAGTGGCCAGTTCAAATAAAAGCTGGCACACTCTGCAGCAGACAGAGAGACTGAGCTCACAGTGCCTCTCCTCATTTCTTGTCAGAGGCACTGAGCTCAATGGACAGCTTGGAGTCTTGGACCAATGGTAAAGTACCATCAGCCCCAACTGTCCAATAAAAGTGCTGCAGTGGAGGCATGCCATAGAAGGGGCAAATGCTTCTATGGCATGCTAAAGACTGTAATCAACGCAAAATGTGGTCCAACAACATAGTGACAAGGGGTGATCCTTTTTCCAACTCACTAATTCTATTATTTTTTTTTTTCTCACATGTTATTATATCTTTCACTTGGATGTTATAAGTTGCATTAGTAAATACAGCTAGATAAAATAAACTGAGTCTGCCTTCATTTCAGGCTGCAAAGCAACAGAATGTGATTATTTTAAAGAGGGGTTAAATCCTTTCTATACCCACTTTAACTAAAAAAATTAAAACCTTTGCAACCATGGCTATCATACCATGATCATACAACTGAGTACCATGGTTCTGGGAGTAAGAAGGTACTGAGCAGTGCACATAGAAGATTCTTACAGGAAAGGTAGGACGTATAGCTGAGATCCAGACATTATGAATTTTGACTGGAGTTCTGCCTGAAGAGCTATAGCTGAAATGACAGCCAATATTCCTCCAGCACCCTTGGCAGCCAGAACTGTAATAGATATGAACACCTAGCTAAACTTACTGTCAGGCCAAGCCAGAAAGGAATCTTTTACAAAAGTCACATATAAAAAAATGATCTGTGTAATTCTAATCTTAGACCAAGAATAAGGTACTCAGCCCCCATATCTTGACTAAAATACTGCGTTAAAACAAATAGTTTTTACCATTAGTTGTCACTGGTCAATATATATATATATATATATATATATATATATATATATATATATATATATATATATATACAGTATATATATATATCTCTGATTCCTCCTTTATTGAATTGTATTGCAATTGTACTGTCTGCCATCATGTTGTAAAGTGCTGCACAAACCGTTGGCACTATATAAATCCTGTATAATAATATAATTTAATATATACAGTATATATGTGTGTGTGTGTGTGTGTTTTAACATTTCAGTCCAGCATTACAACAATACGATGGGTTCTTCTCAAGTAACACTTTGCCATATATTACTATATTGTGAATTTTACCTGCTTCTCTTCTTTCAGAGTGTGATTTACTTCCAGAAGCTTTTTCGTTATGTCTTTTTCCTGACAAGAAATAAATGAAACACTACATCACATGAATGTTTTTTTTTTTAAAAAAAAAAAAGGATATTAACAAGAACAAGATATATACACAACAAGGTATATGGTTGATACAGTGGTTCTGTACTGAAAATAAGAGATGGCAGATTTTTCATTATACGTTGCACACGACTTTTCTTTTTTATGCATTGATTTATTTTCTTGTATTAATCTGTCAGATTTGAAATATTTTAATTATATATCAGTTTTATTTGGTAAAACGGCTCTTTTCCAGTCTATGTTCTTATAGAATAAGTGAGCCTGACTAAACTTAGGGGTCCAGAATATGTTAAACATTTCAGACATCCCCAAGATATACTGTCTTCTCTCTACCCTCATATACCCCTCGGCTCATCCTCTTAGTTTATCCACTGCATTGGAAGGAAATGTGGCATAGGAGGGATGCTGTCATGAGAGTTCTACAAGACCTACCATTGTTGACCTGCTTTTGGATATACTAGCTGCCTTCCAAAACAAGTATGCAGATAAGGAAAGTCTCCATACTAGTTTCAGGTCAGGAACGCAACAGACAAGCAACTGGCATTTAAAGAAGGAGGTGTTCGAAATACAGTGATTACACCAAAGAGCTCTTCGGTGCTTAAAGTGTGTGGCAGCAGGCAGGTAAAATCACCTGGTTGTATCCAGGATGGAAAATATGTATGCCCTAGATTCAGGCTTTATGCGGACTTGTACAACTAGAGGGGAGTGCTGGGAGTCCTATAGGGGAAGAGTTAATGAGCCCAGCTGAAGTAAGTGGGCTCATTAAGGCCTCTACAAAAAACCCCAGCATGCTTAGGGAGAGGCTCCATCCTGGAACCAGTTTTGTGTTTGTATAGACTGGGGAGTGTGACACCTGTTCTGTCTGGTGAGTTAACGCCTGTGTGGCAAACCTCTACAACAGAGACAGGGACTGGTGCAGCACAAGGCTGCACTCAGTTGTTAGACAGGGAATCTATGTGTGTAATTAGATGTCAAGCTGACCAGGATTTATTTTCATGTTTTTGTTTCATTTTTTGGCTGTTATGTTTTTCACTGCATGTAGCATAAATAAACCGCACCTTTTGTTGTTTCCACCTACAACGCTGTCTGCTGTGCCTGATTTTGTGTTGTGAACCCATCCAGGGGGGTCACACACACCCACTGCCGAGCTAACCCCTCACAGTTGGTGGAGAATGCGGGCAGTTTTTTTTTAAGGCCAGCATGGAGGAGATACTGAAACAGCTGGCTCTAGCAAATGCAAATCAGCAGCAAACAAATGCGGGTTTACAAAAGAGCCTTGCAGCCCAGCAGCAGACAAATGCAACTTTGCAGCAGAGTCTGGAAGCTCAGCAACAAGCCCAGCAGCAATCTGAAGCCCGCTTCATAGACCTGTTGCAGAAGCAAGAGCAGAGTTTTCAACAGCAAATAGAGACATTAATACAGCAACGTCCGCAGACCAATGAGGCAAGTGGTTACACTAATACCGCATCCTTTGGTGTGAGCCGTTTACTGACAAAAATGACTAGAGAGGATGATCCAGGAGGTGTTTTTGACCACATTTGAAAGGACTGCTGAAAGGGAAAAGTGGCCTAAGGAGCAGTGGACTGGACTGGTGGCCCCTCTGTTAACTGGGGAATCGCAGAAAGCTTATTATGACCTAGAGCCTGACCAAGCAAAAGACTATGTGGTGCTAAAAACAGAAATATTGGCACGGCTGGGCTCAGCGTGTGCATAATTGGACTTTTCAGGTTGGAAAACCCCCCAGGTCTCAAATGTATGATCTCATTCACCTGAGCAGGAAGTGGCTGCAGCCAGAGACTTTGACCGCACCAAACATTGTGGAACGTGTTGTTATGGATTGTTTCCTGAGAGCTCTTCCTACTGCCATCCAAAAATGGGTAAGCCATGGAGACCCAGAAAATGCAGATAAACTTGTGGATCTGGTTGAGAGGTACTTGGCTACAGAGAACCTGACCACCTCTTCCAGGGACTCAGGGACTTTCCACCCTAAGACCAGATCATCCCCAGTGGCGGGTAAGATGACTCCAAGGGGTTAGGGTGGAGAGAGTGAGAGGGTGGGAGTTCTACCTAAGGTCTGGCAGGAGCAGCCCGGGAAGCCCAGGCTAGAGGCAGCAAAAAAGATTATTTGCTACCGCTGCCGGCAAGAGGGACATATTGCAGCCAATTGCCCGGTTGTGAATGAGCCTATGCAATGTGACTTTATAGGGGAGAGACGTCAGTCGCTGTTTGCGACAGTTGCATGCACTGCCATTCAGGGACCTGAGAAACATTTATGTAAAATGTGTATTAATGGTAGAAATGTTGATGTGTTGCTGGATTCAGGTAGCCTGCTAACATTAATAAAAGCTGAATTAGTTACTACAGAGGTCTCTCGGAAGAACAAGGTGGCTGTTATTTGTGTGCATGGGGACACCCGAGAGTATCCTGTAACTTCAGTGTTTTTTGAGACCCCCAAAGGTAACCTCTCTCATCAGGTGGGGTTAGTGTCTCACTTACCACATGATGCTATTGTGGAAAGGGATTTTCCAAAGTTCTGGGAACTCTGGGATTGTCCTGAGCCCCTCACTGGTGCCCCTATAGACCAGGAAGATGACCAGAATTCCTCTAGGAGTGGTGAGGACTCTCCTGAAATTCCCTTGTCAGTATTGGCGGGGGAAACTCGAGAAACTGGGGAGGAGCCAACCTCCTCAGATGAAAACATGCCGTCTGTGGAGTTTTCGGATCTTGAGGTTCACAGGGAAAATTTTGCCACAGAACAGTTAAAAGACCCCACCCTAATAAAGGCACGGGAAAATGTGGTGAAAATATATAGCGAGTTAGTGAACCCAGATAAGATTTGCCCTTACCCGTACTTTACTATGGAAAGGGACGTGCTGTATCAAGTGGCTCAAAGGGCAGAAGAAACCATTGAGCAACTTGTGGTGCCCAAACCTTACAGGAAGTTGGTGTTAGAATTGGCCCATGGGCACATTCTGGGAGGTCATCTGGGGACCGAGAAAACCAGAGAGTACATATGTATGAGGGTATTGCAGAGATTCTATTGGCCTGGGGTCATGAAGGAAACAGAAAATTATTGTTCCTCCTGCCCTGTGTGTCAGAAGTCGGCACCTATGCCACATTTCCGTAACCCGCTGGTACCTCTTCCTATCATTGAGGTCCCCTTTGAGAGGATCGCAATGTATATGGTAGGTCTGATAATGAAGTCCGCTAGGGGGCATCAGTACATTTTGGTTATATTGGACTATGCCACCCGTTATCCGGAAGCAATTTCTCTTCGAAATACCTCGGCCAAAACCATAGCCAAAGAGCTATCTCTTGTTTTTAGCCGCGTGGGTATTTGTAAGAAACTGCTTACGGACCAAGGTACACCCTTTATGTCCCGGGTTATGAAAGAACTATGCAAGTTGTTCAAAGTAACACAATTGCGTACATCTGTGTATCACCCCCAAACAGATGGGTTGCTTGAAAGATTCAACAAAACCCTAAAACAAATGTTAAAGAAGGTGGTGGATAGAGATGGAAAGAATTGGGACTGTCTAATACCCTATCTGATGTTTGCCATTAGGGAGGTACCCCAATCCTCTACGGGTTTCTCACCCTTCGAGTGGCTCTATGGGAGACACCCAAGAGGGCTGCTGGATATCGCCAAGGAAACTTGGGAAAAATGAGAGTTCTCCTCACAGGAGTGTGATTGAGCATGTCGCCCTGATGCAAGATAGAATTGCACAGGTAATGCCAATCGTAAAGGAACATTTGACCCAAGCGCAGTTAGCACAGCAGAGAGTGTACAACCGTGGGGCCAAGACCCGTACTTTTTCCCCGGGCGATAGGGTTTTGGTGCTAGTCCTTACGGTTGAAAGCAAATTTCTGGCCAAATGGCAAGGTACATACGAAGTAATTGAAAAAATTAGTGAGGTGAACTACAGGGTTAGACAGCCAGGAAGGCGAAAGCCGGAACAGATCTATCATGTCAATCTGCTGAAAGCCTGGAGGGATAGGGAATCCCTAGTCGCAGAGACTTGGTCACAAGCCCAGTCTGATTGCTTAGTTCCTGAGGTTGGAATAGCAGTCACCTTATCGAAACCCCAACAACAGGAGGTTAAAGAGTTTGTACTTCGTAACAAAGAGATTTTCTCTGAGCTGCCGGGACAAACATCTGGTGTAGAGCATGACATTATCACCCCGCCAGGAGAAAGGGTAAAACTAAAACCTTATAGAATACCAGAGGCCCGACGGGAGGCAATACGTGGGGAGGTTCAAAGGATGCTGGAATTGGGTGTGATAGAGGAGTCCCAGAGTGACTGGTCCAGTCCTATCGTACTAGTGCCCAAACCTGATGGGAGCTGGCGGTTTTGTAACGATTTTCGACAATTGAATAAAGTTACAAAATTTGACACCTACCCCATGCCGCGTATAGATGAGTTGATTGACCGGCTGGGAACAGCCCGATATATGACAACTCTTGATCTCACCAAAGGGTATTGGCAAATTCCCCTGGCCGAGTCGGCCAAGGAGAAAACTGCGTTTGTAACCCCAGATGGGGCATTCCAATATAAGAGAATGCCGTTTGGGTTACAGAATGCACCAGCAACGTTCCAGCGGAAAATGGATAAGATTCTGAGGCCCCATCAGAAATATGCTGCAGCTTACCTGGATGATGTGATTATCTATAGCACAGACTCACATTTGCCAAAAGTACAAGCAGTCCTAGACTCTATCCGGGAAGCTGGGTTTACGGCCAATCCAAAGAAGTGTACCATTGGACAGGAGGAGGCCAAATATCTTGGGTACACTATTGGGAGGGGGCTGATAAAACCCCAAGTCAATAAAGTTGAGGCCATACAGAGTTGGCCACGTCCCAACAGCAAGAAACAGGTACGAGCCTTTCTGGGAATCGCCGGCTATTATCGACGATTCATTCCCCATTTTGCTTCTCAGGCTGTGCCCCTCACCAACCTGACAAAAGGGATAGAGACTGTCATAGTTGAATGGTTCCCAGAGGCTGAAGAAGCATTTCAGTCCTTAAAAACAGCCTTATGTAGCCAGCCAGTGTTGTACTCACCAGACTTCTCTAAGGACTTCGTTGTACAAACTGATGCATCAGACGTTGGGTTAGGAGCAGTGTTATCCCAGGTCTGGAACGGGGAAGAGCACCCAGTCATTTACCTCAGCAGGAAGTTGAAGTCCCATGAGGTAAATTACGCCACGATTGAGAAGGAATGTTTAGCAGTGAAGTGGGCTCTAGATTCCCTTCGGTACTATCTGTTAGGTAGGCACTTTGACCTGGTGACTGATCACGCTCCTTTAAAGTGGATGGCTCAGAACAAGGAGACCAATAGAAGGGTAAATAGGTGGTTCCTGGCTCTACAGGAATTTAACTTTACAGTTAAGCATCGCCCTGGTGTTAAAATGGGGAATGTGGATGCTTTATCTCGGATACATGCGTGTCTGACTGCTTGTGTTACAACCCCAAGGTTGAAACAAGAGGGGGGGGGGGGGTATGTGGCAGCAGGCAGGTAAAATCACCTGGTTGTATCCAGGATGGAAAATATGTATGCCCTAGATTCAGGCTTTATGCGGACTTGTACAACTAGAGGGGAGTGCTGGGAGTCCTATAGGGGAAGAGTTAATGAGCCCAGCTGAAGTAAGTGGGCTCATTAAGGCCTCTACAAAAAACCCCAGCATGCTTAGGGAGAGGCTCCATCCTGGAACCAGTTTTGTCTTAGTATAGACTGGGGAGTGTGACACCTGTTCTGTGCGGTGAGTTAACGCCTGTGTGGCAAACCTCTACAACAGAGACATAGACAGGGACTGGTGCAGCACAAGGCTGCACTCAGTTGTTAGACAGGGAATCTATGTGTGTAATTAGAGGTCAAGCTGACCAGGATTTATTTTCATGTTTTTGTTTCAGTTTTTGGCTGTTATATTTTTCACTGCATGTAGCATAAATAAACCACACCTTTTGTTGTTTCCACCTACAACGCTGTCTGCTGTGCCTGATTTTGTGTTGTGAACCCATCCAGGGGGGTCACACACACCCGCTGCCGAGCTAACCCCTCACAAGTGATATTAAAGTCTTGCTTTTTTTTGTCTAAAAATAACAAACATGTTATACTTACCTGCTTTGTGTAGTGATTTTGCACAGAGCAGCCCGAATCCTCCTCTTCTCTGGTCCCCCGCCGGCGCTCCTGACCCCTTCCTCCTGCCCCCACAGCAAGCAGCTTGCTATGGGGGCAGCCAAACCAAACCGCTGCTCTGTGTGTCGATTCAGACATGGATGCAAAAAATAGTGATAATAGTCCACACTCCCCTAAATCAAAAAAATCTAAAACTGTATGGTTGCAGCTATAGCACAATATAAGTGATTTCACAACACCTAAAATCAAAATCTAATATAACAAATATTAAGAGCAGCGCAACACACAATAAACATGTATTCATAGCATATAACATATACATTTACATGTCATAAATGTGTAGTTAAGTTCTTGTGCACATTCGATTGAAACAGTCCCAATAATACACTACTGTCAAAAAGGCGTACTTAAAAGTCTTTGAGACATATACAGTGACTACCACCAATAGGTGAAAAACCTGCTCACCTCCACTTCTGAAGATAGGTTTTGCTGTCCCAGGCACAGAAAGGAAGATTAGTGTTGGTGCTCGTTACACTCTGCTGTGGGGTCAGACGTGGAGGTGAGCAGATTTTTCACCCATTGATGGTGGTCACTGTATGTGTCCCGAAACAGAAGACTTTCAAGTACACTGTTTGCACAGTGGTGTATTATTTGGACCGTTTCAATTGAATTTGCACAAGAACTTTACTACACATTTATGGCATGTAAATGTATATGTTATATGCTATGGACACATTTATTTTGAGTTGCACTGTACTTAATATTTGTTACATTCATACATGGAGCTGTGGCTCAGCCCCGCCGCCACTCACTCCTCATTTGCTCAATGGCTTTGATTGACAGCACTTTGAATGACAAATGCGCGGTCATGCAAACTACATTTTTATCATTTTTTTGTAGACAGATAGAGCTTTCTTTCTGTGTCATAAATGTGTAGTTAAGTTCTTGTGCACATTCAATTGAAACAGTCCCAATAATACACTACTGTGAAAACAGCGTACTTAAAAGTCTTCAAGACACATACAGTGACTACCACCAATAGGTGAAAACCTGCTCACCTCCACTTCTGAAGAGAGGCTTTGCTGTCCCAGGCACAGAAAGGAAGATTAGTGTTGGTGCTCGTTAGACTCTGTTGTGGGTTCAGACGTGGAAGTGAGCAGGTTTTTCACCCATTGATGGTGGTCACTGTATGTGTCCCAAAACAGAAGACTTTCAAGTACACTGTTTGCACAGTGGTGTATTATTTGGACCATTTCAATTGAATTTGCACAAGAACTTTACTACACATTTACGGCATGTAAACGTATATGTTATATGCTATGGACACATTTATTTTGAGTTGCACTGTACTTAACATTTGTTACATTCAGACATGGAGCCGTGGCTCAGCCCCGCCAGCACTCTCTCCTCATTTGCTCAATGGCTTTGATTGACAGCACTTTGAATAACAATTGCACGGTCATGCAAACTCAATTTTTATCATTTTTTTTTTTAGATAGAGTGAGCTTTCTTTTGGTGGTATTTAATCACCACTGAATTTTTTATTGTTTGCTAAACAAATGAAAAGAGACAAAAACATTTCGAAAAAAAAAGTTTTCTACGTTTCTGATACAACATTTTGTAAATAAGTAAATGTTTCTCCTTCACTGATGTGCGCTGATGAGGCTGCACTGACTGCCACTGATAGGCTGCACTTATGGGCACTGATGAGGTAGCACTGATGAGGTGGCACTGATGAGGAGGCACTCCGCTGCGCGCCGTGATTGGCCACACAGTCATCTGGGACCTGTCACGTGTCCCAGATGACTGACAGGAGGGAGGTAGCGCTGAGCCCTTCCAGCGCCGAGGGGAAGTGATGTCACCAGCCCAGGCACTGAAGGAGGCAGACTACGAGTGACCCCCTAGCAACAGGCATTTAGAGGTAAGTTAAACATTTTTTTTTCCAAATGTTTTTTTTTTTTTAGGAATTTTAATCATTTTTTTTGTGTGTGCAACACCACTTTAAAGAGTAACATTTGTTGAAAGAAAGCAATCCCCTCTGGGTGATCTATGTAGATGACATGGATTTTAACAAACTTTGTTACAGATTTTTACCTTTTCTTGCTCTGAATAAAAAGTGATTTGTTCAACTTTGTCTTTTGGATACTAATTCTAAATAAGAGTGATTAAGTAATTCAGCTGGTGCACTTTCATGGTTCTGATGAGAAAAGTTGCAGTGTTGGAATCCCTTTAGAAGCGATTAATTCTTTCAGAGTATCTCACTAAAAATGAAAGTTTTGCTGCAGAGAAAGCCTAAAATCTGAATTGCATCTTAGTGCAGACTTCTGGGAAAATCAGGGAGCCCAACACACAAGCAGGAAATGCTATTTCTTGGGAAGCTCCGTACACCAACTGTGTACGGATGGCCTCCAGGTTAGTATATTGTATTGAATTTTACAGAAAATGACAGCACTGCAGACTTAAAAGGAAAGTACATTTTTATTTATATTAAATGACAATTTGGCTTGTGTGGCATTTGTACGATCCTAAATTATTATTAAAGCGGGAGTTCCGCCGTTTTTTTTTTTTTAAAGTCAGCGGCTACAAATACTGCAGCTGCTGACTTTTAAAATAAGGACACTTACCCGCCCAGCGCGCCCGCGATTTCGGCACCCGAAGCCGATCTCTCGAGGGTGCTGCCGCCGCCATCTAGGGTTTGGGAATCAGGAAGTGGAGCCTTGCGGCTTCACTTCCCGGTTCCCTACTGCGCATGCGAGAGTCGTGCTGCGCAATAAGGATGGTCCCCGCTGTCTCTGGGATCCGTGTGTTTCCTAGCAGACAGCGGGGGACCCGCAGGAAGTGGCGTAAATATCTGCAGATTCTGCGGATATCTATGCCGTAAGTGGGTGCAAATACCTGTACTGTACAGGTATCTGCACCCCCCTCCCCCCTGAAAGGTGCCAATTGTGGCGCCGGAGGGGGGGAGGGTTCCAATAAGCAGAAGTTCCACTTTAGGGTGGAGCTCCGCTTTAACTATATTTTTTTTCCCTGAGAAAAGGGGTTTACCCTTTAAGGATACCAATGTCAATGGGTAGCCCAGTTTCACAGATAAAAAGCAGGCATGTGTCCCTTACACACCAGAGAAATGCTTCAAAAGAAGTTGACTTTCGGTCGCCAACCGTATGCAACGTGATATTTCGGGACTGCATAGGGTCCCCTTTGTTGCCTTTTCATGACAGGCTTACTTTAAATTTTACACTGATGGGCAAACTATCTGAAAATCTGGTAGGATCTATAAATAACCACCATTTGTGAAAAAGGTACCTTATATAAGGAAATGTAAAAACTAACACAGGCTAATTGAAAAAAAAAATTTTTTAATAGGAAACGCCTTTTTCAGAAATTCAGATACTGTGAGATCAAACACGAGTTGACCATTTAAACTGGTAGTTGTGTGTAGGCCACATTTTACATTTTTGACACAAATGTAAAAGCAAAATCTGAATAAAAAAAAATTGCTGAAAAAAAATCTTCTCTTTTTCAGTGAATGAAAAAGATCTTGAAATATTCATTCAAATGAAAAAGGATTCCTGACAGAAGTGCTTTGAACTGACTACATTTGAATTTGTCTGTACTTCCTAACACTGAAACATTCATATTAGTCTGTTTAAGTGCTGTGAATTTCTTGGCAAATATCTTTATGGGAAGATAGAAAATCATTTTTTCTTTTCTAGCATGAAAGAGTTGAACAGCCAACAGTAACCAGACTTACCAAACATGTGGACATTACAGCAACATAAGCAATTATATCTCTGGAAAGGATGCAATCTATTTATTGCAAGAATCATCAGAAATATGCAGTGGAGACACATCACGCCAAATGCTTAAGATTCTGCTATGCTTTGTATAATGAAAGCACATTCTGGTCTTACCGTTTGAAGTCTTTCTTTCAGCTCTTCTAGTTGCTGTTCTTTTTCAAGAAGACCAATCTTCTCCTTATTTGCTCTTTCCTGATAGGTCATTTTATAGTTCATGAAGTCAGAAGACAGTTTTTGCAATTCCTACAAAGGGACAATAGCAAAGTTCCTACCTCAGTATTCAAATCAAAAGTGAATTGTACATGACCCCTGGAAGATTTACCCCCCTTCATGACCAGTCCATTTTTTGCAATACGGCACTGCGTTACCTAAACTGACAATTGCACGGTTATGTAATGCTGTACATAAATGAGGTTTAAGTAATTTTTACCCCACAAGTGGAGATGGTGGTATTTGATCACCACTGGAATTTTTATTTGTTTGCGCTATACAAAAAAAAGACTGACAATAAAAAAAAATATATATATTATGTATATATATTTTCACTTTTTTGTATAAAACATATAACATATCCAATAAAAAACGAATTTTTGGTATTAAAAAAAAAAGAAAAAAATCGCAATAGGCCTTTATTACTTGGTTCACCCAAAAGTTATAGCATCTACAAACTATGGTATATATACACTGGAATTATAATTTTTTACACTAGCATTGGTGGCAATCAGTGAAGTATAGCGGAACTGTGATATTGCAGTGGCCAATCTGACACTTTGTGGGAACCAGTGGAACTAATACAGTGATCAGTGCTAAAAATATGCACTGTCACTGCACTAATGACACTGGCTGGGAAGGGGTTAAATATCTAGGGCGATCAAAGGGTTGAATGCGTGTCTAACTGGTGCCTTTGTGTACAATGTGTTCTGCTTTCACTAAGTGATGTGATTGCAGGGAAAGAAAATCCATCACATCCCTGCTGTCAGCATTGTTTACATATGCAGAGCTCTGTCCAGTCTCTCTCCTCGACAATCAGTAAGTGCTGGCAGACATCCATTGGCCGGCACCCTCTGATCGGATTCTGCTGTGACTAATTACAGCAGAAGCGGCGCATGCACCCCTACCCAGAAATGCAGAATCATATATACATACTGTGTGTATATATGTATGTATATATAAAATATATACACACACACAGTATACATAGGTGATTCTGCACAGAACGGTCGCCCTGTAGCAGTAAATCTGCTATAGGGTGGTCGGCAAGTGGTTAATAATCAATTTTTCACCAGTGGGAAGCTTTGCTCCTTTACGGAGTTACAGGAGAAGTTCCGCCTCCCTACCTGGATGCAATTCTACTATATACAGCTCCAACATGCCATAAAGGCACAGGGTGATACGGATCAATGGTCGCAATCACCTACCCCCGTGTTTAACTATATGTATGAAGTGGCCACTTAAAAAGGATTTATATTGCAGTGATATTCTATGCTACTGCACAGCTTCCTTAGGGATCATCCTATGGGTGTGAGATCTCAGTGGGAGAAAGATGTAGGGGCCTTTGTGGAAGAACATTGTGAAGAAGCCCTATTATTATTATTATTATTATTATTATTATTATTATTCAGGATTTATATAGCGCTAACAGTTTGTGCAGCGCTTTACAATATGAGGGCAGACAGTACCCTTACAATACAAATCAATACAGGAGGGATCAGAGGGCCCTGCTTGAGCTTACAATCTAGAAGGGAGGGTCAAGTTGAAACAAAAGGTAATAACTGTGGGGGATGAGCTGATGGAGAAAATGAAAATACAGTTAGGTGTGGGTAGGGTAGGCTTCCCTGAAGAGAAGTGTTTTCAGGGATCATCTAAAAGCTAATAAAGTAGGAGATAGGCGGACAGATTGGGGTAGAGCATTCCATAGGATTGGAGAGGCTTTGGAAAAGTCCTGGAGGCGAGTATGGGAGGAGCTGATGAGGGAGCTAGAGAGCAGGAGGTCTTGAGAGGAACGAAGAGAACGAGTAGGTTGGTATTTAGAGACTAATCTAGTGATGTAGCTGGGGACCAAATTGTGGGTGGCTGTGTATGTAGTTGTTAGTATTTTGAAATTAATTCTTTGGCTGAGCGGAAGCCAGTGGAGGGATTGACAGAGAGGAGTAGCAGACACAGAGCGATTGGTAAGGTGGATGAGTCTGGCAGCGGCATTCAGGGTAGATTGAAGAGGTGATATTTATTTATTAGCGGTTAAACAATGCTCCCTGTATGTGGCTCAATGCCTCTCACAGTTGCATTTGCTTTTGCGGATACACTATACACCAGTGAGGCTGTACCACATGGGCAAGAGGGAATACCCCACATGTACAAGATGCTGCAAAGACCATGGGGACCTAACCCACCTTATGTGGTGCTGCCCAAAGTTGCGCAGATACTGGAAGGGGGTTATTACTACTGTAAATCAGGTGTTCCAGGTTCAAGTGCCAGAGGAACCTAAACAAGCCATAGCTATGTCACTTTTTCAGGCCTGCAAGTTAGTCCTAGGGCACTGGACCTCACCTGATCCTCCCACACTGAAGCAATGGATAGCACAAATGGGAGATACCCTTCGGCTGGAAAAATATATCTTTCAGCATAGTGGTAGCTCCCTGGTTCGATGCACCAGGATAGGCACCGGTTGACCTTATTATGGATTGTCTACTAATTGGCCATGGATAAGTAGTCACTGTTCTATGAGGATGTCTATGAACAGCAGAGGTGTATATTTCTGACTTAACACATACATGTATCTTTAACTGATGTTTAATACCATGTTGTATGTCAGTCTAAAGCAATATTATGTCCAACTGCAGTGCATATATTCTGGATTTTATAATGATAAATATAGTTCAATAAAGCTTTATTTGAGATAAAAAAAAAAAAAGAAATGATTCTTGGCTATTCTCCATTTTTTTATTTTTTTTGCTCTGCCTGGAATTTTAATAATGATAATATACTTTCTATTAGAGGGGAGAAATGCCCCTCACATCCTCTATTGACTGTGGCAATCCAAAACCTGAATTCGGACTTGTGATTTCATATGACAATTAACACTGGTATAAGTGAGAATGCATAAGGAGCAAACAAACAGAGAATAAAACTAGGAGTAAAATAAATGTGTTTTTTACTAGCTTTCAACAAAATATAGTGCATTTTGCTGAAATGCTATCAAAAACATTCAAGCACAAAATAGACAGGCTGCATGTTTACTTATTCTAAAGCTTTACACACATTTGGCTAAATTCTCTATAGCTTGTGTGTTTAACCTCTTGCCGACCGCCGCACGACGATGTACGTCGACAGAATGGCACGGGCAGGCATAAGGGCTTACATGTACGTCCTTGCCTGCCCGCGGGTCGGGGGCCCGATCGGGCCCCCGCCCGGTGCCTGCGGCGGTCGGTATTCGTTCGGGAGCGATCCCGGACGAGGGGACGGCCATTCATTCATGGCCACCCCCTCGCGATCGCTCCCGACGAATGAAAATGTCCGGTGACATCACTTCCTCTCCTGTAATGTAAACACAGGAGAGGAAGTGATGTATTCTCTTCTCCGTGTCGGTATTTTTCGTTCCGGCACCGAGGAGAGAGCATCGGTGAGTTGCACAAGCACTACACTACACAGTAGAACATGCCAGGCACACTCACACCCCCCCTTTACCCCCCGATCACCCCTGCCCCCCCAGTCACAGTGACACCAATTGCTTTTTTTTTTTTTGCATTGGTGTCATTTGTGACTGTAATAACTGTTAGGGCAGTTAGGGTTAGCCCCCTTTAGTTCTAATGTGCCCCCCTAACCCCCCCAATAAAGGTTTAACCCCGTGATCACCCCCCCCCTCGCCAGTGTCACTAAGGCTGGGTTCACATTGCAGCGGTTTATGAGAACGAATGTGATTCTGACTGCAGTGCAAATCACATCCGATCTCTGTGCGATTCGAGTTCAGCCATACAGATAGTATGGCTGAATTCGTGTCGCACCCGCCGCACCCGCCGCAAATTCGCACGGGACCCTTTTTTTGGCCCGCAGCAGAATCGGATCGCATGGGTGTTCACACCATGCGATCCGAGTTTGCAGATCGCACTGCGATATGCGAACTGATCTGGGGGTGTCATTAACATTTCACTGACACTCCCAGCAGTTCGCATAGGGCAGTGTAAACTGCCGCCGGGAGGCATGCGATGCGGGAACCCGCCGCGGATTCATGGCGTTCCCGCATCGCTCCAGTGTGAACCCAGCCTAATAAGCGATCGTTTTTCTGATCACTGTATTAGTGTCACAGGTGACGCTAGTTAGGCAGGTAGGCATTTAGGTTCTCCACAGATTTTTATAGCGCCAGGGACCCCCATATACTACCGCATAAAGCCCCCTGATTGCCCCCTAGTTAACCCTTTCACCAGTGATCACCATATAACTGTTACAGGTGACGCTGGTTGGTTAGTTATTTTTTTTATAGTTTCAGGGCACCCGCCATTTATTACCTAGTCTCACTAGTGTACCCCTAAATTTAGGGGTGTCTACTTTCCAAAATGGGGTCATTTGGGGGGGGGTTTGTGCCATCTTGGCATTTTATGGCCTTCAAAACTGTAACGCCCTTAGAAAGCCTGAAGGCGGTGCTTGGTTTTCGGGGCCCCGTACGCGGCTAGGCTCCCAAAAAGTCCCACATATGTGGTATCCCCGTACTCAGGAGAAGCAGCAGAATTTATTTTGGGGTGTCATTTCACATATGCCCATGGCATGCGTGAGCAATATATCATTTAGTGACAACTTTGTGAAAAAAAAAAAAAAGTTTGTAATTTTCCCGCAACTTGTGGCAAAATATAAAATATTCCATGGACTCAACATGCCTCTCAGCAAATAGCTTGGGGTGTCTACTTTCTAAAATGGGGTCATTTGTGGGGGTTTTGTGCCATCTTGGCATTTTATGGCCTTCAAAACTGTAATAGGTAGTGAGGAGTGAAGTCAAATATTTACGCCCTTAGAAAACCTGAAGGCGGTTCTTGGTTTTCGGGGCCCCGTACGTGGCTAGGCTCCCAAAAAGTCCCACATATGTGGTATCCCCATACTCAGGAGAAGCAGCAGAATTTATTTTGGGGTGTCATTTCACATATGCCCATAGCATGTGTGAGCAATATATCATTTAGTGACAACTTTGTGAAAAAAAAATAAAAAAAAATTAAAGTTTGTAATTTTCCTGCAACTTGTGGCAAAATATAAAATATTCCATGGACTCAAAATGCCTCTCAGCAAATAGCTTGGGGTGTCTACTTTCTAAAATGGGGTCATTTGTGGGGGTTTTGTGCCATCTTGGCATTTTATGGCCTTCAAAACTGTAATAGGTAGTGAGAAGTGAAATCAAAAATTTACGCCCTTAGAAAGCCTGAAGGCGGTGCTTGGTTTTCGGGGCCCCGTACGCGGCTAGGCTCCCAAAAAGTCCCACATATGTGGTATCCCCGTACTCAGGAGAAGCAGCAGAATTTATTTTGGGGTGTCATTTCACATATGCCCATAGCATGTGTGAGCAATATATCATTTAGTGACAACTTTGTGTAAAAAAAAAAAAATATATTATTTTTTGTCATTATTTAATCGCTTGAGGCAAAAAAATAAAATATTCAATGGGCTCAACATGCCACTTATCAATTTCCTTAGGGTGTCTACTTTCCAAAATGGGGTCATTTGGGGGGGTTTTGTACTGCCCTGCCATTTTAGCACCTCAAGAAATGAGATAGGCAGTCGTAAACTAAAAGCTGCGTAAATTCCAGAAAACGTACCTTAGTTTGTAGATGTGACAACTTTTGCGCAAACCAATAAATATACAATTATTGACTTTTTTTTTACCAAAGACATGTGGCTGAATACATTTTGGCCTAAATGTATGACTAAAATTGAGTTTATTGGATTTTTCTAATAACAAAAAGTAGAAAATATCATTTTTTTTCAAAATTTGCGGTCTTTTTACGTTTATATTGCAAAAAATAAAAATCGCAGAGGCAATCAAATACCATCAAAAGAAAGCTCTATTTGTGGGAAGAAAAGGACGCAAATTTTGTTTGGGTACAACATTGCATGACCGCGCAATTACCAGTTAAAGCAGCGCAGTGCCAAATTGTAAAAAGACCTCTGGTCATTTACCAGCAAAATGGTCCGGTCTGAAGGTGGTTAAGCAAACCTATATTGTGTTCAATATTAATGTCCCTTTCTCCAGCTTGATCCATGCCCAAGCCAATGGATTTCAGTCTGACTGGGCATGGTCTTCATGTTTATAGGTAAGTGTAGACATCCCCTGGCCTATCATATCTGGGGAAGCTAGTGAATGTCCACACTTGATACGTGATAAAAAAGGTAATTGCTTGACCAAGTCTGTTTGGGCAAGTAGTAAAGTAGGTCTTCTTTAGTGCACTGGTAGTCAAGAACAAGGTTTTCAAGTTTCCTCTGCATTTAGGTGAATTGTAAAGTTACAATAAAAAACAACTTCATGAAATAAGGCTTAGAGTGGCTGTAAAGGTAGGAGTTTTTTTTATCTTAATGCATTCTATGCATTAAGATAAAAAAAAAAAACCTTCTGTGCGCAGCAGCCCCCCTAATACTTACCTGAGCCCCATCTCTATCCAGCAATGTAGCAGGAGTGTCTCGGCTGTCCGGGACTCCATTCCTCATTGGCTGACAATCAAAGTCAGCCGGCCAATGAGAATGGAAAGGGGCAAGGCCTGGCCGCAGCTCAGTGTCTGAATGGACACAGAGAGCTGTGGCTTGGCTAAAGCAGCTTGCTGTGGGGGCACTCAACAGGAGAGAGGAGCCAGAAGCACCGAAGAGAGACCCAAGAAGTGGAGCATCCGGGCTGCTCTGAGCAAAGCCATTGCACAGGACAAGTAAGTACAGTATAACAGGTTTGTTATTTTTAACTAAAAATAAAGGAGACTTTACAATTACCTTAGGAATCCTACACACACACCAATGACTGCTGTCCCTTCATATAGCTAAAGGTCAGCGCAAAGTTTGCTCTGTCATATTTTCCCTCCTATGAGACATTAAATGCATTCTAGAGCATTCTCATGTTAATAAAGAAAAATAATTATTTACTAAATCGATTGCTATGTGGTCATTGCACCTGTCTTCTGATTTCTATGGCTAGCTGTAGATCATATCTCCTAAAACAGAACTTGGTTTTAATATATAAAATTAACAATTATATATGTAACCTTCACCTACGTACAGCCAAACTTAAAGTGTATATCCACTTTTACAGTCAAATTAGGATAACACATACTTTAATCACTTTCAGACCGGACCAATTTGCTGGTCAAAGACCAGACCACTTTTTGCGATTCGGCACTGCGTCGCTTTAACTGACAATTGCGCGGTCGTGCGACGTGGCTCCCAAACAAAATTGACGTCCTTTTTTTCCCACAAATAGAGCTTTCTTTTGGTGGTATTTGATCACCCCTGCGGTTTTTATTTTTTGCGCTATAAACAAAAATAGAGCGACAATTTTGAAAAAAACGCATTATTTTTTACTTTTTGTTATAATAAATATCCCCCAAAAATATATAAAAATACATTTTTTTCCCTCAATTTAGGCCGATACGTATTCTTCTACATATTTTTGGTAAAAAAAATCGCAATAAGCCATTATTGATTGGTTTGCGCAAAAGTTATAGCGTTTACAAAATAGGGATAGTTTTATAGCATTTTTATTAATAATTTTTTATTATTTTTTTTTTTACTAGTAATGGCGGCGATCTGCGATTTTTATTGTGTCTGCGACATTGTCGGGGACCCATCGGACATTTTTGACACATTTTTGGGACCATTGTCATTTATACAGTAATCACTGCTATATAAATGCAGTGATTCCTGTGTAAATGACACTGGCAGTGAAAGGGTTAACCAGTGGGTGGCATTGTAGGGGTTAAGTGTTCCTAGGGGTGTGTTACTAACTGTGGGGGGGTTGGGCTTTCATTTAGTGTACACTGATCTCTGCTCCAATCACATAGAGCAGAGATCAGCGTCACTAGTTGCTAGGCAGAATGGGAAAATGTTGTTTATACAGCATTTCCTCCATTCGGCCGCTCCGTGAGACGATCGCGGGGATGCCCGCGGCGATCGAGTCTGCGGGTCCCGCGACCGGACTCACGGGGGTCCCGACCAGCGCGGGAGCACGCCGCCGGCGGCGCGCTCCCGATGGCACGGCGGCAACGAATATTGGACGTACATGTACGCCAATATGCCTGCCCGTGCCATTCTGTCGACGTACATCGTCGTGCGCTGGTCGGGAAGTGGTTAAAATTGTTGCATGTCCCAATTCACATAACATAACTTAAAAATATATATATTTACAAATTGCAGCTTCCCTTTTTTAAATGCTGTTTTCTAGACATGTGCACACTGAAATATTTTGTTTCAGAATTTCGTTTTCGTCCGAAAAATAAATTTATTTAATTACTCCCGAAATTTGTTTTTATTTATTATGTTTTGTTAACCACTTCAGCCTCGGACCAATAAATACCTTAAGGACCAGAGGTCTTTTTCCAATTTCGCACTGCGCTGCTTTAACTGGTAATTGCGCGGTCATGCAATATTGCACCCAAACGAAATTTGCGTCCTTTTCTTCCCACAAATAGAGCTTTCTTTTGATGGTATTTGATTGCCTCTGCGATTTTTATTTTTTGCGATATAAATGGAAAAAGAGCGAAAATTTTGAAAAAAAATGATATTTTCTTCTTTTTGTTATAAGAAAAATCGAATAAACTAAATTTTAGTCATACATTGAGGGCAAAATTTATTCAGCCACATGTCTTTAGTAAAAAAAATGTCAATAAGCGTATATTTTTTGGTTTGCGCAAAAGTTATAGTGTCTACAAACTAGAGTACATTTTCTGGAATTTACACAGCTTTTAATTTATGACTGCCTATCTCATTTCTTGATGTGCTAAAATGGCAGGGCAGTACAAACCCCCCCCAAATGACCCCATTTTGGAAAGTAGACACCCCAAGGAAACTGCTGATGGGTATGTTGAGCCCATTGAATATTTATTTTTTTTGTCCTAAGGGATTGAATAATGACAAAAAAAAAAAAAAAGTACAAAAAGTTGTCACTAAATGATATATTGCTCACACATGCCATGGTTATATGTGGAATTGCACCCCAAAATATATTCCGCTACTTCTCCCGAGTACGGGGATACCAGATGTGTGGGACTTTTTGGGAGTCTAGTCGCGCACGGCATCCCGAAAACCAATCACCACCTTCAGGATTTCTAAGGGTGCAAATTTTTGATTTCACCCCTCACTACCTATCACAGTTTCGAAGGCCATAAAAAGCCAAAATAGCACAAAACCCCCCAAAATGACCCCATTTTGGAAAGTAGACACCCCAAGCTATTTACTGAGAGGCATGTTGAGTCCATGGAATATTTTATATTTTGCCACAAGTTGCGGGAATATTACAAACTTTTTTTTTTTTGCACAAAGTTGTCACTAAATGATATATTGCTCACACATGCTATGGGCATATGTGAAATGACACCCCAAAATACATTCTGCTGCTTCTCCTGAGTACAGGAATACCACATGTGTGGGACTTTTTGGGAGCCTAGCCGCGTACGGGACCCCGAAATCCAAGCACCGCCTTCAGGATTTCTAAGGGCATAATTTTTTTATTTTACTCCTCACTACCTATCACTACCTATCACAGTTTTGACGGCCATAAAATGCCAAGATGGCACAAAACCCCCCCAAATGACCCCATTTTGGAAAGTAGACACCCCAAGGAAACTGCTGATGGGTATGTTGAGCCCATTGAATATTTATTTTTTTTGTCCTAAGGGATTGAATAATGACTAAAAAAAAAAAAATGTACAAAAAGTTGTCACTAAATGATATATTGCTCACACATGCCATGGTTATATGTGGAATTGCACCCCAAAATATATTCCGCTACTTCTCCCGAGTACGGGGATACCACATGTGTGGGACTTTTTGGGAGTATAGTCGCGCACGGCATCCCGAAAACCAATCACCACCTTCAGGATTTCTAAGGGTGCAAATTTTTGATTTCACCCCTCACTACCTATCCCAGTTTCGAAGGCCATAAAAAGCCAAAATAGCACAAAACCCCCCAAAATGACCCCATTTTGGAAAGTAGACACCCCAAGCTATTTACTGAGAGGCATGTTGAGTCCATGGAATATTTTATATTTTGCCACAAGTTGCGGGAATATTACAAACTTTTTTTTTTTGCACAAAGTTGTCACTAAATGATATATTGCTCACACATGCTATGGGCATATGTGAAATGACACCCCAAAATACATTCTGCTGCTTCTCCTGAGTACAGGGATACCACATGTGTGGGACTTTTTGGGAGCCTAGCCGCGTACGGGACCCCGAAATCCAAGCACCGCCTTCAGGATTTCTAAGGGCATAATTTTTTTATTTTACTCCTCACTACCTATCACTACCTATCACAGTTTTGACGGCCATAAAATGCCAAGATGGCACAAACCCCCCCCCAAATGACCCCATTTTGGAAAGTAGACACCCCAAGGAAACTGCTGATGGGAATGTTGAGCCCATTGAATATTAATTTTTTTTGTCCTAAGGGATTGAATAATGACAAAAAAAAAAAAAAAAATGTACAAAAAGTTGTCACTAAATGATATATTGCTCACACATGCCATGGTTATATGTGGAATTGCACCCCAAAATATATTCCGCTACTTCTCCCGAGTACGGGGATACCACATGTGTGGGACTTTTTGGGAGTCTAGTCGCGCACGGCATCCCGAAAACCAATTACCACCTTCAGGATTTCTAAAGGTGCAAATTTTTGATTTCACCCCTCACTACCTATCCCAGTTTCGAAGGCCATAAAAAGCCAAAATAGCACAAAACCCCCCAAAATGACCCCATTTTGGAAAGTAGACACCCCAAGCTATTTACTGAGAGGCATGTTGAGTCCATGGAATATTTTATATTTTGCCACAAGTTGCGGGAATATTACAAACTTTTTTTTTTTGCACAAAGTTGTCACTAAATGATATATTGCTCACACATGCTATGGGCATATGTGAAATGACACCCCAAAATACATTCTGCTGCTTCTCCTGAGTACAGGGATACCACATGTGTGGGACTTTTTGGGAGCCTAGCCGCGTACGGGACCCCGAAATCCAAGCACCGCCTTCAGGATTTCTAAGGGCATAATTTTTTTATTTTACTCCTCACTACCTATCACTACCTATCACAGTTTTGACGGCCATAAAATGCCAAGATGGCACAAAACCCCCCCAAATGACCCCATTTTGGAAAGTAGACACCCCAAGGAAACTGCTGATGGGTATGTTGAGCCCATTGAATATTTATTTTTTTTGTCCTAAGGGATTGAATAATGACTAAAAAAAAAAAAAATGTACAAAAAGTTGTCACTAAATGATATATTGCTCACACATGCCATGGTTATATGTGGAATTGCACCCCAAAATATATTCAGCTACTTCTCCAGAGTATGGGGATACCACATGTGTGGGACTTTTTGGGAGTCTAGCCGCGTACGGCACCCCGAAAACCAATCACCACCTTCAGGATTTCTAAGGGTGCAAAGGCCATAAAATGCCAAAATAGCACAAAACCCCCCAAATTACCCCATTTTGGAAAGTAGACACCCCAAGCTATTTACTGAGAGTCATGTTGTCTGAACGAAAAAAAAGAGATTGATCGGTGGGTATGCCCACCATTAGATACCTCCCTTCATCCACCCACTTCTAATGATGGACATACATGCACCATTTATATATGCCGAAGCATGGGGGCATCCTCCCGCAAAAAAGTTATGCCGCGTACATACGTTCAAACTTTTCCATGGGCAAGCCCCCTGTCGGAATTTTGACCGTATGTACGCGACATTAGGAGCAAAATCGCTCCTCCACCCCTTATGCCCCCATGCTTCGGCATATATGCTCTTTTTTAACTGTGGTGGTGAAATCACCGCCTACAGCACTGGAGTCACGGCTTTATGTATCGTGGGAGCAAACGCTGTTGCTGTCAAGATAAATAAATCCGCGCTGCAGCTGAATGGCGTACCTGCTAAGCAAATTATGGTTAACGTTAAAACAAAGTAACATCCCAGTAAAACCTTACCATACCATACCTGCAAAGCAATTGCCAAAAAAAACAGTAAAAAATAAAACATTTTTTAACACAACCTGTGCCTAAAATATATATATGCCGAAGCATGGGGGCATCCTCCCGCAAAAAAGTTATGCTGCGTACATACGTTCAAACTTTTCCACGGGCAAGCCCTCCGTCGGAATTTTGACCGTATGTACGCGGCATTAGGAGCAAAATCGCTCCTCCACCCCTTATGCCCCCATGCTTCGGCATATACCGTATATACTCGAGTATAGGCCGACCCGAATATAAGCCGAGGCCCCCAATTTACCCCCAAAAAAACTGGCAAACTTATTGACTCGTGTATAAGCCGAGGGTGAGACATGCCTGTCCATCCCTGTGTGTGTGTCCGTCCATCCCTGTGTGTCCGTCCATCCCTGTGTGTCCGTCCATCCATCCCTGTGTGTGTGTGTGTCCATCCATCCATCCATCCCTGTGTGTGTGTGTCTCCATCCATCCATCCATCCATCCCTGTGTGTGTGTGTCTCCATCCATCCATCCCTGTGTGTGTGTGTCTCCATCCATCCATCCATCCCTGTGTGTGTGTGTATCCATCCATCCCTGTGTGTGTGTGTGTCTCCATCCATCCATCCGTGTGTGTGTGTGTGTGTGTGTGTGTGTGTGTGTGTGTGTGTGTGTGTGTCCAGCCTACCTGTGTCCCGAGCCTTTGTCCCGAGCCTCCGTCCCGTGCCTTGCCTCCTTGCCTCCGTCCCGTGCCGTGCCTTGCCTCCGTCCCGTGTCGTGCCTTGCCTTGCCTCCGTCCCGTCCCGTGCCGTGCCTTGCCTTGCCTCCGTCCCGTGCCCTCTTCGTCGGCGCCTCGGCGGCCATTGTAAAATTCAAAAGCCGCGCCTCCGCCTTCGCCTGTGATAGGCGGAACACTGAATTTCCCAGCAGCCTGTGTTCCGCCTATCACGGACATCGTATCATCCTCGTCCGTAGTACGAGGATGATACGATGTCCGTGATAGGCGGAACACAGGCTGCTGGGAAATTCAGTGTTCCGCCTATCACAGGCGAAGGCGGAGCCGGAGGCGCGGCTTTTGAATTATAGAATGGCCGCTGTCTGTCTGCTCGACACGCTGATCGAGCGGGCAGACAGCGATGACTCGAGTATAAGCCGAGGGGGGCACTTTCAGCCTCAAAAAAGAGGCTGAAAATCTCGGCTTATACTCGAGTATATACGGTATGCTCTTTTTTAACTGTGGTGGTGAAATCACCTCCTGCAGCACTGGAGTCGCAGCTTTATGTATCGTGGGAGCAAACGCTGTTGCTGTCAAGATAAATAAATCCACGCTGCAGCTGAATGGCGTACCTGAAAACATGAAAAATGGTTAACAATAACACAGTAAACAGTAAAGTATAAAAAATTTGAGAGAAGAGAGAGAGAGAGAGAGAGAGAGAGAGAACAATAAAACGACAACTATTTTTGGTTTTTATATTTTATATTTTTTATTTTTTTTTTATTTTACTTTTTTTTTTTTTTTTTTTTTTTATACACTTTTTTTTGAACTGTAAACTGTAACTGTAACGGTTCGGGTCTCTCAAAATGCGATGGCATCTTGGGAGACCCTGTGTAAGTGTGCCTAGCCTGTGAAATGCTGTACCCTACGCTAATACTTCACTAGTTCATGGTAGCGTTCAAAACACTCACCCTGACAAAGACCAGGATTGCCAGGACAGCGTGGACAATAAGAACGGGTGTCACGCCTATATCCGCGCTTGCTACAGACTCGTTGGGTAGGGGTACTCGGGAGGACATAAGAATAATGCCTCTCATGCAGCCGGCTTACTGCATTTGGTTGGGAATGGTGAGGTACAGAACCGTCTGGAAACAGAAGCTCTGTGACAACCTCTCTTTGGAAAAAAAGAAAGGTTAATGTTCCGCCTGAAGTTTTGTATAGCACAAAAGCATTCAGCAAAGCCAATTGAAATAAGTAAGCAGACACTTTTTTGTACCAGCGTCTGGTCTTACGGGAAGTTAGATACGGCGCCAACATCTGGTCATTGAGGTCCACCCCTCCCATATTTTTGTTATATTCGTGGACACAGAGGGGTTTCTCCACAATACCAGTCGCCGTAGAAATTTGGACCGTCGTGTCCATGAAGGGAGGTAAGAACGAAAACATTCTTATTATGCCTCCACTTCATAGTGAGCAAATTATTACACCGATAGCAGGCTCTCTCCCCCAGCCTAAGACGGGAATCTACAAGCCGCTGGGGAAAGCCCCGGCGATTAGGTCGCACGGTGCCACATGCTCCAATCTGATTATCAAATAAATGACTAAACAGTGGCACGCTGGTGTAATAGTTGTCCACGTACAAGTGGTACCCCTTTCCGAATAAGGGTGACACCAATTTCCACACTATCTTGCCAGCGCTTCTTATGTAATCAGGGCAGTTCTCCGGCTCTACGTAACTATCTTTACCCTCATAAACCATAAAGCTCCATGCATAGCCTGTGGCCCTGTCACAGCACTTATAGAGCTTGACCACGTATCTGGTACGCTTGTTGGGAATGTACTGTTTGAATGACAAGCGACCAGTAAACTTAACCAGGGACTCATCAACGCAGACAACTTTTTGGGGAGTAAACAAGTCTGCAAAACGTTGGTTGAAGTGGTTTATGAGGGGCCGAATTTTGTAGAGCCGATCGTATTCAGGGTCTCCACGTGGACGACAAAGTTCATTGTCACTGAAGTGCAAGAACCGCAAGATCTGCTCGTATCGTTTCCTGGACATGGAGTTAGAGAACACGGGCATGTGGTCAGCCGGATGCGTGGACCAATAAGCCCGCATCCGCATAAATTTATGTGTGCCCATGTTGAGGGAAAGGCCCAAAAACGTCTTAAATTCGGAAACCGTAACTGGTTTCCAATCTCTGGCAAGAGACGGCAACTGGGGATTAGCGGCGATGCATTGACCAGCATATAAATTGGTTTGGTCCACAATAGATCTATAAAGATCTTCCGTGAGATACAGAGAATAAAAATCGAGTGGCGTAAAATCATCTGTATCCACCTGAATACCGGGTTGGGCAGTGAATGGGGGAAGTACGGGTTCTGCAGAAGTGGTGGGCACCCAATTGGGATAGGCGAATTCTGCAGGAAGGGCACTATGGGTACGACGGGCCTGTTTTTGTCTTCTTCTTGGTGGCAGCGGGACACTACTTGTGCTTGCCACCTCGCCAGCTTGAACTGCACTTATGGGACTCGCCACGTCACCACGTGATACTGCAGTGCTGGATGTACGTCCAGGGTGTACTAGGCCGCTGGTGCTTGCCAGTTCACCAAAAGGATGAGCGGCGCTAGTACTGGCGATATACTCCATACGAGGGACTTGCGGTTCCTGCACCTCAACAACATCAGAAAATCGGGGTCGGGTACGCCTGACAATAGCAGGGACCTCTTCTTCGTCGTCAGAGCTATCTGACATGGAGGCGCTGTCCTCTACAGGTTCGTATTCTGAGCCTGAATCTGACAGATCAGTGTCTTCCTCTTCACTATCTGTCATGCTCAGAAACGTGTAGGCCTCTTCACTAGTGTACCTTCGCTTTGCCATTTTGGGCTCTAAATTTAGGGGTACAGTAGTGAGACTCACAGGTAAAAAAGCACCTAGCCTGTCAGCGACTGTATAAAACGCTACCAAAAAAAACTGTTAGCGATCGCAGGGATC
This sequence comes from Lithobates pipiens, assembly GCF_037356315.1. Classification (NCBI taxonomy): domain Eukaryota; kingdom Metazoa; phylum Chordata; class Amphibia; order Anura; family Ranidae; genus Lithobates; species Lithobates pipiens. Next base: position 209,210,524 of record NW_027507686.1, read on the forward strand.
AGGCCTGACTCTGCGAACGCTGCAGTTATGTGTGTTGTGTTTTGTAAGTGACAGTGATCGATCGATACTGCACTTGGGTGGGCTGGGCTGGGCTGGGCTGGGCAGAGGGGCAAAACGCAGGTGCTAGCAGGTATCTGGGCTGATCCCGCTAACAATGCGTTTTTTTAGAACCCTAAATTGCTGGGCACGCTAGTATAGATCTGATCAGATCAGACATTGATCTGTTCGGATACTATACCACTAAGGGAGGTGTATGCTTTGCGCGTGGGTGTTAGCGGTGCTGGCACTAACCTAGCACTGCCTGGGGCGACGCAGACCTTTTCTGACCCTAAAACCAAATTTATATCACCCGCCGGGTGATCAGGGGGTTAAACCTTTATTAGGTAATAAATGGCGGGTGCCCTGATGCTATAAAAAGCGAACTACCTAACCAGCGTCACCCGTAACACTTATACGGTGATCACTGGTGAAAGGGTTAACTAAGGGCAATCAGGGGTTAAAACCTTTATTGGGTATTTATATGGGGGTACCTGAAGCTTTATAAAAACCTGACGGGGAACCTAAATAACTAAATAACTAACTGGCTAACCAGCGTCACCAGTGACACTTATGCAGCGATTGCTGGTGAAAGGGTTAACTCTAGGGGCAATCAAAGGGTTAAAACCTTTATTAGGTTATATATCGGGGTACCTAACGGTATAAAAACCTGGCGTTGAACCTAAAAAAAAACTAGCTTCCTAGCGGGACCAGTGACACTATTGCAGCGATCAGAAAAACGATCGCTTAGTGACACTGGTAAAAGAGGGTGAAAGGGTTAACTGGGAGGGCAATCAAGGGGTTAAACCTTTATTAGGGGGGGGGGTAGGGGGCTACCCTGGACCTAAAGGGGCCTAACACTAGCTGCCCTGACACTTTTTACAGTCACAACTGACACTAAATGTAGTGATCAATAAATAAATGAACACTGCATTAGTGACACTGTGACTGGGGGGGGGGGGGGGCGGGGGGCCGATCGGGGGGGTGATCGGGGGTGACTGGGGTGAAATGTGTGCCTGTGTGTACCTATGTGTCAGTGGACTGTTGGTGCACTTACTTGGACGTCTTCACTCCTCGCTGTCCGGTTCAAAAAGACCGCCACGAGGAGTGTGACATCACTTCCTCCTCCTGTGTTTACATTTTCACAGGGGAGGAAGTTCGTCACTGGCCAGGAGCGATCGAGAGGGGATGGGCGGAAACCAACGGCCATCCCCTCATCGCCGATCGCTCCGGCACCGAAAGGGACCGCCGTATCTAGCGGGAGGGGGTCCGATCGGACCCCCCACCCGCTAGAAGGCATCACGTACATTTACGTGATTGTGCCTGCCTGTGCCATTGTGTTGACGTACATTGGCAATACGGCGGTCCTGAAGTGGTTAAAAAATGCATCTGAAAATCCGAAATAATTGGGTCGAATCTCTCATTAAAGGCTTATGGTGTCTGTCGAATGTTCTAAGAAGATTTGACGGAGCAGCTAAACTGTGCAACGCTGCAATCGTACATTTCCGGTCGAATGTTCTGCCTACAAGCTATAGTAGAATTCTAATGTTGTATGACACTAGTAATAATTATATTTATTAATTATAATTACTAGTCAACCAACACTAGAATTCTTCTATAGCCTATGGGCGGAGCATTTGACCATAAATGTCCACTCGCGGCGACTGCTTTGTAAAATCTTCACGTCAAATCTTTTCTTTCTATGTCAAATAATCTTGGACTAATACAGTTAGGTTAGGCACATTAAACCTTTTTTGCTATTGTCTCTATAATGTTGAATCTTTTCTCTCTATGTCAAATCTTTTCTCTCTATGTAGAATAATCTTGGACTAATAGAGCTAAGGTTAGGCACATTCGACCACAGGTTCGATGGACACAGATTGTTATTGTCAGTGTCATGTCGAATCTCCTATCTATATCGAACTGTTGTCACAACGATAACGAAAATAAAGCATTTGTTTATGTCGGATATTTCAGTTTTTGGACTCTGCACGTTGGTTATCGTTTGTTAAAACGATTATGAAATTCCAACAAAAATGCATTCGGACGCAAACTAATGCACATGTCTACTATTTTCTGGACCCTCTAGTAAGGAACATTCCTAGGTTATTCTGTCTCTTTATGAGGGGGCTGGGCATCTGTGTTTGCCATACTTAACCCTGTCTGTACTGTGCAGGCAGATCTCATTATCAATTGTAACTAGAGATGAACACTGTCTGTCTGTCCTAACAAGGGGTTAAAGGTGTAAGGGCTGGGCTTCTTGCATTACATCTTAACAAGGACAGACTTGGAATGGGCTCACTCTACCATTGTTCAAAAAAACAAAAACTTGCAGTCAGACATGACACCTCCTGAGATATATCCAAAAAGTAAAAAAATATTTTTTTCTTTTTAAAGAGGAAGTAAACCCATCAGGGTTTACTTCCTCTTTCTCTCCCTGCAAAGGTAAAGCATAATGGGCTACTATGCATCGCATAGTAGTCCATTATAGTCACTTACCTGACACAGGAGCCAGCGATGTCACCATTGTCCCCTGTAGCACGGAGTGTCCATCTTCTTCTTGCCATTCACAGGGCCGGAGCAACGATAACGTCACTCCCGTGCATGCGCACGGGAGCCAACACTAACAGCATATCGTCGTTAGCAGCAGCATGCCCAGTGCGCCTGCGTGCCGTAGACAGCTGTGCCTGTCTTTTTGTAAATATCTCCTAAACTGTGTAGGTTTAGGAGATGTTTCTTGGACCTACAGGTAAGCCTTAATCTAGGCTTACCTGTAGGTCAAAGTGGTTTGTAAGGGTTTACAACCACTTTAAAGTTTAGGCATCCTGTTTTTTTTTTGTTTTTTTTACGCATGCTGTTTGGATGAGAACACATCTTTAACTTACTTACTAAACGGTATCATCTTGAAGACACTGCTCTTGAACAGCCAGTAGGCAAAGTACACTTAGTCTTTCAAGAGTCACTATGGGTCTCAGATAATTCTTCATCAGTGCCAATTTGCTAATTTTATAAATATTACATTTTTTTACAAAGAAAGTCACCCTATTGCTATTTGTTTCTCACAAAGGGAATCCAACACTGTCCACAGTTTGAATCTGTTTTTTTTTTTTATCTGTTTTATCACTTGTGAAAATTGTCTTGTGTATTGGAGTCCTAAGCCTGCTTCCATAAAGGTGCTTTGTATTCTAACTTTACTAGTCAATTAAATGCACAAAAAACTTGACAAACTTGTGCTTATCTGCCAGTCAGCAAAAAAGACCTAATTTACTACTTGCCTAAATAGGCCCCTGTTAAGCAATTGCCTTTTTATCAATGCACACACAGTAGATTTATTGGAGTTTGGCTTTACAGTATATATAGCATGTATCGGATGACATACTTTGGAAAACAAGTTAATGAAAAAGCTCCAAGCACAGGAGATACTTTCATCTCTTTAAATAAGTTATAGATTCTTTAGCCATAAATATTGTGCCCTTCTCTAGTTCACCCCTCTCCTTCCCCTTCCAGGGGTAGTCTGTTTTATATCTCTCTCTCCTTGAGTGCTCTGACATTCACCCAGACGAATAGCAGAGGTTATGAATGCTGTTTGACGATAGTATCAAGAATTCTTTATAATGCCACAGTGGTAACCAAGCATTTAGTGTAGTAATAGTTTTATCTAGCCACAAAGTTTGGTCTGTTTAACTTTTCTTTACAAAACTGGAATTCCATCTTATCACAGACCTGTGGCTCAACTGCTCTGGACAAAATCAAATTAAGATACAGGAAAAAAAAGAAGATAGTCCTATGGCTAAAAATCAAACACTTTGTCCAAACTATATGTAACACAACATTACCTTTTCACATGAATGTGTAAATAACACGCAGGCGAGTGATAAAAACGCAGTATGGGGAGCATAAATCCAATCTCAATCTTTGAAAGTAACAAATATGATTCTATGTTTCCTATAGTTTACAGAATCATTTAAATTCAAGCTAATCCTAAAATATTACTTGTTATATTGTAGAGATATGTGAAGACTGAGTTCATGTTATTTCTGTAAGCTCTAAAAATATTTTTATGTAATGAATGTAATGAACAGCTCTAAAGCAATAAACTCCTAAAAAAAATGTGAGTTTTACCTATAGCTTCGATGCTTTCAGGTTAGTTTATTCTGTGTAGAATTACACAATTCATGAATCAAAATGATCTAACTTAATGATTTGTATAATTCTCCACAGATCTGGATATAACGATCCAGGAGAATACAATATAAGGTAATCAGTAACCAATCTTATTCGATCATCACTACTTGTAAAATGCTTTTTCTATTTTCACCTTTTAGCAGACGCATATCAAATAAAAGTATAAAAAGTGGTTTTCCATGGACCACTTCCCTTTGGACCCTCATATCTACAACCCTGTGCCCATATGGGCAAATTAATGATCCTGGTTTTTGGCTTGCGGTTTATTATTATGCAGTCTGTGCTTTTCTGTAATTTCTCTCCCTTTCTATCTGTTAAAAAGAACCAATGAAACTGCAAGAAGTTCTGGTCTATGAGGGAAGAAATAGTAAATCATGATGTCTTAACTGAGGTGGTCCCTTTTTTTAGTGGTTAGTTCAATAAAGCTGGCCATATGCTCAAAACTTCACATATTTCTCCATCTATGCTAAACAGCCACCTATTGTATTCTGACAGTTGGCTCAAGAGGCCAAACTTCTGTCTTTGGGTGGCTCCACTCTCTACAACCCTTGGATAGCAGCACCGGCAACCTGTAGAGAGGGTAGTGTTAGATGTCCTGGCAAATGTAGATAGATTTAGTGAACACGTTAAAGCTGTTACAGCAAGTTTTTTTCTCATTTTACAAAAATGAATAAATGCTTACCACTGTACAGTGCCTTGAAAAGGTATTCATACCCCTTGAAATTGTCCACATTTTGTCATGTTCCAACCAAAAACTTAATGTATTTTATTGGGATTTTATGTGATAGACCAATACAAAGTGGCACATAATTGTGAAGTGGAAGGAAAATGACAAATGGTTTTCTAAATTTTTTACAAATAAATATCTGAAAAGTGTGGCGTGCATTTGTATTCAGCCCCCCTGAGTCAATACTTTGTAGAACCACCTTTTGCTGCATTTACAGCTGCAAGTCTTTTTGGGGATGTGTCTACCAGCTTTGCAAATCTAGAGAGTGACATTTTTGCCCATTCTTCTTTGCAAAATAGCCCAAGATCTGTCAGATTGGATGGAGAGCATCTGCGAACAGCAATTTTCAAGTCTTGCCACAGATTCTCAAATGAATTTAGGTCTGGACTTTGACTGGGCCATTCTAACACATGGATTTGCTTTGATCTAATCTTGAACCTTAACCTCTGCCCCAGTCTCAAGTCCTTTGCAAACTCTAACAGGTTTTCTTCTAAGACTGCTCTGCATTTGGCTCCATCCATCTTCCCATCAACTCTGACCAGCTTCCCTGTCCCTGCTGAAGAAAAGCATCCCCCCAACATGATGCTGTCACCACCATGTTTTACGGTGGGGATGGTGTGTTCATGGTATGTTCATGGTGATGTACAGTGTTGGCTTTCAACCACACATAGCATTTTGCTTTTGGGACCAAAAATAGGATTTTTACTCACCGTAAAATCCTTTTCTCTGAAGTTCATTGACGGACACAGCTCCTTTAAATCGTGACCTTAGGGTTATATTGCCACCTTCAGGAGAGGACTAGGCAGAACATGTAAAACATATAAAAACAGCAAAACTGCACAGCACCGCCCAGGGGCCGGTCCCACTGGCTATAACCCCTCACTCTGCTTCCTGCAGCTCAGTTTGTCAAAAAGCAGTACAAACATAAATAGGAGGGGTGGGTGCTGTGTCCCTCAATGAACTTCAGAGAAAAAGGATTTTACGGTGAGTACAAAAATCCTATTTTCTCTTTTGCTCATTGACAGACACAGCTCCTTTAAATATTGACCTTAGGGACGTCCCCAAGCAGTGTCAAAAAACGAGGGGTGGAAACAGCAAGAAAAAACATCCACAAGAGGAACTCCTCAAACAGAGGAGTTGCCACGTTAAACAGCCACCAACAAAACCTGCAGCCAACGTAGGCATCTAAAGATGCGTTCACAGCAAACTTGATGGTTGACATATGCCACTGCAGTGGCATTGTCCGACTGGATCCTGACCGGACGCCCCTGCAGCCTCTTTGACCATGTGGAGAGGCACCAATGATCGGCAGGTGGGATTCTTCTTGCGTCCAGTGGCCCTGGGCCAACTGTACGCCCAAAACTCCCCCTCAACTGGTCAGGCTAGGGGTTAGTTCTGATCACTGTGAAATGAAGAGGAAGGAACAACTTCCCAGACCAAATGGCCGGAGACCTCAGCCACCAGAGCAGGGAATCCCTGACTAACTGGCTCACCCAAATTTGCAATTCAGGGATAACGGAGATTTGTTCCATTTTGACAAAATCTCTTTTTGCAAGACTCGAGTGTGAAATTGAGTGTAGGGTACCGCCTCAAAAGTGGCTACCATGAGATCCAGGACTCACATGCAGAAATGCACCAACAACTTTACCGCAGTTTGAAGAGTCTGCAGCTTGTCTGAAGGGAGAGAGACTCTTGCTTCTGAGGAGTCCAGCAGTAAGTCCAGGTACTCCAGGTGTTGAGTCGGCGCCAACTTTTTTAGGTTCAGTACCCAACCAAACTCCCGAAGAGTTTGCATGGTGATCGCAACATCCTCCCTTAATTCTGTGGCGGAAGCTGCTCTCAGAAGGAGGTCATCTAGGTAACCCACGATTACGATTCCCATGTTGCCTTAACAATGCCAGAATTGGGGCTAATATCTTGGTGAACACCCGGGGTGCTGATGCCAGGCCAAAAGGGCGAGCCACAAATTGGTAGTTCTCTTCTCTGACTGCAAATTGCAGAAACCTCTGATGCCTGAAGAATATGGGCACATGTAAGTATGCGTCCTTGATGTCCAAGGATGCCATTAAGTCCCCCTGATGGAGTGCAGCAACAATGGAGCGAACTGATTCCATCCTGAACCTTTGCACTTTCCCAAAGCTGTTGAGGGCCTTGAGGTCTAGGATTGGATGGACCCCTTCCTTCTTTGGGACTACAAACAGATTGTAGTAGAAACCCTGAAACCTTTCCAGCGTCGGTACAGGTACTATCACCCTGCGCAGTATCAGGTCCTGTACTGCCCCAAACATGGCCTCCCGACGAGCCGGAAACAGGTGAAGGTTGGAGGGAAAGAATCTGTTTGGTGAATAAGAAAGAATCTCTATCTTGTATCCTGATGAAACCAGTTCGCAGACCCATTGGTCGGACAGTAGGGAGGTCCACCGAGCTACAAACTCCCGAAGGCGACCTCTGTGAGCAAAATTTTTACCCAACGGACTTGTTTGGCTTGCGAAACCAGGGACAATTTTGTCCTTCAGCCGGCGCCTTGTCGGACTGGAAACGCTTACCTGCAAAAAAGCCATTTCTGAAAGGAAAAAGAGGACCCTTGCCTACGGCGTGGCTCCTTACCCTTCCTGGACTGTGGGAGCAATGTGCTCTTCCCACCGGTAACATTTTTACTAATGTCATCCAGCGAGGCTCCAAATAGCCTCTCACCTTGAAAGGGCAAATCCGCCAGTGCTTTTTTTTAGATGCCTGGTCTGCAGACCAGCATTTCAGCCAAATTAGGCACTGTAGCACTACTGCTGAAACTGAAGCTCTAGAGAGCAAGGGGACCATATCCAGGGCCGCATCACAGATATACTAAAGGCCATGCACCAACTGGTCTGCCAGTTCTACGCAGACTGGGGAAGTCTGTTGCTTCTCCAATTCATGGTGCACCAAGGCCATGGCCAGCACAGGTCGTAACGCTGACCCCCACCACCGTAAAGATGCCTCGGCCCTCCTGATGGCAAGGTCCTTGAAGGCAGGAGTCCCTTCTACCGGAACCGTGGTTACTTTATTCAACCTGGATACCGGGGGGTCAACGTCTGGAGGAGATGTCCATTTTTTCAGGAGACTCGCCTCAAAAGGGTAACGCTCCGCTATTCTTCTCGGGACTGAAAAGGCCTTTTGCGGGCTTCCCCATTTCTTGTAGATGAACTTATCAAAATAAGTCAAATACGGAAACACCTTAGGCATACGGGCCAGTTTGTGGGACCCAAAAGGGACCGCCACCGCTGCAGATGTCCCTGCTGCACCCTGTATCTTCAGGGTATCCCGCACCGCTGTGATTAGTTCTCCTACTATCGCTTTTTCCTGCACTAACCCGAACATGGAGTCATTCTCACTGTCCGAACGGTCCTGGTCCGCATCCTCTGACACTTTAGAACAGGGGCCGCCAGTCACAGCAGGGCCCGAGTCTGAATCAGAGCTTTCCCCAGAAGACGGGGGGTAGGGGGCATTTTTTACCCCCCTTGCGCCCGCACGCCGCCTCCACCCTGGCAACAAAGGACTCTAAGACTGCTGAAAAAGCATCAGTTGCAATAGCAGGGATATCTGGGGAAGAAGCGCCAGCTTCTGACACCATGCTGACCCTCACTCCCCTGCCACTACTCAGGTCCTGTGTCAGTCACAAAGTGCTCAGAGTAAAAAAACGCTCTGCCTGGAAGCAGTCACCAGCGCTAGAGGTAAACCGCTCTGAGGCTACAAGAAAATGCCCGCTGGCCGTTTTAGTAAAGAAATCACAGAGAAAATGGCAGCCGAACCTACTAGAAAATGGCTGACAGCAATATGCCGACTAAGGCTACAGGAAAATGGCCACGGGCCGAGTGGCGACCTCCCCTCATGGAAAACAGCCTGAACGCCTCACTGTGGCCTGAAAAAGACAGGGAAAGAAAGAGCAAACCCTGACAGCCAGCGTAGCCCCCGCCAAGGCCCGGAGCCCCCCGGAGGACCTCCGGCCAGGTACATGCACCGCACCTCATGCCCAGTCACACAGCGGCACCAGCATGAGAGACAGGGAGAGAGGAAAGGGAGAGTGAGAGACCCCCTAGTCGACCTCCCAGGGAATGCCCAGCTGCTACCTCCTGCCGAGGCAGGTGGAGCCATACTTACCCCTCCTCTCGGGACTGCTGGACACATTCCACCACAGACCCATCACCAAAGCAGTACGGGGTGGCAGCACACTGTGACACAGACAGCAATAGCCAGGAGCATATAGCATATAGCTGCCCCTGGACCAGAAGGGGCATGTCGTGGCCGATCCAGCGCATAGCTAAGGTCTGCTCACGCTCGATGGCCAGGCTGGGGAGACTACAAGGATTTATATTATCCAGCCTGTCACCCAGCCCAGCTGTTGATTGTAAATCACAGGATCAAAATTGCAGAAAAAATGAAAAAATTCCCAGGACCAATGGTCCCCTCAGGGAGCCAGGCCCTTCTCCTATACTAGGCAGAAAAAAACTGAGCTGCAGGAAGCAGAGTGAGGGGTTTTAGCCAGTGGGACCACCCCCTGGGCGGTGCTGTGCAGTTTTGCTGTTTTTACATGTTTTACACGTTCTGCCTAGCACTCTCCTGAAGGTGGCGATATAACCCTAAGGTCAAGATTTAAAGGAGCTGTGTCCGTCAATGAATGAAAGAGAAAGTTCAATTTTGCTCTCTCCTCTGACCAGAGCACCTTCTTCCACATGTTTTCTGTATCCCCCCACATGGTTTCGCACAAACTGCAAATGGGACTTCTTATGGCTTTCTTTCAACAATGGCTTTCTTCTTGCTGCTCTTCCATAATGGCCAGATTTGTGGAGTGCATGACTAATAGTTGTCCTGTGGACAGATTCTCCCACCTGAGCTGTGGATCTCTGCAGCTCCTCCAGAGCTACCATGGGCCTCTTGGCTGGTTCTCTGATTAATGCTTTCCTTGTCCGGCTTGTCAAGTTAGGTGGACGGCCATGTCTTGGTAGGTTTGCAATTATGCCATACTCGTTCCATTTTCGGATGATGGATTGAACAGTGCTCCGAGAGATGTTCAAAGCTGTGGATATTTTTTTATACACTAACCCTGCTTTAACCACTTCACCCCTGGAAGGCTTTACCCTCTTCATGAACAGAGCAGTTTTTGCAATTTGGCACTGGTAATTGCGCGGTCATGCAATGCTGTATACAAACAAAATTTGCATCTTTTTTTTCCCCACAAATAGAGCTTTCTTTTGGTGGTATATGATCCCCTCTGGGATTTTTAGTTTTTGCGATATAAACAAAAAAGACTGAAAATTTTTATTTTTGACTTTTTGGTATACAAAAGATCCAATAAACTCAATTTTAGTCATACATTTAGGCCAAAATGTATTCAGCCACATGCCTTGGGTAAAAAAAAACTTACATAAGCATATATTTATTTGTTTGCGCAAAAGTTATAGCGTCTACAAACTATGGTACATTTTCTGGAATCTACACAGATTTTAGTTTGTAAGTTTATATCTAATTTTTTGATGTGCTAAAATGGCAGGACAGTTCAACTACACCTCTTTGGAAAGTAAACACACCAAGGGATTTTCTGAGAGGCATATTGAGCCCGTTGAATATTTTATTGTTTTGTCACAAGTGATTGAAAATTTACAAAAAAAAATTTTTTTACACAAAGGTGTCACTGAAATTATATATTGCTCACACATGCCATGGGTATATGTGGAAGTACAGCACAAAATATATTCTGCTGCTTCTCCTGAGTAGGGGGATACAACGTGTGAGACTTTGTTGGAAGCCTAGCCACGTACAGGACACTCAAAACCAATCACCGCCTTCAGACTTTTTTTGATTTCACTCCTCACCACCTATCACAGTTTCAGAGGCCATTAAATGCGAAGATAGCACAATCCCCCCAAATGACCTCATTTTGGAGAGTAGACACCCAGAGCTATTTGCCACAAATACAATTCCATATATACCCATGGCATGTGTGAGCAATATATAATTTAGTGACAACTTTGTGTAAAAACAAAAACAAAAAAAATTGGTGATTTTCCCGAAACTTGTGGAAAAATATAAAATATTCCATGGACTCAACATGCCTATCAGCGAATAGCTTGGGGTGTCTACTTTCCAAAATTAGGTCACTTGGGGGGCGGGGGGGTTTGAACTGTCCTGGCATTTTATGCCCAACATTAGAAGCTTATGCCACACATCACATCACCCACTTTTCTAACCACTTGAACCACCAAGTCCTTTCTGACACTTTTTGTTTACATGAAAAATATTATTTTTTTGTTAGAAAATTACCTTGAATCCCCAAACATTATATATTTTTTTTAAAGCAGAGGCCCTACAGATAAAATGGTGGGCGTTGCAATTTTTTTCACACAGTATTTGCGCAGCGATTTTCCGAACGTAATTTTTTGGGAAAAAAACACACTTTTGAATTTTGATGCACAAAAATACACTATAATGCCCAAATGTTTGCTAAAAAAAAGAGGATTTTATGCCGAGTACATAGATACCAATGCGTTCACCCTTGCGCGCGAGCACATGGGGACAGGGGTTAATTAATTATTTATTTTGCTTTTTTATTTTTACACTGTCCCTTTCAATTCTTTTATTTATTTATTTTTTATCATTTTTATTGTTATCCCAGGGAATTGAAATATCCATGATAAGAGCAATAGGTACTGACAGGTACTCTTTTTTGAAAAAAAATGCAGTCTATTAGACTCTAGATCTCACCTCTGGCCTTAAAGCATCTGACCACACCAAGATCAGTGTGATAGGTTTGCTTTCCCAATTTCCCAATGGCACTGTTTATATCCAGGTGAAACAAAAGTCATCAAAAGCTTGCAGCTTCCGGTTTATTAGGCCATAGAGATGATTGGAGCCATTCGGGTCTCCGATCAGCTCTATGGTCAGCTGGCGGAACCACCGGCTTCATTCTCGGGTTCCCCGATGGGACAGGAGAGGCAAGAAAGTCATGGAAGGTGGCGGGAGGTGGGTGTTCCCTCCCACTGCTTGTAAAAGCAGTCTAGCAGCTAATTAGCCACTAGAATTGCTTTTACATGAAATCTGACTGCCAGCTGAAAAAAACGATTTCAAGATGATACCTAAACCTGCAGGCATCATTCCGGTATAACCAATCAAAGTCCAGCAACATACCAGTACGTCGCTGGTCCTTGTTGGGCATATATTGTAATGTACTTTGCTTCACGCAGCCTGTGAGCTGAATGAAAAAAGAGAACCTAACCCATTCCCATAGATTAATCGGTGGTATTTCCACCATTAGAATACCGCCCTGCATCCACCCATTTCTAATGATGGGCATACATGGGCTGAACTAAAAAAATACATGGGCTGAACGAAAAAGAAATCCTAACAGATTCCTCCATTCACATCGCTCGATGTGGATGAAGAAATCTCTGCCAAGAAAAATAACTAAAAATATATGCCGAAGCATGGGGTCATCCACCCCTATGTCCACCCCTGCCCCTATGCTTTGTCATATATGCTCTTTTTTTAACTGTGGTGATGAATTCACCTTCTACAGCGATGGAGGCATGGATTTACATATTGTGAGAGCAAACCCTATTGCTGTCAAAATAAATAAATCAGTGCTGCAGCGGAATGGCATACCTAAAAAGCAAAAAATGGTAACAATAAACCACAGTATCAATAAAACAAAGTTTATTTTTATTGAAATCTGTGCCAAAAAAAAGAGTAAAAAATATATGCTGAAACATAGGGGCAACCCACCCCTAATGTCCACCCCTTCCTCTATGCATTGGCAGAAATGCTTTTATTTTTTTATTTTATTTTTTAACTGTGGTGGAGAATTCACCTCCTACAGCGCTGAAGTCATGGATCTACGTATCATGAGAGCAAACCCTGTTGCTGTTAAAATAAAAAAATCTGTGCTGCAGCTGAATGGCGTACCTGCAAAGCAAAAATGGTTAATAATAAAACACAGTAACATTACAGTATAACAGTAGAATGACATACCTGCAAAGGAAACACAATAAAACACAGTAACAATAAAACATTACAGTATGGCATAAGATACGGTAAAACAGAACAGAACAATAGAGAGGAACAATAAAATGACAACCATTTTTGGCTTTTTGATTTTATTTATCTTTTATAGTTTTTTTTTGTTTTTTGTACACTTTTATTAGAACTTTGAACATTCCAACTCAGGGTCTCTCAAAATGCAATGGCCATCTCATCTTTTGTGACCCCATTTGAAAGTGTGCCCTAATACTGTGCTGTGCTGTACCCTATGCTTATACTCCACTAGTGTGTGGTAGCAGCGAAAACAGTCACCGATGCAGAGACCAGGTTGGCCAGGACAGGAGGGACAATAATAACGGGTGTCATGCCTAAGTCCACGTTTTCTATAGACATGACATTTTCTTTGGGGTGATCTTTGGGTAGAGGTAACAGGAAAGACATCCGGAAAATCCAGCAGCCGGCTCACTGCTTTTGGATTGGGAATTTTGGCCACAGCATCGTCTGGAAACAGAAGGGCTGTGATGATCTCTTCCTGGAATTTTAGGAAGGATCCAGTTTGCCAGCTTTGTACAGCACATAAGCGTTGAACAGAGCCAATTGGAATAAGTAAACAGACACTTTTTTGTGCCAGCATCTGGCCTTACGGGCAACTAAGTACAGCACCATCATCTGGTCATTGAAGTCCACCTCTCCCATTTTAAGGTTATATTTGTGGACACAGAGGGTCTTCTCAAAAACACCAGTCGCCGTTGTAATTTGGACTGCCGTGTCTGCGTAAATGGAAGACAGAACAAAAACATTCCGTTTGTCCTTCCATCTCACGGCAAGCAATTAATTGGACCTCAAGCAGGCTCTCTCTCCCAGACTAAGTTGGGCATCTACAAGCCTTTGGGGGAAGATTAGATCGCACGGTGCCACATGTGCAAATTCCTAATCAAAGAGGTGTCTAAAAAGTGGCAAGCTTGAATAAAAATTGTCCATGTATAAATGTTACCCCTTTCCGAACAAGGATGACACCAAGTCCCAATAATCTTGTCTCTGCTCCCTATGTAGTCTCTGCAGTTGAGGGGCTCCATGATTCTATCTTTTCCCTTTACATATAATGGTTAACAGAACATCAGAGGGAAAGCAGTGCATTCAGAGAATTCTAAAACAATCTTTTTAATTTGACCCCGCTCACAAAATAAACTTAAAGAAAATGTACAGAATAAAATAATTAAATAATAGAAAAAACAATCAAATTGCCATTAAAGGATATATTTAAATAAAATATATAAGCACAAATTAAGCATAGATGCAGCTAACATACATACAAAGCAGAGCATTAACCACTTCAGCCCCGGAAGATTTGACTTTTTACAATTTGGCACTGCACTGCTTTAACTGGTAATTGCGTGGTCATGCAATGCTGTATCCAAATGAAATTTACTTCCTTTTTTTCCCACAAATAGAGCTTTCTTTTGATGGTATTTGATTGCCTCTGCAATTTTATTTTTTTGCGATATAAACGGAAAAAGACCGAAACTGAAAATCTTGAAAAAAATAATATTTTCTACTTTTGTTATAAAAGAAATCCAATAAACTCAATTGTAGTCATACATTTAGGCCAAAATTTATTCAGCCACATGTCTTTGGTTAAAAAAATGTCAATAAGCCTATATTTATTGGTTTGCACAAAAGTTATAGTTTATGACTGCCTATATCATTTCTTCAGGTGCTAAAATGGCAGGACAGTACAACCTCCCACCCCCAAATGACCCCATTTTGTAAATTAGACACTCCAAGGATATTGCTGAGAGGCAATGTTGAGCCCATTGAATATTTTATGTTTTGTCACAAGTGATTGAAAAAAAAAAATTACAAAGTTGTCACTAAATGATATATTGCTGACACATGCCATGGCTTCATGTGGAATTACACCCCAAAATACATTTTGCTGCTTCTCCTGAGTATGGGGATACCACATGTGTAAGACTTTTTGGGAGCCTAGCTGTGTACAGGACCCCGAAAACCAAGCACCGCCTTCAGGATTTCTAAAGGCATGCATTTTTGATTTCACTCCTCACTACCTATTACAGTTTTGAAAGGCTATAAAATGCCAAGATAGCACAAAACTCCCCCAAATGTCCCCATTTTGGAAAGTAGACACCCCAAGTTATTTTCTGAGAGGCATTTTGAGTCTATTGAATACTTTATATTTTGCCACAAGTTGCTGGAAAATTACAAACTTTATTTTTTTTGCACAAAGTTGTCACTAAATGATATATTGCTCAAGCATGCCATGGGCATATGTGAAATTGCACCCCAAAATACATTCTGCTGCTTCCCCTGAGTACAGGGATACCACATGTGTGAGACTTTTTGGGAGCCTAGCCGTGTACAGGACCCCGAAAATCAATCACATCCTTCAATTAGGTATGTTGCCAACAGCTGGCCGTTGGAGGTCCACCCCTCCCATATTAAGGTCATATTCATGGACACAGAGGGGTTTCTCCACAACACCAGTCGCGATTTCGACCGTCATGTCTGCATGAAGGGGGGACAGTATGAAAACATTCTTATTATCCCTCCACAGCAAGCAAATTATTACACTTCAAGCAGGCTCTTTCCCCCAGCCTAGATGGGAATCTACAAGCCACTGGGTTAAGCCCCGGCGATTAGATCGCACGGTGCCACATGCACCAATTTCATGATCAAACAAGTGGCTAAAAAGTGGCACGCTCGTGTAATAATTGTCCACATATAAGTGGTACCCCTTTCCGAATAAGGGTGACACCAAGTCCCACACCATCTTACCAGCGCTCCCTATGTAAATGGGGAGTTCTCCGACTCTACGTAACTATCTCTTCCCTCGTAAACTATAAAACTATATGTATAGCCTGTTACCCTGTCACAGAGCTTATAAATCTTGACCCCATATCTGGCACACTTGCTGGGAAGATACTGTTTGAATTAATCGGGGACTCATCAATGCAGACAACTTGATCGGAAGTAAACAAGGCTGCAAACTGCTGGTTGACGTGGGGCCAAATTTTGTAGAGCCGATTGTATTCAGGGTCACCCAAAGGACGACAGAGTTCATTGTCACTGAAATCCATGAACCACAACATCTGCTCGTATTGTGTCCTGGTCATGGAGGCAGAGAACAAGGGCATATGGTGAACTGGGTTAGTGGACCAATATGACTGCAACTCACTTTTTTTAGTTATGCCCATGAATGAATTGACCAGCATACAAATTGCTTTGTTCCACAATGGAACTATAGAGATCTTCCGTGAAAATCAGCGAATAAAAATCAAGTGACGTAAAATCAGCTGTTTCCACCTGAATTCCGGGTTGACCAGTGAATGGGGTAACTGGTCAATGGGACTCGCCACATCACCATGTGTTACTGCAGTGCTGGATGCCCCAGAAGAATGAGTGGCACTAGTATTGGCTCTCTGCTCCATACGAGAGCCCTGCGGTTCTTGCACCTCAACAACAGCAGGAGAACGGGGTCAGGTACACCTGACCTTGGCAGAGACCACTTCGTTGTCAGAGCTATCTGTCAGGGTGCCACTGCTGTCTACAAGTTTGTATTCTGAGCCTGAATCTGAAAGATGGTTGAGTTCCTCTTCACTCTCATCTGTTATGCTCAGAAACATGTAAGCCACTTCACTAGTGTACCTTCGATTGGACATTTTGGCCTCTATATTTACTGGTACACTAGTAAAGCTCACAGGAAAAAAGAGCACCTAACTATCAGCGACTGCTTCAAACGCTACCAAAAAAAAATTCACCTTTGCAGGTATCAGGCCTGACTGTGAATACTGCAGTTATGTGTTTAGTGTTTTGTAAGTGACAGTGATCAATTGATACTGCACTTGGGTGGGCTGGGCTGGGCTGGGCTGAGGTGCTAAACGCAGGCGCTAGCAGTTATTTGGGCTGATCCCACTAACGCTGCATTTTTGGGGACTAAACTAAACTATTTGGGACACTTATATAGTTCTGATCGGATCAAATATATCAATCCGTTCAGACACTATACTAAGGGAGGTGTATGGTGCGTGCGTGGGTGTTAGCTCTACTGGCACTAATCTGACACCGCCTGTGGGGATGCAGATCCTGACTGACGCTAAAACCTAACTTATATCACCCGCCGGGTGATCAGGGGGTTAAACCTTTATTGGGTAATATATGGCGGGTGCCCCGACGCTATAAAAAATGAACTAACCAGCCTCACCCAAAAACACAAATATGGTGATCACTGGTGACAGGGGGTGATCAAGGGGTTAAACCTTTATTAGGGGGGTCCCTAGACCTATCTGGGGCTACTACTAATTACTGATTACTACTGACCCTAACGCTGATTAGTGTCAGTCAAGTGATCACAGAAAAATATGAAAACTGCACTGGGTGACACAGTGGCAAGGGGTGAAGGGGGTGATCGGGGGGTGAAACATGTGCCTATGTGTAATGTGTCAGTGTAGTGTTGGTGCAACTCACTGTCCTCTCTCTGGAACGGAAAAGAGGTAATTTCAATGTTATCATTTCCCCTGCCTGTGTTTACACTTACACAGGCAGGGCAGAATTTCATTTGGCAGAACTAATCAGCAGGTCCAGGCTAGAAATCATTGGCCTGGGCTTGGAGACTGAATGGTTCTGAAACAAATCCGTTCTCCACGGCCGACGTAAGGTAAAGTTGGTTTGCCCACCCGTGCCATTCTGCCACAGTAAAACTGCGGCGGCTGGTTGGGAAGCGGTTAAACTGAATCTGATTTTGCTAAATAAATGGGTCTCTTAGCAGTCTACCCCCTCTA
Source organism: Lithobates pipiens (assembly GCF_037356315.1). Lineage (NCBI taxonomy): Eukaryota > Metazoa > Chordata > Amphibia > Anura > Ranidae > Lithobates > Lithobates pipiens. The sequence goes on from NW_027507686.1 coordinate 209,228,278, forward strand.
CCACTGATATTTACTTTCTTTTCACTGCCCTGCTGACCTGTTCTCTTACTGGCGCCCTGATTGAACAGACCTGTGTAAGCTCTATTTTGGAAGTTACAATGGGCTAAGGACCCACCCCCTCAGGACACTGCTCAGGTCTGGTGCTTAGCTGTTCGGGTGCCAAGCACTTCAGTGAAAGGAAGAAAGAGGGTCACATGCTCACCCACAACTGTATCGTATCAAGTATTTCACAGAGCTCTGGCTGCCCGGAAGTGGTGGGCTATCGGGTAAATCTATTACTCTAACCTCACAAGGCAAATTTCACGTTTATGTTATATCAAACTAAATACATTCTGTTTCCTTTATTTACACTTCATTTTGTTTTACCTCTTTGAGATGACCAATCTCATATTTTTTTTGTTTGATTTCAGCTTTCAGTTTTTGTATGTTTTGATTTGCTGCCTGTGCTGTAAAACAAGAAAGCACATATTACTACATATATTAAATATATTTTCATTAGTGAGTAGACTATATATAAATATACATTGATCACTATTAGCCTTCCATTGTTTATTATCATATAAACCATTAATTTGCAAGCTACGGTTCTGGGACAGTTCCTGTGAACATACTTTGTGCTAGGAAATCTTTCTGAATGGGCGTATTGACAGATTCCTTGGGCAACAAGAAAAGAAGGGGTGCGCAAAGCCTCAAAATGTACAAATTCAGATAACATTTTCCTTAAAGCAGAACTTTAGACGTTAACTTGACACATTACTTAAAACAATATTTAAAAAGTAAAAACTTGCTTTCTATATTATTTTGGTTTTAATTCTTAAATCTAGGCTAGTATGACATCACAGTCTGCCTACACAAACACACGCTGAGAGTACATAATATCTTGCAAACTGGCTCTTCATATTGGTAATGTAGAATCCAAGAAGCTGTTTGTAAGATGTCACACATATGCAGACACGCCATGGGGGGTCTGCCAGAGTACTCGCACATGCACCAGATCTCCAGTAAAGAGAGCAGCGCTGGGGAAGAGAGGCAAAGGGAGGACTTCTGCTTCAACCAATACAATGCTGGACTCAATTGTCTAGTGAGTATGCTATTTGATTTTAAGATAGGAGTCAGTATTAGGGATTTTTGTGGGGGGTTAGGAAGAGTGATGTTCCTCTTTAATGTTGGCCCTCTTTGGACATTTGTGGTTTAATTTCGCAAGAGAAATGGCAGGGGTGTGAGGTGGGGATGGCAGAAGGTGCAGGAGATGTTCAGAGGAGTCTGAAGGTTTTTCTTTATTAATGCAAACATGCAAGAAACATGCAACCACCTCTCTTTTCTCTTTTTTGGCAATCTATACTGTTGAATAGCAGCTGTTAATAGAAAGAGGGCCCGATGCTGCCTCCAACAGTGCTTTCTAGCAGTAGTTTTTACTACAATATTCACATGGAACATGGAGCGAGCTTGTACAAAAGGACATCATTATGCAGGTGTCCTTAAAGTGGTTTTAAAGGCTGAAGGTTTTCTACCTTAATGGCTCTCTCCCTTCTCACTGGCTCAGAGACAGCATTGGCTTCCGCTGCTATAAATCACAGCCAATGAGGAGGGAGTGGAGAGGGGGTGGGACTGAGCCCTGATCTGTGTTTCAATTGGCACATAGCCCAGGGTTTGAGACAGAGCACGCACACATGCCCCCATAGCAAGCGGCTTTTTATGGGGGCACTCAGCCGGGGGGAGAAGCCAGAAGCACCGGTGGGAGACCCGAGAAGAGGAGGATCAGGGCTGCTCTGTGCAAAACCATTGTAAAGAGTAGGTAAGTATAACATGTTTGTTATTTAAAAAGTAAAACATTTACTTTTAGTACCTTTTTAAGGCAGCTCATGTCTAAATGGGGCCCTAGTTGTAATCTAAATGCCTGTTAAATGTAAGAGTGCGGAGAAGCTAAAGATTTAGAAACTGCTCTTGTGAACTAAACTGTGCCTATAATGAAATCATTGCAATGTAAAAAAAAAAAAAATGCATCCAAGAGGCACTGGAACGTTGATATGAGTTTAAACAAGGTAGTGAGGGTGCATAAAAAAATATTTCAAGAGACCACTGGCTCAGGTTAGGCTGCTAACAACAGTCAAGGCTACCTTACTGTGGGTACTTCAGCAGGTTGGTAGGAAAAGACATGCACATATGGAAGGAGCGCCAGACCAAAAGATAAAAAAGCATCTGCATCAGCAGTCAAAATCATTTTGACTGCTGATGCAGATACCACTGGCCAGGAATCCTAATCCAGCAAACAGCTTTCCTGCACAGATTTAAACAGCAAAGCCTAATGCCCTGTACACACGGTTGGACGTTCCAACGTCAAAATCCGTCTGATTTTTTCCGACAGATTTTGGCCCAAACTTGTCTTGCATAGACACGCAAAGTTGTCGGAAAATCAGATCTTTCAGAACGAGGTGACGTAAACCACGTAGGACGGGACTATAAAGAGGGCATTAGCCAATAGCTTTCGGCTTGTAATTTATTCTGAGCATGCGTGCTGCATGCAAACTTTGTCCATCGAAATTGTCTACACACGATCGTAATTTAAACGATCGGATTTTGTTGGAAAAATTTTAGATCCAGCTCTCAAACTTTGTGTGTCGGAAATTCCAACAGAAAAAGTCTGATGGAGCCCACATGCGATCGGAAATTTCTGACGACACGATCCAATCGCACATTTTCCATCGGATAGTCTGACCGTGTGTACAGGGCATTACTTTGAGTCCACTCAAGGTTCTCATTTTCTAACTGAAGCACTGATGAAGGGGGGGTTTCTTTGACCTGGGAAATGTATAGGCTGTCTTTTAACACATTATCAATAAATAAATTTAGACTTTCATCTTTTGGTCTGGTGCTCCTTCCATACAGTATATGCATGTAATGAAATATTACCTGAAGTGCTTGAATAGATGAACAAAATAAGGCCCTCCTGTCCTTTCTGTATTGTAAGAGGGCCCTCCTGTCCCTTCTGTATTGAACTGAACTGTAATTGTGCTGTCCCCCTCTACATTGTAAAGCACTGCATAAACTGTTGGCGGTATATAAATTGTGTATAATAATAATAATAATAGAGGTCATAAACTGTTTACCTTTCTTAGAGAAAATGATGCTTCAGGCTCTCTACAGCGACGTTCACATAAAACAAATGTTTACGCTGGCTTTTCTCAACCAGGGTTCCTCCAGAGCAGCCTTTCTCAACCTTTTCAACACATTGAACCCTTGAAATAGTTCTCCAGTCTCGGGGAACCCCTGCTAAAAATTTGAAATCTACAACTCGCGATACATTAGTGTGATGGTCAGTGGGAAGAATGGGCCTTACACTTGTGGTCATTGGGAAGAATTACCTCCTTACAGATAGCTAAAAAGATCAAAAGTGTGAGTGGGAACTTATTTGAGAGGCAGAAATTGCCCAATGCTGAAGGAACCCCTAGCAGCCTTTGGAGGAACCCTAGGGTTCCACTGAACCCTGGTTGATAATCACTGCTCCAGAGGTTGCTAGGGGTTCCTTGAGCAATGAGCAATTTCTGCCTTTTCTGCAATGAGCAATTTCTGCTTTGAAAAATTATTCATATCCCTTGAAATTTTCCACATTTTGTCATATTACAACCAAAAACATAAATATATTTTCTTGGGATTTTATGTGATAGACCAACACAAAGTGGCACATAATTGTGAAGTGGAAGAAAAATCATAAATGTTTTTTTAAATGTTTTCCAAATAAAAATCTGAAAAGTGTGGCGTGCATATGTATTCAGCCCCCTTTACTCTGATACCCCTAAATAAAATGTAGTGGAACCAATTGCCTTCAAAATTCACCTAATTAATATATAAAGTCCACCTGTGTGTAATTTAATCTCAGTATAAATACAGCTGCCCTGTCATGCCCTTGCAGATTTGTTAGAGAACCTTAGTGAACAAACAGCCTCACGAAGGCCAAGGAACACACCAAACAGGTCAGGGATAAAGTTGTGGAGAAGCTTAAAGCAGGGTTAGGTTATAAAAAAATATCCCAAGCTTTGAATATCTCTTGGAGCACTGTTCAATCCATCATCCAACAATTAAGAGTATGGCACAACTGCAAACCTACCAAGACATGGCCATCCACCTAAACTAAAAGGCCAGGCAAGGAAAGCATTAATCAGATTAGCAGCCAATAGGACCATGGTAACTCTGTAGGAGCTGCAGAGATCCACAGCTCAGGTGGGAGAATCTGTCCACAGGACAACTATTAGTCGTGTACTCCACAAATCTGGCCCTTATGGAAAAGTGGCAAGAAGAAAGCCATTCTTGAAAGAAAGCCATAAGAAGTCTGGGAGAAGCCATGAAGGGTACACAGCAAACTCGTGGAAGAAGGTGCTCTGGTCAGATGTGACCAAAATTTAACTTTCTGGCCTAAAAAGCAAACACTGCACATCACCCTGAACACCCCATCCCCACCGTAAAACATAGTGGTAGCAGCATAATGTTGTGGAGATGCTTTTGTTTAGCAGGGACAGGGAAGCTGGTGAGAGTTGATGAGAAGATCGATGGAGCCAAATACAGGGCAATCTGAAAACCTGTTAGCCCTTGTACACACGGTCGGAGAATCCGTCGGAATGTGTCCTATCGGACCGTGTTGTCGGATAATCTGACTGTGTGTGGTATGCATTGGACTGATTCCGTCAGAATATCCATCGGACCCAATTTTCCAACTTGTTGGAAATATTTTCCGACCAACTGGTTCGATCGGACATACTCCGATCATGTGTAGAGAATTTTGATCGGACCAAGTGCCACGCATGCTCAGATCAAATTCCTACATCAAAGCTATTGGCTACTAGCCTGAACGTAGTCCCATCGTAACGAAATTACGTCATCCTGTTCTGAATGATCGGATTTTTCGACAACTTAGTCCGACCGTGTGTATGCAACAGTTTCGGACAAGATCCGACGGACAAAATCCGATGGATTTGGTTGTCGAAATCTCCGACCGTGTGTACAGGGGCTTAGAGTCTGCAAAAGACTTGAGACTGGGGCGGAGGTTCACCTTTCAGTAGGACGACAAAACATGCAACCAGAGCTACAATGGATTGGTTTAGATCAAAGCATATTTATGTGTTAGATGTGTTATTCAAAGTCCAGACCTAAATCCAAATGAGAATCTGTGGCAAGACTTGAAAATTGCTGTTCAAGGAAGCTCTTCATCCAATCTGACAAAGCTTGAGCTGTTTTGCAAAGAAGAATGCGCACAAATGTCAATCTCTAGATGTGCAAAGCTGGTAAAGACATCCCTCAAAAAGACTTGCAGCTGTAATTGCAGCAAAAGGTGGTTCTACAACAGTATTGACTTAGGGGAGCTAAATACAAATGCACACCACACTTTTCACATATTTACCGGTATTTGTAAAAAAGTTTTGCCTAGCAACAAGTGATGTTGATCTCTGCTCCATGTGATTGGAGCAGAGACAATGTTCAATAACACAAAGCCCAGCCCCCCACAGTTAGTAACACGCCCCTAGGAACACTTAACCCCTACAATGCCACCCCCTGGTTAACCTCTTCTCTGCCAGCGTAATTTACACAGGAATCACTGCATTTGTATAGCACTGATTGCTGAATAAATGAAATGGTCCCAAAAATGTGTCAAAAATGTCTGATGTGTCCGCCATAATGTCGCAGTCACAATAAAAATCGCTGATCGCCGCCATTACTAGTAAAAAAATATATATATTAATAAAAATGCCATAAAACTATCCCCTATTTTGTAAACGCTATAACTTTTGCACAAACCAATCAATAATCGCTCATTGCGATTTTTTTAACCAAAAATATGTATTAGAATATATATCGGCCTAAACTGAGGGGAAAAAAGTTTTTTTTTCTATATTTTTGGGGGATATTTATTATAACAAAAAGTAAAAAATTATGCGTTTTTTTTCAAAATTGTCATATTTTTGTTTATAGCGCAAAAAATAAAAACCGCAGGGGTGATCAAATAACATCAAAAGAAAGCTCTATTTGTGGGAAAAAAAGGACATCAATTTTGTTTGGAAGCCACGTCGCACGACCGTGCAATTGGCAGTTAAAGCGACGCAGTGCCGAATCGCAAAAAGTGGTGTGGTCTTAAGCCAGCAAAATGGTCCAGTCTGAAAGTGGTTAAACAATCACCCGACACTAGTTCGTTTCCACAATCCATGACTTAACTTCACAGTTCACACAAATATGTTTTAAGTTAAAACTGTAGCACTGACGTAAGTAATTTTTTTTCCCACAGTCGCGTGACAATCCCTCCACCTCCGGTCTAACTAATCACTCTCACCTTATGGCATGGACCCCTGTGCAAACAGGTGGTCATGCAAGCGGGTATCAAAAGGGTTAACACGGACCATAAACTTCTCTAATGTCTGCTTAGATCTCAGCAAGGACTCCAGGTCATGGGTAGAAAGAAAAGATCTAAGTGCTCCCCGCTTAAGTATAAGATTTCATTTTTGTGTTCAAACACAAACTACTCACATAAAGACAAACACAAACTACTCACATAAAGATGATAAAAACACAGCATGTAAAGCCGACAATCATGTTAGTTCCGTAGGGCAGCAGCGGGTGACGTCATGCATAGCTCCTCCCCATACGTGTTACGTTCAATCAGAATTTCGACGTCACTGGACTCCTCCCCCCTTCCCTTCGTTAGCAGATGGAGGCACTAGAGGAAGGTGGGGAGGAGTCCAGTGACGTTGATGTCCGTGATGTCACCGGATCTCCGACAGAACTCTTTTAATCGATCAAAAAAATTTATCGATTAATCGAGGAATTAATCTTTAATTTCCACAGCCCATATATATATATATATATATATATATATATATATATATATATAGAGAGAGAGAGAGAGAGAGAGAGAGAGAGAGAGAGAGAGAGAGAGAGAGAATACAGAGTCAAAAATCTTCCTCCTTCCCCCAGGGATTCTCTCTTCTTTCCCTGATTCATTAGCTTTGAACGGGGAGTGTGAACTCTCAAATCGCCAGTGCAGTGCTGAGATCGCAGCTTCATAAACTGTCTGCTTCTGTGTTAGTCAATCACAGCTTCTCTGTGTGCGGAGATCATCAGCGGGGAACATGTTCTCCCCCGATCATCTCCGTTTCATAAATCGTTAATGGACTGAGATCAACAACAATCCTAAATGTGGAAAATTTCAAAGGGTATGAATAATTTTTCAAGGCACTGTAAGTTTCCACTTACACCACTGATCCTTTTATCTATCTGTAAGGGGGTACTCATGTATCATGCATTGTAAATATAGTAATTTTTAGCAGGGGTTTCCTGAGATTGAAAAGTTATTTCAAGGGTTCCCCTGTGTTGAAAAGTTTCTTCCCTGTACCAGTAGCCATATGGCCAAATGTCTATGATTTTGGTCTTGTGACTAAACTGGAGGGAACCTGGAACAGCATTTCCTCCAGGAAAGGTATTTCGGCCCTTCAAGGTGGGTTTGAAACTTTTGGCAATAAAATACAGGATCAGCCAACTATTTAGTACTTTATACATCTTCACTATCAAAGAGCATTGGCTAATACATAGATTATCTTATAATAAAGGTAAACACATTTAACCACTTAAGGCCCGCCGCATGTAATTATACGTCGGCAGAATGGCAAGGACGGGCACAAGCACGTACCCGCACGTGCCTGCCTTCCAGCGAGTGGGGGGTCTGATCGGACCCCCTCCCACTGGCTGCGGCGGTCCGTTTTGCTTCAGGAGCGATCCGGGGTGAGGGGATGGCTGTTGGTTTCTGGCCATCCCCTCTCGATCGCTCCTGGCGAATGAGAAGCTTCCCCTGCCTGTGTAGTGTAAACACAGGCAGGAGGAAGTGATGTCATTCTCCTTGGGGCGGTCTTTTTGACCGGACTGCGAGGAGAGAAGACATAGTAAGTGCACCAACACTACACTGACATGTAGGTACACATAGGCACACAAATCACCCCTGATCATGCCCCGATCACCCCTCCACCCCCCCTCCCAGTCACAGTGTCACTGATTGCAGTGATCATTTATTTACTGATCAGGGCAGTTAGTGTTAGGTCCAGGGTAGCCCCCTACTAAAGGTTTAACCCCCTGATTGAAGTGTCACTGGTGACGCCGGTTAGCCAGTTAGTTATTTAGGTTCCCCATCAGGTTTTTATATAGCGTCAGGGACCCCCATATACTATCTAATAAAGGTTTTAACCCCCTGATTGCCCCTAGAGTTAACCCTTTCACCCCCTTTTGCCAGTGTCACTAAGCGATCGTTTTTCTGATCGCTGCATTAGTGTCACTGGTGCCGCTAGGTAGCTAGTTATTTTTTAGGTTCACCGCCAGGTTTTTATAGTGTTAGGTACCCCCATATACTACTTAATAAAGATTTTAACCCCCTCATTGCCCCTACAGTTACCCTTTCACCAGCGATCACCGTATAAGTATCACTGGTGACGCTGGATAGCCAGTTAGTTATTTAGTTATTTAGGTTCCCCGTCAGGTTTTTATATAGCGTCAGGGACCCCCATATACTACCTAGTAAAGGTTTTAACCCCCTGATTGCCCCTAGTTAACCCTTTCACCAGTGATCACCGTATAAGTGTTATGGGTGACTCTGGTTAGTTTGCTTTTTATAGCATCAGGGCACCCACCATTTATTACCCAATAAAGGTTTAACCCCCTGATCACCCGGCGGGTGATATCAATTAGGTTTTAGGGTCAGATAGGGTCTGCGTTGCCCCAGGCAGTGCTAGGTTAGTGCCAGTACCGCTAACACCCACGCGCAAAGCATACACCTCCCATAGTGGTATAGTATCTGAACAGATCAATATCTGATCTGATCAGATCTATACTAGCGTCTCCAGCAGTTTATTGTTCCAAAAAAACGCATTGTTAGCGGGATCAGCCCAGATACCTGCTAGCACCTGCGTTTTGCCCCTCCGCCCAGCCCAGCCAAGTGCAGTATCGATCGATCACTGTCCCTTACAAAACACTAAACACATAACTGCAGCGTTCGCAGAGTCAGGCCTGATCCCTGCAATCGCTAACAGTTTTTTTTGGTAGCGTTTTATATTTAAATCCTGAAGGCAGTGCTTGGGTTTCGGGTGCCGTATGTGGCTAGGCTCCCAAAAAGTCCCCCACATGTGGTATCCCCGTACTCAGAGGAAGCAGCAATATATCATTTAGTGACAACTTTTTGTAAACTTTTTTTTTTTTTGTCATTATTCAATCACTTGGGACAAAAAAAAATATTCAATGGGTTCAACATGCCCCTCAGCAATTTCCTTGGGGTGTCTACTTTCCAAAATGGGGTCATTTGGGGGGTTTTGTACTGCCCTGCCATTTTAACACCTCAAGAAATGAGATAAGCAGTCATAAATTAAAAGCTGTGTAAATTCCAGAAAATGTCTAGTTTGTAGACGCTATAACTTTTGCGCAAACCAATAAATATTCGCTTATTGACATTTTTGACATGATTTTAAAATAAGTTAATCTTAAATGCACTTACCAGTTTGCTCAAGCTCTTCATGTGCCTCATTTACCGAAAGGATTTGCTGTGTCGCATTTTCAAAGCATCTTTCACATTCACTGAGCTGTTTCATGTGGTCTTCTTTTGCCAATATGTAAAGTTGCAGCTTTTGCTCCTGTTTTTGAAAAAATATTACAATGTAATATAATGAAATAATATCCACTGTATTTTGAATTATTGGACAGTGTTGTACACATTATCTCCCCCCTCTCCCCTGTTGCATTCAGTGGGCAATACTGCCACCAAGCACGACCCATTCAAGTGAATAGGGCTGTGGCACAATTGTGAGGCAAATGCTAAGTTTGTGGTTGCAGCACGGTATTTATATTCAAAAAGCCCCATTCCCGGGGGGGCGTGGCCTGACCTTGCATGGAGTAGGACGCGTGTCTCCGGAGCTCCGCCGAGGAATCCTGTCTCCCACGCTGATCCTGTGACACCACAGCACCGATACTCACCTGAACACGTCTGGCAGGCGTCCCTTCATTCCGGCGCATATGTCTCCCTCGAAATCCCAACGATCGGCGGCGGCGCGGTTGTCACAATACCGCAGACATGTGAGTGAGGAGGGGGAGGAAAATGGCAGCGCGGAGGAGCCGGGAGGGCCGCGTGTGGCGGGAGACACGGACAGGCTTCTTGAAGCCATTACATTATGCCGCACGTCCCTTACATCCCAAATTGAGGAAGTGCAAATGGACATATCTTTATTGAGGCAGGACTTTCAGAAACTGCGTGACCGGGTAAGGGACACTGAGACCCGTATTAGCAATGTGGAAGACGCTCTCCCACCACTGCAAAATGATGCTGACCTCATGCAGAAGCAAATAGACCTCCTGATTGCTAAACAGGACGAAATGGAAAATCGCATACGCAGATGCAACATCCGATTGATTGGTCTTCCGGAGGGGGCTGAAGGTAAGGACCCCACAACTTTTCTGGAACAATTGCTGATAAGTACCTATGGCCGAGAGTCTTTTTCCCCCATGCTGGCGGTTGAACGCGCGCATCGTATGCCTGCCAGGCCTCCACCTCAGGGTGCACCTCCACGCACCTTTATTGCAAAACTCCTGAACTATAAGGACAGAGATGCTGCTCTCCGCATGGCCTGGGAAAAGGGTAATATCCCTGTGGGCAATACTAAAGTTGCAATCTTTCCTCATTTTTCCACGGACGTCCAGAAACGCCGACAGAGTTTCATGGAGGCCAAAAGATTACTACGTGCACAGCAAGTGAAATACTCTATGCTATTCCCAGCACGCCTCAGGGTGGAGGCAGGAGACCGGGCGCTCTTCTTTGAACAACCCAGAGAGGTCATAGCATGGCTGGAACGCAGAGTGCCTCAAGATGGAGCTGCCTGAGACCCTTGGGGACGTGTGAGCTAACACTTTTTTTGTTTCTCCCCTGGTGTCCTGGAACTGTGGCAGGTTGCCTGATCTCTCTTTGCTGCTCTATTATCGCTGGGGTGCTTGCATCTGAGGCGTATGTTACCTTTATGCCCTTTCTACTTTGAGATCTGCTGAACTTTCCGATTCTGGGACATTTGCGCCTGCTGATGGTGTCAACGTTTATGGATCAACTTTTTCCCTTTTTTCTTAGTGTCCCTGTTGAGGGACCTTTTCTGCAATACATACCTGTTTGTTTTGTTTCAACAATTTTGGTTTTCCTTTTTTTCTTTCTTCTTTTTTCTCCCGGAGCAAGGGGAGACATGTTAGACCTACGGTCTAATTGCACGGTGCAGCGGAAAACTGCTCCATTGTCTGCTGGGACTTCTTCTTGTTATGAGGGAGCTGGTCACTGGGACTGGACAGCAACTGACACTTTTGCCTATTTACCCGGGTCACCACTGTGTGCTGTTATACAGGGGACTCTGCTTTGCCTTGCCCTCTGGTACCGGTGGCCGCGACCCTCTTTCAGACTTATTGTTCTAAATTTTCTTATTGATTTAATGAAACTGGTTTTCCCAGCCAGACATGTTTGGTTTTTCAGGGAATATGCCCGCACAAGTTGGGGTTGGTGCAGGGTAGGGTGGGGGGAGGGGGGTGGTTTGGTTAGGGTTTCCATGCAGAAGATTACTATAAATAAGTTGAAGTATGTATCTGGACTGATCTGGAAGTGTTGCTTTTACTGAATGTTTTTTACCATTACTGCCTATGCAGCCCCTGTTTGGGCTTGATCAAGCACAACTGTATTGGGGTGCGTTTATAGGAGGGCTGTTAGGGGGTAAGCCGACTGCACTTATTACTTTATATGACTCTATATGGCATCTATACGGTTTCTTACCTGGAACGTGAGGGGCCTGCGTGATAAAATTAAGCGCGCGGCAGCCTTCACGTTCCTCAAAAAGCAAAGGGCGGAAGTGATGGTGTTAGTTGAGACGCATGTGGAGGGTGGACTGCAGATGGCCCTTAAACGCCCTTGGATTGGGTGGGCATTTCATTCCACCTACACGTCTCATTCGAGGGGGGTTTCGGTACTTGTAGCTAAGTCTGTCCAATTTGAACTTTGCGAAATTCTTACTGACCCACAGGGCAGGTTTGTTTTTCTACATGCTAAATTGTATGGGGAACCCTACCTTATTATGGCCTTTTATATCCCCCCTCCATTTACCATGACGTTGGTTGTTGAGGGACTGTCTTTTATGTCCAGACATCCGGCGGTTCCTGTTATCTGGCTGGGGGATTTCAACACTACGCTTAACCCTTCCCTGGATAGGCTCAAACCCCCCGAGTTGATGATGGGGCAAGCTGGGACCACTAGGTTGTCCAGGCTTATAACCACCATTCACCTTGTGGACACTTGGAGACACAAATTCCCTCAAAAGAAGGAGTATTCATGCTTCTCACCCACACATGGTTCTCTCTCCCGTATTGACTTTATACTAATATCTAAACAACTCACTCCCAGACTCAGGGAAGTATTGTTCTGCCCCAGACTACTTTCGGACCACAGCCCCTACTCTGTAGTGCTTGACGTACCCCTGGGTAGGCCTCCGCGGGCGTGGCGGCTAAATCCATTCTGGCTGACATTATTACCCGAAGATGACACTATTGAGGCGGAGTGGATAAAAAATTTTGAGGATAATGACCACACGGCCTCAGTTCCAGCAGTGTGGGATACATTTAAATTACACGCTCGATCGGTGCTGACTGCCCATATTAATAGGCTCAAAGCTGACTCGGCTACTGTCATTATTGAGGCTGAGGCAGATTTGAGCTCCATGGAACGCACCTACATAGATGACCCGTCTACGGCAAACGCTGATGCACTTAGACTACAGTCGAGAGTGGTTTCCCAGCTGCACCAAGACAAGGCCCGACAGAAACTTTTTTTTACCAAACAAAAATATTTTGAATCCGGGGAAAGAGCTGGTAAGTTGCTAGCATATTTGGTGCACAGGGAAGACAGGCCCCCGGTTGTTATTTCTTTGCGGGGTCAGGGTGATACAATGATCACGGACCCCTCTGAGGTGACAGCTAGATTTCGGGACTTTTTTGCGGACTTATACACCACTACAGTCTCAGACGACACCACTCCGATGGACAGCTTTTTGGCTCAGGTTTCCCTCCCCCAAGTTACGGAGGAACAGGTGCAGGCTCTGGAGGCTCCCCTGACCACCGATGAAATAGTGGGTGCTATTGCGGAATTTGCAAAATCCAAGTCGCCGGGGTCAGATGGTCTTCCCATTGAATTTTATTCCCGTTACCAAGACGTGCTGGCGCCTAGGCTTCTCGCCCTCTACGGGAGTCTTTTTGATACACTGACATTGCTTCCGTCCATGAGGGAGGCAACGATAGTTTTGATTCCCAAACCTGGAAAAGATCCGGGTTTCCCGGAATCATACCGCCCAATCTCCCTATTGCAGGTAGATATTAAGATTTTAGCTAAAATACTCGCTACTAGATTGAACGGAGTGATCCTTAGCCTGATTCAGGCTGACCAGGCGGGCTTTATGCCGGGGCGGAATACGTCGTTCAATCTACGCAGGCTTTATATAAATCTACAGGCAACGCATGAGGCGGTGGGTGAGCGTGTGGTAGTGACACTTGACACGGCTAAGGCATTTGACTCAGTGGAATGGGAGTATTTGTGGAAGTGTCTAGCAGGATACGGCTTTGGCCCGAACTTTATCCGGTGGGTGAGGCTGCTGTATCATCACCCAACGGCTAAGGTGGTGGCGAATGGGTGGTCCTCCCGGGCGTTTGGCCTTAGTAGGGGTACCAGACAGGGGTGCCCACTGTCCCCGCTACTATATGCCTTGGCTGCTGAACCTTTAGCGGTGTCGATTCGTGCGGACCCTGCGATCAGGGGACTGACGATGAGTCGACTAACCGAAAAAATCAGTCAATACGCTGATGACACGCTGTTATACCTGGCGGACTCTGGCCCTTCCCTCGCAAAGGCCCTGCACATGATAGAGTGGTTTGGTAGCTTTTCCGGTCTTCGTATAAACTGGGAAAAATCCCAAATTTTACCTATTGACAGTTTTCCACAGTCAGAATCTCAGGCCAGTCTGCCTCTTCAGCGAGTTGGCACTATTAAGTATCTGGGTGTATATGTCTCTAGGAATCCAGCAGATTACATTGCGCTGAATGTAGAACCATTATTCTCCCTGGTGCGTACCAAGATTCAGGCCTGGTCTCGCCTCCCCCTTGGGGTTTGGGGGCGCGTTAATCTGATTAAAATGGTCCTATTACCTAAAATACTGTATGTGTTGTGGCATGCCCCGGTATATTTGCCGCTGAAATATTTTAAATCCCTTGAAAGTCTCCTTAGGCCCTTTGTATGGGGGAATAATAGACACACGCTTGCTTTGCAGGCTTTGAAAAGCCAGACTGATATGGGGGGCATGGCTCTTCCAGATCTAAATCACTACTATGTTGCCTCACAACTGTCTCAGCTTTTTCATGTAGACAAGACTGATAAACAACGTTTTCTTACCCTTCTCTGCCCTACTTGGGCACAAATTGCAGATGATCCGATAGCTGCTATCTCGACGGGGGCGGGGAGCTCTGTCGTGGGGCCAGGTAAACACTCCATGCTTTTTCATTACAGAAGGATTTGGGATCTGGCATCCACTAAACTGAATGTTACATCACCAAATGACTATACCCCACTTTGGCATAACAAACAATTGCCGGAACTTCAAAAGATCCAGGGTGTTCAGTTATGGGTATCGAGGGGAATATACTACCTGCATCACCTGATTCACCATGGTACTATTAAAACGTTTCAGGCGCTGCAGGAGGAATTTGGTATTCCAAACACTATGCTATTTCAGTACCTACAGGTTCAGCATGCACTTAGAGCACAATTTCCGCAGTCATTGCCTCGGCCTGCTCCCAATCCTATTGTCGCCATAGTGAAGGATACTGATCCCAAAAAGCTTATCTCGTGCTTTTATGGTATGCTTACGGCCCCCGTCTCGGCGAGACTAGCGTATGCTCTGAAGTCCCGCTGGGAGGGTGATGTGGGTGAACTGACAGACGAGGAATGGGAGGAGGCTCTGGAGACGTGCAAGTTGGTGTCCCCTAGGCTCCAGGACAGGCTTTCTCAGATTTGCATAAAGCATACCTCACCCCCCTCAGGACCGCCAAATATAATACGAATCAATCTGTGATCTGCCCGATGTGTACTCTTGAGACTGGGACGTTCTTCCATCTTATCTGGTCTTGCCCCAAACTGCAGGAACTTTGGAAACAAGTAGTATCATTTCTACATGATGTTATGGGCTCGCCCTTGGCTCTCGACCCCAAACCCTGTCTACTAGGGATATTTCCTGACGTATTAGATAAAATTACTAACACTTTCCTGCAGGAAACCTTGTTTTCTGTTCGAAAAGTGATAGCTAGACAGTGGATGAGGCCCCTTCCACCCCGGGTTGAGGACTGGAAACGGGAAGTTAATTTTACGCTCCCATACAAAAATTTTTTATATAAAAATAGGGGTTGCCCAGCTAAATATCATAGAATATGGGATAGATGGCTGCAGGAGGCTGCCACGTGTGAGGAGGGAATTTGATGTAATGTTACAGTAAATAACATGTCAATGTTAGGACTTTCCTTGGCTGTGATACATAATGGCTACTGTAATGGAGAAATGTCTCTTATCTACTGTTATGGTTATGACGCAACACCTTTTGAATGTTCGGTGTATGCCACTGTGATTGTAATCTCTGCAATAATGTTCAATAAACATTACCTGTTTAATGGGAAAAAAAAAAGCCCCATTCCCTGCAAAAAAAAGCATCGCCTCCTGAATACCTCTCAGCTGTGCCTACAATGCTCTTTGAAAAGTGATCCACTGCAAATTACTCTTCAAAGAGAGGTGCACATGTAAATGTATAAAAAAAAGGACAAAAACTGGTTACAATGTATTAATTTTAATTGGCTTAATACATAAAGGTGTCTGGGAAGTGTCTCAAAGCAATGGGTCTTGTGAAGCAACCAGTTACATCCTTATTTTGTAGTGGAACCATGACAGTTCAACTCTTATCAAAAACAGGAAGAAGATCTGGACAGCCGCACTCAAAAAACGTTTTGTTGCCTTTTATTCAAAAATTCTTGTGAACAAAAATAAAAGCCACAGAAAAAACAGACAGGAGCTAACGCGTTTCACACT
Organism: Lithobates pipiens; assembly: GCF_037356315.1. Classification (NCBI taxonomy): domain Eukaryota; kingdom Metazoa; phylum Chordata; class Amphibia; order Anura; family Ranidae; genus Lithobates; species Lithobates pipiens. Next base: position 209,244,428 of record NW_027507686.1, read on the forward strand.
TTTTTGTTTTTGATTACTATATGCATTGCTGTCAACTGGGTTTTCAAGCTGGATGAGAAGGTTTTCTACTGTCGCTGGACCTACCTGGAGCGGTGATATCTCTCTCCCTAAGTTGAACTCTTATATTGGGTCACTTTGCAAAAATGTTATAGATGCGCTCTAATATATTTAACAGATACTATACCCTATAGCAGTATATACCGTATATAAATACTGTATATTATCTGTACATTTGCTCAAATGAAGAAAAAAATACTGTAACAAGTCTCACATTTTAAACAGTCACATATAAAAACACAGGGAAAAAAATCATGTTAAATCATTTTTCTTTTTTTTTTATAGAATTATTAAATGTACACTAAAGTAAAACTCAACTGTTAAAACTACAAGCTCTCATTCATTGAAGCGTAACCTTTGATAGTACAACTTTGTTTTATGTGATGTCCCTAGATTGAAAAATAACACTGGGACTGGATGTAATTGCCAGCGATTGAATGCTTGTTAAATGCCATTCACAAATTTCTATTAAAAGTCTATTAAATAAAATACTCTTTATTTTTCTCATGAGCAGGCTTTTTTAGGTTTAAAAGTATTATATGTGCATAAAGATCAGTAATAAAAGGGAACTATAATCAAAAGAAATGGGTAACATAACATGAGCAGAGTTGAATATACAGTGCTCATTTTTCATGTTTTATAAGGTATGAAATTAAACACAGAGCAATAAACGGAATATCATAATAAGCAAAGAAACAACAACTATTTTAAAATAGCTTCCAACTCTAAAGGCTGAATCTGCCCTAAGCCACTTCTCATTGACATGTTTTAATTACATAATAAAATTGGCAATAGAATACTTACAGCAATTACAACATCTAGAAAATGAGCTGTCCTGGTAGTAATATGGCTCTCACTGTACTTTTCTCAAGGTGTCTGCTCTCAGAAAGTTTTATTTCATGATTGTAAGCTTCAGATTGTAAGCTCTAATGAGCATGACCCTCTGATTCCTCTTGTATTATTATTATACAGGATTTATAAAGCGCCAACAGTTTACGCAGTGCTTTGCAATATAAAAGGGAGACAATACAGTTATAATACAATAAAACACAAGAGGATTAAGAAGGCCCTGCTCAGAAGAGCTTACAATCTGATAGGGTGGGGCAGGTGGTACAAAAGATTGTAACTGTGGGGAATGAGCTGTTGGAAGTGGTAGGGGATTAGTTGGAGACATGATAGGCTTTCCTGAAGAGATGCGTTTTCAGGGATCGCCTGAAGGTAGCAAGAGTAGGAGATAGCCGGACAGGTTGAGGTAGTCAATTCCAGAGGATGGGAAGGCTCTGGAGAATTCCTGGAGACGAGCATGGGAGGGGGAGACGAGAGAGCTTGAGAGCAGGAGGTCTTGAGAAGGACGATTTGGGTGATATTTGGAGACAAGATTGGTATTGATTGGTATTGAATTGTATTGTAACTGTACTGTTTTCCCTATGTCCTTTGCCCTACTATACAGTTTACCCTAATGTTGTAAAGTGTTCTGCAAACTATTGGTGTTATATAAATCCTGTACAATAATAATATATAGTATTCACAGAAGAGAAATCTGAATAGCAAAAACTTCACAACAAAATCGCTAAAAGATTTTAAGATATGGAAATACATGTAAAAGGGTGTTAGTGTCATTTCCAGCCAGTCTGGACTTTTATCCTCTTAAAGAGGAAGTAAACCCCAATGGGCTTTACTTCCTCTTCTTCTCCCCGCAAGGCCTGCAAATGAAAAGCATAATGGGCTAGTATGCATGTCACCATTATATGACACTTACCTGCAAATAAAGCCCACGCTGTCCCCTGAGCAGGCCACGTCCATCTTCGCCCCTCTTCCTTCACAGGGCCAAGGACTCTGGCTCTGTGACTGGCCAGAGTCGCGTGACGTCACTTCCACGCACGCGTGCGGGAGCCGTCACTGACGGCATGCGATGGGGGAAGAAACCGCACGGTGGTCCGTTTCTTCACAGCACGTGCACCAATGATGACATCGGTGCACTACAAGTGAAATATCTCCTAAACGGTGCACATTTAGGAGATATTTCCACTACCTATAGGTAAGCCTTATTCTAGACTTACCTATAGGTAAAAGTCACCAAAAAGGGTTTACAACTAGGACGCGGCGCAACCCCGATCTCTATAAAGAGCCACATCCGCGGCTCTTTAACCATGTGATCGGCTTTGTCCAATCACAGCCAGTCACATGTAAACACAGAGATGGCGGTAATCAGCTCTCCTCACTTCACACTGACAGAATGTGTGGCGAGGAGAGCCAATCATTGGCATCTCCATGCAGGGGGACATCTAGGAATGTAATCAGAGCACTGATCATCAGTGCCCTGATTACAATATAGCAATATAGTGTCACAAATCAGTGCCCACCAATGCCAGCAATCAGTGCCCACCAGTGGCAGCAATCAATGCCCACCACTGCCCACAAGTGCCACCAGTGCCCATTAGCAATGTCAGTCAGTGCTACCGATCAATGGCCATCACTGCTGTCAATGGCCATCAGTGTCGCACATCAGAGCCACCCATCAATGCCCATCAGTGCTCATCGGCACCGCCTATCTGTGCCGCTTATCAGTGCCCACCAGTGCTGCCTATTAGTTCCCAGTGCTACATAACAGTGCCCATCAGAGCCGCCTATTAGTGCCCATAAGTGCGGCATGTTAGTGCCGCCTTATCAATGCCACCTAATCAATGCTCATAAGTGCCACCTCATCAGTGCCAATAAGTGCCACCTCATCAATGCCCACCAGTTCAGCCTATCAGTGCCCATCAGTGCCGCCTCATCAGCACACATCAGTGAAGGCAAAAAAATTACAACATTTACTGACAGAAAAAAAAGTAAAAAACATTTATTTTTCTAAATTTTTGGTCTATTTTTTTGTAAAAAATAAAAAAAAACAGCAGTGATTAAATACCACCAAAAGAAAGCATATTGGTGCCTCCATAGGATGCATTAAGGTGAAAAAACACAAATGGGTTACAACCCCTTTAAGCTAGCCATAGATTGGTAGCATTCATAGGAAAATAATGTTCCAAGAAAGTTTATTTTTTTAAGTAAATTTTTGACGAGACAATTTAAAGTGTTACTAAACCCACAACAGTAAAAATCAGTCTGTATATGTAGTAAAGCACGCTTGTTATATGAACTGTGGAAGCAAAGGGGCTAATCCTCCACATTGTGTAAAGGCTGCTTGATCCTGTATGTACAGATCCTCCCCCTCCCTGCACTGTCCCCCTAGACAAGTCTGGATAAGTCAGAGCCTTTGGAGTCAGGCTGCACATGCTCAGTTTGGTGTGTATTGCTAGAGCGTTTTTTTTTTGTTTCTCGGTAGAGTGCATGTGATCAGCACAGGATCAGCACTATCCAGACAGAGGGTCTGGAGCCCTGCAGCCTCATAGGACAGCTCAGTACAATATGAAAACCCCTCCTACAAGCTTCACTAGAAACTGATAGAGGTCCCAAGACTGCTATATACTGCTGATGATAAAAGGTATTTAGCAGTTTATATTTACTAAAATAATTAAATTTGCATATTGTGTGTACTGTGAGAGACCAGATATAGTGAACGCAAGGTCCTGGGTTTAGTAACATTTTAAAGGAGAAGGATGAAAATGTTTTTCTCTGTGGAAGGAGCTGTGATGTAGAGTCAGTAAACTATTCAGTGCTGAAGTTGTGTGCACCCTTGGGGAGTCTGCTTTTAGCGAGAGCTAGAGAAGCCAGCGTTCTTCCTGTGACTCTCCACTGGAGTGTTAAGTATTCCACTCCTAGCCTGGTCTATAGTAAGAAAGCAGAACTATATTTTGGATACCAAGGACACCACTAACCCTCTGTAACTGTATAGGGGGAACTGCGTGAAAGGTTGCACAGGTTGTTCTGAGGAAAGTTAGCATTAGTTCCCAGGGAACCGCTACATGGTTATATGGCTACGATATGTGAATACTACAAGTGAAGTAATAAGTTAAGAGAGAAAAGTGGTTGTGCTATTACACCTTGGGCCACCCACAACCAGGCAGACCCTGAAGGCCGCAGGGTTGCAGTGTGTATCTCAGCTATGAGGGAGATTAGGCTTTGCCCTTCTGTTTTTAAGCATCTACAGCTTTAAAAAAATTAAAACAAAATCTGTGCAAATCGATTAATAGAAATAGATTGACTTTACCTAGGGTTCACCTTTATTTATATAATGCCCTGTGTAAAATGTTAGTATTGTGCATTCCTACCCCAAAGTTGTTTGAAATGTAACAATCCTCATTATTCAACAAAAAGTCCTTGAGTTTAAGTGCTAATTTTTCAAGAGGAATTGCACCCTTCCTATCTAAAAATTTATTCCTTGGTTATTTATTTTTTGTATGTCCACAGAATCCAGCATTCTCCTCTTGTAGCCCAAAGTTCAATCTTGGGGATCTGCTCCACCGGCACCATCTTGGTTGGATATAGTGCATGTGGACAGATACAATTGCCAGTACATTGATCAGAAATGGTCACAAATGCCAGTATGCTTACTGCTTATTGCTGCATATGTCCATGTATTATCACCACTTAATGCTATAGTGTCCTCAGATGAGTGTGTGACCAAGTCAATGCTGTTTGTTTTGAGGACCATACCACATATTTAGCACACCACAGTGGGTTGTTCCCTTTCTAAATGATCTATGGCTCAAAAGCTTCTATAACTCCCTAGATATTTATCTCCCTCATGACAATAGTTACCAGGGCAAAAAGAGTGAATTTCCTCAGCCAGAACACTGTCAGCAATGAAGACCTATAGAAAACTTGTTTTGACTATGGCAGCACTAGAAGTGGTTTGTTATGGGTCCCAGGCTGCTTAACTTCTATAGGTACTGGGTAAGGCACTGGTACCCCAGACCAGGAGTTTCTGTGTGTGTGGCGAATAGAACCTGAAGAGGTGTACACAGGAAGATTCAGTTTCAGATTTTATTGATGCTTTAGAATAAAGGTACATCCTAAAAATTTCTGGGTATTTAGGCTCACCCAATCATCCAAATCTCCATTCTTTATTTGGCTGAAAAATCACATTGAACCCCCTCTCTCCTCCTAGCATTTCTGTCCCTAGCCATGAGTGAGTAAGGGCAGATGATCCATGTAGCATTTACTTCCTGAAATTCACATCTGCCCTTAGGTCAGGCATGCAGACAGGATTTGCTTAGTTGAGAAATCCAATAGGATGTATTACATCATTTGCCTAGGCCTGGAAACCAGGAAGTAACAAAATAAATGTAAAAGTAAATATGATAAGCTTTCTTTTTTATGCGCACACATACAGAAGCAAAAAAACAAGAACAAGAAAACCTGAAAATTATTCTAATCATTCCACACTCCATCCAAAACTAAAAAAGGGGTTGGCTTTATATATACTTACTATAAAGGAAAACTAAGGCCTTTGTTATTTTACAGTTTCACCCTACTCCAGTAGTACAGACAGAGAGTCATTAAGGCTCCATTCACATCTAGGCGTTGCTATTTTACAGGCAATTTTTCGGGTGTTTTTGTACAGGAGTTTTGAAGTTCAAAAGGTTACCAATGTAAAAGCAGTAAAATGGCTGTAATCTGACAAAAAAGAAGCTCATGTACTTTTTTGAGTTTTGCTTTAGGTGACAGAACACTCAGATGTGAACAGGGACCATTGAAATGAATGGGATGTCTTGTTGGGCATTTTTAGAGCTGAGGCTTAGAGCAGAAAAACACCCAAAAATGCCCAGATGTGAATAGAGCCTTATAAACCATAAATTCAGGCAAGAAATAGGTTAGTGTCCATGGTGGCCTTATAGCCTGAGACTGGGCTGACATCTCATGTGTGACAGGTAAAGAACAGCACACACACAGCTATCCCTGAATAGAAATGGTGCAATATTATACCAAAATTCTAATTATTTGAACTATCTATTACCAGCTTAAGGTAGTTCTAAAGCCAAAATGTATTTTAAAAAGTAAAAAAAAGTTTTATAGCTTTCGGTTCTCCCTCCTTCCCTGTGTGAAAGGGAAGAGATGGGAAAAGAGATCCAACTCTGTGAAAGGCTGCATCCCTTCTGCCCCCTCTTACGCTTCACAAAGGGACTTGGCCAATGGCTCTTGCTGCTGTCAATCAAATGCAGTGAGGTGGAAGTAGGGCGTGGGGCTAAGCCTTGCAGTCTGGGGGAGATTTACTAAAGTGGTGCACATAGAATCTGGTGCAGCCGTACATAGTAACCAATCAGCTTCTAACTTCAGCTTGTTCAATTAAAGAGGAAGTAAACTCTCCCACTTTGATTCTTCTCTTCATTTAATCCATTATAATAAGTAATTATCAGACTATAGCCACTGTAATCCAGCCCAAATCGCATATTACTTACTGTTTAACCACTTTCAGACCGGACCAATTTGCTGGTCAAAGACCAGACCACTTTTTGCGATTCGGCACTGCGTCGCTTTAACTGACAATTGCGCGGTCGTGCGACGTGGCTCCCAAACAAAATTAACGTCCTTTTTTTCCCACAAATAGAGCTTTCTTTTGGTGGTATTTGATCACCCCTGCGGTTTTTATTTTTTGCGCTATAAACAAAAATAGAGCGATAATTTTGAAAAAAAAACGCATTATTTTGTACTTTTTGTAATAATAAATATCCCCCAAAAATATATAAAAAAACATTTTTTTCCCTCAGTTTAGGCCGATACGTATTCTTCTACATATTTTTGGTAAAAAAAATCGCAATAAGCGATTATTGATTGGTTTGCGCAAAAGTTATAGCGTTTACAAAATAGGGATAGTTTTATAGCATTTTTATTAATAATTTTTTATTATTTTTTTTTTTACTAGTAATGGCGGCGATCTGCGATTTTTATTGTGACTGCGACATTGTGGGGGACCCATCGGACATTTTTGACACATTTTTGGGACCATTGTCATTTATACAGTAATCACTGCTATATAAATGCAGTGATTCCTGTGTAAATGACACTGGCAGTGAAAGGGTTAACCAGTGGGTGGCAGTGTAGGGGTTAAGTGTTCCTAGGGGTGTGTTACTAACTGTGGGGGGGTTGGGCTTTCATTTAGTGTACACTGATCTCTGCTCCAATCACATGGAGCAGAGATCAGCGTCACTAGTTGCTAGGCAGAATGGAAAAATGTTGTTTATACAGCATTTCCTCCATTCGGCCGCTCCGTGAGACGATCGCGGGGATGCCCGCGGCGATCGAGTCCGCGGGTCCCGCGACCGGACTCACGGGGGTCCCGACCAGTGCGGGAGCGCGCCGCCGGCGGCGCGCTCCCGATGCCACGGCGGCAACGAATATTGGACGTACATGTACGCCAATATGCCTCCCCGTGCCATTCTGTCGACGTACATCGTCGTGCGCTGGTCGGGAAGTGGTTAAAGAAACTTTAAAAAACTTGTTTTCAGGGGTTAGGCATCGCCATCTTAAGTATTGTTTTCTGAGTCCACAGTGGAGTGTATTTCCGCCCTTAGATTGAGCACTTCATGTACTGTTAGCCAAGCCTCCTTCTCAATCCAATGTTTCTATGGCAACCCTGCTTCCCTGTTCATAGCTGACTTGGTTTATTTCATAGCATTTACTTGTGCCGATGTCTAATGTTTCCCTTTGTCAGTCTTATCAGCTTCAGCTGATAAGACTGCAGTAATGGCCAAGTTTACACTGCATGTCATGTCACATGGTGTGTAGGAGCTTCCTCTGAATGATTCTGAAGTCTCCTGGGAGTTCAGTGTTGTGTTGTAGGAAGTCCTGATAACAGATAGATAAGCACATAGAGAGTGTGCCGTAAATCAGGGGAGATCTGGGCATGCTCAGTGACTTCATTCTACAGAACAAAAATGATTACAACAATACTAAGCAAGTAAGGAGATATCTACAAGCAGTGTTCATTAGGGTTTTTTATGCTGATTTACATGGGACAAAGTTGTGGGGGAGGGTTTACAACCACTTTAAGCTTTGACAATAAAACCTGGAAGCCGATGGGTTACTTACTATGCACAACTGCACCAGATTCTGTGTGCACCGGGTTTTAGTATATTGCCCAGTGTGTCTATGAAGCGCGGCTACATAGACATACACAGCTTGGGAGCAAGCAACTTGCTATGGGGGCACACAAAGAAGAGGGGGAGCCAGGATTACCAGCAGGGGATCTCAGAAAAGGAGGATCCGGGGCTGCTCTGTGCAATACAATAGCACAGAGCATGAGAGAAAAACATGTTTATTAAAATATATACAGTATCCCACAAATGTGAGTACACCCCTCACATTTTTGTAAATATTTTATTATATCTTTTTATGTGACAACACTGAAGAAATAACATACGCTGCGCTGGAATGGCTATGCACTAAATAATCTGTATCTTAACCACTTCAATACAGGGCACTTATACACCTTCCTGCCCAGACCAATTTTGAGCTTTCACTGCTGTCGCACTTTGAATGACAATTGTGCGGTCATGTTACACTGTACCCAAACTAAATTTTTATCATTTTGTTCCCACAAATAGAGCTTTCTTTTGGTGGTATTTGATCGCCTCTGGGATTTTTATTTTCTACTAAACAAATAAAAAAAGACAGAAAATCTTGAAAAAAAAAAACATGTTTTTTTTTTGTTTCAGTTACAAAACTTTGTAAATAAGTATGTTTTCTCCTTCACTGATGGGCACTGATGGGGCTGCAGTTACGGGCACTGATAAGGCAGCATTGATGGGCATCGATGAGGTGGCACTGATATCTGACACAGATAGACACTGATAGGTGGCACAAATAGGCACTGATAGGTGGCATGGATTGTCATGGATGGGCGGCATGGATAGGTGGCACAAATGGACATGGATAGGCGGCACGGATGGGCATGGATAGGCGGCACGGATGGGCATGTATAGGCAGCACGGATGGGCATGGATGGGCACTGATAGGAGGCTAGGGAGGGCACTGATAGGCGACTAGGATGGGCACTGATAGGCGGCATGGATGGGCACTGATAGGCGGCATTGTAATTTAAAGTTTTGTAGGGATGGATGTCAATCAGTGCCAAACAATAATGCATGCCAATCAGTGATGCCCATTGTGGGCACTGATTGGCATTCATTATGGGCACTGATTGGCATTCATTATGGGCACTGGCTGGCATCCCTGGTGGTCTAGGGGGCATACCTGGTGCTGGGCATCTCCTGGTGGTCTGGTGGCGTCCCTGGTGGTCCAGTGTGGGCATCCTCAGGGGGGCTGTGCTGATAATCGATCAGCACAGACCACCCCTGTCAGAGGAGCACTTGATCGGCTCTCCTCTACTCACGTTTGACAGACGTGAGGAAAAGCCGATCACCGGCTCTTCCTATTTACACTGTGATCAGCCATGATTGGACACGGCTGATCACGTGGTAAAGAGTCTCCGTCGGAGACTCTTTACCGAGATCGTAGTTGCAGGGTGTCAGACTGACACCCCGCAACAACAATTGCCACGATGCGCACCCCCGGGGGCGCGCAGCGGCTTAATATCATGATCACGTCATATGACGTCCGGTCAGGATATTACAACCACTTTGCCACCGTCATTTTACTATATGGCGGGCGGCAAATGGTTAATGTATAATTATAGATCCACAAGAATATAATAATGTGCATAAAATAGTAAACATACAACTGGTGTAAATGTGCAAGTGCAAAATATAGCAAAAACAAATAATGTGCACAAAATCTAAAAACGCACAAGTAAATATAAAGTGCACAAGTGCCAAAAAAAAACCTCTGTGAGGTTATATGGACCCCATAGAGTTAAAAGGTGCCATGCACAATAACATACCAGGAAATATAATATCAATAATAATAATAATGGAATGGCTATGCACTAAATAATCCGTATCTTAATCTATAATTATAGATCCACATCAGTGAAGGCAAAAAATTACAAAATGTACTGACAGAAAAAAAAGTAAAAAACATTTATTTTTCTAAATTTTTGGTCTATTTTTTTGTAAAAAATAAAAAACACAGCAGTGATTCAGTGATCCGCCGAAAAAAACACTGCAGGGCCCCCCCATCCCAAAGCACCCCCCCATCCCAAAGCACCCCCCATCCCAAAGCACCCCCCCATGTTGAGGGTACATGGCCTGGTACGGTTCAGGGGGGGGGGGCGCTCGCTCGTCCCCACCCCCTCTCCTGACCGGCCGGGCTGCATGCTCAGATAAGGGTCTGGTATGGGGGAACCCCCACGCAGTTTTTTTGGCGTAGGGGTTACCCTTAAAACCCATACCAGGCGACGGGCCTCGTGAGGTGTCAATCCCGTCGTACCTGGAGTCCGTGTGTGGGCAAGTCCTATCATTTGGAATGTCCGGCGGACTAGGTCCAGGGGACAATCCGCCAGACTTTTGGAAAAGTCTGTTCGTGTGTGGGCAAGTCCGCTTGTTCGGAAAGTCTGGTGGACCTCCGCTGGAAAGTCCGGATAATCCGATCGTGTGTACGCGACATTGGAGATACAAGGTGCCATGCACAATAACATGCCAGGAAATATAATATCAATAATAATATTAATATTAAATGCATACATATGTGATAGCAAACATAAAGACGTGTGAAAAAAGTGCAAGTGCATAAACCATACAAGTGTCTCTAAATTATTAAAAAACTGTTCTTTGTGGCAGCCTGTATTGGGCTGTGATGTGAGACTAGATGCAGGTGACGTGATCTCCGGTGATCATACTATTGACATGCTTGTTACATCCAACCGTGGCTCTGAATCATGCATAGGTGAAATCCGGGAACCCCTTATGGTAATAAGCTCACCTCAGAGCGTGTGACCATCTTTTACACTGAGTCAAAGCACGCATATGAACCACTATAGGGATCTCAGATGTTTCACTGGATCAGTAGTATCCTCAATGCAATGATTTCAGAGGCGCATGAAGAAAGGAAAAAGACTAATAGTGCAATACAGTTTTGAAAAATTTAATAGACAAGTTAAAAACTACTCCCCCGCTGGGGTACTCACATGTATGAGGTGCGTCAGTGCACCATACTTCATAAGGCTCAATCGAATACTGTAAACAGTATAAGTATGGTTTGTATCTCCTCTAGGCAGGTGTACTGTCTCTCGCTCCGTCCTGGCCCCTCTCCTACGCGTGTCGATACTCAGGGTGTGGTGTATCTGATATTTTATTTCCTGTTGTGTTATTGTGCATGGCACCTTGGAACTCTAAGGGGTCCATATAACCTCAAGGAGTTTTTTTGGCACAATTGGCACTTGTGCACTTTACATTTAGGTGTGCATTTTAGTTGTGCATTTACAGATTTTGTGCACATTATTTGTTTTTGCTATATTTTGTATTTGCACTTTCACACCAGTTGTATGTTTACTATTTTATGCACATTATTATATTCTTGTGGATTTATAATTATAGATTAAGATACAGATTATTTAGTGCATAGCCATTCCATTATTATTATTGATATTTTATTTCCTGGTGTGTTATTGTGCATGGCACCTTGTAACTCTAAGCCCTTGTACACACGGTCGGAGATTCCGAAAGGAATGTGTCTGATCGGACCGTTTTGTCGGATATTCTGACTGTGTGTGGTCTACATCGGACTGTTTCCGTCTGAGTATCTGACGGACCAAATTTTCCAACTTGATGGTAAAATTTTCAGACAAAATGCTCCGGTCGGATATACTCCGATCATGTGTAGAGAATTCCGATCGGACAAAGTGCCACACATGCTCAGATCAAATTCCTACACCAAAGCTATTGGCTACTAGCGTGAACGTAGTCATCACGTCGGATTTTCCGACAACTTTGTCCGACAGTGTGTATGCAACAGTTTCGGACAAAATCCGTCAGACAAAATCCGCAGGTCACTCAGCTGTGTTAGAAAAGCGAATGAATATTGGCTTTCCTAACACTAATCCCCTCTCCGCCAATCAGGTGCTCAGACCTGTTACCCGTCACCGATTGGCTGAAACGACAGGCACTGTGATTGGACACCTATCAGGCGTCCAATCATAGCAGAGGACGGGAGAAGACATCGAGGAGCTGTCCCACTGCCAGACAGTACAGACGGCATGCAGGGGGCACACTGGCAGCATTTAATATGGCACAGTGGCTGCGTTTGATGGGGCACAGTGAGGCTGCATTTGATGGGCACAGTGAGACTGCATTTTATGGGGCACAGTGAGGCTGTATTTGATGGGGCACAGTGGCAGCATTTGATAGGGTACAGTGGCAGCATTTGATGGGCACAGTTGTGGTCATTGATGGGCACATTGGCTGCGTTTGATGGTCATAGTGGCTGCCATTAATGGTACAGTGAAGCTGCAATTGATGTTTTTTTGTTTTTTTTGTTTTTTAGAATTTTTCAGTTTGTTAGCCAGAAAAAAAAATATTTCACACTGCCCAGAGATGACTTTCTGCTAGATAAACACTAATAATTAGATCACTGACGACTATGACTGGTATAACTCTTATCAACCCAAAATGACAGCGACAAAAAAGGAAAGACAGAACATTTCCAGACTGGTCAAATATATTATTTGCAGTGCAGGTATGATAAGGTAGCTTATAATGCTTGCCTCATAACACTGGTGTCCCTGGTCTGGTTCCCTACATAGAACATACTTTAAACTAAGGCCGATGACACCACCTGTAATCTCTACTGTGACAGCTGCCAGGAGCTCCCTGAAGAACCTTTGTGGTACGAGATGGATAGACACACCCCTTCCCATAAGGCTGTGGAACATAGCAATGGAAGGGGCCCTAACAACCTTCAAAGAGTCAGTGTTTGCAAAGGAACATTGGTGTACATCACTCCAGTGGTGCTCTAGTAAGGCACACGGTTTGACAGCACTACAGGTTTATCTAGGAGCATTAGATTGTGAACTCCTTCAGAAGCAGCAACTGACAGTTGGATCTATACACTTTAAACTGCTTATTAATCTTACATCTATTGCTGCAAATGGGGTGCTTATCCACCCAAGTAACCTATTTTAGACCAAGGGTCTCCAAACATTCTAAAGAAAGGGCCAGTTTATTATCCTCCAGACTTCAGAGGGGCCAGACTGTGGTCAGTGAGAATAGAAAGTGTTCTGGCATTGATAACAATGCCCCATCATTGTCATCAGGGAGAGGAATAGTGCCCCATCATTGGTGTCCATGAGACGAATACTGCCCCACCATTGGTGTTAGTGAGAGGAATAGTGCCCCATTCACTGGAGTCCGTGGGAAGAATAGTGCCCCATCAATGGTGTCAGCGGGCGGAATAGTGTCCCATCATTGGTGTCAGTGGGAAGAATAGTGTCCTTAAGGGCCAGATAAAGGCAAATGGCCACAGTTTTGAGGCCACGGTTTTAGACTAAGCTCCAACGTCTGTTCTTCATCCCTGCTACCTTGTCTCAATAGCATGGGTCAAAAGCATTTACATTACTTTGTTTTGATGCACCATGACAGAGGACCACAGAGTCTAGTAAAAGTGACCTTTCATTGCCTCCTGATGTATTACAGTCTAAGTTTACAACTGAAGTAAATGCAGGCTATAGGAATATTGGGCTAGTTGCAGCCAGAGAACTAAGCTGTATCTGTAAGCCCTTGTACACATGGTCGGACATTCCGACAACAAAATCCGTCGGATTTTTTCCGACGTATTTTGTCCGAAACTGGTGTTGCATACATGCGGTAGGACAAAGTTGTCGGAAAATCCGATCGTTCAGAGCGTGATGACGTTCATTCGTTACACGGGACTACGTTCAGGCTAGTAGCCAATAGCTTTGGTCTAGTAAATTTGATCTGAGCATGCGTGGCACTTTGTCTGATCAGAATTCTCTACAAACTATTGGACAAGGTCCGATCGGATCATGTTGTCGGAAATTTTTATAGCCAAGCTCTCCAACTTTGTCTGACGGAAACAGTCCGATGGAGCCCACACACTGTCGGATTATCCGACAACACGGTCCGATCGGACATTTTCCATCGGATTTTCCGACCGTGTGTACAAGGTTAAAAGATGCTTCTATAAGCCATATGTGGAAAAGCTTTGGATGCTCACGTTCTGTAAACATTATGTGAGGATTTGGTGGGCACATTGGTCTGAAATTATTAACACATAAGATATGTTTATCTTCTATTGGGTGTTGATGTTTAACTTGCATTCAGGTCAAAGGACACGTTATTCAATTTCACCATATTCTGTGTGAAACCAGCGTTGCGTTAAAGATGATTTCCAGCCCAAATGTCAGGGTACTTAAAGCTAAATCAGACATTTATTTTTTAGCCGGTTAATTAAAATCCCCTTTTGTAATAGTCTGACAATATTATCGTTTTTCTTCCCAGCGGAGCAGAAAAATTTCACAGCTTTTATTTAATCAAGCTTGGCGGTGTGTCCACAGCAAGGCTTTCCATATCCGTCATTAGCACTAAAGAGTGGACCTGCAGCAGCATTTTCACAGGGAGCTTTGTTTTCATGCAATTATTTTAGTACCAAGACTTTTATATGACTCTAATAAATTGTGAATGCAGTGTTTAAATACTAAGACTGTTTAGCAGACTAATCTGATTTAATGAAGGAACAAAATGATATACTGTATATTCCAAAATTAAAGGCATGTTGCAACAGGGTGGTTACCTTAGTTCCAGTCAGGGGCGTAACTATAGGGGGTGCAGCAGTCGTGACCGCAACTGGGCCCTGTGATGCAGGGGGCCCATGCAGCCCCCTCTACATATGGCCAGCAGCAGCATAGGCAGCTAGCACACACTATTAAATACCCCCTCCATATCCCCCTGGGGACAGGGACCCCTTCTCACGTGGAGACAGGGACCCCTTCTCACCTGGGGGCAGTAACTTCATCTGCCTTGGAGAAAAGGACCTCATCTCTTCTGGGGACGGGGACCCAATCCTGCCTAGGGACAGTCCCCCAATGGGGCACCTAAAAATGTAAAAAAATAAATAAATAAAAACTACTGATACCAGTGGTGGAACTACAGGGCTCACAAAGGTCATACCTGTGATGCCGCCCTGGAGTTCCACCGCCGGACTTGGAGGGAAGGGCCCTGGCTGGGGTTCAGGGGGGCCCTTCATGGTTTCTTGCATCGGGGCCCTGAAGGTTCTAGTTACGCCACTGGTTCCAGTCATAATCCCCCCTCCCAAAGGCACAAATTACTTTGGCTTTTGGCATATGGAATTTTAGCATATAACTTTTCATCTGCAATAACTTTTTGCTGAACATACAGTAAATACATAACACTTACATTGCATAAGATGTTTGGCATTGTTAGAATTATAGCAAAAAACACAGTTCCTGCTTATGTTACCTTACCAGCTAAGCTGAACACCCAACCTAAATTCTGACCTCCAGGTAACCACAACTTTCAAATTAAAGTCATCCCTTAATCCTAAAATAGCCATAATATCACTGCAGATATTACTAAAATATTTTCATTTTGGTGCCAAAATACTATGATGTAAATTCAATTCCATTAAGAACTGTTTTGTGTAAAATATCAAAAAATGATTTTTTTTTATATTTTCCGATTTATGAGCTTATAATAAAAACATGAGCAGGGAATTTAAAACAGAATAGCAAATAAAAGCCTTATGTTTGCTTAAAAAAAAATAATGTAAAAAATAATTAAAGGTAATCAAATGAGTCAGAGTTTGGCAAGTTAAAGTGATTGTAAAGGGTTTTTTTTTGTCATTATAATAATAAACATGCTATACTTACCTGTTCTGTGCAAAAGTTTCAGAGCACCCCAGATTCTCCTCCTCTTGGGTCCGCAACTGCAGCTCATGGCTCATCCCTCCCACTGAGTGTCCCCCATGGGAAGGTCCAGGTGACAGATGCACCCTGTTGAGGTCTGGAGTGCACCGCAAGGTAGTGGACCCTACGGCTGACTGCTGTGAATGGAGCTCTAGGATATACAAGAGAGCAGGTACGCTGTAGTACCTACATAGATGACGCTGGGATCTAGAGCATGAGAATTCCCAGGGCACGGAGTCTAAGAGTCAGCGGGTGTTTTACCAGGAGCCCCTAGTGGTGGGAATGGATTTAGCTGCAGTCTGGCTCCAGGTCACGACCCCTAGGGCCTCCCAGCTCATGCTCACGGTAGACTACAGGCAGGTAGAGTAGAAGTAGCAAACAGAGATAACAAAGGATAGCCAGGAGATAGCCAAAGGTCGGGGCAAACGGCAGGTAAGGATAGTCAAGAACAAGTCAAAATAAGTAACTGGAATCAGATGTACTGTAGAAGACACAGCAAGTCACACACGAAAGCTAAACACACAATATTGATCAGCAGAGCTGGCTTGCAGTGTACAGGTTAATATAGGAGTTCCCTGATAGGGGCTGGGGTGGAGCCTTGCTTTGAGGACAGATTACTTAAGCAGCAAGGTGAGAGTGGCTGGCCTCAATCTGAAGACATCGAGAGGTAAGCAGACAAACATTGCTGCATTACCATGACAGTACCCCCCTCCCCCTTATGAGGCCCCCCTCCCCCACCTGGGCCCAGGCTCACAGGGAAAATTCAGATGAAATCTCCTCAGCAGACGAGGCACAAAGACCTCAGACGCAGTGATTCAAGACCTCTCCTCAGGACCAAACCCTTTCCAATGCCCAAGGTACTGCAGAATGCCTCTACAGAGCCGGGAATCCAGAATTTGACTAACCTTGTACTCCTGATTATCCTCAGAGACCGGGGGCCACAGTAGAGATTGGACGAGAGAACTTATTGAGGACTAAAGGCTTCAGAAGGGCAACATGGAAGGAGTTAGCGATTTTGAGGCTTTTAGGAATCTGGAAGATCAAACAAACTGGATTCATTTTAGAGTTATAGTGTACGAACCAATGATTCTCTGGGCAAACTTCAGAGAAGGAACTCGGAGCTTGATGTTCCTGGCGGAAAGCCAGACTTTGTCCCCTGGCTGAAGAGAAGGTGGTTTACGCCTGCAGCAGTCGGCAAAGCCTTTGAATTTGTCAGCAGCTGCTCGGAGAGAATCATAAAGGTCACCCCAAATAGAATTGAAAGACTCCTGAGTCGTAGCCAAAGCTCGAATATCTGGAGAACAGGTCATGGGAAGAGGGAGTTGAGGGTGTTTTCCATAAACTGTCAAAAAAGGGTGTCTTCTGTAAACTGGTATTTACATGATTGTTGTGAGAGAATTCTGCCCACGGGAGTAGAGAGGACCAATCGTCATGATGAGCAGAGACTAAGGTGCGAAAAAGACCTCTAACTCCTGATTAACCCTTTCAGTCTGTCCATTGGATTGAGGGTGGTAAGAAGAGGGAAAATCCAAGACAATATTGAGGGGTTTGCAAAAGGCTCTCCAAAAATGTGACGTAAATTGAACAACCCTGTCGCAAACAATATGAGAAGGAACCACATGGAGATGGAAAATTTCTCAAACAAAAATGGGAACCAAGGCAGGAGCAGAAGGAAGACCAGAAGGAGGAACAAAATGAGCCATCTTGGAGAACCGATCGATTAACACCCAAATGACAGTGGGAGATCTTGATAAAATTCATGGCAATGTGAGACCAGGGCTCCTTTGGAATGGGCAAGGGCATGAGAAGACCAGCAGGGGCTTGTGTGGAGGATTTAGACTGGGCACAGACATGACAAGCCTTAACGTAGTCTTTGACATCCGAGTGGAGATTGGGCCACCAGTAGTGGCGACTGATGAGCAGGAAGGATCGGACGAACCCAGTATGACCTGCCACCTTCAAATCATGTCCCCGATGAAGGATTCTCAAAGGATTGAAGAAGCAGAGCTCCCACCCCCATTAAAGCAGCGTCCACTTTCATAAAAAAATTGGTCCCCAGGATTTGGTCTCCTCAAGAGAGGTCCAGAAACAAAGGCCTGTTTCAGGTCCTGAAATGCAGAGACAGCTTCAGAGGCCAGTCCTTGGCATCACACTCTTCTTGGTCAAAGTGATAATAGGCACAGCAATGGAAGAGTAATTCGTTATGAACTGTCTATAATAATTTGTGAAGCCAAGAAAGCGCTGTGTGGCCTTGAGGCTAGCAGGAAGAGGCCAGTTAGTAATGGCTAAGACCTTTCCAGGATCAAGTATACTGAAGGTGCAAAATTAGTTTTGAATACCTAGGCTTCAGTGACCTCCGGTCACTTCAAGGTAGTGGTGGAGCTTACTGAGACCTTTAGGGATGAGCTGGGTGTTCGAGTCGAACGCATGTTCGACTCGAACACTGGGTGTTTGCCCATTCGGCGAAGCCAGAACTTTATGGGCCATTCGCGCCATATTCGTGTGGCGCTCACAGCCAACAATGCACTGTGGCATCGCAGTGCATTGCTAGCTAATGATTGGCCAAGCATGCACTCGCACCCTTGGCCAATCTCAGCACCGTCAACGAGGAGAGCCATAATTGGCCACAGGATGCCTGTGGCCAATTATAGCTCAGGGGGTTTAGTACAAAATGCACACTATATAAGGCCACCTGCGCGGCGGCCTTGCGTAGTGTGTTGCGGCGGCTCATAGAGACACAGATAGGCAGAGACAGTGTCTTCATTTCTTTTGAACCTCGTGCAATTACAGTTGGTGTATTGTGGCCCCTGCACAGTGCACACCTGAAGCTACCCCAATTACTGGTGTTCTGGTCCTATACCACAGGGAGCTGCAGCAGTTACAGTCAGTGTATTGTGCCCCCTGCACAGTGTACACCTGAAGCTACCCCCAGTTGCTCATCTAGTTCTAGTCCTATACCACAGGCAGCTACAGCAGTTACAGTCGATGTATTGTGCCCCCTGCACAGTGTTTACCTGAAGCTACCCCAATTGCTGGTGTTGTTCTTGCCCTATACCACAGGCAGCTGCAGCAGTTACAGTCGGTGTATTGTGCCACCTGCACAGTGTACACCTGAAGCTACCCCCAATTGCTCATGTTGCTTTAGTCCTATACCACAGGCAGTTGCAGCAGTTACAGTCGGTGTATTGTGCCACCTGCACAGTGTACACCTGAAGCTACCCCAATTGCTGGTGTTGTTCTAGTCCTATACCACAGACAGCTGAAGCAGTTACAGTCAGTGTATTGTGCCACCTGCACAGTGTACACCTGAAGCTACCCCCAATTGCTGGTGTTGTTCTGGTCCTATACCAGAGGCAGCTGCAGCAGTTACCGTCAGTGTATTGTGCCACCTGCACAGTGTATACCTGAAGCTACCCCGGCAGCTGGACATGTTGAGCCTCAACATGCCGAAGACTTGGTAGAGTGGATGACCAAGCCCTCCTCATCCTCTCTCACCCATCCTCTTCCCTTGTCTCAATGGCATCAGTCACTCCTTCCCTAGACCCACCATGTCCTCCGGAGAAGTACCCCGAACTGTTTGAGCACAGTGTTGGGTACATGCTCCAGGAGCATGCCCAGCGTTTTGAAGGTTCTGATGATGATACCCAGCTAGAGGAAGGCAGTAGCGTGACTCCAGAGAGAGGATGCCCAAGAAGGACAGCAATCTGGCAGTCATGTTCCACCAGCTGCAGCATACTGCCAGGTTTGCTCCAGTGATGAAGAGGGAGGGGATGATGAGGTAACTGACCCCACATGGGTGCCTGAGAGGAGGGAAGGAGGAAGAGGAGGGAGGAGGAGGAGGATGAAGTCACTGACTCCACGTGGGTGCCTGAGAGGAGGGAAGGAGGAGGGAGGGGGAGGATGAGGTCACTGACTCCACGTGGGTGCCTGAGAGGAGGGAAGGAGGAGGAGGAGGAGGGAGGGGGAGGATAAGGTCACTGACTCCAAGTGAGTGCCTGAGAGGAGGGGAGGAGGAGGAGGGAGGGGAAGGTCACTGACTCCACGTGGGTGCCTGAGAGGAGGGGAGGAGGAGGAGGGAGGGGGAGGATGAGGTCACTGACTCCACATGGGTGTTGAGAGGAGGGAAGGAGGAGGAGGGAGGGGGAGGATGAGGTCACTGACTCCACGTGGGTGTCTGAGAGGAGGGAAGGAGGAGAAGGATGAGGATGAGGTCACTGACTCCACGTGGGTGCCTGAGAGGAGGGAAGGAGTGGGGTGGGGGAGTCTTTTAGGGATGATTTACAGTCCCAAGAAACCCTTGGACTTGTATGTGGCTGGGAGGAGGTGGCTGCGGATCATGTCGTCCTTAGTGACCCAGAGGACTCCGGACCGAATGCCTCAGCTAACCTACCCTGCATGGTCTCCCTGATCCTGCAAAGCCTGCGGAAGGATCCTCATATTCAGCAGATCAAGGATAGGGATTATTACTGGCTGGCAACTCTCCTTGATCCACGGTACAAGGGTAAGGATGCGGACCTTATCTTGCCATCGCAGAGGGAGAAGAGGATGAGACATCTCAGGGAGGCCTGGCAGAAAGGTCTGTGCAACGCGTTCCCAGAGACTGGGAGGTTAAAAAATTCCTGGTCCTGGACAACGTGTTGCTGAGGCTTTGGTCAGTCACAGAAGGAGCAGTGGAGAAGGTGGCCGTCTGACCGATACGTTCAGAAAATTTCTTAAGCCGCGTACACACGGGCGGACTGTCTGGCCTACTTAGTCCGCCGAAACACATTTCAGCGGACAGTCCGCTCGTGTGTGGGCTTCAGCTGACTTTTTCAGCGTGCAGTCTGGCGGACTAAGTATTTCAGAATTTCCGTAATACTGTCCGTCGGACTCGCATTTCGGCGGACAATCCGCCCGTGTGTGTGCCAGTCCGCCGTACTTTTGAAATGAGCGGACTTTTCCCGCCCGGAGAAAAGTCCGCTCATTTCGAGCAGGTATCCAGGTAGGCGGGGCCCGCGAAGGAGACGTCGCTGGCCCCGCCGCCTGGTATGGACTTAAAGGGGACCCCCAACGCCGAAAAAAATCGGCGTGGGGGTTCCCCCCAAGTCCACAACAGACCCTTGTCCGAGCACGCTACCCGGCCGGCCAGGAAAGGGGGGCGAGCGAGCGCCCCCCCCTCCTGAGCCGTACCAGGCCGCGTGCCCTCAACATGGGGGGGTGCCTTGGGGAAGGGGGGGCCGCGCGGCATCCCCACCCCAAAGCACCTTGTCCCCATGTTGATGAGGACAAGGGCCTCTTCCGGACAACCCTGGCCGTTGGTTGTCGGGGTCTGCGGGCGGGGGGCTTATCGGAATCCGGGAGCCCCCTTTAATAAGAGGGCCCCCGGATACCGGCCCCCCACCCTATGTGAATGAGTATGGGGTACAATGTACCCCTACCCATTCACCTGTAAAATAAAAGTACAAAAAAAAACACAACACACGAGATAAAATACTTTATTGCACAGCTCCGGGGGTCTTCCGTCTTCGGGGGTCTTCTCGCCGGACTCCTCCGCTATCTTCTTGTAGCTCTTTTACTAGCGGAGGAGTCCGGCTTTCTTCCTCGCCGCCGGCCTCTTCTCCCGACTTCGGGGGTCTTGTCCCCCTCTTCGGTTCTTCTGCCGGGCCACCGCGCCTTCTTATAGCTCTTTTACAGGCGGTGGCCCGGTCTTCTGTCGCCGCCGTCACCGCCGTCGCCGTCGCCGTCGCCTTCCGTTCTTCTTCTTCTTCTCCAGGAGATGTTGCCTCGACGATCTCTCCGGCCGGAATGCCAGGGACGCACTGCACGGCCACTTATATAGGGACAAGGGGCTGTGTCACATGGCTTTATGTCACATGGGTTGGTGTCACATGGTGACCCCGCCCCCTTACGATGTCATAGTCCCCATGTGACATCAACCCATGTGACCAACCCATGTGACATAAAGCCATGTGACACTGCCCCTTGTCCCTATATAAGTGGCCGCGCAGCGCGGCCCTGGCATTCCGGCCGGAGAGATCGTCGAGGCAACATCTCCTGGAGAAGAAGAAGAAGAAGAACGGAAGGCGGCGGCGACGGCGGCGACAGAAGACCGGGCCACCGCCTGTAAAAGAGCTATAAGAAGGCGCGGTGGCCCGGCAGAAGAACCGAAGAGGGGGACAAGACCCCCGAAGTCGGGAGAAGAGGCCGGCGGCGAGGAAGAAAGCCGGACTCCTCCGCTAGTAAAAGAGCTACAAGAAGATAGCGGAGGAGTCCGGCGAGAAGACCCCCGAAGACGGAAGACCCCCGGAGCTGTGCAATAAAGTATTTTATCTCGTGTGTTGTGTTTTTTTTGTACTTTTATTTTACAGGTGAATGGGTAGGGGTACATTGTACCCCATACTCATTCACATAGGGTGGGGGGGCCGGTATTCCGGGGGCCCCCTTATTAAAGGGGGCTCCCGGATTCCGATAAGCCCCCCGCCCGCAGACCCCGACAACCAATGGCCAGGGTTGTCGGGAAGAGGCCCTTGTCCTCATCAACATGGGGACAAGGTGCTTTGGCTTTAGGCACCCCCCCCATGTTGAGGGCACGCGGCCTGGTACGGCTCAGGAGGGGGGGGCGCTCGCTCGCCCCCCTTTCCTGGCCGGCCGGGTAG
Source organism: Lithobates pipiens (assembly GCF_037356315.1). Classification (NCBI taxonomy): domain Eukaryota; kingdom Metazoa; phylum Chordata; class Amphibia; order Anura; family Ranidae; genus Lithobates; species Lithobates pipiens. The sequence continues at coordinate 209,266,838 of NW_027507686.1, forward strand.
CGTGCTCGGACAAGGGTCTGTTGTGGACTTGGGGGGGACCCCACGCCGATTTTTTTCAGCGTTGGGGTTCCCCTTTAAGTCCATTCCAGGCGGCGGGGTCAGCGACGTCTCCTTCGCAGGCCCCGCCTACCTGGAGACGCGCTCGAAATGAGCGGACTTTCCTCCGCATGTGTGGGCGAGTCCGTTCATTTCAAAAGTAGGGCGGATAGTATGGCAGACAGTATGGCCGTATTAGTCCGCTCAAAAAGTGCCGTGTGTGGGCAAGTCCGTTCATTCGAAAGTATGACGGACTGTCCGTCGGATTGTCTGACGGACTAAGTTGGCCAGACAGTCCGCCCGTGTGTACGCGGCTTTAGTCCGCAGGTATGATCGGTTCCAGCAACCATCGCCAACGTCTGATTTACATGGTGCAGGAATACCTAGGGGCTAGGTCAGACTTGGACACCTTTACCACCGAAAATCCTCTGGGTTACTGGGTCTTGTGGATGGATCAATGGCCAGAGCTTGCACAGTATGCAATTGAGCTCCTGGCCTGTCCTGCATCCAGCGTTCTTTCGGAACGCACATTCAGTGCTGCTGGAGGCTTTATAACTGATCACAGGGTGCGCCTGTCCACCAACTCGGTTGATCGACTGACCTTCATAAAGATGAATCAGTCTTGGATCACCAGCTACCAAGCACCTGAAGCTGATGTAACTGAATAATTCTTTTTGAAATGTCACATCCCTTCAAGACTGCCTATGCTGATGCTGAGTGACTATCCTGTTATGCTGACTGACTATCCTCTTCCTCCTCAATGAGTCTGCTGATAGCTTGGAAGAACATTTTTGGTTCTGGGTGCCGCCACCAGTGGCTAATGCCCAATTTTTCAGCCCTTTTTTAACGGGGACATGTAATTACAATTTTTGATGCAATATTTTGCAGGAGGGTTCCTTGCTGCGCTCAACTACAATATTTGTGAGTGGTTGCAGTGTTGTGGCACCAGCAACAGTGCCTAAGGCCCAATTTTTCAGCCCCTGTTTAACAGGGGCGTGTAATTACAATTTTCGATGCAATACTTTGCAGCAGGGCTCATTCCTGCTCTCCAACTAGAGTTTCTGTGAGGCGTTGCAGTGTTGTGGCACCAGTGCCTAAGGCCAAACTTTTCAGCCCCTGTTTAATAGGTTCATGTAATTACAATTCTTGATATAATATTTCACAGCAGGGCCCGTTCCAGCACCCACCGAGAGTACTGGGAGGACTTACAGTGTTGTGGCACCAGCACCACCACCAACAAAGGCCCAATTTTAAAATATTGCCGGAACCAGTCATGACATTAAAACCGCAAGCAGTTTTAAATGACTTTTTTTCCATTAGAAATGTAATTTGCACGGACTGTTCTAAACACGGGACACGGGCCACTTCACAGGCATACTATAGACACTCCCCCAGGCATGATATTCCCTTTTTTTTTTTCACTTTAAGCATCATTAAAATCAGTGCTCCCAAAAAAACGGCCGTTTTTAAAACTTTTTTTTGCATTGATACATGTCCCCTGGGACAAGAGCCGGGTCCCCAAACCCTTTTTAGGACAATAACTTGCATATTAGCCTTTAAAATTAGCACTTTTGATTTTGAACGTTCGAGTCCCATAGACTTTAATGGGGTTCTAAAGTTTGTACGAATTTTTAGTCCGTTCGCAGGTCCTGGTGCGAACTGAACGGGGGGGGGGGGGGGGGTGTTCGGCTCATTCCTTGCTACCTTTCACCCTCCACAATTCTTATTGGTCTATCAGTATCTTGGGCTACCTCATTGGCCTATAGGTGTGTGCAGTAGGTGGGAAGCTAGTTTTGGCACAATGAAGGCAGTCAGACAACAGATGCAGAGATCTCTCTGAGACAGATTCTCTTTAAAGAGCTTGTGTAGTCTATTTTTAAACTTGTACCTACAGGTAAGCCTATAATAAGGCTTACCTGTAAGTAAAAATAAAAAACCTAAACCTGTACGGTTTAGGAGATATTCCCCGTGCAATGAGCCGTTGACTGCAGCGGCGCGTGCGCACAGGGCATTCTTGGCTAAAAGCCTGGCAGATGCCAGACCTTGCTGGCGTGGGAGTGACGACATTGCAGCTCCAGCCACTCGCAGTGCTGGAGCCGCGATACCCAGAAGACACGCCGAGGCAACGTCATCTCCGACGGCGTGGACCTGGTGAGTTACCGACACCTCATTCTAAGGTAAGTATTTCATAGTGAACTAGTATGCGGTGCACACTAGCTCATTATGCCTTTTCCCTTACATGTGTGTAAAAACACACTCCCGCTTTAATGTGCTAGTCTGCCTGTACCTTTGAGTATAAGTTATAAAATATTAAATGTAAATCATTGTAAACAGGAGAATATCTCTGATGATCTTTTGAAATATGAACATTATTGGAAAAATTTAATTTTACAAAGCTATACAATTTTTACTTTACAATGTTCACTTTAAAAAAAGACACAATTTTAATTAACGTTTCCTGGGGAAAATAATTTCTACACATACTGCCCCAGCTTGATACAAAAGGCCTCATGATGGAAAAGGTCTGAATAAAAAACTATTTGTTTTACCCAGGAAACTGTTTGCTTTACTGCTTGTAAAGAATAAAGTGAATCTTAAAAGAGATGTATGGGTTTTTCTTTTTTGTAAAGAATCATACTTACCTAGGTGGATGCAGAATCGGCCTCTAACACTGAGAATCAAACGATCGAACACCGCTCTCTGCTCTGCCCCCCCCCCCCAGCCCCCTCATGCGCTCACTGGCTTTAGCCCGCTGTCTGCTGCAAACAGGTCACAGGAGTGCAGAACAAACTGCCATGTGATCCACAGGAGAAGTACAGCCACACAAACTTTGGCTGTACTTATCCTTTAACCTTCCCTGTTGCCTGTGCCTCTGCTGAGGTGTCTTCCTGGAGTGCCAATTTGCACTTCCACCCCCCCCCCCCCTTTCCCCACTGTGCTCTATGGTTCCTCCAAGGGATCCCTATGTTGCTACTGTAGTGACATAGGGAAAAGGTAATGAGACACTGAGTACTAAACTTTTGAAGCTGGCTGTAGGTGTGAGGCAGGAAGAGAGTCATGTGTTGCCCTGGACCTGAAATTATAGGGTTTTTCAATAGGTTAAACCAATGGATCAGAACAGCAAGAAAGTGGTGCCTGCTGCCAAGCTGTAGTGTGACCTTGATTTGTTTTTTTAAACACAAAGTTAGTTTGTGTTACTTTTGTGTTCCTGAAAACCTTTTCCAAATTTTTTTTTTTTATCAGGAAAATTTTTATTAAAGAAAAGTAAAATATTGCAGAGCAGACAAGTTACCATAGATATCTATTCATTAAAACACAGCTCACAGCATTGAAGGAATAATCATAATCAAATTTACAAACTTTTTTTAAATCTTTTTAGGGATCATAACATCAGCATCATTGTCGGGAAGGATAGAGTCTGGATGATCTGGTTTCAGAATAAAATACAATTTGAAGTGTATTGCTTTACTTAACTTTTTTTTGCTTCAAATATGATATGGTTCTGTCTTCTATTCCCATTTTTCATCTTAGTGCATTACCAGTTAGTCAGGCTTTCATTCTTCCTGACTATTATATACAATGGTAATAAAGAGTAATCTAACATCATACAGTCTTTGGTGTTTTGAAGGTTTTTAAATTTATGAACATCCTCCTCCAGAAATCATCATACTGGGTGAGGTCTCTTTAGAACCTGCGCAAACTGGACAGGGCATTTTTCCTCTTTACTGCTTTTGCTTATTATTAGTTTCCAAGAAAGTCATTAAGTTGTAACATAAACAATACATGGCTGGACAAATGAACAGGATAGTGCTTTTAGGCAGTACCATTGCTTGAAAAATTACAGTTGTTTGAAACATTTGTTGTGCAAAGCATAAAGAACGTTTATAAGATGAAATTAGGCAAAGGCCAAAAAAAAAAAAAAAAAAAAGGAAAGATAAAAAAACACCCATCGCACTTACTAGCATGAGATAATTAAAAAGATAAACATGCATCCATTATTTTTAACGCTGATGATTCTGTAGCAATGTGACTCTCAGTCACATGACCTGTGCCAAGGCAGACAATGTATAAACACCAAGGATCTTGGCAGACAACCATCAGCAATCTGCTCAGGTGAATCCATTCAGTCTCAGGGTCATAACTGCAAGGCTGAGGAATTTTTGCCTTCCCAGTTGACACATTCTTGATCAGGGAGCGAGCAGGCATCTACTATCAGGAAGATGGCTCAAGAAAGCAATAACAGTACAGTATTGCACAGGAGGATGAGCATGGGACATGATGAAATACAGTTGGGAGGGTAATCAATTATATTTTTGTATTGCTTCATATATTTGATTTAACAATTGAGCAACAACAATTGGCACTGGGTCAGCTTTAGGTATAAAATCTTCTTTGATTCAAATATTACAATCTGCATATAAATAATATGTAATATTGCCATTTAACAACAATGTAATTTGTAGAAACCATCATAACTGGAATTGTATAAATAATAAGCGCCTAAAATAACAATAAGGTTTTTTTTTAAACCTTCTGAATAAAATCATAAAGTAAACCATAGTTGTATTAGGTTACTTACCAAATCATCTATCTTTTTCTGCAAGCTGTATTTTGACAACTGCAACAAGAAAAGTAACATTATTTACATATAAATCACACCAGCAAGAACTAATTAATGAGCACCTTTTCAAAGAAGGTGATGTCAATCAACGAATATTGGCATCAACCAGTAAACATTGCTGCTGGGTAACCTTTACCTTACTCTTCAATAAGGATGGACTCAGGCATGTTCGCAACCGCGCGTGCAGAGCCAGCCAGGAAGTTGGCACTGCACAGCGCTTATCACAGGCAGTGAGACATTTTCCCGATCCGCAGCTGCAAAGATGGGGAAATGTCTTACTGCCTGTGATTAGCGATGTGCAGTGCCGACTTCCTGGCGGTCTCTGCATGTGCGGTTTGCGAACTCACCTGAGCCCATCCTTACTCTTCAATGCTGACTTACTACAGGAGCAGATAATACTGCAATAAATTGACTGAAAATGTAGGTCAAGAGAAAAAAAAATGCACCACACCTCCTGAATACATGCACACTTCCTTGTGTTTTATCCTTTTAAAGACCCTGCAAGTGCAAAAAAATAGATATCGATCTGCTAGAAATGCATTCAGCTTCTAAGGCTAGCCATTAATGAATCGGATTCCTGCTGATTCGGCCAAAATTCGAGTGGAGGGTGGCTCTGTCAGTGCCACCTGGCTCAAGATAGTTCCATTATAAAAATCAAAGGAAGCGGGTGGAAAACCGTTGGCTGAAAAGTGACAGCATCCAACCACTGTTAACGCTTTTTTCTTTTTCTTTAGGTTAACAAACACATTGGACTTGTTCCCTTAAAGCATGTTATTTAGCACAGTGCTTGTGTGGCCCCTTCTATCACATGAAATACCTGGCTGATCCTGCCTGGCTACATCCTTCCCCCTGTAAACTTACCATGGTTTATCATGGTTGCGGAGCCCTGACACAGTTGACATGCCTCCGTCATACCCTGCTACCTGCAGCTCTCCTCTGTCCTCCTCTATCCTCCTTCCCCCTCCCTGCCTGTCAGCTCTCACTAGTGCCTCTCTGCTCCTCTGCCCGCTGCTACGAAACGATCTGATATTTGAGGAAGATATGAAATTCCCTTAAATCGACACATGTAGGGGAAGGGGACAGGGTGGCATGCTTAGCAGATCAGCTGTTGGGAACGATCAGCATACCATCCCATTACCGGCCGGTTTCAACAATTCCTTTTTTGCTTGATGTAGAATGGTGCACTGAAGCGCCTGGATATTGTGAGTACCCTGTGTGGGACCTGTTTATTTTTGTTTCAATAAATTGCATAAGCATACTGCACTATGAGATCCTTTTTTCATTGATTTACTGAGGCACATTGACGGTTGATCCATAGTGCACTTAAAGTGGTTGTAAACTCTCCTCTACTACTTTCGCTCATCTGAATCTATATAGCACAGGCAGCTGATCGCTTCTTGTGAAAGTGCACTTTTGGTTTTGATATAAATAGTCCTTCTATGTTCTGTGATGTGTCCCGTGCTTGCGCACTGTGTATATCCTTTAACGGCACACAATATGTGCCGTTTCTGTCTCTGCTTGCCAGGTCATTAGCTGTCAATGAGAACGGCACAGAGAGAAGTCTCGTGATGCTAGTGATTTTCCGTCCTCATTGTGTTCGCTCTGTTGCTGTAGTAACGGAAGTCAAAATAGAGGCTTGGTTCCAAAGCTAGGGTGCATGCGCGAGATTTTGACAGGGAAAAGAACTAAGGGCGGAAATGACGTACACAAACGCTTCAGCATACAGTAGGAAGAATGGCGCCGGCGATACCCGGAAGAGCCAAAATAATAAAACTTATAAAAAAGGTATTTAGAAAGCTTGTTTTTGACAAATTTATATATCTATCGCTTATCAACGTTTAACAGCATTTATATATTAGAAAAAACGCCAATAAGTTACAAGGTTTACTTCCTCTTTAAACACTTTTTTTTTATAATTCCAGTATTTGGATCTATTTAGATTTCCACAGACTTATTTTCTTTAATAGGAGGCTCACAGGACATTTTATATAAATTTATATCATCCCCTCTGTTAGATAAAAAACTGTATCCTGGTGCCTTTGCTTTATAAAAAAAAAAAAAAAAAAAAGCCTATTTCTTCCTGTTTTCAAAGCAGCTCCCAACGCTCACGTGACTCCCATCTTTCTCCTCCTCTCCTCCTTGCCTCCCCGACTGACATCAGTGGGGGAATCTCGGGCCCCATCCGCTGGAGCTGTCATCGGGGAGAGGAGAGAGCTGGGAGTCATGTGAGCGCCAGCAGCCGCTGTGAAAACAGGTAGAAATCAGCTTTTTTTAAATAAAGTACAGGTACTAGGATACAGTTTTTTATCTAAAAGAGGGGATGATATGAAGATCAGCTAGTGGCTTAATAATCACTTTAAGCTATTCAGACAGCCGTGGGTGCCATCTGTCTGAATTTAGTTGCTGGCAAAGAACATAAATCCTTCCATGCTGTTTAGTGTGGATGTAGCATCTACTATATTTTTCTTGCTCAGTCTGTGGGCTATCTGTGGGAAATCTACATGTGTATGACTAGTTTAAATTCTGACTAACAAAAGACAGCATTTTTGTGGAGTAAAGTTAAACATAAATAGATCAAAATTCGGCCAGTTCAGACTGGATGAATTTCGAAAACCATTTGTGGGTGTCGCTGTTTGACAGAAGTCGATCATTAGATTCTTTTGAATGGGAATAGTGGAAAACTTTTGTTTTGTTTTGTGATCATCGGCTTCAGGTGCTGATCAGTGTGTTCTGACAGCAGAGAGTCTCAGCATAAGGGATTCCTCCGTCCACCTTGCTTTTGCAAATGGGGGAAGATTTAAAAAAAAAAATGTAATTCAGTCTGCTCACTGAAAAAAAAAAAAAAAAATCCATCAATGGCCAACTTAAAGAGCAACTCCACTTTTATTAAGGAAAAAACAATTCCCTCTGGGTGATCTATGCACATTGCAAAGATTTTAACATTATTTTTAGCAGAGTCATACCCATTTCTGTTCTTAAGAAAAAGCTTTATGTTCCACTATGTCCTTGGAATCTTGGTTCCTGAATGTGAAAATCTGTGTTCAATCTAATCAGCTGATGCACTTGCAGTCTTCCAACAAGGAAAATTGCAATGTCTACATCCCTCATCCCTTAATTAACTATTTGCAGTATGTCACAAAAATAATTTTTTTGTTGCAAATGATGCCTAAAATTGGATTTGTATCAGACTTCTTGTAAAATCAATGACCCAATCACACAAGCAGGAAATAACACACCTGGGGAAGTTCTCTACACCAGCTGTACACAGAAAGCTTCCAGGTTGCCATATTGTACTGAATTTTAGAGAAAATTATAGCATTGCAGATTGAAAAGAAAAAGTTATTTTTAAAGAATAAGTTCACCTTTGGAACAGGTGATATGTTGCACCAATATTTTGGGTGGAACATGTAACATGTTCCAGCTCCTTTCTCCCTGATCCCCTCTCCTTGTGCTAGTGGATGGGGGTTCCTCTCCCTGCCCTCACTGTCATTTTAAAATAAAACCGCGGCTGTGTGGAGCTCCACCCACACAGCAGCGTCATTCATTCACAGCTTCCTGTGAATGATTAAATTACAAATACCATCAGCAAACATTCCTTTTCGAATATGTAAACCAAATTTAGTTTTGTTTACAATTTTTTTTGTACAGTTTTCTTTTTGCAACTATTTTCTGTGTCTGTTTACTACTGTATGATTACTTTAGTTCTTCTTTTATTTTTTTAAATGTTCACAAACTACTACTACTTCTTATAGTTTCAATGGGCTGCAGGGGTGTTGATGAGCAGTCTTGGGGTCCACTAACAAGTTCTCTGGCTTTCAAACAGAAAGCCTGTACGGAGGACATGTCTGCAGAAAACCACATTGCGCCCATGATCTACTGATTTCTGGTGCAATGCTTTCCAGGATCTTGCAGGAAAAATAATAAGCACACATTTTTCTTTCTTTCAAAATATGTGCATTTATTATTTTTCTGTAAAAGTGAATTTAGCATTTAATAATATAAAATTACAATATAGCTTGTGTAGCAATTGTATTTACTATATTATGTTTTTTATTTGCTATATTTTTTTACTTATCGTTTAAGTGCTGTCAGTCTTGTCTTTTGCAAAGCAACTCAACCACTTCCACTGTCAGATCTCTACAAAATAAAGGCGAATGATTCCACAGTCCAAGATAAAAACTAGGAGGCTCCTTGAGATAACACAAGACATGTGGAGAACGTTGAAAAAATGTACAAACACCTGACAGGCTTCAAGGGTCCCACAAAAAAAATATATATATATCATATATATATATATATATATATATATATATATATATATATATATATATATATATATATATTTATTTATTAGTAACACCACTTGATTTTATTATTGTACATATAAACATATTGTTACATGAAAGAATAAATAAATATTTAGCATATTTATATATATCAGTCTAAATACTGATTAGGATTATCCAAAGAGTATGTTTAGCTAAGGGCCAGTACACAACCCCCCCCCCCCCACCCCTGTTAAAGATAAACGCTAATATTTCTTAATAAATATTATTGTGAATATAACTCATTACTTATATTAGGGATGCTGTATTCCAATATTTGGAATTCTGTATTTGAATGTGCTATAAATATTATTTACTCTCTCAAGTAGCATTGCTTTTATACGTACAAAAATAAAATGAAATGATTCTGTTTTACCCTGCATTGATGCAAAGAATGGTAATGAAAGTTAAGCATGCTGCATTGCAGTACCAATTATTTTCAATGGTAAACCAACAGATCTAGACAATGTACCTGTGAACCATTTGTGTGTTGTGCTGCACTGAATAAAAGTGTCCATGTCTTTTAAAATATGTACAACATTATGTACAACAGATGTACAACAGTACTAGCCTCAACAAAAGCCTTAAAGGGTAAGTTCACCTTAAAAAAAATAAAAAAATAAAATCCGCACTTTTTTTGCAGGCTAAAAAAAATTTCATTTACAGTTTTTTTATGTAGGAGCCTGGAATGCATTGCATCCACTATCAGCAGACCGTGGGTGCAATGCTGGGCTACTGCACACTGTAAGTGTAAGCTGTCTGCTCGTACCTTGTACAGCCGGGCAGTAACACAACGGCAGGAAGAATCAATGAAATACCATAGCACTTAACAGCACCCTGCAAGCTATCTGCTGCAAAAGTTCTTGGTACTTGTAGTTCATTCCTTCGCAGAACTCTGTAAATGAATGATGCGGTTGTATGGATGGAGCCCCCCACAGCGGGGCTCTATTCAGATAATGACAGCAGGTGCTGGAAGAAAATCTCCGGCCTGCTGTCACAGGGAGGAAGGAGGAAGGAAGATCAGGCAGGGAGCAGCTGCAGGAACATATTACATGTTCCACCCTAAAAAACGGGTGGAACATGTATCATACTCCCAAAAGTGAACTTATCTTTTAAAAGGAATGTAGGAGAACAGAAATAATGAAACTGTCATAGCCAACTTGGGGTCCATAAGAGCCAGCATTTTGATCCTGACTTTACTATCTAGTGAACCAGAGCAAGAATGCAGGGCAAGAATTCACACTTTTCAGACTTATCTGGCTACATGTGATTCTTTGCGACTGACTCAATAAATAATTAACCTAGCATGGCTGTGATAGTCCCAGAGCCTTTAATAATCAAGTTAGCATAAACAATTCTAACATTTAGATCATCACAGGTTCTATACACACACTTAATCTAGCTAATCCCAAAAACAAACTATCACATGATGTTCTTCCCTAACAGTTACCTTACCGCATAAGTTCATACATGACCCACACTAATTCATAGCTAAAATACAGCGCAGAATATACAGATTTCTATACAGCTTCATATGGGAAGCTATGACTGGCTGTGCGGCAGCAGGGCTTGTAGAACATAGTACAGTACAGCCATGACTTGTACATGTTATGTGTGCATAGATAGATAGGTATTAAATTACAGTTTGTGTATGCGTTTGTAAATATATATATATATATATATATATATATATTTATATATATATATATATATATATAATTTATTTTTTTCACCAAAAAAGTAGTTATAAAAGTTAAAATATGTTTCCTTAGAAATGTGTGTTTCTAAAAATGTTAGGTTTTGGATTTTACAGAAAAATGAAAACAGGCAAGCACATGAGACAGTTTTCAGAAAAGAAAAAAAAATGAATAAATTTAAGATTAGTAAAGGCTAATAATGTTAAAATACAAAAGAACAAAGAAAACAGGATGCTGATCTCTATATGTATTATTCCCCTTTAAAACAGATCAGCTATATACAAACACTACATTATATTTTATTGTGACAGGTATTAGTGTTTCATTTACAGGTCAGAATACCATTTAGTACAAAATGTCATGCCTTCACTTAGACACTGCTACTCGATTTCTCATCTGTCTGTGTATCAGGAGCAGTGGACCATAAGATACACTATACATCACTTACACTGTGGCATGTAGTGAACTAGGCAAAACAAATCCCAACTGATCATGAGATAAGGTCATCCTTGTGGGGGCATTTATTTTGGTTCCAAAATGCAAGAAGCATTAAGAAGATGATTGAGCATGCCTAAGCTGACAGGAAAAACAAGCTATTTGTAGAAGAATTTTAATAAGAATCAAATGCACCCTACCTCGGACAGTACAAATAACCAATCCTAATGGCAAATAATGTTCAAAATCTTTGGGCTGTTACATTCAAATGGCAGATATTTGAAATATTTTTAATATTTCTTCAGGTAAAAGGGGCAATCTGGCTTATCTTCTTATGTAAACAAATGTTTAGACACCTTTATATGTCATATTTTTTTTCAATCATTTTCACTATTTCCTCATAAATTATTTGACTTAAATCGGGCCAATTTTTAAAGCTGTTTTTAAAGTGTACACAGTTTTTTTTTTTTTTGGTCCGATTTAGCCATATACTGTGCAGTAAACATACAATCTTTGTTTTATAAGTCACTAATCATTAAACTCCTAAACTCCTGGTACCCAAACTGCAGCTCCTTGTTTCTTCCAGCCCTCGGAGCACAGGAGCACTGATTTTCAATGTAGCTATAAAAACTGATCTAGAAGTCTCATGTAACACGTCCCTAATATCTAAGCCCTTGTACACACGGTCGGACATTCCGACGGAAAATGTCCAATCGGACCGTGTTGTCGGATAATCTGACTGTGTGTGGGCTCCATCGGACTGTTTCCGTCGGAATATTCCAACGGACAAAGTTTTAGAGCTGGGCTGTAAAACTTTCCGACAACATGATCCGATCGGACTTTGTCCGATTGTGTGTAGAGAATTCCGATCAGACAAAGTGCCACGCATGCTCAGATCAAATTCCTAGACCAAAGCTATTGGCTACTAGCCTGGACGTAGTCCCGTCGTAACGAAATAACGTCATCACGTTACGTACGATCTGATTTTCCGATAACTTTGTCCGACCGTGTGTATGCAATACAAGTTTCGGACAAAATCCATCGGACAAAATCCGACATATTTTGTTGTCGGAATGTCCGACCGTGTGTACAAGGACTAACAGTCTCTTGCAGCATGTCCCCAGCGTTTAACTACACCAGCGAAATGTCACCAGTTTCTAACTAGTAGTATGGTCTCAGACAATCCTCTGTAGCATTACATATACTGAATATTATGTGTGGCCCACATGTCGATTTCAGGGTCAAAGATGAGACCCCCAATGTCTACTAAGTTAACAACCTACATTTTTAATTTGGTATCCAATTATTGCACCTTCTATAGCATGGGTGCTCAACCTGTGGCCCTCCTCCAGCTGTTGCAGAACTACAAGTCCCATGATGCACTGCAAGGCTGACAGGTGTGAACACAACTCCCAAAGACAGAGGCATGGCGGGATTTGTAGTTTGGCAAAAGCTGGAGGGCCACATGTTGAGCACTTATGTTCTATAGCAGTGATATGCAATTAGCGGACCACCAGCTGTTGCAAAACTACAAGTCCCATCATGCCTCTGCCTCTGGGTGTCATGTTTGTGGCTGTCAGAGTCTTGCTATGCCTCATGGGACTTGTAGTTTTGCAACAGCTGGAGGTCCGCTAATTGCATATCCCTGTTCTATAGGGATACAAATAGCAATATGTACTGTAAAACACATCAGAAAGATACCAAACCAAAAAAAAGAAAGAAAATGCCTGGTGGGAATTGGTTTTAACAGGAAACTTCAATGTATGCAGCTACAGTGATGAGTGGAAAACTAGTAGGACTGGGATAATAGTAGGGATATTATCATGCTACAAATGTCATGCACTTACAATGTATGAATAGCTGTGCACTCACCATTTGTTAAAGGTTAGCTTTTTTTTTGCTTATTTTTTTGTCATTCAATGTATAAAAGCACATTTGCCAACTTTGTTCACTGGGATAATGTGTCCCTTTAGCCCTTTTCCAGTTTATTATTTGCCAACCTTTTTTGCTGTATATTGACATCATTTAGTGAACTATGTCAAACGTATAAAGATGAAGGCTTACAAGATCTTTGAGAACAAAATGTTGGCATGTTTCATGGCATCTCCCTCTTCTAAATAAGCTCAGTTGGTTTATTGGCAACTGTGTTCATCTCATTTTTAAAAACAATCCCACTTTTTGCCCAATAAATATACACTAATTTAGATTACAACTGTAATGTCCAGCTTACTGTCATTCCAGTATGTCAGTTGGACATTTAAATGGTAAAAAATGTCCCCTGGCAACTTCTTTATAAAAGACCCTAATGTGTGAAGGGATATGGACACAGAAAAGCACCTGTGCATAGAAGCCTTAAATGGACCATATAATAAAATGTGAAATCACCTGCAGTACTTTTATGTCTTCTCTTAAACCAAGATTTTCTCTTTCCTTTGTTTCTGCAGTTAACTGAAACCTTCCCTTAAAAGAATAGAATGGAAACAGACTGTTATATATACTGCGATTACAAGACCAGATATTTATATCCGATATCAGATATACTACTTCAGAGAAGGTTCATGACAGTTTTCTACTCATCCATTTGAAATATCAAAAGCTTGTCCTAACTGAATCACATTAAAGTGTTTTCCTATCATTCACACAACTAGAGAATAAATATATTGGCAAATATGCTTATACTGTATACTTTTCCTAAAGCATTTCTGTAAAACTTTCAAATTTAATTTGAAGAATGTGCGAATCTTGGGTAAAAACATTGACCCTTTGTGTCAAATTTCCAGCTATACAAATAACTTTTGCTAAAATCTTTGCAAATATATTTTGCTGGCTGTGTGTATGTGTCAATTAGGGATGAGCTTTGTGTTCGAGTCGAACGTACGTTCGACTCGAACATTGGCTGTTCGGCCGTTCGGCGAAATCCGAACGTTTGGGCCGTTCGCGTCAAAATTCGAGTGGCGCGCGCGGACCACAATGCACTGCGGTGGCGCAGTGCATTGCTGGCTCATGATTGGCCAAGCATGCACTGTGACCCCGCATGCTTGGCCAATCGTAGCGCCAGCAGCGAGGAGAGCCATGATTGGCCACAGGCATCCTGCCTGTGGCCAATCATAGCTCAGGCTGTGTAGTGCATGCCCCACACTATATAAGGCCGCCTTTGAGGCGGCCTCGTGTAGTGTGTTAGCATCTGAAGCAGTGGGTGTTCTGTGTACCTTCAACACAGTACACACCGATCGTTTTTGGCTGATTTCCTATCTTGCTGCTGTGTAGTGGTTGTTGTCTGTGCCCTGACCGCAGTATACACCACTATATTCACCTCACCTATATAGCTAGTGATCTAGCTTTAACCACTTAACAACTGCCCATTGCCGATTAACGGCTTCAGGGCGGTTGTTTAACTCTGAGAGGCCGTTAATTAACGGCCTCCCAGAATTCTGCTCTCGCGCGCCCCCTGGGGCGCGCACTCGAGAGCATCCGTGACCGCCGGGTCCACAGGACCCGGCGCATCACGGATCACGGTAAACGGCCCCTCGTCGTGGCCGTTTACCACGTGATCGCTCCGTCAAATGACGGAGTGATCACTTGTAAACAAACCAGCGTCATGTTATGACGCCGGTTCCTCCCTCCCCTCTCTGTACCGATCGGTACAGCGGAGGGGAAAGAGATCGGTGTCAGCAGCGATGTGGGCTGCATCTGCAGTGCCCACATCGCTGCTCACCGAATTTAACCCCTCAATTCCCTGCCAATACTCTGCAATACCAGTGCATACTCTGCAGTACCCTACCATTACTCTGCAGTACCCCGCCATTACTCTGCAGTACCTCGCCATTACTCTGCAGTGCAGTACCCTGCCATTACTCTGCAGTACCCTGCCATTACTCTGCAGTACCCCCCATTACTCTGCAGTACCCTGCCATTACTCTGCAGTACCCCCCATTACTCTGCAGTACCCCCCATTACTCTGCAGTACCCCCCAATACTCTGCAGTACCCCCCAATACTCTGCAGTACCCACCATTACTCTGCAGTACCCCGTCATTACTCTGCAGTGCAGTACCCTGCCATTACTCTGCAGTACCCCCCATTACTCTGCAGTACCCTGCCATTACTCTGCAGTACCCCCCATTACTCTGCAGTGCCCCCCAATACTCTGCAGTACCCCCCATTACTCTGCAGTACCCGCCATTACTCTGCAGTACCCCGCCATTACTCTGCAGTGCAGTACCCTGCCATTACTCTGCAGTACCCCCCATTACTCTGCAGTAACCCCCATTACTCTGCAGTACCCTGCCATTACTCTGGAGTATCCCCCAATACTCTGCAGTACCCTGCTATTACTCTGTAGTACCCCGCCAATACCCCGCCAATACTCTGCAATACCCTGCCATAAATTGCCATACCCAGCCATACTCGGAGATACCCAGCCATACTCGGTGATACCCTGAAATACCCAGCCATAGACGCCCCCCACCCCTCACCGCCCTCCGGTGCTTCTACCAACTCGCCAGTACGATCAAAGCCAGAATCTTTTTTTTATTTTTTATTTCAGGCTTCCCAGCCTAGAGGTGAGATTTGGGGTCATATTGACCCCCAGATTTCACTGTAAAGAGGACCTGTCACCCCATATTCCTATTACAAGGGATGTTTACATTCCTTGTAATAGGAATAAAAGTGATCAAAAATATATTTTTGGGGAAAAAAATGTCAAACTAAAATAAATAAAGTAAAATGAACAATAAAAAAAAAAAATTTTTTTTAAAGCGCCCATGTCCCCATGGGCTCGCATGCAGAAGCGAACGCATGCGTAAGCCCCGCCCACATATGAAAACGGTGTTCAAACCACACATGTGAGGTATCGCCGAGAACGTTAGAGCGAGAGCAATAATTCTAGTCCTAGACCTCCTCTGCAACTCAAAACATGTAACCAGTAAAAAAAAATTTAAGCGTCGCCTATGGGGATTTTTTAAGTAGCGACGTTTGGAGCCATTCCACGGGCATGTGCAATTTTGAAGAGTGACATGTTTGATATCTATTTACTCAGCATAACTTCATCTTTCACTTTATGCAAACATTGGGCTAACTTTACTGTTTTTTTTTGTTTGTTTTTTAAGCACAAAACTGTTTTTTTCCCCCAAAAAACGCGTTTGAAAAATTGCTGTGCAAATACCGTGTGAGATAAAAATTAGCAACGACCACCATTGTATTCTCCAGGGTCTTTTGGTATGCATATGCTGTGTGTGTGAAATAACCTGATAATATGAAAATTTTGTGGAAAAAAAAAAAAAAGGAAATAGGCCGTCAGTACTTCAGGTGTGATCAATTTTCAGATATTGGCACCATAGCTTGTGGACTCTATAACTTTCACAAAGACCAAATAATATCCACCAATTTGTACTTATTTTTACCAAAGATATGTAGTAGTATGAATTTTGGCCAAAATTTATGAAGAAAAAATTACTAATCTGCTAAATTTTATAACAGAAACGAAGAAAAATTCATTTTTTCGCCGAATTTTCGGTCTTTTTTCTTTTATAGCACAAAAAATAAAAAACTGAGAGGTGATTAAATACCACCAAAAGAAAGCTCTATTTGTGTGAAAAAAAGGACAAACATTTCCTATAGGTCCAGTGTTGCATGACTGAGTAATTGTCATTCAAAATATGAGGGCACCGAAAGCTGAAAATTGGTCTGGTTATTAAGGGTGTTTAAGTGCCCAGTGGTCAAGTGGTTAATAATAGAGCTTGCAGTCAGTAGTGTTAGGAGATAGTGCGTGCTGTCTGCGTGCTCTGTACCCAGTACATACCGCTATAATATAGGGCAGGCCCCTACTTTCAAACATCCAACTTACAAACATCTCCTACTTGCAAACGCAAGGAGACAGCAGCAAGTGAGATGAAAAAAGATGTACGACGAAACAAATTATACAGGGGTGATAACCCTTCCCTATGTTTTCCAAAAAGCTTAAAAATAGTTTTTTTGACTGGAGCTACACTTTAAAAATGTACCGGTTGAAAATTACAAACAGATTCAACTTAACACAACAAACCTACACGGTCCCTGTCTTGTTTGCACCGCCTGTATACTGCTGTTCCGAGTATATAGGGCCTGGGGGCCACACGCATTTCCTTTTTTTTTATATGGGTACGGGGTTCCCCTTAATATGCGTACAAGACCCAAATAGGCTGGTAATGGGCAGGGAGGGCTACCCATGCCATTTTTCTCAATGATTTTCAATCATATTGCAGGAACCAGATATAACATTAAAACCGCAAGCAGTTTTAAATGGTGATATTTCCGTTTAATGTCATTTTGTGCAGGGACTGTTCTAAACACGGGAAACACGTGGCACTTCACAGGCATCCTACAGACACCCCCCAGGCACCATATTTAAAGGAATATTTCACCTTTTTTTTCTCACTTTAATCGTCATTAAAATCAGTGCTCCCGCCAAATCGGCAGTTTTTAAAACTTTTTTTTGCAGTGACCCATGTCCCCTGAGGCAGGAGGCAGGTCCCCAAACCCTTTTTAGGACACTATCTTGCATATTAGCCGTTAAAATTAGCACTTTCCATTTCGAACGTTCGAGTCCCATAGACTTCAATGGGGTTCGAACGTTCGTAACGAACGCGGGGGTCGTTCGCAAGTTCTGGTGCGAACCGAACCGGGGGGTGTTCGGCTCATCCCTAGTGTCAATCAGTTCAAGCAGTAATCACTTGAAATCTAAATCTAGTATAGGTTATTCATACCTTTTCCAGTTCCACTGCACACATCTTTGCATTAAACTGTTTAGAAGAAAAAAAAAAAAAGAATAATTTCAGTAAATACAAACAGCTATTTGAGCAAACAGATGTAAGATACAATAGGTGCATTCTTATGGCGAGTGCTGTGAATACTTTTGGAAATACAAGCATGTATTAAGCAGCCCATGCACAGAGCGAAGTTCTTTCCTGCAATCACGGGTTGGGAGAAGACAGTGATAGTATAGCCGCTAGCTATATATGCATGCAAAATCCAGCAGGCTGGTGGTACCTAAATTGATCAATCAACTTGATACATTCAACCTGCCTATACATGGTTCAAATCTCAGCTGGTTCCTGCTGAACTGGCCAAGGCTCCAGCAGCCCATGGCCGGCCTAGTCTCTACAGTAAGCACTGGCTGCAATGCAGAAATTAGCCCAGGTCAGTCAGTGCATTTCAGTGTATACAACCTGCATTCCTGTACACTCAAATCTGCTCTGTGCGTGACCCATGCTATGTATGTATAATGGTGTGTGTTTACTGCAGGAGTAAGTGAAGGCTACGTGCAAATGCTAATGTGCAGTGGTTACAAGCACCTAGGGAGCTCTAAAGATAACTAAAAGGTACATACTTTACAATTATCAAATTGTATTTAATCAAATGACATGTACTTTAAATTATATATGATATTTAGGTAGAAAATAACTGCTGTTTAAGGCTTTCTTGAAAATATGAAGCCTGATAAAAAGGTAAGTACCAAAGCTTGAATCTTTAACCACTTCCCGACCGGCGCACGATGATGTACGTCGACAGAATGGCACGGGCAGGCAAATTGGCGTACAGGTACGTCCATTTGTATTTGCTGCCCTGCCATCGCCTGCGCGCCGCCGGCAGCAAGCGCGTGTGCCAGTCGGGACCCCCGTGAGTCCGGTAGCGGGTCATACAGACTCGATCACCGCGGGGATACCCGCGATCTTCTCACGGGGAGGCTGAACGGGGAGATGCCGATGTAAACAGCATCCCCCTGTTCTGCCTAGCAACAAGTGACACTGATCTCTGCTCCATGTGATTGGAGCAGAGATCTGTGTTTACTAAGACATAGCCCAGCCCCCCACAGTTAGTAACATGCCCCTAGGACACACTTAACCCCTACACTGCCACCCCCTGGTTAACCCCTTCACTGCCAGTGTCATTTACACAGGAATTAGTGAATTTGTATAGCACCGATTGCTGTATAAATGACAATGGTCCCAAAAATGTGTCAAAAATGTCCAGTGTGTCCGCCATGTCACAGTCACAATAAAAATCGCTGATCGCCGCCATTACTAGTAAAAAAAATTATTAATAAAAATGCCATAAAACTATCCCCTATTTTGTAAACACTATAAATTTTGCGCAAACCAATCAATAATCGCTCATTGTGATTTTTTTACCAAAAATATGTAGCAGAATATGTATCGGCCTAAACTGAGGAAAAAATATGTTTTTTTATATATATTTTTGGGTGATATTTATTATAGCAAAAAGTAAAAAATAATGCGTTTTTTTCAAAATTGACACTCTATTTTTGTTTATAGCGCAAAAAATGCAGGGGTGATCAAATACCAGAAGAAAGCTCTATTTGTGGGGAAAAAAAGGATGTCAATTTTGTTTGGGAGCCACGTCGCATGACCGTGCAATTGTCAGTTAAAGCGACACTGTGCCGAATCTGGTCTTAAGCCAGCAAAATGGTCCGGTCCGAAAGTGGTTAATAACTTACTTTAGCCAACGAAAGGTATCACTTAACAACTCACCTACAAACTTTCTGCATTAAACAATGGCTAACAGTGCAAGACTCTACTTAAAAATGAATGATAGTCTGTTTACGGTTTTTCCAATATGCATTGGAATGTGATCACCTAATTTAAAATAAATGTTTTCAATGGGTGATACTGTTTTTAAAACTTTTGTATATATATTTTTAGATGTGGGCGCTGGACACTGTTCTCCTCTCTCTGCAAGTTTGAGTCAAGTATGATGTAAAAAAATAAATAAAAAAAAGAAGCAAAAAAAATAAAAAATAAAATAAAAATAAGGCAATAAGACAAAGGCCTCATTCACTCGTGTGTGCTATAGCTTACGCTCATACGAGGGCCAGGTTTGCCCACACAGGCGTTCCATGCACCTCTTAGGAGACAGTCCCATTTATTTCAATTGGAATGCAGCAGCTGCACAGATACAGCCCTGGCTCCTAGTTTGACAGGCGTGCAAGTGCGAATGCATGGCCCCAAATGCAATTTATGTTCAGGGTCATGCCCCCGCACCCAGATGGCTTGGAGCAATTGCTGTGTCTGTGCAGACGCTACGTTGAAATTAATTGGACTGCCTACATGGGAATGCTTGGAACACCTGTGCACCCCTAAGTAGGCAAACACAGTTCTCGGATGGGCTATAGTATGTTCATGTGAACATGGCTTAACTGAAAGTTTTCCAACAGGTATTAATGTAATTTTAAACTCTATTTTTCTATGACGTCTTGTAAGTGACAAAAAACGCATAGGAGTGGGGACTTCTGGTTACAGCATCACTTCCGCTGTTTGTAACACACGCTGGCTCCGTGGATGATCTAGAGAGGTGGTGGTTCGTAAAAGTATAGGCAGAGGATTCCGGGTGCCGGGGAGGGGGGCACCAGAAAATTGTAAACTCTATCTTCTTAGATGGTAAAGCTGCCCATTCCTCTTGGCAAAAAGCCCCCAGTTCCTGTAAATTCTTGCATGAACTGCACGTTTGAGATCTCCCCAGAGTGGCTCAATGATATTGAGGTCAGGAGGCTGAGATGGCCACTTCAGAACCTTCACTTTATTCTGCTGTAGCCAATGACAGGTCAACTTGGCCTTGTGTTTTGGATCATTGTCATGTTGGAATGTCAAAGTACGTCCCATGGCTGATGAATGCAAATGTTCCTCCAGTATTTTTTTGATAACATACTGCATTCATCTTGCCATAAATTTTGACTAAATTTCCTGTGTGTCAGGGCTGGGCTCAGTCCTTCCTTCTCATAGCTGGCCGCTCAGCTGTTGGTTAATTGCCAGCTCCTATCTCTCCACAGTTACTCAGCTGTTGATGATATCCTGCTCGTCAGTCCTGCCTACTTAAGCCACCCAGCCCAGAGGATCTCTGCCTTCCCCTTAGTCAACATCACAGCTCTTCTGCATTCCTGTTAAAAGACTTGCTTGGCCGACATCCCTTCTGGCTCCAGATCCTGCTTGCTGTTTTATTACGCTCACCTCTGGCTCCCTGACGTTTGGCTTGTCTGACTAGTCGTTCCGGTTCCTGAACTCTGGCTTTGTTTTGACTTTGTTTGTTCTATTTACTTTTATTATTAAACAAGCGTGACTTAACTGTACTTCTGCCTCGGTCTGATTTCCTGATTTCTGACACTGTGCCTTTGTAGCTCACATCCCCAAAACATCAGTGATCCACCTCCATGTTTCACAGTGGGAATGGTGTACCTTTCATCATAGGCCTTGTTGACTTCTCTTCAAAGTTAGCATTTATGGTTGTGGCCAAAAAGCTCAATTCTGGTCTCATCATTGCAAATGCCTTTGTGCCAGAAGGTTTGGGGCTTATCTCTGTGCTGTTTGGTGTATTGTAAGCGGGATACTTTGTGGCATTTGCATAGTAATGGCTTTCTTCTGGCGACTTGACCATGCTGCCCATCTTTCTTCAAGTGCCTCCTTATTGTGCATCTTGAAACAGCCACACCACATGTTTTCAGAGAGTCCAGTATTTCCCCTGAAGTTATTTCCTGGACAGTTGTGGCTGACATTTTAGTTGGTCTACCTGACCGTGGTTTGGTTTCAACAGAACCCCTAATTTTCCACTTCTTGATTAGAGTTTGAACACTGCCGATTGGCATTCTAAATTCCTTGGATATCTTTTTATATCCCTTTCCTGTTTTATACAGGTCAACTACTTTTTCCCACAGATCCTTTGACAATTCTTTTGTTTTCCCCATGACTCAGAATCCAGAAATGTCAGTGCAGCACTGGATGAAAGATGCAAGGGTATGTCAGGAGTCCAGAAACTCATTGACACACACTAATTTGCAAGCAAACAGATCACAGATGAGGATGGTTACCTTTAATAGCCATTTAAACCCCTTTGTGTCAACTTCTGTGCATGTTATCAGGCCAAAATCACCAGGGTATGTAAACTTTTGATCGGGGCCATTTGGGTAGTTTCTGTTGTCATTATGATTTAAAAAGAGTAAACACAGTTGATTCATAATAAATGGCTTCAGCCAAACACTATGAGTGAAAGAAATGTTTTTGTGTTATCATTCATATTCTCTGAAAAATGGCCAAGAAATAATAAATTCTGACAGGGAATGTAAACTTACGAGCATAACTGTATAAAAAGGTGAACGAATTTTGAAAAAAAGATTTTAAATAATAAATAGTTAGCATATATCTATTTTTTTACAATCTTTTTTCATTTTGTTGCGCTACTGTGGAATATTGAGTTAATTATTTCTTTGATTATTTCACCTTATACAGTATCTCACAAAAGTCAGTACACCCCTCTCATTTTTGTAAATATTTTATTATATCTTTTCATGTGACAACACTGAAGAAATGATACTTCGCTACAATGTAAAGTGGTGAGTGTACAGCTTGCATAACAATGTAAATTTGCTGTCCTCTCAAAATAACTCAATACATAGCCATTAGGCTGCTTTCACACTGGGGCGAGAGCAGCGTCGGCGGTAAAGCGCCGCTATTTTTAGCGGCGCTTTACCGTCGTTTTAGCGGCGGTGCGCGGGCGCTAGCGGGGTGGTTTTAACCCCCGCTAGCGGCCGAAAAGGGGTTAAACCCGCCCGCAAAGCGCCGCTGCAGCGGCGCTTTGCCGGCGGTATTGCCGCGGTGTCCCATTGATTTCAATGGGTAGCAGCGGTATAGGAGCGGTGAATACACCGCTCCTTCACCGCTGCAAAGATGCGGCTGGCAGGACTTTTTTCACCGTCCTGCCAGCGCATCGCTCCAGTGTGAAAGCCCTCCGGCTTTCACACTGGAGTTAAAGGGGCCGGTTTTTTTCAGGCGTTACACAGGCGCTATTTTTAGTGCTGTAACGCCTGAATACCGCCCCAGTGTGAAAGCAGCCTTAATGTCTAAACCGCTGGTAACAAATGTGAGTACACCCCTAAGTGAAAATGTCCAAATTGGGCCTAAAGTGTCAACATTTTTGTGCGGCCACTATTTTTTTCAGTACTGCCTTAGCCCTCTTGGGCATGGAGTTCACCAGAGCTTCACAGATTGCCACTGGAGTCCTCTTCTACTCCTCCAGGACGACATCACGGAGCTTGTGGATGTTAGAGACCTTGCTATCTTCCCCCTTCCATTTGAGGATGCCCCACAGATGCTCAATAGGGTTTTGGTCTAGAAACATGCTTGGCCAGTCCATCACCTTTACTAGACATGGGCGCCATCAATAAATTTGTTTCGTTCTGTTCCTTTACGGTTCGTATTAAAATTAATTCATACTTCGTATTTCCTGTCCGAAATTCTGTTTCGTTTCGTACGAAATACGAATTGTCGTTAGGTTCGTTAATTTGTATGAACGTTCATTACGATGAATTTAAAGACAAAAATATACCTCAATATGACAGTCGATGCTGATGGAAGTTTGGTTTTATCCGAAATACGAAATTCCGTTGAAGAATTTCCTATCCGAAATACGAATTTTCATTAGATGAGAAAGAGAGAAGCGGATTGTCTGCCATGCACCGCTGGTCCAGTTTTCGCCTGCTCCTCCTGGGGCTGCTTATAATGAGGGGCTCCCACCATCCCTGTGCTATGCTGACTTCCTCCTGGGGCTGTACCTCTGCTGTGCATATTATGAGGGGCTTCCACCATCCCTGTGCTGTGCTGACTTCCTCCTGGGGCTGCTTACTATGAGGGGCTCCCACCATCCCTGTGCTATGCTGACTTCCTCCTGGGGCTGCTTATTATGAGGGGCTCCCACCATCCCTGTGCTATGCTGACTTCCTCCTGGGGCTGCTTATTATGAGGGGCTCCCACCATCCCTGTGCTGTGCTGACTTCCTCCTGGGGCTGTACCTCTGCTGTGCATATTATGAGGGGCTCCCACCATCCCTGTGCTATGCTGACTTCCTCCTGGGGCTGCTTATTATGAGGGGCTCCCACCATCCCTGTGCTGTGCTGACTTCCTCCTGGGGCTGTACCTCTGCTGTGCATATTATGAGGGGCTCCCACCATCCCTGTGCTATGCTGACTTCCTCCCGGGGTTGCTTACTATGAGGGGCTCCCACCATCCCTGTGCTGTGCTGACTTCCTCCTGGGGCTGTACCTCTGCTGTGCATATTATGAGGGGCTCCCACCATCCCTGTGCTACGCCGACTTCCTCCCGGGGTTGCTTACTATGAGGGGCTCCCACCATCCCTGTGCTGTGCTGACTTCCTCCTGGGGCTGTACCTCTGCTGTGCTCATTATGAGGGGTTTCCACCATTACTGTGCTATGCTGTCTTCCTCCTGGGGCGATGAATTTAAAGACAAAAATATACCTCAATATGACAGTCAATGCTGATGGAAGTTTGGTTTTATCCGAAATACGAAATTCCGTTGAAGAATTTCCTATCCGAAATACGAATTTTCATTAGATGAGAAAGAGAGAAGCGGATTGTCTGCCATGCACCGCTGGTCCAGTTTTCGCCTGCTCCTCCTGGGGCTGCTTATTATGAGGGGCTCCCACCATCCATGTGCTATGCTGACTTCCTCCTGGGGCTGCTTATTATGAGGGGCTCCCACCATCCCTGTGCTGTGCTGACTTCCTCCTGGGGCTGTACCTCTGCTGTGCTCTTTATGAGGGGTTTCTACCATTCCTGTGCTATGCTGTCTTCCTCCTGGGGCTGTACCTCTGCTGTGTATATTATGAGGGGCTCCCACCATCCCTGTGCTGTGCTGACTTCCTCCTGGGGCTGTACCTCTGCTGTGCTCATTATGAGGGGTTTCAACCATTCCTGTGCTGTACTGACATACTGAGAACAGCAGGGGTACAGCCCCAGGAGGAAGTCAGCACAGCACAGGGATACTAATTCCATCGAGAACAGCCTTGCCAGGGGGCTGAAGTGGTGAATATAAAGTTAGGTCCACATATATTTGGACACAGGCACAATTTTCATACTTTTGACTCTGTATGCCACCAGAATAAAATGAAAACAAAACAATACCAATGAATTTGAAGTGCAGACTTTCAGCTTTAATTCAAGGGGTTGAACATAAAATATCAAGTACAAATTTTAGGAACTGCAACCATCTATTTTCAGGGGCTCAAATGTAATTGGACAAATGAATATCATCATAAACAAAATGTTAATTTTTAACCACTTCGCGCCCGCGCTATAGCCAAAAGACGGCTGCAGCACGGACGCTATCTGCCGGGAGGCTGTCCCTGGTCGTCCTCCCTTTAACTTCCCCTCTGCACACCGCCGCGGGCGCGCATCAGGGAAGTTCTGTGCTGGTCGTGTCCCCCGGACACAGCTAGTCACAGATCGCTGTAAATGGCCAATCACATCGGCCGTTTACAGCGTGATCTGCGTGCCCAATGAGAGATGATCTCATATGTAAGCATATGAGATCATCTCTTATCGCCAGCTCTCCCTCCTCACGCAGACAGCGTGTGAGGAGGGAGAGATAAACCACTGCAGAGATGCAGCGGTTAGTGTAAAAAAAATTAAAAAAAAATAAAATGAAAATAAAGTACCCATCTGTCCCCACTGCCACCTGTCCCCACTGCCATCTGCCCCCACTGCCACCTGTCAGTGCCATCTGGCCCCACTGCCACCTGTCATCAGTGCCATCTGTCATCAGTGCCACCTGTCCTCAGTGCCATCTGTCCCCAGTGGCACGTATAAGTGCCATCTGTCATCAGTGCCACCTGTCATCAGTGCCACATCAGTGCCACGTGTCATCAGTGCCACATCAGTGCCACGTGTCATCAGTGCCACCTAGTGCCATATCAGTGTCATGTGTCATCAGTGCCACATATTAGTGCCATCTGTCATTAGTGCCACGTAACAGTGCCATCTGTCATCAGTGCCACCTGTCAGTGTCACGTGCTATCTGTTATCAGTGTCATGTGTCATCAATGCCAGGTATTAGTGCCATCTGTCATCAGTGTCACGTGTCATCAGTACCACGTATTAGTGCCATCTGTCAACAGTGCCACGTATTAGTGCCATGTGTCATCAGTGCCATGTGTCATCAGTGCCACGTATAAGTGCCATCTGTCATCAATGCCACATATTAGTGCCATCTGTCAGTGTCACGTGTCATCAGTGCCACATATTAGTGGCATCTGTCATCAGTGCCACGTATCAGTGCCATCTGTCATCAGTGCCACGTCGGTGTCACGTGTCATTGTCCCGGTGCTCCAGGGCCTTCAAAAGTGTAATAGGTAGTCAAGTTAGATGTGTAATTTATGCTCCTAGAACACGTGATGGTGCTCCCTGCATGTTGGGCCTCTCTATGTGGCCAGGCTGTGGAAAAGTCCCACACATGTGGTATCGTAATACTCAGGAGGAGTAGCAGAATTTATTTTGGGGCATTATTTGTGGTATACACATGCCATGTGAGAGAAATAACCTATTACAATGACAATTTTGTGGAAAAAATTAAAATAAAATAAAAAATCTTCATTTTGCAAAGAATTGTGGGGAAAAATGACAACATCAAAAAGCTCACGATTCCTCTTACTAAATACCTTGGAATGTCTACTTTCAAAAAAGGGGTCATTTGGGGGGTATTTGTACTTTTCTGGCTTGTTCGGGTCGCAAGAGATCGGCCACCAGTACATCAGATTACAAGTTTTTATGATTCGCACCACAGCTTGTAGACTTTCTAACTATCACAAAGACCAAATAATATCCACTAATTTGGGTTATTTTTACTAAAGATATGTAGCAGTATAAATTGTGGCCAAAATTTATAAAATTAATAATTTGCAAAATGTTATCACACAAACAAAGAAAATGCGTTTTTTTTTTTCAACATTTTTGGTCTTTTTACATTTATAGCGCAAAAAATAAAAAACCCAGAGGTGATCAAATACCACCAAAAGAAAGCTCTATTTGTGGGGAAAAAGGACAAAAAATTAATTTGGGTACAGTGTTGCATGACTGAGTAATTGTCATTCAAAGTGTGAGAGCACCGAAAGCTGAAAATTGGTCTGGGCAGGAGGGGTGTTTAAGTGCCCAGTAGGCAAGTGGTTAATATTTTGTTGAGAATTCTTTCCTGACCAGTGGACATTAACAAAAACTGGGTTTCCCCCTTTCTGATGCTTTTCCAGGCTATAACTGCAGCTGTCCTCAGTTGTTCTTTGTGGCTCTTTCTGCCTTTAGTTTTGCCTTCAGAAAGTGAAATGCATGCTCAATTGGGTTGAGATCAGGTGATTGACTCAGCCACTGCAGAATATTCCACTTCTTTTCCTTCAAAAGCTCCTGGGTTGCTTTTGCAGTGTGTTTTGGTTCATTGTCCATCTGTGCTGTGAAGCACCATCCAATCAACTTTGCTGCATTTGGCTGAATCTGGGCTGACAGTATATCTCTAAACACTGCAGAATTAATCCAGCTGCTTCTGTCTTCTGTCGCATCATCAATAAACACCAATGGCCTGTTTCACTTGTATGGGCAGCTGTTTTGAATGCATGATGTAGGTTCACAGCAATAGATTCTAAATGCAAATACCACACTTAGAATAAACTCCAGACCCTTTACTTGCTTAATTGATGAAGAAATAAGGAAGGAGTACTCCACACCTGGACATGAAACAGCTTTTGATTGAATTGTCCAATTACTTTTGGTTCCTTGAAAAGGGGGATGGCTATTCTTAAGAGCTGCAATTCCTAAATCCTTCCTACGAGTTGGATGTACAAACCTTCAAATTATACCTGAGAGTGTGCACTTTCAGCCCATATCCATTATATAACTATAGCTTGAATATGTTTTGGTAAATACCTGAAAAAAATAGAATTGTGCCTGTGTCCAAATATATATGGACCCAACTGTAGATGAGTTATTGATATAATAATAAAACATTTAGCACTACTTTGGCAGGGAAGCCAATAACTTCTGGAAGAAAAAAAAAACAATTGCTATTATGGAAATTAGTGATTAAAGCTCAGTACATTATATCTTTAATTCATTCAGGAAATGTTTATAAAAACGTTACCATAAATGAAAGTTAAAAACTAAAATGGTAATCATACAGTACCTGTTTCTTTAACACAGATAAAGCATCCTTGTGCCTCTTTTCAATGATTTCTTCCTGATTTGATAATGAATCCTAATCAAAGAGGAAATACATTTTCTGTAATAGCAGTAAAATAACAAAACAATGGACACTCAAATAACAAATATATTCCATAAAAAAGTCACTAACATAGGACTAGCACATATTGAAAAAAAATCTACTAAGTAATTTGCTCCTGTCTAAATTGGCACTAGTATGTGTATGTACAGCCATGGCCAAAAATATTGGCACCCCTGCATTTCTGTCAGATAATGCACCACTTCCCCAAGAAATTGCTGTAATTACAAACTTAGGCATTCTCATGTTTATTTATTTTGTTTGGCACAAAAAAGTGGAGAAACAAAAGGCCAAATCTGACACATTCCATGCAAAACTCACACAAAACAAAATCATTGGCACCCTCAGTTTATTATTTGTTAGTACACCCCTTGGAAAAAGTAACTGAAATCAATCACTTCATGTAACCATCAAGGAGCTTCTTACCTGTCAGAAACCATGAAACAGACAGAGACAGAAGTACAATCAAATCACACTTGTTTATTAATAAAAATAAAAAGGTAAGTAGAAAAAAGCGTAGTTAAGCATAGCCAGAGTCCAGTAGCCAGATCGGGTAGTCAGCCAGTCCAAAGTTCATTAACCAGATTGGGAAATAAGCCAGGCCAGAAGTCAAGGATCCAAGAAGAGCAACTGCAAGCAGGATAAGAAGCCAGGAGGGATGTCAGCAAGCCAGTCTTGAAACAAACAGCAGGAGATGGTTCCTTGTGATGTGACCAGTGTGAAGCCAAAGCAAAAGTGAGATGGAAGGCTTTAAATAGGCAGGTCAGACGAGCATCATCGGAAACAGCTGGTAACTGTGGAAAGAGAAGAGAGCTGGCAATTAACTGACAGCTGAGCGGCCAGCCCAGAGGAAGAAGGGCTAAGCCAGCCCTGACATTACCCCTCTTTACTGGAATTTTGGACCACTCTTCCTTCGCCAACTGCTCCAGGTCTCTCAGATTGGAAGGGTCCCTTTTCCCAACTGCTGTTTTGAGATCTCTCTACAGCTGCTCTATGGCATTTAGATCTGGACTAATTGCTGCCCAGTTCAGAACTTTGTTTCGTCTGTCCACAGCACATTCTGCTAAAGGGATTTTGGCTTCCTTTAGATATACGTTTTGGCAAGTTTGACTTTATGTTTCTGTGTCAGCGTTGGGGTCCTCCTGGGTCTCCTGCCATAGCATCCCTTTTCATTCAGAGGGAGACGTATGGTGCGAGCTGATACAGTTGTACTCTGTGCCTGAAGGTCAGCTGGAATTTGGCTGGAAGTTGATCAAGGTTCTTTATCCATCATTTGAACAATCCTTCATTGCAATCTTTTATTCATTTTTCTCTTTTTTTCACATCCAGGGAGATTAGCTATAGTGGCATGAGCTGTAAACATCTTGACAACGTTGCGCACAGTGGACATGGGAATATTAAGATCTCTGAAGATGGACTTGTAACCTTGAGATTGTCCATGCTTTTTCACAATTTTTGTTCTGAAATCCCCAGAAAATTATTTTCTGATCTCTATTCTCCGTGTGGCACACAGAGACACACAACAGAAAGACTGAGTCAATTTTTCACCAATTTAACTGGTTGCTGGTGTGATTTTTATATTGTCAGCACCTGTTAATTGATACAGGTGAGTTTAATTACAAACTACAGGAGTAAAGGTCGACCCATATATTTTTTTCTGTGGCCGATGCCGATATTTAGAAATTGTATCGGCCGATGGCCGATATATGATGCCGATTTTTTTGGGCCGATATGTAAGGCCGATTTTTTTTTTTTTTCCTTTTTTTTTAATCTTTTTCCCTTCATCTCATAAAATCTAACAGACACCTTTCACACTGGGGCATTTTTCAGGTGCTTTTGGGCTAAAAATAGCACCTGTAAAGTGTCTGCAAAACGTCTCCCCTGCAGTCTGTGCAAAAGCCCGAGTGCTTTCACACTGAGGCGATGTGCTGGCAGGATGTTTAAAAAAAAGTCCTGCAAGCAGCACGTTTGGAGTGGTGTATACCGCTCTTCCACCACTCCTGCCCATTGAAATGAATGGGCACCACTGCCGAAGCGCATGCGATGCAATTTGGCAGCGGCGCTTCACAGGCACATTTAACCTCTTCCTCTGCCGCTAGGTGGGTTATAAGTGCCCCACTAGCAGCCGAATAGCGCCGCTAAAAAATTACGGTAAAGTGCGGCTAAAACTAGCAGCGTTTTACCATCAACGCCTGCCCGCTCCAGTGTGTAAGCAGCCTTCAGTAATAAGTGATACAGAAAATTTCTTACATTAAAACATTTATTAAACAAAACAAACCTCTAATCAGTTCACTTGTATGTATAATTTAGATTAAAAAAACAACTATATATTACATACACAAAAACAGGTAATCAAAACTTTTGGACAAAAAAAATGGGATAACTTTACTGTTTTTAGTATTTTTTTTTTTTTAAATCATTAGTGTATTTTTTCCAAAAAAAATTGCGTTTGAAAGACCTCTGCGCAAATGCCGTGTGACATAAAATATTGCAACAACCTCTATTTTATTCCCTGGGGTCTCTACTAAAAAAATATATATAATTTTTGGGGGTTCTAAGTGATTTTCTAGCAGAGAATACAGGATTTTTATTTGTAAGCATCAAGTGTCAGAAAAGATTTAGCCTTTAAATGGTTAAACTGAGAACTTCTACACACAGAGTTCAGTTCATTCATAAGTGTAAACATTGTATCTCTTTGCTCTTTTCTTGGCAGACTGCCCAGAGAGGAAACAAGTCGCTTCACTGAAAACTCAGGTCCGGTTCACACTGAGGCAGCACGACTTACAGCACGACTGCCTCAGGCGACCTGGACGCGACCACTGCGGCGACTTGCAAAAGACTTCTGTATAGAAGTCAATGCAATTAGCCTCAAGTCGCCCCAAAAGTCGTACAGGAACCTTTTTCTAAGTCGGAGCGACTTGAGTCGCTCTAATTAGAATGGTTCCATTGCACAGAGCGGGACGCGACTTGTCAGGCGGCTAAGTCGCCTGACGAGTCGCCCCTGTGTGAACCGACTCTAAGGCAACTTGCATTGACTTCTATTACAGAAGTAATTTGCAAGTCGCGCTGAAGATATAATTGGCCTTTTTATCAGCACAATCGGCTGATGACGATTAATTAAAAAACGCCAAATATCGGCCGATATATCAGTCGACCTCTATACAGGAGCATCACAAACTTGGAATGCAATTGTTCCTTACAATTTTGTGAAGGTGCCAATAATTTTGTCCAGTCCATTATTGGAGTTTTATGTTGAATGTGTGAGATTTGGCTTTTTGTTTCTTCACTTTTTTGTGTCACACCAATACAAACAAAAGAAACACAAGAATGCCTAAACATTTGTAATTGCAACAATTTTCTGGGCGAAGTGGTGCTTTATCTGACAGAAATGCAGGGCTGCCAATATTTTTGACTGTATGTATAATATTCAGGGACCGTAGATTGTAAGCTCCTTGAGGGCAGGGATTGATGTGAATGTACAATTTATATATATTAAATTGACAGTGAAAATTGACAGCGTTATACAAGTACCTGTAATAAAGAATAATGAACAAAATATACCAGTGTACTGCTCCTGTGTGTCTTCCCTTGAAGTATGGGTAAAATTCAGCAATCATTTTTTATGACTGCCTGCTGAACATTTATGTTGTTATGATGCAGGATGACATTATTTGTTAGTTTCAACATTACATCCTGCTAATGAAAAACTCCTTTTACAGCTTTTTTTATTTTTATGAACTACTACCAGTCACTACTAATACATTTCTATAAACTACTGAATCTCTGCCATACAGCAGTCTGATTCTGTATGAGTGTGCCAGCAGACAGCTGGAATTACTTAACAGTAAAACGTAGAAGTATTGATATTCTTCTTGTCAAAGATAGGATAAAGATGTGCTGGTTTGACGTTATTGTTGTGAGAGTCAAACTACTATGTAGCAAACCTTTGTCAGTTTTTGACATTTACTTTTTTAACTTGGTACATTATTTTAAATAATTCATCTTTATTAAGAAAATTTTTCAGTACAAAATAACAATGTGTCCCACATTTCATAGAGATCCTCATATCATACATATATAATACAGTGGCGAGGGCGTACCCAACCCATACTCACGCCGGGTTCGCCCTACACCCCAATTCCCCCCCTGCCCCCCCCCCCACCCTCTTCGAGCACACGCTGCTAGTACCAACCCTTCCTATAATGGTTGGCTGGTTGGGATGTAATAAACACTCATTTGGACACAAGGCAATGAGCCGGGAAGGTCGGGGAGAGAAATCCGTCGCCCCCAGCCCGTCTAGCATACGCTAAGGCACCCTCTCGGTGGACTCCCCTACGGGATATCCCATGTCGATCAGCCAAGGATTCCATATTACTCCAAATTTTTTAAGATTGTTTTGTTTAATAAACGTTGCTCTCTCACACCAAATGGTGGCGTTAATTGTGTTGACCCATTGTTCGATTGCCGGGGGATTTTTGGCTTGCCAATTTATGGCTATCAGCCGTCTGGCCTGGTACAAACATCTCAGGACAGTTAACTTGATTAGGGGAGGGATACTATCCTCTTCGAAAATCCCCAATAGGCATATCCTAGCCTCTGATTTCAAGTTGATCTTATAAATCTTATTTATTCTGAGTACTATTTCTAACCAGTACCCATACAGTTTTGGGCATTTCCATACCATATGAAGAAGGTCCCCCGTTGCCCCACATCTGGGGCAGCTATCGCTGGGTTTCCTACCCATTTTCCACAATTTCTGGGGAGTATAATATACCCTGTTTATAAGAAACAGATGTGATACCTGCTGCGATGGGGATATAGAGACCAATCTCCCCTGTGCAAGAATCTTGTCCCATTGTTCCTGGGTAATCGGGCCCACATCTCCTGTCCACCCCCTCCTACTTTTATCTAGGCCCTCTCCCTTCAGGATCCTACCCCCTAATCTTTGTATAAAATCTGGAGATCTGGCCTTTTTCTTGCCTATGATCCATAAGTCCCTGTAGCAGGGGGATTTCAGTCCTTTCAATCTCAAGCGATCCAAATTGAGCTTGAATACCATGCCTCAGCTGTAGATATTTATAGAACGTCTTGTTAGAGACATCAAATTCCTGTCTAAGAGTTTCAAAGGTTTTCATTACATTCCCTTCGTATAATTGCACCAACCTGTTGATGCCCTGCCTGCCCCATTCTAGAGATCTGTCTATATTATTTAATTCGGATAGGTAACGGTTATGCCATAAGGGCGTATAGGTAGTTACTCCCACATATCCCATACTTTGCTTTACCTTATGCCACACCTTCCTCATTAGTATGTTAGTAGGGCCTCTATGGACAAATGAGTTGGCCTCCAAGGCTTCAAGCAATAACCTATGGGGTGTCCCAACCAACATCAGTTTATGGTTTGGCGGCCCTCCCTCTTGGAGCCCTGCCCCCTCTAAATGCTGGAGTTGTGCCGCTAAAAAATATGCTCTCAGGTGGGGTATGGCCAATCCTCCCTCCGCTACGGGAAGCTGCATCGTTTGAAGCCCGATCCGGGCATGCCCCTTTTTCCAGATTAGGTCTCGAATAAGAGAATCCATTTTTTGGAACCATTTCTGGTTAATCCAAATTGGAGAATTATGTAGGATATATAATATTTGGGGCTGCCAGATCATTTTTATTAAATTGCAGCGTCCCGCCACGGAGAGAGGGAGACCACACCACCTATTAAGTTTCTGCTTCAGTTTCGTTAGTAGTGGTACTAAGTTCTCATTAAGATACTGGTTCACTTCCCCCGAGATCCAAATACCTAGGTACTTCAATCTAGGCACTGTCTCTAGACCAATAACCGTCGGTGACGCCCATTGGACCCCAGATCTGGATAGCGGCAGAAGAGCTGATTTGCTCCAATTAATTACAAGACCAGATTGTTGACCAAACTCCCCCATCATCTGCACTACCCTGTTCAGGGTTGAATCCACGTCTCCAATAAAGAACAGGACATCATCCGCGAACAGGGCAATTTTATCTTCCTCTACTCCGCGCTGGAATCCCCGGATGTCCGGGCTTGATCTAGCCAGGACAGCCAGGGGCTCCATGGCTAGTACAAACAAGAGGGGAGACAGTGGGCACCCCTGTCTTGTACCTCTCTCCAACTGGAAAACCTCGGAAAACTCAGTTCCCATCTTAATTTTTGCCCTAGGTCTCTTGTATAGTAGTTTTATCCATTGGATAAAATGGGGGCCAAAACCAAACCTCTCCAACACTCCCCACAGATAGTCCCATTCCAGGCTGTCGAAAGCCTTAGTCGCATCCAAGGCCAGGATAGCTCCCGTCCCATCGTTGTCCCTGGGAGTTTGGATATTTAGGAAGACTCTTCTGATGTTAATGCTGGTTGACCTGCCCGGAATAAAACCTGACTGATCTGGGTGTATTAGTTTGTGGATGTATTTATTTAGGCGGGTTGCTAGGGCTTTGGCTAGAATTTTAATGTCTGAGCACAGCAGAGATATTGGCCGATATGATGAGACCTCCTGTTGATCCTTCCCCTCCTTGAGTATTAGAATTATATTAGCTTCCAGCATCGAGGGGGGAAGTTCACCCACCTCGAATGCCTGGTTCAATGTATCCAAGAGTTCCGGCAGTAGCACTTCACCGTAGCGCTTGTATATTTCTGCCGGCAACCCATCTGGGCCTGGAGATTTATAATTAGGCATTGCGGCCACTGCTTCTTTTAACTCCTCCAGCGTAAGTGGTAGGTCAAGACTCAATTTGTCCTGCTCTGATAATGTTGGAATTGCTGCTTGGAGTAAAAAGTCAGTGGCGAGGCTATCTTGACCCCGCAATGCTGATTTATATAAGTCGTTGTAGTAGTCATGGAGTACTCCCATAATTGCAGGGGGGCTAGAAATGAGATCGCCATTTGGTGACTTAATCACCTGGACTGTTGTAGGCGAGCTATTAGTTTGGACCAAAAGGGAGAGGGCTCGTCCCACCCTCTCACCTTCGCCAAAATAGTGCTGGCGTTGAAAGATTCGCCTATTCTCTGACTTTTTTAAAAGGGATATTTTGTAGACTTGTTGGCTATCAAGCCACACCTTCTGGCTTACAGGGGATGGAGCTTCTATATATGCCCTCTCCGCCAAAGCCACTCTATTTCGTATTACTGACTCCTGTTCCCGGTCTTTCCTTTTAATTATTGCAATTTGTTGAATTAGGGTGCCTCTAATATAGGCTTTTAGGGAGTCCCAGACCATTCCGGATGAAGCTGAGCCCTTGTTTATATGGATATATTCTCCTATCCTATCCAGGAAGGGGGAGGAATTATCCATTAGCTCCAACCAGCCAGGGTTTATCCTCCACTCCCCTAAGCCTGCACTAGTTCCCAGGCTCACAGTCATGGACAGGGGGGAATGATCTGAAACCCCCCTTGCCCCATATTCTATTTCCTGTACCACCTCTACTGCCTCTTTATTGCCCAAGACCATGTCAATTCTTGATAGTGTGTGATAAGTCCTAGAAAAGCAGGAGTACTGTCTCTCCTGAGGGTGTCGTGTTCGCCATAGGTCGCACAATCCTATTTCAGACAAGAATCCCTGCAATCGCCCTGCTCTAGCCCCGTCAGGTTTGGGAAACCTATCCAGGCTCTCATCTAATGTTTCGTTAAAGTCACCTAATACTATCCACGGGACTCCTGGCTTATTCAGGCAAAACACCAACAGTTTATACATAACCTCCAGCTTGAAGGGCGGGGGGATGTAGATGTTAGCTAGGATATAGTGTTGCCCTCTCATGAGACCATATAAAAAACAAATCTCCCCTCCTCGTCAATAGAGGACTCTTTGCACAGGAAATCCGTACCCTTCCTAACTAAAACGCTCACACCTCTTGAATATGATGTATGAAAGGAGTGGTAATAAGACTGAAATTTCCGATTGTTTAACTGTGGTGCTGTGCTGGGGGTTAGATGCGTCTCTTGTAAAAAGAGTAAACCAGGGCCGTCTCTCTCTGTTTCGATCATGACCGCTGCTCTTTTCTTTAAATCTCCCAGCCCCCTCACATTCCATGAGACAATACTTACACTATTCATAAACCTTGATAATTGCCAAGTTAATTGGGGGCAGGGGGGGAGAGGGGGAGGCCCACGACAGGCCCCCTCCCCTCTCCCCCCCATATTCCCCCTCAGCCTCCCATACCCACAGCGTGTGCCCGGAGTTCCCCCCGTCCCTCCCTCCCCCCCCCCCCACTCCTACCCACCCAACACCCTCCCCCCTCCCCCCCCACCCCCCCCCCCCCCTCTTCCCATCAGGGCATCCCCTAGGGGTTCCTACCGTGGCCCACTTATACATTCACCCCGGAACTCAGGGCGCCCTACCCCGCCTCCCCACCCCTCTATTACACCTAGAACCCCGTCTTATCTATTTCCACTCCTTATATTTACCCAACACAGTCTAGACCCATCGTTCGGATAAGCCCATCTCCTAAAACAGCAAAAAAAAAAAAAAAGGGGAGGGAAGGAGGGAGCCTGCATCAGGAGAAACTCTAGCAGGTAACTCATCCATACTCCTCCTTCACCATTTCAACCTACGTGAACCCTAATTTCAAAACAACAGCAAGTTATACCATTTCACCAAGTGGCAGTTTAGTGCTTCTTATCTCCAAAAACCTTTACACATACTAAACTAGTGACGCTATTGTTCATTTCGCCCAAATATGGTGAAAGAAAAAAAAAAAAAAGGGGAAGGGGGGGGGGGGACATACATAGCCTCCACCTATCTAATAAATATCACATTAATTAATTGGTGTCCCTAGTATCCCATAAATTGCTATATACTCCAACTCTAATCTATGAATACCATTAGTGCTTATAGTAATGTGCATGTAGTGTCATTTTTCCTTCATGTCAATCTCGTATTTACTCTCCATATGACAGTGTCCCAAATTGCATAAAATGCCATTTCTAAGCTTGTGATTCTGTTTGTGCATTCAATCCTATTAATTAGTTGCTACATCCTATAAATCTCGACTTAAACTTAAAAAAAAAAAAAAAAAAGGAACAAGAGGGGAAGAAGAGGCAGGAGGAAGGGGGGACCAAGAGGGATCCCCAGCTGGACAAACCCAGAAATGCTGGAAACCACTAGAGGTCCCCTTTATGTTCCTCCAGCCACTGTCTCGCCTCATTTGGGGTACTAAAGAAAAGGGTTGAGCCCAGGGCGGTCATACGTAATCGGGCCGGGTATAACAAAGCATAGACTATATTGTGTTCTTGAAGGGTTCGCTTAATAGGGATAAATTCGGCCCTCTGCTTCTGTAGGTCTGGTGAGAAATCCGGGTAGAATGACACTCTAGTCCCCTTGTAGAAAATGTCCCTTAATTCTCTGACCCTTCTCATCAAAATAACTCGATCATTATAGTTCACAAATTTCAGTATCAGCGGCCTAGTGCGGCCCTCTAGTGGCCTAGCTCTAATTGGCACTCTATGTGCCCTTTCTATAGCAAAGAGTGCTGAAAAGGAATCATCTCCCAGAAGTTCTCTAAACCAGTTTTCCAAGAAGGCGATAGAGTTAGAGCCCTCACTCCCCTCTGGTAGGCCAATCAGGCGTATGTTGTTCCTGCGATTTCTGTTCTCTATTTCATCTATTTTTGATGACTGGCTAGTAATCTGCTTCTGTAGCCCAATTATTTTTTGCTGGAGTGGATGAAACTCGTCTTCAATCGTGCTTAGTCTTTCCTCAAGTGCTGTGGTTCTCTCCACGGTATTGCTCAACAATTGGCCCATGGAGTGTAAGTCCATCTTAATGCTAGTTAGCTGATTATCCAGACCGCGGATAGAGTCTTTACATTCATTGACTGCAGCCAATATATCACGCAGCGTAGGTTCACCTTCCCCTATTGATGGAGGTATTACTGGGCCTATTGCATTGTGTATTGCCGTGTTATCTGCTAGCGCCGAGTTGTTTGCTTTATTTCCGATAGGTGACGCGATAGGATTTGATGCCAGTTGGCTAATGCTTCTCCTATCCGAGGGCGCCCCTTGTGACCTTGCTTGCCCAGCTATCTGATGGTGTCCTTTCCTGGTTGGTGAAGTTGTATGAGCATAACGTTCGAGTTTTGCAGCGGCTGCCGCTGAGGCCTGGCTAGCTTTTTCTTTGCCCGCGCGGGTTTTTAAATTCCCGTCACTATGTAGTGAGTCCTCCGTAGCCCTTTTGCTAAGCATGGTCTTCCCCTAGGAGCGGTTTGGCTGATAATGTAGTGATAATATAGAGGTTATATACCAAAGGTAGGTAGGGCCCTTAAGTCTCACTAACCTCTGTGTAGTTTCAATAGAATACAGTGCAAATAACACAGCGCCCTTGGTCCAAGTGCTCACCCACCTCCGGATCAGTGTAATCACAGACCTTGATTCAGTGTGGCTGCCGTGCAATACCAAGTAACCTGAGTTATACAGTGCCTTTGATCCCTTGCTTCCTTGTTTCAACCTTCAACAATCCAAGCCAATAGTTAGGGTTCTACTAGTCAGGGAACGGGTAAGGAGGAAGAGGGGGGGGTGTTAACTGCATATATCTGCATATAATCTTGATGATTCCCAGTGTTCATACCAAATGAGCCTTGCCACCTACGCCTTGGCTATATTGCTCTCTCCTCGCCCCCCCCCCCTCGTTCCCCCGTGTTACCGCTTAGCCTGGGCCGTTGCCACAGGCTATTGTAGTGCTTCACTCCGTTGCTCCGGCTTCCGAGGTCTCCGGTCTTTAAGCAGGATTCAAACCGCCCGCCGCCGCACTGCGCTGCATATACAGTCTCGCGATGACTCGGACCAGCGGCGTGGCTTCTCTTCGAGTCCTCTCGGCTTCCTTCGGCAGCCTTCGGCTACTTTCGGGGACGCTGTTCGCTCTGCGCTGCTCCACGGAAGACACTGTAGAGGAGTCTCGCGATAGCTCGACCCGCCGCGAGATCTTCCACCGCCAGCCTCAGGAACACGGACACCACTCCTCTTCAGGCAGCCACCGCAGGTTGTTGTAGAAAAAGAAAAGACAGCACGGGCATGGTATGTGCTGCTTTTTACTCAGAGTTAAGCATTGCCTCTAGCTTCTAGCTTCTAGCGAGGGAACAGAGGGAGACGAGGCCCGGGCGTCCTCTCACTCACTCACTCTCTCATCCGACCACGCCCCCAACTTGGTGCATTATTAGTTCAGGTAATTACATGATAGCTTGCTTTCACCAATTACTTAGGGGTGCAAAAAATCTGTTGCTATGAATTGTCAACCTTACAGTTAGGGTAGAATTAGACGTGCGTCTAAATCTCCCTTGTCTCTGAAGCCCGATCTGCATTTGTATTGAGCTCCAGAGGCTACTGATGGGCAGTGAGGAAATGATGCAATGCCTCCTCACCGCCTGTTCTAACCCCATTCTTGCTGAGAAACATGCCACAAACGCACGCATTGCATGCGGTTGCGGGGCGTTTGTGGCGCTCCCCCATTTACATACATGTGTATCGTTTGGGAGACTTGCCGCCTGCCAATTGCTAAAAGTCAGGTTATCTTTGCCGTGGGCAAAAAGCAAAGCATCACAGCGGGCAGATTATTTAAACACCCCTGTCCGCTTCCTGGGGTGGAGGGTGGTTGGTGGGCAGCAAAAGCATTGCTCAACCACACATTTTTGTTGCCCTCCAACTGCAAGGCTAAATGAGGCCTTAGTGTACACAATAATTATCATTCATTCACACTTTTTTTAGTTTTCGTTAGAATAGGGTAGGATTAGAACAACTGTCTGGCTTTCATTGTTGTCTGCAGAGATTCAGCCTTACTAAATCGTAGTGACCACTGCCTCCATAGTGGTGAGCATGTGACTCACTCCCCTTCTCAAATTTGAAAATGCTGTCAGCAGGAGATTGGCCTGTAATGTCACATGGGGGCAGGAAAGGAGTCCTTAGCCCTGTATAAGCTCCAAAAAGTTGGTTTATAGCTTAACAAGGGCTTTCTTTAGAATATTGCGTATACAGTATGAGCTTCTGGGGCGAATCAAGGGGATAAATTACCCTTTTACTTTTCCCTGAGGCATAGGAAGGGGTCACCATGGACACATCATGCTA
The DNA here is from genome assembly GCF_037356315.1 of Lithobates pipiens. Taxonomy (NCBI): domain Eukaryota; kingdom Metazoa; phylum Chordata; class Amphibia; order Anura; family Ranidae; genus Lithobates; species Lithobates pipiens. Next base: position 209,307,116 of record NW_027507686.1, read on the forward strand.
GAAATATAAATCTTTTCTACATACATTTTTCCATGCAAGTTCCTGTTTTTCCATAAGAAGTTTGCTAATTTGCTCTTCATACTGAAGTTTGGCAAGCTGGAAAAAAAGAAAAAAAAAAGACACAATCAAAGTAAAAAAAAAAAGTAAAAAAATCCTAGCTATCCCTAGAAGACCATAACCTGAACTATTTAAAATTAAATCCATACAGTTTTATGTGTACTGTATATATTATAGGTGTACATGCATGTGTTTAGGTGTACATGTAAATAATTTTTTCTTAACGATTGCAGCAAACACACAGAAGTGTAATGTCAACAATATAATATTTAATTGCCTACTTAACCAAGAATTAGCTCATAAAACACAAACCATCATAACTAGCTGTGGGAAAGGGAAAATAATATATACAGTATAACGAAACCAAGCCACTGACAATTCCCTTTAAAAAGGTATCTGCACTGTATTACATTGCATGCAAAACATACTGTACATTAGCAAATCAACATAGGAAAATTACAAACCACTTGAAACACTGTATGCATAATATGCAGCACTCTATATAGAGATTACATGTATATACAAACACACACACACAGGGTGGGGTATAGGGGTGTTCTTTTAGCAATAATGGTGTTTCAACATTAGTGGTGCATTAACCACATGACATCTGGAAGATTTACCTCCCTTCATGACCAGGACATTTTTTGCCATATGGGACTGCTTTGCTTTAACTGACAATTTTTTTCCCAAAAATAGAGCTTTCTTTTGGTGGTATTTCATTTTTTACTGTAAACAAAACACACAAAAAAAGACAATTGTGGAAAAAAAAATATATATATTTTTTTACATTCTGCTATAAAAACATATGCAATACAATTTAGGCCAATATGTATTCTGCTACAAATTATTGGTAAAAAAATCAAGCATATAATGATTGGTTTGGGCAAAAGTTATAGCATCTTCAAACTGTGGTATATATGCTGGCACTAAATGACACTTTGTGGGAACCAGTGACACCAACACAGTGATCAGTGCTAAAAATATACAGTCACTGTACTAATGATACTGGCTGGGAAGGGGTTAAACAACAGGGACAATCAAAGGGTTAATTAACTGTGTTCCTATCCAGTGTTTTTGTGTACACTTTGTGCTGCGTTCGTTTTGCAAAAAGTCGCACTTACGCCACCGTAAGTCTTTCTATGTCCTCTTTCATGTATTTCATGCTTTCTACCCAACGCGGATTTACTCGAGCTGTTCACTTCACGGCGATGCGGTCAAATCCGACATTCAAGCCCCTTACTCACCTCGCGTCTATGGCCGATTCGAATCTAGTCGCAACTTCGCTTCTATGTTTCGGATCCTCGGCAATCACAAGCCCCTTCAAACCATCATCACCATTTAGTCGATTCAAACCCAGCCATATCATCGGCAATACGGGCAGATCTGTCATACGAGCCCTGTAGTCACCTCGCATCTACGGCCGATTCGAATCTAGTCGCAACTTCGCTTCTATGTTTTTTGGCAATCACCAGCCCCTTCAACCACCATCACAATTCAATCAATCCGAACCCAGCCATATCCTCAGCGATACGGTCGGATCCCATATATGAGCCTCTCAGTCGCATCTACGGAGGATTCGAGTCTAGTCGCAGCATCGGCGCAACGATTCCAGTCCTTGCCAAACGCAACTCTAACAACCAAGCCGAATCCTGTTGCATCTCTGACTCAAATGAGTCAAATCTTTCGCAGACTATTCCATAGCTATAACCCAGTTCAAACTAGTCACATCGACTGTACGAATTCAGCAGTACTTACGTTTGACTTTCTCAGTCTATCCATACATGATCATACACAATTCTCTCCACCAATTTGCTCAGTGTTGCGCACGGTCATTCCTACATAATCACATTTCCTCTATAACCTTTTCTTTCGCCTTTCAACAAAGCTCCTTGCAATCGCCGCAATCATCAATGCAATGGCTCAATACGGCCACTCATCTCCAGTAGCAACACGGCTGCTCTCCTCATTCCTACACACTTATAATTTAATTTATAGATTCAAATAAAGCTGCTTTCTTGCAATCGCTGCAAGCATCTCTGCAATAGCTTACTACGGCCACTCATCTCCAGTAGCAACACAGCTGCTCACCTCATTCATCCATTCATTCATTCTCACCTCATAATTCAAATAAGGCTTCCTTGCAATCGCTGCAAGCATTTCAGCAAGTGGCTCAAACTGCCACTCATCGTCTCCAGTAGCAACATGGCTGCTCATCATTTTCTCTGTCGCTTTCCCCTTTTTAGGCCAGTTAGAACACCAGTTAGTCCACCCTGCACCAGGTTTGGACAGTATCTCCCAAAAAAAAAAAAAAAAAAAAACCCCATTGTCGAGGGCTTGCATCTTCACCAGGGGGCCAGCTTTGCCCCAAAGAGCTCTTTGCAATCCCCCTTGTCAAAACGAAATTCTCATGTCACCTTACTACAGGCTCCCGGTCAACTCAGTTCTCGACCCCAACCAGTCGACTTCACAACTAGTGCATAAAGTCAGGTGTTTAGTTCAATGGGATTCCCCCTTTCTCTTAAACACTCTTTCACTACATATTTTTACTTCACATACAGAATTTGACCTGCTCCTGAGGCGTTAGCAACTGTCACATACTTCTGTGCACTTCACTCTGTTTTCGAAGCACAAGCCTTCAATACACAGACAAGGTCGCCTAATCTCCATACTTGCTGGCAGTGCAAGCATTAGTAGACCGAACCCACGTCAATTAACTACAGATCGCAATATTCCTACTTAGTATACCAGACTTCAGCTACCCACCCCAGTCCGCCCTGGGGCGCTCTGGTTCATTAGTCTGTGCCGAGCACAGACTGACACCCGAGCTATCGGTTACCTAGCCAGTCACCTCCTGGCTCACCTCGGTTGTCACGCATTCTTTTGAGTTTTCTAAAGTTACACTCAACAGCGCTCGAGCGCAAACCAACTGTCACTATGGCTGTCGTTCCTTGTCCTATTCTTCTTGTTTCCTTCCGCCTTTCATCTTATCTACCCAACGCAACTATCCCCTCCTACCTTTGCAACTAACCTCAAACATACGCACCCCCCCCTGCTTTTAGTTGACGCCATTTCGCAGGCAGGCAGTGAGGACTTTGCCTCAGCCCTGCCATCACCCCTTACGGGCTCAGCAAGCAGCGGGTTTACAGTCTCACAAGAGCTTGGACCAATAAAAAAAAAAAAACTCATAGCAGAACGGTGTCGCAGGAGTAAATCCTACCCTGCCGCAGCCAGGAAACCAAGCCTTTAGGCTACTGTTTCCACCGCCAGTGGCAGCCCTTCCAGGCACCACTTCAGTCTATCTTCTTTGCGACTACTCAGCTGCACTCCTGAGTAACCGCACTGTCAACAGCAGTCACCGAAGTCCAAGCAGAGTGACAGCCCTGGAGGTACGCCCAGCCATGCCCCTACCAGCTCCAGTCACCACCGTCATTCCTGTACCTTCACTTACAGATACACCCAACTTCTGCACCATCGTCTTCCCTGCACACCTTGTCCTAGCAGGGCATCTAGGAGGACATCTTGGATGACAACGACGTTAACTTAGCATCCCTCCTCATAGCAGTACACAACTTGGCCTAGAACAAGTCATATTCGCGGGGAGATGTCTCCGTCATCCTGAAGGCCAGAGACCCTTTACTTAATCGCAAGCTCACTGTCACAGAGTTTGTGCTGGCCTTGGGGACAGTCAGAGACATGCTAGGCAGAGCAACCCCAACAGGAGGGTAGAATTGGACCCGTATCTGCATGCAGCAGGTCACAAGTACGCAGGGTGCCCATCCTTTGACTATCACCACTCATTTTCAGCCAAGGCAGCAGCCAGACTCAAGGGGATCCTTTACCTCCCATCTTTTAGTGTTTCTCTTCCAGGTAAAGACCCTGACTAAATCCTTAAATTAAGATGTGCCAGCTACAGCAGATCTGCCCATGGGAGTCGAATTTCTCACAAATTGGAATGGCATGCCAATGTGTATTCCCTCAGCATCTCTCTCTTCATCTCAGGTAGTCATGGTCACCACAGCCTCCACAGGTCCTCGCCTCAATTTTTGGCCACATTGGGTTTATAGGGCCATGGCCATCAGAAATCCTCTTGATTCCTGGGTTCAGTTAGTCCTCCTCTTTGTTCGACCTCTACCCCATTGTCGCAGCAGCTCAAGTCTGGTGCAACAACTGGGCAGGACAAACAGTGACGTTCGCCACAGACAACCAAGCCACAGCCAGTATTATGAATAAAGGAGGTCCTAGTAGCCTGCCATCGTGGCCTTCCTGCGCAGGCTGGTGCCACTATCCCCACAGCACCAATCTAACGTCCTATGCGTCCACATCCCAGACAAACGCAATAATCTGGCCGACTCACTACCCATTAACTTTGCTTCGTTATTTTTTGCAGGAACCTGGAACCGACCCGACCATGTCTCTTATCCCACACTGGTCGTAGCTAACCTCGGATTCAAACAACACTTTCACGACGCTACCTGCCTTATTAATCTTTCACCATCTCACAACACCCTGAAGGCCTACCGTGCAGCCTAGAGGTTCTATGTCAGGTTACTAGCCACCCCAGAGCAATACCAAGAGTTCTCCATCATATCCTGGTCTTCATATTATGCCACCACACACAGTTGGCATTGTCACACAATACCTTAGACCCAACTCAGCTGACATCCAGTATTTCATCCCCTTATGAGATCCTAACAAACCGTCTTGTTTGCCGCCCATATGGTCAAGACCATGTTGTGTGGTATTCACAGGCAATGACCCCAAATCAGTATCAAACGGCTACCCGTCACCAGCGCCATATTCCGAGACGTGTCTTTCGTCCTGTCACATTCCCCTTTGGCTAAATTCAGCCTGGTCGTTCAAGCAGCCATCTACCTGGCTTTCTACAGCTTCTTACGCCCCAGTGAATACTGTCACCATCCCAGTTGTAAAGTGTTACGTAGACGCCACCTCACACGCCATCAGCCTTACTTCATCTTGCTCCTCAGGGTGTCCAAAACACAATAGTCCGGTCCAGGGGTTGACATCAAACCTTTCCAAACTCTCAAAGCCTGGTCCCCCTGTGTCCATCCTAGATCAATTTTTGGCCCATATGTTTGATCCCTCGCAGGACAGCCCATTACTACCGTTCCCGATTAGTACCCCAGGCAGCAACCAGTTCATTAGTCACGTCAGGTTCCCTTTGAGCAAATTAGGCCAGGACCTTGGTCATTTTCTTGGACATTCTTTCGCATTGGAGCAGCATCAGCAGCCTCACAAAACGGGGTCCCAGTCCACGCGATCAAAGATGGGCAGGCGGGAATCCACCTGCTTTACTCGATACATCTCCAATCCACAAGTGGAAATGTCCTGAGCCTTCAGCAACTTTGCCCCGTAGTGTCTTGTTGTACATAAATTAATAATTACCTCCCTAAACCAAGTCTTTTGCGGCCTTCTCTTGGCATATCGCCCAGCAGACCAGGGCTCACCGCCCAGCTCACCAGGGCTTACCTTACAGCAGACCAAGGGCACAATTCAGGTCTATTTTATGTTGTTAGTCTTGTGATGTGTTAATGTGTTCTTTCATATCTCTTAGAGCGGAGGGCTCCGACCATAAATAAGAGGGCCAGTATGGTGGCCCGTAATTATGGGAGGAGCCTGGAGGGTATATAATCAGACCACCCACAACGGTCTGTGTCGGTTCCAGTGCAAGGTACCCACCCACCCATTTCCCTTCTCAGAGTACTTCACTTAAAACATGTTTCTCTACAGAAACATCCATTTACTTTCTTAAGGTATGCGGCCTTCTCTTGGCATATCGCCCAGCAGACCAGGGCTCACCGCCCAGCTCACCAGGGCTTACCTTACAGCAGACCAAGGGCACAATTCAGGTCTATTTTATGTTGGTAGTCTTGTGACGTGTTTGTGTTCTTTCATATCTCTTAGAGCGGAGGGCTCCGACTATATATATATATATATATATATATATATATATATATATATATATATATATATATATATATACACGCACACACACACATACGTGAGTCTGCACAGGAGGGCCGCCCTGTAGCAGTACATATGCTATAGGGCGGTCCTTAAAGAGGAGTTACAGTTACCTGTAGAAAAAATAAGTTCAGCAACTACAAAAACTGTAGCTGCTGACTTTTGAAAAACAGCCACTCACCTGTCCCATGATCCAGCGATGTGCTCACCCCGTTCTCACTCGCTGTCTTCGCCCCCCCCCCCCCCCCCCCACCGCTCCTCAAAAGTAGCAATTGTTCAAGAGAAGCAGGGAACAAGTCCTTAATGCGGAACTTTCCCTTTTGGTAAAAGTGTAAGTGCTTAAAGCGGTAGCAAACCCAGTTTCAAAAACGCATGCTGGAAATGCTAACTTTCACATTGGTTGTTCTCTCAGCCAAACTTTCAAACCATCCAATGGCTGGTTTCATAACTGATCACATGTGCAGCATTATGGCAGTTGAAGAATCATTAGAGGCCAAGATGGCAGCTTCCTTGACTGAAAACGATAGAAGGGTTTACTTCCACTTTAAAGTGTATGAAACTTATGTTATTTGCTCCCTTTTTGTTCTGTCAAAAATACCATTGAAAGAGCTTTGCTATATCTGTTTTATAAGTGTGAAAATAAATACCTGTGGATCATCTATCTCAAAGAGCCCCTCAAGTTTTTATCTTGGGATTACTAAACAATTAGTCCCTATGCTATGGATACTAGGAGGGCTTCAGTAGCTTAACAAAAGACATCTGGGCTGGGCTGACACCATTCATTCTGCATACATGCAGCGTGCTATCAGCAAGTAAGAGGAAATAGGAAATCAAAGTCTGAGGGCTATTCTGGCAAATCAATATGCAATTTTTTATACTTAGAACATTTTTGGGATAAAACGTGAGGAAATCTGCATGTATAACAAAGATGTACTGCAGTTTTTTTTTTTTCTTTTTTGCCATGACATACACTTTAATATTCTCATCTCAGATCAGAGAATATTTGTGGGTTTCACTTTTAGCTAACCACCTGGAGTTGTTCGATTTCCTAAACTATAATGTATACTTATATTTTTTTATATATGTTTTATAAGTCATTGCAAAGGGTTTGTTTGTACAGTATTTTGTACAATTTGACATGGCAAAATGTATTACGTTTCAAACGAAAACATTTTGGGAGTAAACGATAAACTGTATCCCCTAAGTCATTTTCATTTTTCCTCATGACCAAACACTATTTGAAAATGTGCAAATGAGTTTCAGGCAATTACAAAAATCACAAACAACATATGCAAAAAAAAATTAAAATCATTAAAGTCAAATAATTTCCCATCACTAATGTGCAAAAATGACATTAGAAAGAGTCTTTCTTTACTCCCACATGATTTGATAAAATTTAAATTGTTTTGCTTGTCTTAAAAACAGCTTGTGGGTGTACATTTTACAAAATGTAAAAATATTACTCAATTCTGATATTTAGTTATAGCTACAAAAAGAATAAAAAAAAAAAACTAAAAAACCTTCCCTAAAATGTATGCTATCTGAATAAATATATACTTATTTTAGAACATAACATATTTGAAATGTTTGAAGGACAAAGCGACATTTTACATTTCTAGATTAAAGCAATTGTAAAGGATATTTAAAAAAAAAAAACAACAACAACAACAAACATGTCTATACTTACCTGATCTGTACAATAGAATGACACAGAGCAGCCACAAACCTCCTATCCTTGGGTCCCCCAATGGGGCTGCTGGCTCCTCTTCCAAGTCCAGTGCTCCTATGTGGAGCTGCTTCCCATGGGGGCACAGACAGCAGGACTCGGCCGCCTGCTCCCTCGTCAATGGTTTGGATTGACAGCACTAGGAGCCAATTACATTATTAGCAAAGCCAGCGAGACCAGAAAGTGAGGGGAGAGAAGAGGTCCAGATATGCACAGCGCTGGATCGAGTGGGAGCTTAGGTAAGTACACATGCATTAAAGAGGAACTTCAGTCTGTTCACATCATTTGCAATAAAAATATCTTTTCCATTCTGAAGCTTCTCTCCAACCACTTTGCATATTATTTTATATATACTGCGATGCTGTACTTACCAAATATGCTACAGAAATCTCCCTCCACTGAGTCTGGCTGCAACCATTTTAACTGTGGGCAGCTGAAGCTGCTCCCTGTTCACTTCCTGGATTTACATATGTAGCACTAACCCTGAAGGAGCTGCTGGTTTGATTGGGCTTACCGCTACCTTCTTCACCTCGATTTGTGTCTAGGGGTTTCCCCGTGGTAGATGGCCCAGAAACTTTAGAAACTGACGACAGATCCGCTTAAGACTGGGTTCACATTGCAGCGGTTACGAGAACCGGATGTGATTCGCACCGCACTGCAGTGCAAATCACATCCGATCTCTGTGCGATGCGAGTTCAGCCATACAGATAGTATGGCTGAATTCGCATCGCACACGGCCCAAACTCGCACAGGACCCTTTTTTGGTCCGCAGCAGAATCGGATCGCATGGGTGTTCACACCATGCGATCCGATTCCTGTCCGAGTTTGCAGATCGCACTGCGATATGCGAACTGATCAGGGGGTGTCATTAACGTTTCACTGACACTCCCAGCAGTTCGCATAGGGCAGTGTGAACTGCCGCCGGGAGGTATGCGATGCGGGAACCCGCCGCGGATTTGCAGTGTTCCCGCATCGCTGCAATGTGAACCTAGCCTAAAGGGATTTTTATTTGCAAAAACGTAATGAACAGTCTCTTAGTATAGGATCAGAGGGCTAGGAAGAAAGTCAAAGTCAATAATAAAGAACTTGCTTACTTCGACTAAATCCAGAGAATAGCCATTCACAACTGGATGTTCAATCAAGTTGGATAGTCCTTCTCTCACAAGGCCTAGCAGCCAACAAGGTGCTTAAATCAGGAATAAGTCTCTGCCACAGACGTTATTGTAGAACATGTAGGAATAAGTCTCTGCCACAGACTTTGTTGTAGAACACGTAGGAAACTAGGACTTGTAGAACACTCATGTGGTACCAGTATCTTTCAGACAGTTTGGCGATACCCACGAAACTGGATTCACTTAGGTACTTCAGCCCTACCAGGCTCTTGTTAAGAAGCCAACCCATGCATGGCCTTCTTCTGAAGAGTCCTCCTCTGGATAGCTACGAAGTCGCTGGGCCTCTCCACAACCGGAGACGGCACCGGACCACCTCCGAATCCTTCCCTTAGTTTCCCTGCCTCGGGCTAGCCAGCCCCAAGACATAAAGTCAGGTGGATCCTCACCCCAGGCCATAGCCTTCCTGGGGGCTGGTCAGGAGGACCAGGACCATGGAGTCAGAACATAGTTCTGGACTGGAACCCCGAACCAAGTGACATCTACATCATAAGTACCCTCTCCCAGAAAGCACAGCAAGAGTGACCCTCCCACTCGGCTGGCTCCGAGAGAAAGTAACCTTAAAGCACCCAACCAGACTGTGTTTCCATGCCTGCCAGAAGAGACAGTGCCCCCCTATGGCCAGGCTGAACACCCTATATCCCAGTCAGACTGATGCTGAGGTCAAAATTTGGAACAATTATACCCAAACCAAACTGCAGTTTAGGTGTAACTTTAAATTTCAAAATATATATAACATATATGCTCTTCAGGAGCCGGCGCTACACATAGAAACACAGAGGTACACCCCCAACTCTGAAGCCATGCAGCTCTCATTGGTCCTCTTATGACTCATTCCCCCTCCTTTCCTGGCAAACTCTCACAAGAGTTAGAGAGAGAACTGTGCATGATGTCATAAACCTAGGCTAATGACAAGACAAGAAACAGGAAGTGGGCTGTAGAAGGTATTTACTGGCAGAAAAAAAATGTTTTACTATCCAAAGTTAAAACAACAAGGGCAGAAGATTTAATAGATGGGAAGTTAAAAAAATTACTGAAATTCCCTCCTTAAGGTAAAAAATTTTTAGGCTTTACATAGTTGGTGAGGTTGAAAAAAAAAGACACAAGTCCATCAAATCCAACCTTTGAAACCACTTTAATTCTAGATCACCCCAAGAGATGATTTCTAATTAGCAACTTGGGCATTATCAATGCTTGCTGTCTTTCTTTACTGAATAAGCTTAAAAATATATTTCATCAAGTTAACCTCACATATGAATGCCCAGTTCACATTTATGTGCATGCAGTAATGTGTATTATTAATGTGCATTAAACTCACAGCAGCGTGCACTTTCTATGTGAACATATAAAAAGTTTAATTAACATTAAAATATACCTAAACCAAAATCTTGTTTTATCTTGTCTCCTTTTGGAATAGGAAATGGCTTTAAAATATACAAAGGCCTGAGACTAACAACACGTGGACCTAGGAATACAAGCTTTATCCCACCCAAATCTCTTCAGAGTCTCAGGGCTCAAATATAGAAGTTAAATCAAACTAAACCCATTGATTTGCTTCCCAAAACAGTTATATGAATGGCATGTCGTGAATGATAATGGTCACAGTTGCTTGGACATTCAACCGAACTGTTAAGCCATCAAATGGTTGGTGCAATAACCGATCACATGCGCAGCACCATGGCAACTGCAAATCAAGCAGATCCTACGATGGCAGCTTTCTTGGCTGTAAAGGATAGGAGGGTTAAGTCCTGCTTTAGGATTCTGAAAAGACAAAAATGTTATTTTCTCCATATCAGTCATAAGCACGGCATACCATGTGTAGGTAGGGTTGCCACCTGTCCAGGATTCACACGGACAGTCCGGATTTTGAATCATGTTTTCAGGTTTCAGGTGGATTGAAACCCGGACACATTATTCAGACTGGGCTGTGGCTACCCAAGTAACCAAGATAGTCACACAAATTTGTTGCCATCCGGAAGCTGGGGGCAGGTTTGGCATTACTTGGGGGGCAGGGCGAGGAAGTCAGCAAGAGCAATTTGGCCACACCCACCATTCAATCCAGCATGCTATGTGCACTCTCCTTCGGGCACCCAATGGTGTCCCAGATTACTAAAGTGTTCGGGTTTGGCTTGAAGAAAAGGTGGTAACCCTATGTGTAGGTGAGAAACCTATGTGACATAACCTACATACATTTAAAAATGCATATAAAAGCAAAGGAGAAGGCCTTCAAAAAATACAAGGTTGAGGGATCATCATCATCAGCATTCAGTCTTTATAAATAATGCAACAAGATATGTAAGGGTGCAATAAGAACGGCTAAGATAGAACACGAAAGACACATAGCGGAGGAGAGCAAAAAAAATCCTAAGAAATTCTTTAACCGGTTTCCGACCGGTGCACGCCGATGTACGTTGGCAGAATGGCATGGACAGGCAAATGAGCGTACAGGTAAGTCCCTTTAAATTTGCCGCCATGCCATCAGGTGCGCACCGGCCGGGACCTCCGTGGGTCGGGTTGCGGGTCCCGCGGTCTTGATCGCCGTGGGGATACTCGCGATCGTCTCACGGGGAGGAAGAACAGGGAGATGCTAATGTAAACAAGCATCTCCCCATTCTGCCTAGTGACAGTGTCACTGATCTCTGCTCCCTGTGATCGGGAGCAGAGATCAGTGATGTGTCACATGTAGCCACGCCCCCCACAGTTAGAAACAGGCCCCAGGACACACTTAACCCTTACCCTTCCCCCTAGTGGTTAACACCTTCATTGCCAGTGTCATTTACGCAGGAATCAATGCATTTGTATAGCACTGATTGCTGTATAAATGACAATGGTCCCAAAAATGTGTCAAAAATGTCTGACGTGTCCGCCATAATGTCGCAGTCACAGTAAAAATCGCAGATCGCCGCCATTACTAGTAAAAAAAAAAAATATTAATAAAAATGCCATAAAACTATCCCCTATTTTGTAAATGTTATAACTTTTGCGCAAACCAATCAATAATCGCTTATTGCAATTTTTTTACCGAAAATATGTAGAAGAATACGTATTGGCCTAAACTGAGGAAAAAACATTTTTTTTATAAATTTTCAGGGGATATTTATTATAGCAAAAAGTAAAAAATAATGTTATTTTTTCAAAATTGTCGCTTTTTTTGTTTATAGCGCAAAAAAATAAAAAACGCAGGGATGATCAAATACCACCAAAAGGAAGCTCTGTTTGTGGGAAAAAAAGGATGTCAATTTTGTTTGGGAGCCACGATGCATGACCGCGCAATTGTCACTTAAAGCAGCGCAGTGCCAAATCGCAAAAAGTGCTCTGGTCAGGAAGGGGGTAAAATCTTCCGGGGCTGAATCGTTTAAGTATGTAAACAGTAAAAAAGAGAGGACAGACCATATTGGCCACACGAGGGAATCAAGGGCTTCAGTGTTTATCCTCAAGACACATCACAGGAAGCACCTCCGTGGTTAACCCGAGGGTACTTAGGCAACTTGGTCAAGTAATTGCCAGACCATTGTTCCTAATTTTTACTGACAGACTACTGACTGGAATGGTACCAGCTGATTGGAGAAAAGCCAATGTAGCACCAATATTTAAAAAGGGCCCAAAATACATCCCTGGGAATTACAGACCAGTTAGCCTAACATCAATAGTATGTAAACTCTTGGAGGGGATGATAAGGGACTATATAAAAGATTTTAGTAATGAGAATGATATCATTAGCAGTAATCAGCATGCATTCATGAAGAATCGTTCTTGCCAAACCAATCTATAACCTTCTATGAGGTGGTGAGTTGTCATCTAGATAAAGGAAGGCCCGTAGATGTGGTGTATCTGGATTTTGCAAAAGCATTTGACACAGTTCCCCATAAACGTTTACTGTACAAAATAAGGTCCATTGGCATGGACCATAGAGTGAGTAGATGGATTGAAAACTGGGCGAGTTCAGAGGGTGGTGATAAATGAGTACTCAGAATGGTCAGGGGTGGGTAGTGGGGTCCCCCAGGGTTCTGTGCTGGGACAAATCCTCTTTAATTTGTTCATAAACAACCTGGAGGTGAGGTAAACAGTTCAATCTCTGTATTTGCAGATGATACTAAGCTAAGCAGGGCAATAACTTCTCCGCAGGATGTGGAAACCTTGCAAAAAGATCTGAACAAATGAATGGGGTGGGCAACTACATATAAAGTTCAATGTAGAAAAATGTACAATAATTAATTTGGGTGGCAAAAATATGAATGAAATCTATACACTGGGGGGGGGGGGGGCCTCTGGGGGAATCTAGGATGGAAAAGGACCTGGGGGTCCTAGTAGATGATAGGCTCAGCAATGGCATGCAATGCCATGCTGCTAACAAAGCAAACAGAATATTGGCATGAATTCAAATTAATTCCAGAGCTAAACTGATAACTACCACAACATACAGGAATATACAATGTAATAGTGACATATAATCACACACATAGGTTGGACTTGATGGACTTGTGTCTTTTTTTGACCTCGCCTACTATGTAAGTATGTAGCATCCACAATCCTGCTAGTCAGTGCCTCACAATATGTATAGTGAGCGCTATGTAGTGACAGAGAAGTCAGTGAGCGCTATGTAGTGACAGGGAGGTCAGTAAACGCTATGTAGTGACAGTGAGGTCAGTGAGCAGTATGTAGTGACAGAGAGGTCAGTGAGCGCTATGTAGTGACAGTGAGGTCAGTGAGCGGTATGTAGTGACAGAGAAGTCAGTGAGCGCTATGTAGTGACAGGGAGGTCAGTGAGCGCTATGTAGTGACAGTGAGGTCAGTGAGCAGTATGTAGTGACAGAGAGGTCAGTGAGCGCTATGTAGTGACAGTGAGGTCAGTGAGCGCTATGTAGTGACAGGGAGGTCAGTAAACGCTATGTAGTGACAGTGAGGTCAGTGAGCAGTATGTAGTGACAGAGAGGTCAGTGAGCGCTATGTAGTGACAGTGAGGTCAGTGAGCGGTATGTAGTGACAGAGAGGTCAGTGAGCGCTATGTAGTGACAGAGAGGTCAGTGAGCGCTATGTAGTGACAGAGAGGTCAGTGAGCGCTATGTAGTGACAGAGAAGTCAGTGAGCGCTATGTAGTGACAGGGAGGTCAGTGAGCGCTATGTAGTGACAGAGAGGTCAGTGAGCGCTATGTAGTGACAGAGAGGTCAGTGAGCGCTATGTAGTGACAGTGAGGTCAGTGAGCGGTATGTAGTGACAGAGAGGTCAGTGAGCGCTATGTAGTGACAGAGAGGTCAGTGAGCGCTATGTAGTGACAGGGAGGTCAGTGAGCGCTATGTAGTGACAGTGAGGTCAGTGAGCAGTATGTAGTGACAGAGAGGTCAGTGAGCGCTATGTAGTGACAGTGAGGTCAGTGAGCGCTATGTAGTGACAGGGAGGTCAGTAAACGCTATGTAGTGACAGTGAGGTCAGTGAGCAGTATGTAGTGACAGAGAGGTCAGTGAGCGCTATGTAGTGACAGAGAAGTCAGTGAGCGCTATGTAGTGACAGGGAGGTCAGTGAGCGCTATGTAGTGACAGAGAGGTCAGTGAGCGCTATGTAGTGACAGAGAGGTCAGTGAGCGCTATGTAGTGACAGAGAGGTCAGTGAGCGCTATGTAGTGACAGAAAGGTCAGTGAGCGCTATGTAGTGACAGAGAGGTCAGTGAGCGCTATGTAGTGACAGAGAGGTCAGTGAGCACTATGTAGTGACAGAGGTCAGTGAGCACTATGTATGACAGTATGTAGTGACAGGGAAGTCCTCCATGGCAATGACAAGGACCCCTCCTTCCCCCACCATCCTGGCAATGACATGTCCCCCCAGCCCTGATGCTACTCAAACTGACACAAACAAATCTGGGGCCCCTCAGGAGGTGAGGTTAAGAGATCTTTAACATGTATTTTCTGTGAGTGTTGGCAGGCCAGGTGCTGTGGGGGGCGGTGTCAATGTGCCTCACATGAGAGAACACTAGTCACACAGCAATGTGTGTGTCCTACCTGAGTTACTAAAGTCCTGTCCCGGCTCTCAGGTGCCGCTTTCCTCCTGTCCTCACTCTGTGTCTGTGTGTCAGCTCACTGACTGTTCCCCTGTCCTTGTCAGCACACTTCCAGGCTAGCACCAACAAGCATCACACGTTTCTGTCCTGGATCCTCTGAGGGAACTCACACACACTCAGATTTCTCTTCTCCAGCCAATGATAGCGGCGGGGGGGGGGGGGTGGTCTGGGTCTGGGGAAAAGGAAAACTAGAAGCTCTGGAGTGGAGTACAGAGCTCGGCACGGACCCTGTGTGACACAAGGTGGATCCGACCTGGATTCTGTTTCCAGGATTTTGTGATTGCAAAATGCAGCATGCACAATGACAACATATAGTATGGCGTTGCGGGCCCCCTGGAGCTCAAAGCAGGGTTGCTATGGTGACTCCTGCACCCCTTCACGCTACGCCCATGGTTGGGGTATATATGGTTTTGCTGTAAGCAGTGGTCTCATTTTTATATGCTAGTTTTGATTTTTGTGTGTACATCCGGTCTCATGCTTGACATGCCTAGAAAAGGAAACCCTCACCCCGCCTTATATTTCCGCTTTAAGCTGCCATTCATTCCTATGGCCCTCTTGCACGTGTTACTGCAAACAATTAGCGCAAGGGGTGTTTATATTTTACTTCACTGGAAAACAGCAATCTGAAAGTTTCACAGACACAAAACCACAGTGACTTTTCCTATGTTCCCCATGATTAAAATATTAAAACATTACTTACCAAGCCAGTCTGAAAGTATTGACCAGATGGTATTTGGTCCCTACACGCCTGGCCAGGATGTATGGCACGGCCATCGCAGAATGCTTCAGGTGCTGCAATTTGCGAGGCTCCATGCTTCACATTTGGTGGGAGTGTCCAAAAATTAGGACCTTCTGGAACAGGGTGTTTCCGATGCTCCGTAAAATAACAGGACTCTCTATTCAGCAACAACCTTATCTAGCCTTACTTAATGACTTAACTTCAAGCTGGTCACGTCCACTGAAACGCCTAGTTTTCTTTATTTTGCTAGCGACTAAGATTGTTATAGCAGGAGCATGGAAGACACCCCCAGTATCATTTAGGCGATTGAAATATAAAATCTCTTGAATCATGGAACATGAAAAGATTTCAGAGATTGTTAAAGATCGCAGTAAGCTGTTTGATCAGACCTGGGAACCTTGGGCGACCTATATACATGTACCGCTGTCCATGACTCCCACGGTGGTACAAAGTAGACATGTGCAGAGTGAAATATTTTGTTTCAGAATTTCGTTTTCGTCCGAAAAATAAATTTATTTAGCTACTCCCGAAATTCGTTTTTATTTATTTCGTGTTTCGTTCAAAAATTGCATTCGTCTGAAAATCCACATGAATTACGGTCGAATCTGTCTTTGAAGGCTTATGGTGTCTGTCGAATGTATAAAGAAGATTCGATGGAGCTGCTAAACTCTATATAGCATATAGGCCGCGCATTTGACACCGGAAATGTACGATTGCAGAATCGTACAGTTTTGATGCTCCGTCGAATATGATTATAAAAGTGTGTGTTTTTGGTTGCTTTGTCGAATCTCCGTCGTTCATGTTGAATGAATGATCTCACAGTGTCAGGTGTCAGATGGCGGCAACCCATTGTGAGAGCGACATGGAGGCATTGGAGGACGTTCCTGGGCCATCTATAAATGTTTCTGTATATATATTATACACTCGTTCAAACAGAAACTGGTGGACTGGTGATAGCAATCACTGATCAGACAGGTAACAAGATTCTATAATAATAAATCCCACCACAACATAGGCAGCCTCTAGCAATCGTAAGTGAAAGTAAGGCCGCGTACACATGGGCGGATTGTCTGCCCAACTAAGTTCGTCAGACAATCCGACAGACAGTCCGTCCAAATTTTGAATGAACGGACTTGACCACACACGATGAACAGACAGTCCGCTGAAAACTTGCGCGATGACGTGTACAGCACGTACGACGGGACTAGAAAAACGACGTCCAATACACTGCAATGCAACCTTCGGCCGTGTAAATCCTTTCTGAGCATGCGCCATACTTAGTCCTTCCAACTTGCCTACACACGAGCGGACTGTCCACTGAAACCAAGTTTGGACGGACAAAACCAAGTTTGGACGGACAAAATTACGGAAATTCAGAAAGACTAAGTCCGTCAGATTGTCCGCTGAAAAAGTCCGCTGAAGCCCACACACGAGCGGATTGTCCGCTGAAACACGGTTCAGCGGACTAAGTTGGGCAGACAATCCGCCCGTGTGTATACGCGGCCTAAGTTGGCTGTACGTGTGTACTTAGTTCTAGCTATTTTACTGCTCCTCCTCTTTGGTTACAATCAGACAATAACATTCATCATCATCATTATTTTTATTTTACTTTCCCCACCCAATTCCAGAATCTTTTCTCTCTGTCGAATCTTTTCTCTCTGACGAATCTTTTCTCTCTATGTCGAATATTTTCTCTCTGTCGAATATTTTCTCTATATAATCTTGGACTAATAGAGGTAAGGTTAGGCACGTTCGACCACAGGTTCAATAGACACAGATTGTTATTGTCAGTATCACGTTGAATCTTCTATTCTATATCAAACTGTTGTAACAACGAAAATGAAAATAAAGCATATATTTATGTTGGATCTTTCGTTTTTCGGATCCTGCGCTTTCATTATCGTTTGTCAAAACGAAAACGAAAATACCTGAAATACGGACGAAAATGCATTCGGACGAAAACGAATGCACATGTCTAGTATGAAGGTGGGACTCACTTCCTTATTACACTAACTCCCTCTCCAACTTAGGTCTCCTTGTGCTCTCAGGATTCTTATTTCTTTTTTCTTTTGATTCTCTTTTTTCTTCCCCCTCTTTTTCAATGGACCCCTTTCGACACTCTTAGATGCTGTGATATTTATGGTGACCAATGGTATTCTGTACCAATTAGTAATACCTTACAAATGACTTATTTATCAGCAGTTATGTCCATCAATACGCTTCGCCTTTTGGCCAATACAGTGGCCTTTGTCATGAGCAATCGCAGGTGCCTCAAGTGGCCAGAGCGAGAACCAGGATCTGTGTGTGTAAACACACAGATCCCGTTTTTTTCTGGGAAGTAGAGATAGATTGTGTGTTCATACTAAGTATTAACACTGATCTCTCTCTCTTCCTAGACAGCCCCATCCCCCCTACAGTTAGAAAACACCTAGGGAACACAGCTAACCCCTTGAGCGCCCCTAGTGTTAACCCCTTCCCTGCCAGTGACATTTATACAGTAATCAGTGCATTTTTATAGCACTGATCGCTGTATAATTGTCAATGGTCCCAAAAATGTGTCAAAAGTGTCCAATTTGTCCGCCGCAATATCGCAGTCCTGATAAAAATTGCAGATCGCCGCCATTACTAGTAAAAAAAAAAGTAATAAAAGTAATAATAAAAATGGCATAAATCTATCCCCTATTTTGTAGACGGTATTATTTTTGCACAAACCAATCAATATACGCTTATTACGATTTTTTTTACCAAAAATATGAAGAAGAATACATATCGGCCTAAAATGAGGAAAAAATTTACTTTTTTGATAAAAAATGTGGGATATTTATTATAGCAAAAAGTAAAAGATATTGTGTCTTTTTCACAATTGTCGCTCTTCTTTTGTTTATAGCGCAAAAAATAAAAACCGCAGAGGTGATCAAATACCACCAAAAGAAAGCTCTATTTGTGGGGAAAAAAGGTCGTCAATTTTGTTTGGGTACAGCATCGTATGACCACTTCGCAAAAAATGGTGTGGTCATTGAGCAGCCAAATCTTCTGGGGCTGAAGTGGTTAAAACAAGCATATATTACAAAGTCAAACACAAGTATGCAATTATAATTGAAAACTAGGCATCTTCCGGTGTCAGTGACCTCAGAATCTGTTGCAGAAGCCTACTCACCCTGCAAGTGGGGCTACCTTTCTCCTGTGTGTGAGTTCATCAATGCCTGGGACCAGGCAGGGACGCCTTCAAGTAAAAGTCAACAATATGGCAGTACCCTTTGAATAAATTCAGACCAGGCTTACGAAACAATTCAAGAACTTTTCTTAAAAAGGCTTCAGGAACATTACAACAATAAAGTGCATCTCAGTCCAATTCCAGCTAACTTCTCTGTGACTGCCCAGGCATACCTGTAGATGTGCAAGTCCATAACTGGTGAATCCCTTGGGGGTGACAGATTAAATTTACATCCTTCCAGGTAATATGGACCTTTCAGCTCCCATGCGGTCCCACGCAAAAAACATTCTAGTCCGGCCTTTCCGCAGTATATATATATATATATATATATATATATATATATATATATATATATATATATGTGTGTATATCTCTCAAATTGGAAGGATGACAGAACCCAAAAGGTCAGGAAAATCGTGGCAAAAACGTAACTCTTGCCTAACCGGGGCAGACTAAATTCACTTGCTATTGCAGAACATTCTGGTGGCTTTTCTAATGGCTGACATTTCTAAAACCATAGAGTTGCACATTATGCCATGAATTCTAAATCATTAATACCTGGAGATACTTAGGCCGCGTACACACGGGCGGATTGTCTGCCCAACTAAGTTCGTCAGACAATCCGACAGACAGTCCGTCCAAATTTTGAATGAACGGACTTGACCACACACGATGAACAGACAGTCCGCTGAAAACTTGCGCGATGACGTGTACAGCACGTACGACGGGACTAGAAAAACGACGTCCAATACACTGCAATGCAACCTTCGGCCGTGTAAATCCTTTCTGAGCATGCGCCATACTTAGTCCGTCCAACTTGCCTACACACGAGCGGACTGTCCGCTGAAACCAAGTTTGGACGGACAAAACCAAGTTTGGACGGACAAAATTACGGAAATTCCGAAAGACAAAGTCCGTCAGACTGTCCGCTGAAAAAGTCAGCTGAAGCCCACACACGAGCGGATTGTCCGCTGAAACACGGTTCAGCGGACTAAGTTGGGCAGACAATCCGCCCGTGTGTACGCGGCCTTAGTGTTCACATGTAATATTGGTTTCAGAGGCAAAAGTAAATTGTTGGTACAAAGGAAATTACATAAACAAAGCACTAAGGCCACTTTTACATGGCTGTAGAATAGAGATAGAGCTGTGCAGAATAAAATATGCTTGTTGTTGTGGTGCCCAAGAGCCACAACTACAGCATATTTTTGCTTATTGACATGCATTACAGAAAAAACAGTGCATGGCTACATGTGCATAACCATTGGCACTCGTATTTACATGTGCACAAGTGTGGGCATATTTTTATAACATAAAACTGTACATTTTATAAAATACACCCATATGTATGCATGTGTCCATGAAAGTGCTAGCGGTTACACGCATATAGCTGAGTATGACAATTTCTGCAATGCATCTCAATGGGCAAAATGACTCCGCTGCTGTGGCTCCTGTGTGCCACAACAAGCGTGTTTTACTCTGCACATCATCTAATGTATTAATGTGTGTAAGAGCTCTAAAAGAGCTTATCAAACACATTTTTATCCGAATCTCCCCCCACTTAAAAAGAAGTCTTTTAGCAAGAAAAGAAAAATCATAAACACCATACAAACTTTCCCTGCCAAGATAAAATAATGCCTAAGCGTCCAAACTCTGTTACATAAAGGCAGAAAAAGTCGTAATTCAGGAAACAAGACCTTTAAAATGTTCAATTTTATGACATGCCTTAGGACTACAAGCATTTAAGTGTTTTTCTATAAACACTATCATAAAACTAAAAGATGAGTAATTTGATGGTTTATTTACCAGTTCTAACCTTTACAAAGTGTTAAGCCTTCTTTAAAATGTTTGCTCCAGGCTGTAGTTTTACAAGCTGGACACAGACTTGTTCGGGCCTTTCTGCAATTGACCCAGAACTGATTTAGGAAGAGAATACATATAACTAGTGTTCTTGATGTTTTTTAAGTTTTTTTTCTAATGTATAGTCTGCCTCCTACAAAATAAGAAAAGTTTCCATGATGCTTAGTCAATTCCATCTTTCACTTTTTGACTTAAATCGTTTTCTCAATTACCCTCTGAAAAATCAGCTTCAGTAACTGTGTCCGAAGTGCAAGAAAAAGAAAAGCAGAATTTGACTACTAACTCCATTACTATCACATTGTAAATGTATAGAAATATGCAAACGTAATATACTGTATATAGATATGCAAATAGGCAGAATACATTTCTATAAACCATTAGATGCTGAATCTTTGGTTTGTGGCCTAATGTGTGGTGACCTAATCCATTTGGAAGAAGATCTGGTGCAATTTCACCTAGAAACTGGACCCCTGTGGTCTATGTAGTTTCTTAAGGTTATTGGAACAAATCAAGCAACATGGTGATGGTTCCTTTTGGCTTATGCTTCTGAGGGATTTTCGCTCCAGGGAGTCTTTTGTATCTCTATTGCATAACATATCCAGTTTGCTGGCTGCCCAGGACTTACCTACCATATCTCAACCCACACAACATCTGCAAAATATGCCCCTTCCTAACCAATGACACCACAACGCTTCTAATTCACTCACTGGTTATCTCTTGCCTCAAATACTGCAACTCCCTCCTCATTGGCTTACTTTTAAATAGGCTATCCCCCCTTCAGTCCATCATGAATGCTGCTGCCAGGCTCATCAACCTTACCAACTGTTCAGTGTCTGCTACTCCTGTTTGCCAATCCCTTCACTGGCTTCTGCTCACCCAACAAATTAAATTCAAAATTCTAACAACAACTTACAAAGCCATCCACAACTCAGCCTACATCCAACTACATCACTAACCTAGTCTCAAAATACCAACCAAATCATTTTCTCCATTCCTCCCATGACCCCTTACTCTCTAGCTCCCTTGTCAACTCCTACCATGTCCACCACTAGAAGTCCTCCTAAACCTCTCCCATCCTATGGGACTCCCTATTCCAATCTGTCTGACTATCTCCTACTCTGTCCACTTTTAGGGGCAATCCCTGAAAACCCCAATTCTTCAGAGAAGCCTATCGGTACACACAATAAAATTCAGCTCTCCTGTTCTCCCATCTCTATAAAACATGTCGTTCCAACAGTGCAGAGACACTGGAAAGAGAACTGAAACTAAATGCTACCCAGCACCACTGAAAACTGGGCAGTGTAGAGGGGTACCGCGCTACATCTGAGGTCTAATTTTTTGATTACTACATAGGGTGGCGTGGTGGGACACATAGCTTTCCTTTTATATTAAGGTGGATGTAATACAATCATTCAACATAATGATCGGTTCTATGAAAGGCTTGTATCTTCCAGAATTTTTTTTCCCCCAGTCATTTAGATCTATAAATCATACACTATTGTCAAAAGTATCGGGAAGCCTGCCTTTACCCGCATATGAACTTTAATGGTATCCCAGTCTTAGTCTGTAGGGTTCAGAGTTGGCCCTCCCATTACAGCTATAACAACTTCAACTCTTCTGAGAAGGCTGTCCACAAGGTTTAGGAATGTGTCTATGGGAAAGTTTGACCATTCTTCCAGAAGCGCATTTGTGAGGTCAGGCACTGATGTTGGACGAGAATGCCTGGCTCGCAGTCTCCGCTCCAATTCATCCCAAAGGTGTTCTATCGGGTTGAGGTCAGGACTCTGCGCAGGCCAGTCAAGTTCCTCCACCCAAATCTCACTCATCCATGTGTTTATGGACCTTGCTTTGTACACTGGTCCAAATCATTTGGTGGAGGGGGGATTATGGTGCAGGGTTGTTTTTCAGGGGTTGGGCTTGGCCCTTTAGTTCCAGTAAAGGGAATTCTTAAGGCATCAGCATATCAACAGTGCACAAATCAAGGGCCATAAAGACATGAATGAGCGAGTTTGGGGTGGAGGAACTTGACAGGCCTGCACAGAGTCCTGACCTCAACCCAATAGAACACCTTTGGGATGAATTAGAGACTGCGAGCCAAGCCTTCTCGTCCAACATCAGTACATGACCTCACAAATGCGCTTCTGGAAGAATGGTCAAACATTCCCATAGACTCTCTCCTAAACCTTGTGGACAGCCTTCCCAGAAGAGTTGAAGCTGTCATAGCTGCGAAGGGAGGGCTAATTCAATATTGAACCCTACAGACTAAGACTGGGATGCCATTAAAGTTCATGTGCGTGTAAAGGCAGGTGCCCCAATACCTTTGGTAATATAGTGTATGTCCACAAAAAAAGTGATGCTCTGCCATGGCAGAACATCCAAATTAAATTGACTAAATCAGTCTTTACTTTGTCGAACTGAATTATCATTATTAAATTAAATTGAAAGACTGCTTTACACAATTACATCTATAATCAAGTGTTTGTTTCAAAACCTATTTGTGTAAACAACAGAGGGCAGAAAAATATATTAACCACATTAAAAGAGATTTATGGCTTTTTATTTTATTTTATTAGAATTATACTTACCTAGGTGGATGCAGCATCACTCTGATGGGCCTTAGGCACTGGTGCTGGTGCTGCGACACTGCAACCTCTCCCAGATACTCTAGTTGGAGTGCAGTAATGAGCCCTGCTGCAAAGCATTGCATCAAAAATTGTAATTACATGCCCCTGTTAAACAGGGGCTGAGAAATTGGGCCTTAGCCACTGGTGGCGTCACCCAGAACCAAAAATGTTTTTCCAAGCAATCAGAAGGATCATGAGGAGGAAGAGGATAGTCAGTCAACATAACAGGACAGTCACTCAGCATCAGCATAGGCAGTCTTGAAGGGATGTGACATTTCCAAAAAAATTATTCAGTTACATCAGCTTCAGGTGCTTGGTAGCTGGTGGTGATCCAAGACTGATTCATCTTTATGAAGGTCAGTCGATCAACCGAGTCGGTGGACAGGCGCACCCTGTGATCGGTTACAAAGCCTCCAGCAGCACTGAATGTGCGTTCCGAAAGAACACTGGATGCAGGACAGGCCAGTAGCTCAATTGCATACTGTAAAAGCTCTGGCCAGTGATCTATCCTCAAGACCCAGTAAGCCAGAGGATTTTCGGTGGGAGAGGTGTCCAAGTCTGACCTTGCCCCTAGGTATTCCTGCACCATGTAAATCAGACGCTGGCGATGGTTGCTGGAACCAATCATAGCTTGGGGCTGCGGACTAAAAAATTGTCTGAATGCATCGGTCAGACGCCCACCTTCTCCTCTGCTCCTTCTGTGACTGACCAAAGCCTCAGCAACACGTTGTCCAGGACCAGGAGTTTGTAACCTCCCAGTCTCTGGGAACGCGTTGCACAGACCTTTCTGCAAGGCCTCACAGAGATGTCTCATCCTCTGCTCCCTCTGTGATGGTAAGATAAGGTCTGCAACCTTACCCTTGTATCGTGGATCAAGGAGAGTGGGCAGCCAGTAATGGTCCCTCTCCTTGATCCGAAGAATGTGAGGATCCTTCCGTAGGCTTTGCAGGATCAGGGAGGCCATGCAGCATAGGATAGCTGAGGTATTCCGTCTGGAGTCATCTGGGTCACTAAGGACATGATCCGCAGCCACCTCCTCCCAGCCACGTACAAGTCCACGGGTTTCTTGGGACTGTAAATCATCCCTAAAAGACAGCTGCTGCTGATGCTGAGTGCCAGGCTCCACCTCCATGCTGACACAATCATCCTCCTCTTCCTATGTGATGGATGGGACAGCAGGAACACTGTCTGGATAAAAGGGGCCTTGAGAGGCAAGGAAGTCCTCCTCTTCCTGCCTCAAGTGCCCTGTCCATTATTCCATGCAGCGCTTGCTCCAACAGGTGGACAAGAGGTACAGTGTCACTGATGCATTCACTGTCACTGCTCACCATCCTCGTGGCCTCCTCAAATGGGGACAGGACAGTGCGTGCATCCCTGATCATGCCCCACTGGTGTGGTGAAAAAAAAACAAGCTCACCTGACCCTGTCCTGGTGCCGTAGTCGCACGGGTACTATTGATGGCCCTCTGCTGCGTGTGCAGCTGCTGCAGCATGGCCAACGTTGAGTTCCACCTGGTGGGCATGTCACATATAAGGCAGTTCTTGGGCAGGTTCAAATCCTTTTGGAGCTCAGCCAGCCGGGCACTGGCATTATATGATCGGCGGAAATGCACACAGACTTTACTGGCCTGCCTCAGGACATCCTGTAAGCCCGGGTACCTGCCCAAGAACCGCTGCACCCCAGGTTAAGGACATGAGCCACACAGGGCACATGAGTCAGTTGTCCCTGTCAGAGGGCGGAGAGGAGGTTGGTGCCATTGTCGCAAACCACCATTCCTGGCTTAAGCTGGCGTGCCGTCAACCACCTCTCGGCCTGCCCCTGCAGAGCTGACAAAATATCTGCCCCAGTGTGGCTCCTGTTCCCCCAAACAAACCAGCTCAAGCACGGCATGGCATCTTTTGGCCTGCCTACTTGCGTATCCCCTTGAACGCCTACGGAGTACCGCTGGTTCCGAGGACAAATCACAGGAAGAGGCCATGGAGGAAGAAGAAGAAGAGGGGGTGGAGGAGAGAGGTGTGTCACAACCAGTAGTAGCATTTTGGAGGCGTGGTGGCAGAACAACCTCCAACACTACTGCACCTTGTCCTGCATCCTTCCCAGCTGCCAGAAGAGTGACCCAATGGGCCGTGAAAGATAGGTAAGGTCCCTGTCCATGCCTGCTGGACCATGAGTCAGTGGTAATATGCCCTGTCCAGCGAGGCATGGACATTGCCTCCCACATACCGGTAGAGAGCCGGAATCACCTTCCGTGAGAAAAAGTGGCGTTTGGGAACTTGCCACTGAGGAATTGCACATTGCACAAACTCAAGGAAGGGGGCCGAGTCTACCAACTGAAAAGGCAGCAGTTGAAGTGCTAGCAATTTAGCCAAGCTAACATTCAACCGCTGGGCATGTTAGTGGCTGGGAGTGAACTTCTTTCGACGGTCCAGCAGCTGGGGCAGGGAAATTTGCCTGCTACAATCGGATGTCGGTGTACTGCTAGCAGAGTGCCCGCAAGTACTTGGCTGTGACACACCTAATTCTACACCTTCATTCCTCTCAGTGCAGGTTTCAGAGAGGACTGAAGGCATAGTGGGGTTGGAGATCCCAGCTGATGAGGAGCAAGGAGAGGTCTGCTTTGTTCTTTGGTGTGGGTCTTTAAGGTACGCTTGCCAACAAGCTGCATGCCTGGTCAACATATGTCTGGTCAAGCATGTGGTGCCCAAGCGGCTGATGTTTTGGCCTCGCGAGATATGCTTAAGACATATGTTGCAAATAGCAGCGGTGCAATCTGATGCACTCGTCTCAAAAAAGGCCCACACCAAAGAACTTTTGGAATAACGTGCAGAGGCAGCGCCCTGCACAGGCGGAGCTCTGCGGTGTGATTCAGTCGGTGTGCTGCTCTTAAGCTGGCCCCGGAGGGCATCCTGCCTCGTTGGAGATGTGTCTCCTCCTCCTCCTCTCTACTATCAGGCACCCACGTGGAGTCAGTGACCTCATCATCCCCTCCCTCTTCATCACTGGAGCAAACCTGGCAGTATGCTGCAGCTGGTGGAACATGACTGCCAGATTGCTGTCCTTCTTGAGTATCCCCTCTCTCTGCGCTCACGCTACTGCCTTCCTCTAGCTGGGTATCATTATCAGAGCCTTCAAAATGCTGGGCATCCTCCTGGAGCATGTACCCAACACTGTGCTCAAATTGGGGTAGCTTCAGGTGTATACTGTGCAGGAGGCACACAGCACCCACTCTAACTGCTGCAGATGCCTGTATTACAGAAACAGAAAAACACCAGCAATAAGGGGTAGCTTCAGGTGCATACTGTGCAGGAGGCACACAACACCCACTGTAAATGCTGCAGATGCCTGCGTTACAGAAACAGAGCAACACCAGCAATAAGGGGTAGCTTAAGGTGTATACTGTGCAGGAGGCACACAACGCCCACTCTAACTGCTGCAGATGCCTGTGTTACAGAAACAGAACAATGCCAGCAATAAGGGGTAGCTTCAGGTGTACACTGTGCAGGAGGCACACTACACCCACTGTAAATGCTGCAGATGTCTGTGTTACAGAAGCAGAACAACACCAGCAATAAGGGGTATCTTCAGGTGTATACTGTGCAGGAGGCACACAACACCAACTCTAACTTCTGCAGATGCCTGTATTACAGAAACAGAACAACACCAGCAATAACGAGTCACTTCAGGTGTATACTGTGAAGGAGGCACACAACGCCCACTGAAAATGCTGCAGATGTCTGTGTTACAGAAACAGAACAACACCAGCAATAAGGGGTAGCTTAAGGTGTATACTGTGCAGGAGGCACACAACACCCACTCTAACTGCTGCAGGTGCCTGTATTACAGAAACAGAACAACGCCAGCAATAAGGGGTAGCTTCAGGTGTATACTGTGCAGGAGGCACACTACACCCACTGTAAATGCTGCAGATGCCTGTGTTACAGAAACAGAACAACACCAGCAATAAGAGGTATCTTCAGGTGTATACTGTGCAGGAGGCACACAACACCCACTCTAACTGCTGCAGATGCCTGTATTACAGAAACAGAACAACACCAGCAATAAGGGGTAGCTTCAGGTGTATACTGTGCAGGAGGTGCATAACACCCACTGTAACAGCGCTAGGTTCCCAAGCAAAAAGACACTGTCCCTGCCTATTCTGCTCTTTCCCTGCTCACCAACACACTACACAAGGCCGCCGTGCTGGCAGCCTTATATAGTGTGGGGCGTGTACTAAATTCCCCTGAGCTATAATTGGCCACAGGCATCCTGCCTGTGGCCAATTATGGCTCTCCTCGCTGCCGGCGCTGTGATTGACCAAGCATGCAGGGTCACAGTGCATGCCTGGCCAATCATGAGCCAGCAATGCACTGCGATGGCGTAGTGCATTGTGGGCCGTTTGCTCCACATGAATATGGTGCGAACGGACCACAAAGTTCTGAATTCGACCAACGGCCCATGTTCAAATCGAACATGCGTTCGAGTCGAACACCGGGCTCATCCCTAATATTGATTTACATGAGTTGCTTTCCCTTTAAGACAACCTGTAATATTTACCCTTTCCACCAACAAGTCTTTTCCGCTCAAACCAGAGACTTTCCTTGAAAGCAAAAAACCTTTTCCTGCAGATCTTTCCCAGGGCTCACCACAGAAACTGCCCACACCCCATTAGAGAAGGGGGATGAAATAACCCATTCCCTGGATCCACGGACTTGCAAGAGGTGACAGTATAGTAGGGCCCCCCTCCCCCACACACAGTAGAAGGGACACCTTTGGTGGGAAAGCGGCGGCACCTAAAAATAATAATTAGAAAGCTATTTATTTAAAATTATTTTATATGCATTAAATACTAGGATTCGGGAGAGGGCAGACTTGAAAAATTCTTTGAATCTGTACATATCCGTATGGGAGTTTGTATAATTTTTTATTTATTATTTATTATTTTAAATTTAGTTTATGTCTAACTTAGGCCGCGTACACACGGGCGGACTGTTCGCCCAACCCTGTCCGCTGAACAGTGTTTGGGCGGACAGTCCGCTCGTGTGTGGGCTTTCAGCGGACAGTTTCAGCGGACAGTTGGACGGACAAAGTCTTTCGGAAATTCCGAAAAACTGTCCGCTGAAACTGTGTTTGAGCGAACAGTCCGCCCGTGTGTGGGCCTGTCCGCTGTACTTTCGAAATGAGCGGACTGTTCCCGCTCGGAAAGTCCGCCCATTTCAAACGCGTGTACAGGTAGGCGGGGCCCGCGAAGGAGACGTCGCGGGCTCCGCCGCCTGGAATGGGCTTAAAGGGGAACCCCAACGCCGAAAAAAATCGGCGTGGGGGTTCCCCCAAAGTCCACACCAGACCCTTGTCCGAGCACGCTACCCGGCCGGCCAGGAAAGGGGGGCGAGCGAGCGCGCCCCCCCTCCTGAGCCGTACCAGGCCGCGTGCCCTCAACATGGGGGGTGCCTTGGGGAAGGGGGGGCCGCGCGCCCCCCCCACCCCAAAGCACCTTGTCCCCATGTTGATGAGGACAAGGGCCTCTTCCCGACAACCCTGGCCGTTGGTTGTCGGGGTCTGCGGGCGGGGGGCTTATCGGAATCCGGGAGCCCCCTTTAAGAAGGGGGCCCCCGGATACCGGCCCCCCACCCTATGTGAATGAGTATGGGGTACAATGTACCCCTACCCATTCACCTGTGAAATAAAGTACAAAAAAAAACACAACACAGGGAAAAAATATTTTATTGCACAGCTCCGGGGGTCTTCCGTCTTCGGGGGTCTTCTCGCCGGACTCCTCCGCTATGTGTGTGTAGCTCTTTTACTAGCGG
Source organism: Lithobates pipiens (assembly GCF_037356315.1). Taxonomy (NCBI): domain Eukaryota; kingdom Metazoa; phylum Chordata; class Amphibia; order Anura; family Ranidae; genus Lithobates; species Lithobates pipiens. Next base: position 209,336,347 of record NW_027507686.1, read on the forward strand.
AGGAGTCCGGCTTTCTTCCTCCCCGCCGCCGGCCTCTTCTCCCGACTTCGGGGGTCTTGTCCCCCTCTTCGGTTCTTCTGCCGGGCCACCGCGCCTTCTTGTAGCTCTTTTACAGGCGGTGGCCCGGTCTTCTGTCGTCGCCGCCGCCGCCGCCGCCGCCGCCGCCGCCTTCCGTTCTTGTTCTTCTTCTTGTTCTTCTTCTTCTTCCCCAGGAGATGTTGACACGTCGCTCCCTCCGGCCGGAATGCCAGAGCCGCGCTGTGCGGTCACTTATATAGTGACAATGGGGCGGGGTCACATGGTATATGTCACATGGGTTGGTCACATGGGTTGATGTCACATGGGGACTATGACATCGTAAGGGGGCGGGGTCACCATGTGACCAACCCATGTGACATATACCATGTGACCCCGCCCCATTGTCACTATATAAGTGACCGCACAGCGCGGCTCTGGCATTCCGGCCGGAGGGAGCGACGTGTCAACATCTCCTGGGGAAGAAGAAGAAGAACAAGAAGAAGAACAAGAACGGAAGGCGGCGGCGGCGGCGGCGGCGACGACAGAAGACCGGGCCACCGCCTGTAAAAGAGCTACAAGAAAGCGCGGTGGCCCGGCAGAAGAACCGAAGAGGGGGACAAGACCCCCGAAGTCGGGAGAAGAGGCCGGCGGCGGGGAGGAAGAAAGCCGGACTCCTCCGCTAGTAAAAGAGCTACACACACATAGCGGAGGAGTCCGGCGAGAAGACCCCCGAAGACGGAAGACCCCCGGAGCTGTGCAATAAAATATTTTTTCCCTGTGTTGTGTTTTTTTTTGTACTTTATTTCACAGGTGAATGGGTAGGGGTACATTGTACCCCATACTCATTCACATAGGGTGGGGGGCCGGTATCCGGGGGCCCCCTTCTTAAAGGGGGCTCCCGGATTCCGATAAGCCCCCCGCCCGCAGACCCCGACAACCAACGGCCAGGGTTGTCGGGAAGAGGCCCTTGTCCTCATCAACATGGGGACAAGGTGCTTTGGGGTGGGGGGGCCGCGCGGCCCCCCCTTCCCCAAGGCACCCCCCATGTTAAGGGCACGCGGCCTGGTACGGCTCAGGAGGGGGGGCGCGCTCGCTCGCCCCCCTTTCCTGGCCGGCCGGGTAGCGTGCTCGGACAAGGGTCTGGTGTGGACTTTGGGGGAACCCCCACGCCGATTTTTTTCGGCGTTGGGGTTCCCCTTTAAGCCCATTCCAGGCGGCGGAGCCCGCGACGTCTCCTTCGCGGGCCCCTCCTACCTGTACACGCGCTCGAAATGGGCGGATTTGCCTCCTCCTTACGTGGGCGAGTCCGTTCATTTCAAAAGTTGAGCGAACTGTTTGCCCAACCTTGTTCGTCAAACAGTCCGCTCGTGTGTGGGCAAGTCCGCTCATGCAAATTTTGAGCGGACTGTTTGCCGAAACTGTTTGACGAACAAGGTTGGGCAAACAGTCCGCGCGTGTGTACGCGGCCTTAGTTTTATTTATGTATACTTAAATAAAAATAAATTATATATCAAATTATTATTGGTGTTAAAAAAAAAACGTTCTTTTCAAAATTGTGATTGGTGGTATTGGTAATACGATTACCGCGATCGGGTCACGGAGCTGAAGAGCGAGGAGAGGTCTGTGTACACAAACCTCTCCCCGTGCTACCTACTGTGGCTGTCACCGATCGTCTGTTCCCTGTTATAGGGAAAGACGATCAGTGACATCACATGCCAGGCCAAGCCCCCTACAATAAAAAAAAACACACATAACGTCACACATAACCCCTCCTCGCCCCCTAGTGGTTAACTCCTTCACTGCCAGTGTCATTTACACAGGAATCAGTGCATTTAAATAGCACTGATTGCTGTATAAATGACAATGGTCCCAAAAATGTGTCAAAAATGTCCGATGTCTCCGCCATAATGTTGCAGTTACAATAAAAATCGCTGATCGCTGCCATTATTAGTAAAAAAAAAATATATTAATAAAAATGCTATAAAACTATCCCCTATTTTGTAAACACTATAACTTTTGCGCAAACCAATCAATAATCGCTAATTGTGATTTTTTTTACCAAAAATATGTAGAAGAATATGTATCGGCCTAAACTGAGGGAAAAAATTTTTTTAGATATTTTTTGGGGATATTTATTATAGCAAAAAGTAAAAAATATTGAATTTTTTTCAAAATTTTCGCTCTATTTTTGTTTATAGCGCAAAAAATAAAAACCGCAGAGGTGATCAAATACCACCAAAAGGGATACCACATATGTGGGACTTTTTGGGAGTCTAGCCATGTACGGCACCCCAAAAACCAATCACTGCGGTCAGGATTTCTAAGGGTGCAAATTTTTGATTTCACTCCTCACTACCTATCACAGTTTCGAAGGCCATAAAATGCCAAAATAGCACAAAACCCCCCAAATGACCCCATTTTGGAAAGTAGACACTCCAAGCTATTTACTGAGAGGCATGTTGAGTCCATGAAATATTTTATATTTTGCCACAAGTTGCAGGAATATTACAATTTATTTTTTTTTTTTGCACAAAGTTGTCACTAAATGATATATTGCTCACACATGCTATGGGCATAAGTGAAATTACACCCCAAAATAAATTCTGCTGCTTCTCACGAGTACGGGGATACCACATGTGGGGGACTTTTTGGGAGCCTAGCCACGTACGGGACCCCGAAAACCAAGCACTGCCTTCCGGATTTAAATATAAAACGCTACCAAAAAAAACTGTTAGCGATCGCAGGGATCAGGCCTGACTCTGCGAACGCTGCAGTTATGTGTTTTGTAAGTGACAGTGATCGATCGATACTGCACTTGGGTGGGCTGGGCGGAGTGGCAAAATGCAGGTGCCAGCAGGTATCTCGGCTGATCCTGCTAACACTGCGTTTTTTGGAACCCTAAACTGCTGGAGGCGCTAGTATAGATCTGATCTGATCAGATATTGATCTGTTCAGATTCTATACCACTACGGGAGGTGTATGCTTTGTGCGTGGGTGTTAGCGGTACTGGCACTAACCTAGCGCTGCCTGGGGCGACGCAGACCCTGACCCTAAAACCTAATTGATATCACCCGCCGGGTGATCAGGGGGTTAAACCTTTATTGGGTAATAAATGGTGGGTGCCCTGATGCTATAAAAAGGAAACTAACTAACCAGAGTCACCCGTAACACTTATACGGTGATCACTGGTGAAAGGGTTAACTAGTGGCAATCAGGGGGTTAAAATCTTTATTAGGTAGTATATGGGGGTCCCTGGCGCTATATAAAAACCTGACAGGGAACCTAAATAACTGGCTAACCAGCGTCACCAGTGGCACTTATACGGTGATCGCTGGTGAAAGGGTTAAATAGGGGCAATCAGGGAGTTAAAACCATTATTGGGTAGTATATCGGGGTACCTAGCGCTATAAAAACCTGGCGGTGAACCTAAAAAAAAACTAGCTACTTAGCGGCATCAGTGACACTAATGCAGCGATCAGAAAAACGATCGCTTAGTGACACTGGCAAAAGGGGGTGAAAGGGTTAACTCTAGGGGCAATCAGGGGGTTAAACCTTTATTGGGGGGGTAGGGGGCTACCCTAGACCTAACACTAACTGCCCTGACAGTTTTTACTGTCACAACTGACACTGAATGCAGTGATCAGAAAATAAATGATCACTGCAATTAGTGACACTGTGACTGGGAGGGGGGGGCGGGGGGGCGATTGGGGGGGGGATTTGTGTGCCTACATGTCAGTGTAGTGTTGGTGCACACTTACTTTCTGTCTTCTCCTCGTAGTCCGGTCAAAAAGACCGCCCCGGGGAGAATGACATCACTTCCTCCCTGCCTGTGTTTACTATACACAGCGGGGGAAGCTTCTCATTCGCCAGGCCATCCCCTCATCCCGGATCGCTCCTGCAGTGAAACGGACCGCTGCATGCAGCGGGAGGGGGTCCAATCGGACCCCACACCCGCTGGAAGGCGAGCACGTACATGTACGTGCCTGTCGGTGCCATTGCACCGACGTACATTGCCATGCGGTGGTCCTTAAGTGGTTAAAAAGCACTGTGGGTGTTATTTACTAAAAGCAAATCTACTGTGCACTGCAAAAGTGCACCTGAAACTGCACTTGGAGTGTGCAAAGTGGATTTGCCTTTAGTAAATAACACCCATTGTCACAGAAAACAACAACTTTACTACAAATACTGCTTTTGCGCATTGAAAAAGGAAGCCACACATTGATAATTAAACTTCTTACGCAAAGCACATTCACATGTGCGTTTTTTAGAAAAGGGTTTTACAATAAACCAACATAGATTGGTGTGTGTGTAACATTAATATAACTTGTGTTTTTGTGTAAACGGGCATGTATCAAAGCATAACATACACAACACAGGAACTTGCAAAGTTCAACTTTGAAAAGTGAAGACCATATCGGACATGAGTATGTACAAACAGTTGCTATTGCCTTCATCACATGGGGAGTCACCCCTGTAAAAGCCAAATTTGAAAGATGCACACAAATTGTGAATCCAACTGGGCATTTTCCTCCTGATCCCATGCCTAATGTCAACATGTGCTATCTCCCATCATTGGGGATCAACGTACGTGTTTTGGGGGCGCAACCCCTTCATCTCAGCTATTTTAGGAAGGGGTTGCGCGCACACACAACGCGTACATTGATCCCCCATGATGGGAGATGGCACATGTTGACACACTGTGTGCATCTTACAAATTTGGTTTTTCTAAAAATATAAAAGTGGTTTTGAAAAATGAAAATGGATGCTAGCTAGTTTTGGGTTTCAGATTCTCAGTTTTTTTTTGGTTTTTTTTTCACATCATTGATGGTTTTTCTTGATATTATTTAAATCGCGATTGTACCCCATTATCTCCCAGAGGAGGATCTGGGCACTTTCTCTGGTAAAATGCGATTTTCTTCTTTCACATCACCTAAAAATAAGCCAAAAAAACTGTATTATAAATATGCAGGCATACTTTGATTAGCTTACCTGAAGCTGTGGTCTCAGACACTCACCTGTTGTGGTGCCAATTTCTACAATCTCTTCCTCCTCCTCCTTTTGGTGTTGGTATTTCCCCTTCTTTGGGAGGTGTGGGGTCCCTGGTGTCCTCAGATGTCCAGAGTCTTCTTTCACCTATGAGAATGTAAAAAGAATACTTGGCACACAGATATTTGAGGGCAGAAATAAGAATATGAAACGTTGCGTGTGTGTGTGTGTGTGTGTGTGTGTGTGTGTGTGTGTGTGTGTGTTTTTTTTGTTTTTGTTTTTTGTTTTTTTTGTTTTCCTTCCCAGAGTTCAAAGCTGAAAACATTATTTTTGACACTTTTATAAAGCTGGAATACTTACCAGTTTTTGTGAACTAATGTAGTCAAGTGCAACTTGCCAAAACATCGTCTTTGGAGTGGGCTAACGAACGATGTTTATTATGAACGTTTGAACCCATGAACGTGGCCATTTTAAACTGTACAACATTAAATCAAAGCACATGAAGCAGTATGCAAGCAATAATCTGAACACATGACAACTACTTACTTTTTTGAAGAACTCACTTGATCCTTCTGTACTGATCGTGCTCCCTCAGTTTCAGGTCTGACCAGTGTTTTCCCAGTTGATCCATGGATCGTCGTACCCAAAAATTCTTCTGAAGACCCTTTAGTCATGATCTTGGCCTTTCTGACATTTGGGTAAGGTCCATAATTCCCACCATGGTTGTTCCTCTTCAATATGTTCTCCATCTCCAACCTCTCTCCAAAAGACATATTTGAGGCTTTAAATCTCCTCTGGGATGTTTCTGGCTCCAGGCGAGGGTGGGCAGAGTTTCATGCATGCGCACTGTATATAAACGGCAACACACGTGTGTCGTACATATGATCTGTGAGCAGAAGGAGGAGCTGACGCGCAGATCGTTCAAACAAAGGTACAATTTTAACTTGGTACATCACTAGCCTATACTGCTTCTAGATTGAGGCCTATATTGGGACACGATTAGGAGAGTTTAGCCTGACGTTGGTTTGTCTTGCAGATAGTATGGATGGGTTTAATGACCACAGCTTTCTCCCCCTGTTAATCGACAAGTACTGGGAGCTACCCTGTCTGTTGCAAGCTAAACATCCCCACTACAACTCCATGCTTCATTCCACCCCTGCTGAGTCTTCCGATGCCCAACCTGGGCCTTCCAGTAAGGAAGGTGTGAAGGAGCCCAGCTTGAGCCAGGCATAGTATTGCTCTACATATTTTTGGAGTAAAATTAATGATGTTAACATTATTTTTGCTGATTTTATAAAGTGTTTTGTATATCAATAGACAGAGGCCAAAATATTTGGGCCAAGAATGAAAAATGCTGGGCTCAGAATGATAGTCTTTTTCTATTAACAATTTGTAACAGTCAAGAGCTGAAAATTGTGTGTTGAACCTGAAACTAAAACTTTTTTTTTCATACACAGGAAGATCTCCGCCAGGAGGAGGGTGTGGAATGTGGCCGCCAGGAGGCAGGGGTAAGTGGCAGGCCTAGGAGCCTGATTTAATCCCAAGTCCCTCCCCTCCGCCTTCCACCCAAAAGGGCCAGAAAGGGGGGGGGAAATGTGGAGGAGTCGGCTCTCAAGCTAATGGGGAGGCTTCTGCAGCCCTCAAAGCCCACATATCAAGAGGCCTTTGCTGCCTTGGCTGCATGCAAACTGCCGCAAATGGAGGAGGGGGCAACGCCTCATGTGTGAGGAACTAATTATCCAAACTCTAAGGGGATGAAGGGCCAAATGACAAACACACTTGTGTGATTTGGACCATGCTCCTCCTACTTCTGCCACACCTCCCAGTGCCACAGCCTGGAAGGAAGTGTGGAAGGAAGACCAGAGTGATGACCTGGGTTCAGTCTGGCCTGACAGAAGATGCAGGCTCTTGTATGACCACAGCCAGGGGACATGGATGTCATCTGCTGCTGTTCTGGGTTTCTTGGACTTCTGGACCAGACTGTTCTCCCTCAGATATGTACTCCTCGGGGCCACCAATTTTTGCGTTTAAATAGTTGTGTGCCAAAGGCTTTGCTAATTTACCCAGTTTCTCCAGCGCTGCCTCACTCTTTATTTATGACACCATGTGTTTTACTTAAAAAAGGACAGTTTATTTGTGAGTAGGCAGGTACATTTCAAAAATACAAAGTCAAATTAAAACAAGGGGCACCAACACCAAACAACCTCCTAGAGATTAAAAAATAAAGCAGATAATAATTATGTCGTAAGTTGACACACAACACACCAAAAAAATTACGAAGATGAGCAAAATGTCAAAGGAGATCTTGATTAAAAAATCAACCACAATTTAAACAAAAAAATCAAAAAATGATTGGGGAGATCTGACAAAGATTGTATTCATGAAATCAGGAAAAGACTAAAGAGAAAATGTTTTTGTTTTTTTGAGGTGTGTGTGTGTATATATGAGCAGCAAAACAACTTCATTCTTGTAGCATTATAAAGAGAATGAGCTGCATTAAACAATTTTTAACATTGCAGCATGACGACTGTGCTATATCGATTACGAACACTAGTTTTACCTGACCGAGTGCTTTTGTCTCAGAATTTATTCTGAGCATGCGAGGCACTTTGTCCGTCGGACTAGGCTACACACGATTGTAATTGACGCGCATTGGATTATGTTGACAAACTTTAGATCCAGCTCTCAAACTTTGTTGGTCGGACATTCCGATGGGAAGTCAGATGGAGCCCACACGCGGTTTGATTATCCGACAACATGGCCCGATCTGACCTTTTCCAATCGGAATGTCCGGCCATGTGTACAGGGGCTTAAAAGGAAAGCAGCTCATATAAATATAATGAAATGTTAAAATTTGTCCTTTTCGATATACTTTCAGAAATGTGAAAAGAACCCCCCTGAAGAAGACCGCTATCATTTTTTCCAAGGTTGAAATGCATTGGGGTATTGTGTACTATTCCGCACTTTGTATACCAGAGCTCTTATTTTAAACATATTTTGCACCCAATGATGTTTAACTTGTGTTTTGGATAATAAAATCAAGGAATTTTTACAAACTTATTTTGTTTCTCGTTGCTGCTTAAAAAACAAAACAAAAAAAAAAAAACCCTGTTGTGATGGAATACCAACATAAGAAAGCTCTATTTGTGTTTTTAAATAAAATGAGTTTGGGTACAGTGTTGCATAACTGCACAACTGTTGTTCAAAATGCAACAGTGCTGATAGCTGAAAACTGGTCTGGGTAGGAAGGGGGTAAACATGGCCAATAGGTAAGTGGTTAAGTAAATAGCTTTGTACAGCTGTCTTCACCCATTCATGTCTATGGGTACACAGTACTAGGACATTTGGGACATCAGAAATAAGCAGTGTCTTTATGCTGCACAGGTATGTAGCCATTATGTGTTTACTGGTGTTACAGCTTAGCAGGGCCATAGAATAGAGTGTGACTTGATGGGCAGCACTTGAAGCCTATAAAGCCCTTAGCTGCAACCCTGACCCTCATTCCTTTATACCTAGTGCAGGAGAGCCACCTTATAAGTTATGCAGTCAGCAAACCGTTAATATCTTAAAACATTTTAAAGATGCCTTTTGAACATATTTATGCAAATGGATACAAAACGTCACCTACCCGCAACATACGTAGTTCTTCCACAGCTTCCAATAAATGTGTTTTAAACTCAAATAGTTGGATAGGCAACAGCGTTTCCATGGACCCTTTTAATGAAGAACAAATGTCTTCTGACTTTACTTCATCTTTGTCCATAATTAACAGTACCTACACAATGAAAACAAATATCATTATGGAACATAAATACTTTAACAACAAACAAAATTGGTTTATTGGTGGTTCTGTGTCCCTCTGTCTGATCACAGGACGAATGGCAAGGCACTGGTGATGTGATATCTGTTGGTGCAGGATCCAAGGGGGGGGGGGGGGGGGGTGAAGAAAGAGAGATGAGAGACTGGGGGGGACATACTCCACTAGCTCCTAATTCCTGATCCACACCATTGGATTAAGAGTCTGCATCTGGGTCAGGGGGAGACAACTCCAGTGGCAAGGATCCCCCAAGAGTCTATCCAGGAGGACCATATCATGTCGAACTTATTTGGCCAATTTCTATTGACATGTTGTTTTGTACGGTGGTAAAACAGCATTCAGGGAATTTCTCCACGTGGTGAAGGTGGGCGGGAGCTCGGACCTCTATTTCAACAAAACCTCTCTTTGAGCATAATATGTGGCAAACGCCACAAACAATTTCTGGTATTTCCCAACAGTGGGGTCACCAATTACATTTAACAACAAGATTTCTGGCTGCAGTGGGAGAGAGATTCCAGCTGTCTGACATCAGCCCGGACCTGTTCCCAGAACCCTTGCAGCGTGGGGCATGACCAGGTCATGTGTAAGGAGGCTTCCGCACCTCCACATCTAGCGCAGTTTGGGGATCTGTCCCTATAAATGGCAGCCAGTCTCTGCGGTGTATAATAAGCCTGGTGCAAGAATTTCAGCTGTATGAAACGGTCCCTAGCTGAGATCATGGTCGAGACATACGAGGAGACACAGGACTCCCAGTCTTCCTCTTCAAGTGATGGTATGTCCCTTTTCCACTTTGCATACATTTTAGACGGCTTAGTGGGTAGAGAGGCTGACAAGTGGAAATAGATCACGGACAGGGGAGCCATTAGGACCTTTAGTGGTTAGCAGTCTCTCAACTGGATCTGACTCAAGGGTGACACCACCAGGAAATTGATGTTGAAAGGCATGCCTTACCTGTAGGAACCGGAAGAGCATCCAGTTTGGCAGGTTGTATTTAGTTTTAAGTTCTGGGAATGAGTCTGCCCTCCATTATCAAATGCTTTAGGCCCACTATTCCTCTATTAGCCCATATTTGTGGAGCCGGAATGCCACGGAAGTGAGAAAGGTTAGGATTGCCCCACAGGGGCATGTGAGGAGAAACAGTGCCCAGGGCCCGGTATATTGTCCTGACTTTTTCCCACTCATTCAAAAGGCCCATACATTGAAAGTTTCTATCGAGTGGTCTATACGGACATGATCAAATTATGTACCACCACTTCAAAATCCCAAAAAAATCAAAAATATAAAAACAATCTAACCCGCTCCAAAATCTTAGCTCTAGACAAGTTAATACATAAAGAAGACATAGTAATCAAGCCTGCTGACAAAGGGGGCGGAATAGTCCTCCTAGACAGATCCAACTATGTGGCGGAGTCCCTCCGCCTCCTTGCAGATGATTCTACTTACAAAAAACTGACTTATGACCCAACCAATACATTTGCAAAAGAAGCCGAGGCTTTAACCAAATCTGCCCTCCAAGAAGGGATCCTCACAAAAACAGAAGCCGCCTTCTTACAAAAAAAATTTCTACCAAATCCCCTACTTCTACTATCTACCCAAAGTACATAAAAATCTCCACCACCCTCCCGGCCGACCAATTGTGGCTGCTATGGATAGGGTCACCACAGGCTTCAGTTTATACATTGATCAATTCCTACACAACTGCAATCCTATATTCGCAATGGTCGTCACCTCCTAGAACTTCTGGCCCCTTACAGATGGGAAACGTCATATACCTGGCTTTCCCTGGATGTCAGCTCACTGTATACCTCTATCCCACATGACTTTGGCCTAAAAGCCATTGAAGACTCCTTAATCAATGAGCCCCTAATGAATATGAGGCAAGCTGACTTTGTGCTAAAGGCCGTTAATTTTTGTTTGACACATAACTATTTTACCTTCAACGGTGACTTCTACCAACAGATCCAAGGTACAGCTATGGGCGCTAATTTTGCGCCCTCATATGTGAACCTTGCGATGGGCTTCTGGGAGTCCCACTACATCTACAAAAATAATCCTTTTTCAGAAAACATAATCTTTTTCGGTAGATACATAGATGACATTATTCTCATCTGGGATGGAGCAGCTGACTCAATCCCCCCCTTTGTTCAACATTGCAACAATAACCCCTATGGCCTATCCTTTACGTCTAATACCAACTCCGAGACCATAGCATTTTTAGACCTAGAACTGGGACACGAAGGTCATGCTATTATCTCAAAAAATTATACTAAACCAACCGCGGGCAACTCCTACCTTCACTTTAATAGCTGTCACTACCCAAAATGGATCAAAAATATCCCAAAAGGACAATTTTGGCGCCTAAGGCAAAACTGCACCAAACAAATTGACTATATCGAATCCAGTAACACCCTGAAAACTAAATTTAAAGAAAAAAACTATCCTGCACCTCTTATAGAAAACGCTTTCAAACAGTGCCTCTCAGAAAAAAATGCGACAAAAACAGACCGCTCCCCACAAAATTTCTCTAGTAGATTCATCACCACCTTTCATAATGAACACAAAACTATGGAAAGAATTTAAAAAAAACACTGGAGTATCCTACAGCAGGACCCCCACCTGAAAACTGAGCTCCCAGCCCGACCATCTGTCACTTACCGTAGGGCCCCAAACTTGAGAAACAAAATCGCACCCAGTAAATTAAAAACCCAATCCATTTTTCCCAAAACCCTTCAACTGATACCCCTAACTGGGATGTATCAATGCCACAAAGCACTTTGTAAAACATGTAAATTTGTCCATCACGGACAAAAATAATTCACCAAGAAGGGCAAAACCTATGAACTAAAGGAATTTTATAACTGCTCATCCGATTTCGTAATATATGGTCTGAGTTGTCCCTGTGGTCTCATATATGTAGGGAGAACCATTAGGACACTCAGACAACGTTTCGGTGAGCATCGTAGACTAATAGAAGGAGGCACAGACCCCCATAGCGTGCCTAGACACTTCGCCCTCTCTCATAAGGGGTCCACATCAGGCCTCAAGGTCTGGGTTATCGAGCAGATCCCCAACCATCTCCCTCCAGCGGAAAGGTTTAAAAAATTATGCTCTCGCGAAACCTTCTGGATCTATACCCTCGATGCACTCTCCCCAGGGGGAATCAACGAGTGTATCGAAATTGCCACCATCCTCTGATGTACCACTACCTTATAACCCACCTGTTATCCTCTGTCGCAGAGCTCGAACTGCCCCATACCAGACACCCCTCGTCTATGGTGCCGTCCTTATCACACAACATGACTTTACAAAAAACATCCCCTCACCTATATAGATATCCTCTCAATCTATCCGCTCATTTTAGCTACCGATATTTATGGCAAATATATTATTATGCATACGTTTTTACCATTACTGTATTTCTCAAGCGGTTATATTCTCTTTTCTCCTTGCAAAGAATCATGTATTGACATTGGCTTGTATATGTACCCATGCATATGTAGAAAATAATTCTTATCATTTTGTATTAGTGTAATACCTCTTATGCCTCCCCCCCCCTGCCCACCCTTCAGTCCCCTCCCCCATCCCCCCCCAGACCCATCCTTTCCCCCCCAGGCCTTCCCCCCCCCTTTTCTTTCCTTTCCCCCCCCCTCCCCCCCCTCGTAATCTACTCCCTCGTACTCCTTTTTCCCCTCCCCGCGCCCCACACTCACGTATGTGCGTACACACATACACACATGTGTCCATGTAGGCATATGTGTGCGGGTGTACGTTTTTGATTTTACTTCTGTTTTTATTCTCATTTTCATTTTATACATCCCGTTTTTTTCATTTAAACACGGGTAAGCATACGTATCTATATGTGTATTTATGTATTTATATATGTGTATTTACACATACACAATTCTATCCCCTTACACACATATGTCCTGCATGTCCAAACCCCAATACAATTATATCCACACACTTCATGTTATGCTCCTTGCCTCCTTTTACTTTTTCTTTTTTACTCCCCTCCCTTTAAGCTTTTTTTAAGCTTTTTTATCCTTTTTTTATATATATCTTTTATCATTTTTCCATCCCCTTCTTTTTACTCATTTTCCCACTTATTTTTGACTTTTTTCCCATAGAATTTTATTCCATAGACATTTTTACCGATTTATACATAAGATTTCCCCATAGACTTTTTCTTCCTCCTTATACCAAGCCGCTGCTGCTCTCCCATCTCCCTCCCCCCCTCATTACTCATCGTTTCCTTCCCCATACTCAGCCGTAGCCACGCCCCTTCACCTGTTCCTAGTCCACCTCCAGCCATGCCTACTGTCCTTAGCCTGCCCCTATTTAAATCCCTAGTCCCCTTCACTTTATTCTGATTCTGCCTGATGAAAGAGCGCGGTCGTCCGACAATCTCGACCCGCACGCTCAAGAAACGCGTCGCATACCCTCTGACGTCACAGCCCCGGGCCCTGGTAATCTCTGCCTCCCAAGCCTCGTTCTGAAGACCGCACATCTCGTGTCCACCATAAGCCGGCTGCTTCATAAAAAACACCTGTAATGGACCTCATGTGAGAGGAACAGGAACAACGAGATGACAGATGTGGACCGGATCACTGGCTGACGTCCCATAATCAGATACACCAGATGACCCTCTGTGTTTAATGCTTACTTTTTTTTTTGCCAATATAATCTTTATTCGACTCCAAACAGGGAGAAACGGTCCCCAAGAAAGAAAAAAAAATAAAAAATCAACGTACAATGACAAAGTATAAAACAATCCAAAGAGCCAAAATTCAGTACAATTAAAGAATACAATTATCAGACTGTCGTACACCAGTCATATCCTGATGAGATCTAATGAGAGTGCCGTGCCAGGGTTCAGGGACATGTGAACCCCTTACTTCCCCGGCACCAGCCATCCCCATATATAAGAAGGGGGCCGTTTGTCCCACTTTTCCACATTTTCAAAAAAGGAAAAAAAAAAAAAAAAACAGAAAAAAGAAGAGGGAGGAAAAAATAAATAAATAAATAAATAAATAAATAAATAACTAAAAAAGTCATGATGGCAGCCACTGCCCTAAGGGCCCCATTGGGCCAATTCTGGGCACTAAGATGAGAACAAGCGGCATCCCTCCAGCGAGAATATGAAGACATTCCAACCGTCCCAAGTTTGTTTAAAGATCTCCTGTTTATTTTGTGCTGTAAGAATCAAATCCTCCATCCTTTTAATTTCTTCTACTTTCCTGACCCAATGAGTGATGGAGGGAGGGGAGCTTTGTTTCCAATGGAGCGGGATACAGGATTTTGCAGCGTTTATCAGGTGCCTTAGAATAGATTTTCTATATTTTTTAATGGGAATCCGTGAAAGATGTAAAAGAAAAAATGCCGCCTCTTCCGGGATTGGGATTTCTGTAACTTTCTGTGTTATGCGTCTGACCTCTCTCCAAAAGTCGATCAAACTGGGGCAGGACCAGAATATATGAAGCAACGTACCCCCTTCTACCCCGCAACACCAACATCTATCCGAGGCAGAGGGGAAACATTTATGCAGTTTAGTTGGTGTCAAATACCACCTGGTAAAGAGTTTAAAGTTTGTTTCTTGCATCTTGGTGCACAGCGAGGACTTAAAAACGAGAGTAATAATACGATGTCTTTGCTCCAAGGTAAATGTACAATTAAGGTCCCTTTCCCAGCGTGTCAGACACGGTAAGTCAGAATGCTTTGGAGGCCTATTCAGAAGCGCATATGTCTGAGAGAGGATGTGGGCCAAAGGCCCTTTACTTGTACATAGCGTCTCAAAATCCGTCTGACGGCGGTCAAAATCTTGGGGATTAGGAAGTGAGTGGAGGAAGTGATGTAACTGCACTGCTCTCCAAAAAGGCAGCTGGAAATTCCCCGATGGGTCGATCAAAATTGAGATAGATGGCCATTTTCCATCGATAACATATTTAGACGCATGATCAATTTTAGCGCGTCTGAGCGGGTCATATTCTCGGGAATAAATCCCCGGCGCAAAATTTGGGTGTCCCAGGATAGGAAATAAAGGGGAGGCCAGAGTCGTAAGTGCATTTTGGATAGCAGTCCGATAACAAATTTTTAAGGAGGTTCCTATGATAGGGTGCGACTTCAAATCTTTAGGCAGATCTTTATAGCACCACAGGGCGCTTTTCAAAGGGATACGAGAGTAAGACTGCTCTAATTGCACCCATAACTTAGTAAATTGATTTCGGTTCCAGTCTAACATCCGCCCTATATGAGAAGCCTGATAATAGCGTCTCAGGTCGGGAAGAGCCAAACCCCCCTGTTGTTTAGCTAGTGTCAATTGTGATCGTTGAAGTCGGGGTTTTTTATGGGCCCATATAAATTGGATAAGCAAAGATTGAGCCTGTTTAAAAAATGAGACTGGAATCTGGATCGGGAGAGCTTGAAAAAGATATATAAATTTAGGAAGGATATTCATTTTGATAAGATTGCATCTCCCGAACCATGAATGAAGACCGAAACGCCATTTTTGAAGAAGAACACGTATCTTGGTAACAAGGGGGGGAAAATTCAACGTAAACGTACTTGCTATGTCCGGCGGGATATATGTACCTAAGTACTTTAGAGCTATATGAGTCCACTTAAATCGAAAATTCGACTGCAAATCTGATAAAATTTCTAGAGGGACAGTGACCCCCATAGCCTCTGACTTTAAGAAATTAATTTTTAAGTGGGAGAGCCTCCCATAAATTTGAAATTCTCGGAGGAGGTTTGGCAAAGAAGTTCCAGGATTCGTTATCGAGAACAACATATCATCCGCATATGCCGAGATCTTACACTCAATGCTGCCCATGTGAAGTCCCATTATGTCTGGGTTTTGTCGAATAGTAGAAAGGAACAGTTCTAGGGATAGAGCGAATAAAAGGGGCGATAAGGGGCACCCCTGTCTGGTTCCATTCCTTATGTCAAAAGGAGCCGAGAGCACCCCATTCGCTTTTACCTGAGCCAGGGGACAGGAGTATATTTTACTTATCCACGACAACATTCGTCCCCCTAGGCCTATATGACGGAGGACCGAGAATATAAACGTCCAATTAACCCGATCAAAGGCCTTTTCGGCGTCTGTACTCACAAGAAGACAGGGAGTCCCGGAGGATTTAGCTTTGTGCACCAAATTAAGTACTTTAATGATGTTATCCCGGGCTTCCCTGGAGGGGATGAAACCTACTTGGTCGATATGAATGAGAGATTGTAGATGTTGTGCTAACCGTGTGGCAAGGATTTTGGAAAATAGCTTCAAATCCAAATTTAGAAGAGAAATCGGTCTATAGCTTCCGCAAAGACCCGGGTCCTTGCCCTCCTTGGGAATCAAGGAGATATGGGCTCTGAGTGTATCCCTTGGAAAGTTCCCCCCTGATCCTAGGACATTAAAAAACTGCACCAAACGTGGGCCGAGGGCGGGAAGGAGGATCTTATAATATTGCGATGTGTATCCATCTGGGCCTGGAGCCTTACCCCCTTTCAAAGAGCCCACCGCCCGCTGAACCTCCTCCAGTGTAATCGGGTCTTCTAGATGTTCCCGCGATTCCAACGATAAAGTGGGCAGTCCTGAACAGGTCACATACCCATCTATTTCTTCCAAACTGGATCCAGAGGGGGGCAGATTGTAAAGATCATGATAAAATTTCCCAAAAACCTCGGCTATCTGAGTTGGAGTAGAGGCCCAGTGTCCATTCCCGTCCATCAACTGTGGTATATAGGAGGAAGACTTCAACTCCTTAACAGACCGAGCCAGAATCTTCCCACATTTGTTCCCCGACTCATAAGTCAGTTTCTGGCAAAACTGGAGTGCCGCCTTCGCTTTGTAATGAAGTAAATCATTGATCTGGGCACGGATTGTCCCCAGTTCAATTTCTAGGGGTCGTGTGGGAGCATGTTTATGCCTTGCCTCAATTGAGGCAAGCTTGGAGAGTAACTTTGTCAGTTGCTCATTCCGCGTTCGTTTAACTCTAGCCCCATGTTTAATCAGGACCCCACGGAGAACCGACTTATGGGCCTCCCAAACCATCCCTGGATCGCAATCCTGCACCTCATTTTCTTGGAAGTACAGGTCGAGTGACTTAGTAACATCTGCTAAAACCTCTGGGTCTTGGAGAAGACTCTCATTAAGGCGCCAGAACAGTGACCTAGGTGAGGGATTCTTCGAGAGGATATAAGTAAGAGCCACAGGAGCATGGTCAGACCAAGTAATATGGCCAATGGATGAAGTTTCTACCAGATGCAGATGATCATGAGGAATTAAAAAAAAAATCTATCCTTGAGTAAGATTTATAAGGGGGAGAATAAAAGGAATAGTCCCTTTCCCCTGTATGTTGCAACCGCCACACATCAACCAATTGGTCTCGCAAGAAGCACTGGGTTATCTTCTTCCTTACCGATACAGGGACCGAGGAGCTTGAGGTAGAAGTATCAACCGAGGGTAACAGGGGAATATTAAAGTCCCCTCCTACAATCAGCTGGCCCTCCCGAAAATCTCTCAAAAGCTCAAAGGTAGCTCTAAGAAACACATCTTGATGAGCATTAGGGGCGTATATTGTGGCAAAAGTAAATAACAATCCCCCTATGTGGCCTTTAAGAAAAAGAAAGCGACCTTCCGGGTCCGCCTGAGACTCTTGAAATGCCCAGGGGAGCTTGCTAGAGATCATAATAGAGACCCCCTTTGTCTTAGCAATGGGATTAGTGGAATGGTAAACATGGGGAAAAAAACTTGACCTAAGGAGATGAATACTTGTTTTCTTAAAGTGCGTTTCTTGGATAAATGCCACGTCAGTACAGGAATTCTTCAGGTCTCACTGGAGAATATGTCGCTTTTCAGGGGTATTCAGCCCCTTAACATTAAAACTGGTGAACTTAATACGGTCTGTCATCTCGCTTTAAAATTTACGAGGGGAATTACCAAAAAAAATAAAAATAAATAAAAAACAAAAAAAAATTATAAATAAATCCGCACTAATAGCACAGAATAAATACTATAGAAGCAAAAAAAATTGCTAGAACGCATACCAGCCATAATGGAAAAAATATACCGCGCTAAGAAAAAAACATAAATACAAATAAACTATATGTGAAACAGGCTGCAGCAATGGATGTGATATAACACCCAACAGATATGCAAAAATAGAAAACTGCGCCAACCCTATACTAATAAAAATAATAATAATGAAAAAAATAAAAATAAAAAAAATATATAATAAAAATAAATAAAAATAAAATAAAAAAATATGAAATATATTATCGAAATGTGTAGGTGATTAACACAAATGATTATAACAATAAAAACACCTTAAGTGCAAAATAAAACACAGCAATGCATAAATAAATAGTGTCATAAACAAAAGTCCAATCATGAAAAGTTCGTATGTGAATCCGGATAAGCGTTTGTGACACCACAGTGATTCAACACAATCCAAAAGCGCATAAAGTGCCCGTCACCGTATATTAATACTCATCTTTGAGCTTGGTGAAACTCTGTCCAAGTGGAACTGGGCTAAGTGCTCCTTTCTTTTTTTGAGCATTACTGAGCACCCCATTTGGGATCACGAAGTATATTATTATCTGGAGGGCACTATTATGAGATGAAGAGTTGACCCACTAAAAAGGAGGATATCTTCTGATGGGACCCATTGAATATACACAAACGCCCTAACTTGCCTATTTTCTGGTAAGCGCATTTAATATACGGTGACGGGCACTTTATGCGCTTTTGGATTGTGTTGAATCACTGTGGTGTCACAAACGCTTATCCGGATTCACATACGAACTTTTCATGATTGGACTTTTGTTTATGACACTATTTATTTATGCATTGCTGTGTTTTATTTTGCACTTAAGGTGTTTTTATTGTTATAATCATTTGTGTTAATCACCTACACATTTCGATAATATATTTCATATTTTTTTATTTTATTTTTATTTATTTTTATTATATTTTTTTTTATTTTTATTTTTTTCATTATTATTATTTTTATTAGTATAGGGTTGGCGCAGTTTTCTATTTTTGCATACCAGCCATATGCTGGATTTAAAGCGTCGTCTTATTTGGGGTGATTTGGCAGACAGGATAGGAGAGAAGATTCCCCCGACCTGTCCCCCCCACTCCCAGCCTTATAAAATTACATCATTTTATAACGACATGCAGATATAACATCCGGCAGCAAATCACAAATCTAATCAAAATAATACAATATAATAACATTATCTAAAAAACTTAAACTCAGCAGCTCCGAGGAATCCCCTGGCCCACCCTAGAACATAGGCACACCTGAGGGAATCCAAGGCAACAGCTGAGTCACCACCAATTGACAATTAACCCCCCCCTCTAACCCACCATGCCCCACATACCCAAAAGAGAACCTAAAGCATGCCTCTATTACTCCCCTTTATATAATGTCTTTCTACAGCAACCCCCCCCCCCCATTCCCCCCTCAAGAAAAGGGGGGAAGGAAAAAAAATAAAAAAAAATAAAGGGAAGGGAAATAAGCAATGGAGGGAAAGGAGAAGAGAATGAAGAAAAGGAAAAAGGAATGGAAAGAAGGGCGGAGGGGGGAGTGGACAGAAAGACGTTAATCACTATGGAGAAAAGCTCATACATTACAATTTACATTCCTCTAACACTTCCATAACAAACAAACCTCAGTGAATATAAGTTGTTTCCCCCAATGGCCCTAAAACATCATAAATAAACCCCAGGGTAACAATCCTGGGTCCCAGTCTAGCAATGTTCCTTCTGCCACATGGTCAAAAGTCAGTATAAAGTGTTCAGAGGAAAGTATGGTACCACCCAGACCCTCCGATATAGCCCCCAAGGGGGGGTCCAGCATCAAATTGTAGGGTGCCCAGTCGCACAAATATACATTAAACCTAATTAACTCACATGCTTCCCAGCAATTTGTGGACAACAAAGTCTGTATAACGAGAGCAAGGTGTAAGGAACGTCTGTATGGTACCTCATTAAACGCTGCAAAGCTGGGAAAAAAAGGGGTAGACAACCATGCCTGTCAAAAGGGCAACGCAGGGCATTCCTCGGGTCACCCCAATGTCCCAGGTTCGGTCTAACAGTAGTCCTCCTGCTTCATAAACCAAACAGAGTGGAGAGTTAGAATTAGGGGCATACTACCGCCTGTTACCACACAGACACTTAAAGGTAACTCCCAAGGGGACTCCAGCATCTAGCCATAGGAAGCCAAAGCCGCAAAAAGCTTGTGTAGTACTAGCCATATGCTCATGTCGACCCCGTTAACTTATTAGAAAGTATAATCTACACAGGGGAGGTGGGGACCCCAAAAAAAAAAAAATAATAATAAAAGAGCATGTAAGGGGCAGAGAATTGTGTTCAGACAATTGTGTCGAACAGACAATTATGTTCGACAAAAAGAGGGGAGGTTAAGTGGCCCCCAGGTTACTCACGGTGGACATCCTTAGAAACTGAACGCAGTCTGAACGCTGTCTCCCTCCTGATTATTGCTGACCGCGGGGAAGAGAATCTTGCATTGGAAAGGCACCAGACTTGCCAATCGGACGAGGTAAAAATTGCAGCCAATCCGGGATCATAACCGGTTCCACTGCTAGAAACTGAAATAAAGCTGGAAGATCCGATAGCACCTGGAGCGTGAATAAGGATGACTCTTTCCGAAACATAACTGATAGTGGGTAACCCCACCGGTAGGTATAACCATGCTGTTTTGCTATATCAAGTAGAGGGCGAAGCAGTGCCCTGCGCTTCAATGTAGCCCTGGAGAGGTCAGGTAAGATCAAGATCCGTGCACCTTCTAACTCCACCTCGCCATGCTCCCAGGCACGCCGGAGTATAAGTTCTTTCTGAGCATAGCGGTGGAAGCGACATATAACATCTCGCGGCCTCGTTCGGTCTGTCACTCTCGGTCCCCGAGTTCTGTGAACTCTATCAAGTTCAAAAGACATCCCAGGGTCAGCTGCTATGATACAAAAAATTCTCGTCACTACTTCCCCCAGGTTTTCTGCTGCAGAGGACTCCGGAATGCCGCGGAGCCGCACATTAGACCGACGGCTCCGGTCCTCGAGATTTTCCATATGGAGCTGTAAACTAACCGCAGTGTCACGGTGTTGATCCCTTGCTTGCTCCAGGGCTAACACTCGGCCCTCCAAGGAGGAGACTGAAGTTTCTCCTATGTGCACCCGCTCTGCCAGATTAGACACCTCACCTCTCACATCCTGAATATCCTTACGGTGTGTTTCCTCGAGGCGGAGGATCAGAGCCTCTATATCCGTCTTTGTAGGCAGCGCTTGCAGGAGAGCCCTAATATCTTGGTCTACGCCCGCTGCGGTAGTAGGGCTTCCCGCCGACATACCGTCGCTGTATGGGTGATCGCCGGCTTGAGAGGCTTGAGTACTAGGGTAATCCTCTTGCGTGTTTCCACCTGAGAGACCCGGCGCAGCTGAGGCTGAAGCTGAAACTACTGCCTCGGAGCTCGTATCCTGCTCTCTCCTAAAGAAACGGCTGATCTCTCCGGGACTCTTGGCGGCAGGGCTCCCCCGAGTGGCGGCTCTTGTCCTGTGCCGTTTAGTCGGTGACATGCCGGGCTCAAGCAATAGTAAGGCTGGTAAAGGGGATACGATGCCGGGAGCTCTTCAGGATTACATCTCTACTCCGCCATGTCTAGGCAACGCCCCCTCTTAATGCTTACTTTTTGCCTACTAAATGTGAGTGCAAAATTTTATGTTTTTACACTGAAAATAAAACCTTTTGAAAAATCTGCACCCAGAGGCGCCCCTCTCTCTCTTTTTTCTCCTTTATCTGCAAGTTCTGGGAATGAGTCTGCCCTCCATTATCAAATGCTTTAGGCCCACTATTCCTCTATTAGCCCATATTTGTGGAGCCGGAATGCCACGGAAGTGAGAAAGGTTAGGATTGCCCCACAGGGGCATGTGAGGAGAAACAGTGCCCAGGGCCCGGTATATTGTCCTGGCTGAGCTCCACACCACAATGGTTGTGCGCATCAGGGTGGTTAAGTTGGGGTGGTCTCTGACACCACGGAACACTAAGTTACTAAGCGCAGCGTATGACCCCAGAATTGTCTCCAGGGTCACCACCGGGTTATCCTTTGCTGTGAGAACCACCAATGGGCAGTCACTAGTATGGCTGCCCAGTAGTAGTGCTGAAAGTTGGGAAGGGCAAGCCCGCCCTGTCCCACTGACAGTTGCAGGGTGGACAGTGCCAATCTTGGCACCTTGCCCAACCATATAAAGGAGGAGACTATGGACTTTAATTTATTGAAATAGGACGTTGAGATCATAATTGGAATATTTCTGAATAGATATAGAAACTTTGATAGGAAAACCATTTTAATAAGATTTACTCTACCCACTGGGGTTAGGGGCAATGACTTCAAGTCCGTGCATCTTTTAGAAAAATTTACCAATAAGGGATTTAGGTTGAGCTCCATGTACCTGGCTATTGGCCCACCCCTACATATCCCCAAATATTTAAAGTTATCTACCCAGACTAGTGGACTCTGCATGGGGGGCCTAGATCTGTTGGGGTTCAGGGGGTCGATTAGTGACTTATCCCAATTGACCTTGACACCCGAGTTAATGAATTTGGGATATACTATCTGTAGGGCCGCTGGGAGTGAGAAGGAGACATCATCCAGATGCAGGATAGTATCATCTGCATAAAAGGATATTTTCTCCTCCACCACTCTCACCTGGATTCCCCGAATCGTGGACGCTTCGCGAATTCTCGAGGCCAAGGGCTCCACTGCCAGTGCAAAAGCCCGGTTGGGTACCCCTTCCCAATGGGAAGGCCTGTGAAAGGGAGTTGTTAGTCCATATTTGAGCACTAGGGGAGGCATACATCATGCGCAACCATTGCATAAATACTGGTCCAAATTTCCAGACGACAGCCCAGAGGTACTCCCATTCAACTGAATCAAAGGCTTTTTTTTGGGCATCCAGGGACACCACCACCCCCAGGCTATCCCCCGGAGCCTTATCCATGTGTGTCAGCAGTTTCCGTATATTAATGTATGTCCCTCTGCCTGGCATGAACCCAGACTGATCCGACAAGAGCCCTAATTACGGTATTCAGGCAGCCTGCCAATACTTTACCCTGTATTTTCAAGTCTACATTCAGGAGCGATATGGGACAGTATGAGGAACACAGTTCAGGATTCTTGCCAGGCTTAGGGAGGACCATGATTACCGCCTCTGACATAGATGTAGGTAAAACACCACCCTCAAGAGCCTTCATCAAGACCTCTCGAAAGGTGGGGAGGAGATCATCCGCGTATTGTTTATAGAACTCTGCCGGGTAGCCATCCGGGCCCAGTGTCTTCCTGCCCTGCAGGGATTTGACCGCCACTTGGATCTCGTTTAGGGTCAGGGGACTATCCAATTTTTCCCTGGCACTATCAGTAAGACACAGTAAATCTACCTGATCCAGATAGTCACGCAGTTCCTGGTCTGTATACCGGGCCCTAGGGCTATAGAGGTCCTGGTGGTAAGAAGCAAACTGAGCATTTATTTGAGAGGAGTTGTCGGTCAGGACTTCCCCACTGGGCGACTGAATTCGGGATATGGATACTGTGGAGGAATGCTCCCGCGATAACCATGCCAGTAATCTGCCACTCCGCTCGCCCTGCTCAAAAATCCTCTGTATCTTTGTAGCAGAGGCACGGATAAGATTGACATCCCTTAGGGCCTCTCTAAGCTGTGAGTACGTCTGAGGGGAGCGGTCTCTAACATACGCAGATTCTAAGGATTTGGCCCTGGCTTCAGCCATCTGTAGGTCCCTCCGAGCTTCCTTACAGATATTACCAATGTGGGCTTGGAAATGCCCCCTCATGCAAACTTTAAATGCATCCCAGGAATCCGAGACAGGAACAGCTCTATCTCGCGTATACCAGAAACTACCTATGCCAGCCCCACCTGGGACATCTATCCTTGAGTCAGAGAGCCAGAACCAGAGAGGTACCGCAGACTCTCCGACGGTGGGCAAGATAGTTCAAGCGTCAGGGGGCATGGCCCGAGACCCCTCTAGGCAGGATAGTGATGTCCTTCACTCTGGAGAGGACGGGGCCCCCAGAATATAAAAGATCTATTCTGGAAAATGTTTTAGATGATGCTGAGTGGCAGGTAAATGCTTTCAGCTGGAGCCAGGGTCTCCGCAGGCTCATGGTTCTACCCCCAGTCAGATGTGTCTCCTGGAGTATACAAACATGAGGAGAGTGTTTTTGCAAAAACTGTAACACCAGTGATCTCTTAATCTTGAAGTTCAGACCCCTGGTGTTCCAGGATACAATTTTACAGATAGACATTGAGCACTTCACACCACTCTGCAGGGTGAAGAGACATCCCTGAGAATTTCCGAGCTCCCACCACACCACCAATTTGTAACACCTGTACTATAACTTTGTGTAAAACATTAAGCAATTAGGACATACAGCAAACTGACTCAGAAAGGCAATGATTTGAGTGAACCAAACAAAACCCCCACCTTGCCACCCCCCCACTGAAACTGGAGGGGGCCTTCCTCCCAAAACAGAAAGGGGCAACAGGCTCCTGTGGGGGTGCAGTGTTCAAGAAGGCACCGGAGTCCCGTCCTCTGAGACACAGTACATGGATCGGGTATTGGAGTCCGGCAATGTGATTCAAAGTGATCTTCCGGCCTAGGCTGGGGGTAATAGACTTAGGTTACAAACATAACTGGGATGGTCCAAAGACAACTCGCCAAGAGGGTAGTACCTTCACCTCTGCCCTGTAGTTCCAGTGGAATGTGTAGACCCATAAATGAGTATTGCATACTTTGTCCAGGCACTATGTGCCGGGGGGGGGGGGGGGGGGCAGTCACAGGCATCACAAAATCAAGGCCAGGTATTGTGGCAACATATCCTAGTCAGTGTGCCCTCTGCATCCCTCATGGCATCAAGGTTAAAGCATCTATGTCCCCACCGGAGGAGAGAGACAGGAAGGGAGGGAAAGAGAGGAGCCCCCATGTCAAGACCCCCGCCAGGAAACTCACAAAGGGAAAGCCGTGAATCAGCCAGTCCATGCAGGGGATGTCATCAGGATGCTGG
Source organism: Lithobates pipiens (assembly GCF_037356315.1). Classification (NCBI taxonomy): domain Eukaryota; kingdom Metazoa; phylum Chordata; class Amphibia; order Anura; family Ranidae; genus Lithobates; species Lithobates pipiens. The sequence continues at coordinate 209,361,256 of NW_027507686.1, forward strand.
CATGAAGGTGTAGAGCACTATTGATCAGACAGTTCAGGCTTCCCTTTAGTGCAGGCAGGTTTTTAAGGCATTTCCATAAGGCAGTCTAGGCAGCAATAAGGTGCGAGCAAGTGGATATTTCAATGTCTGTGTATCATTTCAATCCAGGATGAGGCCCCCGCAGGCGATGTAAAAAATTGTGTGGACTCCCCATCTTCCACCCGCAGCCGTGCCAGGAAGAGCATGCCATATTTAAGCCCTTTAGGCCGCAATTTGGCGTGAACTGCATCAAACGACTTGCGTTGGTGCTGGGTTTCCATGGTATAATCTGGAAATATCATTAGCCTTCCATTTTCAAATTTGAGCTCTTGGAGTGTCCTGGCCTCCCTCAGCACCATGTCTTTATAATGTAGGAGCTTAAAGATAAAGGTGCGGGGGGAGAGCCCAGCGGCCCACGTGTAGCCGGCCGCTCAATGGTAAAGAAGGGGGAGAAGCGTGCCCTTGGCAGTAGCTCTTTAAGAAGGCGTTCTGTAAAGACATTGGGATCGGTACCTTCTGACCCCTCCGGGAGGCCGACGATGCACAGATTATTGTTTCGGTTCTCTGTGTCCTCCACATGGTTCTCCAGGGCCTTGACCCTGGCCTTCAGAGTATGTAAATCGCCGGTGTGGTCCCGCACCGTGTCCTTGGTCACTGACACCCGCTGCTCCACCTCCGCAGAAGGAGTCCAGGTCACAGCGGATAAAGACCACATTGGTCTGCAGGTGATCTATTTTATCCATTAGAGCAGCCTGACCTGTGGCGATAGTCTGCAGGGCAGTAGCGAGATCTGCCACCATCGCAGGAGGTGAGTCTGCGGCATCCATCTGGGATGCCATGTGGACCGAGATGTCGGCCTGTCCTCTGGTCTTGACCCTGTCCTGCATAGCCGCTGCTGACGTTGATCTCCGGAATCTACGTCCGGGCATGTCCTAGGGATCGTGCTGTGATTATGGGGTGTTTTTACTGCTCGTTTCGGCCCAGGTGTCGTAATAGGAGCAGTATTAACGGCCAGACTCCAGGAGCTCTGTTACTGAGCGTCCTCTACCGTCACCATCTTGGACCTGCCCCCGAACCTCCATGTTAGCCTATGTGTCCATGCAAACATACACTTTTAGCAGCGTTTGGTGGAAGCGAGTTTTAGAGGCAGGGGAAAGGAAAAAAAATCGCACTGCCAGTGCATCCAGGCAGAAAAAATGCTTGACGCTTGTAAATGTGTGTTGATTCTAGGAGAGCTTAGCGCTTGAATGTTATTTCAATTGGCAGAATAAATTATTGTTCTGGCCAATTAAATTCATTAACACCCAAGCGCTTGACGCCTGTAAATGCACCTAAACCCTTTGCAAAAGCTTAAAGCCTAGTGCACACGAGCTGAATGTTGAGCGGCATTGGCCGATTTAATGGAAATCAGCCGACATTCGGCCCATGTGTACTGCAGCCGGTCCGGCTTTTGTCAAAGGGACGTGACTGAAAAAGGTCTGCCGACTGGCTCTGGGATCAGTGCTGAGTGTTCTGGCAGAGGGGCCATAGTCCTGTCCAAGGATGAGCTCCAGCGTGTTTGCACAGCCCATGTGCAGAGCCAGCCAGGAAATCGGCACTGCGCTGTGCTAATCACAGGCAGTGAGACATTTCCCGATCTCTGCAGCCAGGCATCGGAACAATGTCTCACTGCCTGTGATTAGCACAGCGCAGTGCTGACTTCCTGGTGGGCTTTGCACATGGGCTGTGCAAACACGCCGGAGCTCATCCTTAGTCCTGTCAGAACACAATAGAACAGCAGAGGAGATCGATGTAATAACATGTCAGTTTTTTTCTTTTTTAATAATCGATTCATTAGTACAGAGCTTTTGAGGGCTGATCATGACAGTTCATCCGATATTATCCAATGGAAACAGCACAAAATTATTTCTCGTATTACACCAGATCGTACCATTTGTTGTCCAAAAATACAATACAAATACACATTCCGATTTTATTTTTTTTATTCTGCCGTACAAGATTTTTCGTAACTTTCGTAAACTCTCCATTTTTGGTATTCGACTAGCATGCAAAAAAAAGGAATCCATCGTCCAATTTTCAGATCGTGTGTTCGGGTCATAAGGCCCCTTTCACACCGAGGCGGTTTTCAGGCGCTACAGTGCTAAAAATAGTGGCTGTAAAAACCGGCCCCTTTCACTCCAGTGTGAGGGCTTTCACACTGGAGCGTTGCGCTACCAGGACGGTGAAAAAAGTTCTGCTAGCCGCCATGGCCGTCCGCAGGTAGGGGCAAGGGAGGTCAAGTGCCCCACCCCCTGGAATTAGGGATTGGATCTTAAATTCAGCACAGTTGCGCCGCTATCGGGGTGCGGGCAGCCTGCACCCGGGTGCCACCCGCCAATGGGGTGTCACCATTAAGGTGCTGTCAAGCCCCTTCATCAGTGTAGTGTTACTTTGGGCTCTTTCCCTGCTCAGTCCAGCAGAGAACTCGGCGGCACTGTGACAGGAGAAAGGCAAGCTACGGGCTATCAGAAGTTTCCCCCACTCACCCCCCCCCCCCCCCCTTTCTCCTGACAGGGAAAAGAGATGGCGTCTCTTACCAGGTTCCCTGCCCAGCTTCTTGCCTTCCATTCCTATCCTATTGGCCATAACTGAGGGCCAATCAAAGGAGACTAGGACAGGAGAGCATCATGGGACATGTAGACCCAAAGATTGGGGGCCCCATTTTCCACAGGGAGGAGGCTACAACTCGATCAAGAGAGAGATTGAGAGACTGCAGCCTGGAAAAAAGCTGAGGGAGAGAGCACTACAGGGCAAAGAATGAGTGTGGTGGGAGGAAGCCAGAGAGAGAGCACCGCTGCCCAGCGCCACCAGAGAGAGCAAGACTGAGCCACTACCAGGGTACAGACACGCTACACTACTGACCAGAGTCTCCCCAGGGGAACCCAGAGTGAGCAATTGTCCAGCCGGAGGGATCACTGCTGTAGTTTTGCTGGGTCTGGTAAGAGGGTCTGTTGGCTATTATCCATTACTTATCCTAGGGACGGTACTACATCTGCAGTCTTGGACGATGATAATGTGATAATTACATTGTCGAAAAGGGGCAGTGCACGGGTGACCCTAAAATGATGCCCCCCCTGAAAAAAGTTCTGCGGACGCCCATGCTAGCCGCATCTTTGGAGCGATGAAGGGGAGGTGTATTCACCGCTCCTAAACCGCTCCTACCCATTGGAATCAATGGGGCAGTGCAGCTATACCGCCGGCAAAGTGCTGCTGCAGCGACACTTTGCGGACGGTTTTAACACTTTTTCTAAAAATAGCAGCGCTTTACCGCCGACGCTCGCACCGCCCCAGTGTGAAAGGGGCCTAAGAGAGTGTTCCTAATCTTAGCTCGTTGCCTGTATGGGAGACAGAAATCTTGCTGATTGACAGGGGATCAAATACTTCTTTCACTCATTAAAATGCAAATCAATTTAGAACTTTTTTCTAAATGAATTTTTCTGGATATTTTTGTGTGATTCTGTTTCTCACTGTAAAATAAACCTACCATTAAAATTATGGACTGAGCATTTCTTTGTCAGTGGGCAAAAGTACAAAATCAGAAGGGAATCAAATACTTTTTTCCCCTCACTGTATGTGTTTATGCTGTGTTTAAAAACACACCTGACTGCATCTGGTGTAAAGGAGCCCTGAATGCAGAAGAAATGTATATGCATGATAAATGAATGTATTACAGTGAGCCTAGATTACACCACTGCAGGCCTTTCATGTGTTTATCAAAAAAACTACAGCATGCTGCATTTTTCCACACCTGAACACTGTGCACATGCATGGGAACGTACATAAATACACCACAAACATGCATGAACATGTGAAAACGCACCGTGAATGCAAGCAAACAAATGTAAATACAACTTAGTGCAGGGGTCTCAAACTGGTGGCCCTCCAGCTGTTGCAGGAATACAATTCCCATGAGGCATAGTAAGGCTGACAATTAAAAGCATGTCTCCCATAGGCAGAGGCATGATGAGACTTGCAGTTCCGCAGCAGCTGGAGGGCCGCCAGTTTGAGACCCCTGACTTAGTGAAAAAATAATAATTCAAATTTAAAAAAAATGCACTGTAGAGATAATACAAATGCTTGTAAACACACATGCATAAATGTACTGTGAACACGGAGTGTGCTGTAAATGAGCCCTAAAAAAAAAGAAAACGATTCGGGTTTGCATATACTTACCAAAGCATACCAACACTGCTATATTAAATAAAAAAAACAAAAAAAATGGCTCAACCCCCTGGTTTTATCACCCCCAGCTCTAACAGATTTCCCCTTACCTTGTTGTGTCTTTGGGACAGAAAGGGCCCCTTCACACCAGCAGGAACAGGCTGTGCTCTGGATAACCTGCACCAAATGGTGTGTTGTGTAGATGGGGTGCCATACATTAGTACAACACCTCACACTTTTTTTTTTTTTTTACTTTATTTAAATGTTACAAAATGACATTTCACTCAACTCTGAGCGCCGTGCTGAATAAAACTTGCAATCTGTCCTGTTTTTCTTGCACACATCAATGCAGCACTGACATTGCAGAAGACATGGGGCAAATGTATTGTCAATGTGTCAAGCAACTGGACTGATATATGAAGGAACCCAAAGTCAGAATTTCCCCTCAGGGTCCCAGACAGCAAAACAAATAAAACCTAGCATTGGTTCTAGGCGATCCTTACTCTGATAAAAAATAAAATAAACTGTATAGATATACTTTATTGCCACTTACTGAGGAAAGTGCATGGGGCTACACAAGCCCTGAGGTAGTGCACACTGAGGTAGCCATATTGTGGCGAAATCAAGGTGACAATTGATTGGTTGCCCTAAGTTACCAAATGTTTTTTTATCTCCTGATAAAATCTTTGTACCCATCACTTCACAATTGAAATCTGTGATAATGGAGGAAATACAGCCATAGGGGAGTGGACACGGGCTCTCTGTGGTGACAGAGTACAGACATCACCTCACATCACTTGCCAGCTCACTGCTCAGCGCTTCCCGCCAAAACGACACTACACATCTCACAGGTAAGGGGGAGGAGCCACCCTGGTTTGGTCTCTTTAGCGTTGCTAGTCAGAGATGTGGCAAAGCATATAGTCAGTATAATGGAGGAGAGTAGTATAGGGATATAGGACAGTAATTGGAGGAGAAGAAACATGCAACTTCTCCCTTGTGAATGTCGTCGTGGACACAAAGATTGGCCTGTATTACAGTGTACATGTAAATAACATTCCCCTGCATAGGAGCCCTCACCTTCCTATCATATATGTGACCAGAAGACATACCTCACACTTCCCTCATGTACAGCCTTCAGGGAGCAGGAAGACCGAATAATAATGTACTGACCATAGAGGTGAATAGTCTGCTCATTGCTAAGGGAAACAGCAGTGAAATGCACCTTTCCTCTCTATGGTGGATGTATGTGCAGTCATGCCAGGTTTAGTAGCCTCTTAGGTATAGTTGACGTGAGAATGCGAGCTGCGAGGGCCATGTACCATGCTCAGGTTTTCTGTACATTCCCATGCAGGTAGTCCCATTCATGTCCATTACTATGTAATGCAGGGGAGTGAGGTGTGGTTCTCTGAGCTTTTACTAGTTTAAACATGCTGTGAGGAGGCAATATATTGACTCTAAGAACCCTTTCACACCGAGGGCATTTTGCAGGTCCTATAGCATTAGAAATAGTGCCTGCAATCCACCCTCAAACTGCTGCTCTTTTGTCTCCAATGTGAAAGCCCCAAGGGCTTTCACACTACAGCGGTGCGCTGGCAGGACATCAGGAAAAGTCCTGCCAGCAGCTTCTTTGGAGCGGTGTGTTTACCGCTCCTCCACCGCTGCTTCCCATTGAAATCAATGGGGCAGCGCTGTATTACGGCCGGCAAAACACCGCTATTGCGGGTGGTTTTTTAACCCTTTCTCAGCCGCTAGTGGGGGGTAAAAGTGCCCCGCTAGCGGCCGAAATGCGCTGCAAATCCGACGGTAAAACACCGATAAAAATAGCTACAGGCTCGGTGGTGTGAAAGGGGTCTAAGCAGGCCCGGACTGGCCATAGGGCAGACCGGGCAATTGCCCGGTGGGCCGGGGCCGCCAGTGGCCTGTTGATGATCAGGCTGCACAGCGGGAGGTAAGCGGCGGCCGCGGCCTGATCGTGGGTAACACAGGCCACGGCCGCCGCTCGCCTACCGCCATACGGCCGCGCCTGTGTCCTGTGGAACTGGCGGCTGCATGGGCTGTGCTGTGTGTCTCTCTCACACACAGCTCAGCCTCGGCGCCACGCTGACAGTTCCGCTCTCCTCCTCCAGCTGTGGGCGCCCGCGCGGTGGGGAGAGCTTCAGGCTGCTGTCACTATTCTCCCCTCCTCGCTCCCCCTCCCCTTCTCACGTCAGCAGCAGGGGAAGAGAAGGCATTCCTTTTTGGTAGTTTTCCCTCCCCATTGGCCAACACAGAGGGCCAATCAGAAGAAACTAGAGGGGCATCATGGGAAATGTAGTCCCAGAGATACATGGCACCATTGGTCTCAGCAGGGAGCAGACTACAGTTCCCAGCATGCACTCTGCTGGGGTGAAAGAGAAAACCCAGAAACAAGCTGAGGAGTGCTTGTAGCAGCTACTACAGGAGACATGGCAAATGAAACAGAGGACTGTGCTGGGGGAACTAATAGCCCCAGCACAACCAGCCACGCTGCACCGCACCACCAGAGAGAGTGACGCTGCACCGCACCACCGGGGAGAGAGAGAGAGTGACGCTGCACCACACTACCAGAGAGAGAGAGAGTGACGCTGCACCGTACCACCAGAGAGAGCGCGACGCTGCACCGCACCACCAGAGAGAGCGACGCTGCACCGCACCACCAGAGAGAGCGACGCTGCACCGCACCACCAGAGAGAGCGACGCTGCACCGCACCACCAGAGAGAGCGACGCTGCACCGCACCACCAGAGAGAGCGACGCACCGCACCCCCAGAGAGAGCCACGCTGCACCGCACCACCAGAGAGCCACGCTGCACCGCACCACCAGAGAGAGCCACCCTGTACCTGCAGCGCCAGAGGGAGCCACCCTGTACCCGCAGCGCCAGAGAGCAGGTCAGTGTCACTGGGCCATGGACACAATAGGAGACAGACAGTACTGGCATGGCCACAATAGGACTGGGACACTATAATATAAAGGGGACTGCCCCGTAAAAGGGCACTGTAATCATTGCAGTGCCCCTTTTTAGTGCAGTTCCCTTTATATCACAGTGTCGCTGCACATTACAGCCACCCCCGCTAATGTCTACCGAACCCTCCTCCTCCCCCCCCCCCCCCCGGTCCCTGGAAAGGTTGGCTGCTCAATCTAAAATGCCCGGGCCTATTTTTTGTCCCAGTCCGGGCCTGGGTCTAAGTCACATGTTAAATGCAATCCACCATGGATCACTTTTTCAGAGGACAGCTGCATATGTAAACAAGGCCTCGGCTCTTCTGAGTGCTTTTCTTCTGACAGGAGAAAAGCAGCATTAAGAAAGGTGCCTTCAGCCACAATTTCCAAACACACTTGGGCACGTCAAGCGTTTGGGTGTTTATTCATTTTGTTGTCCAGCATATGAATGCATTCTGGCCATTGAAATTAATAAACACTCAAGCAGTAAACATGCCTTGCGTTTTAAGGAGGTGTTTTTTCTGCCCATACATTCCACTTCTGAATGTGATTTTTTTTTTTTTTTTTTGTGCGTTCAGATTTCTGGGCTTCTGGGTTCACACTTGTGTGATGCCAGACATCGTATGTGATTCGTACCGCATTGCTGTGTACATCACATGCAATATCTGTGCAATGTGAATTCAGCCATTCAGTTTGTATGGCTGAAGTTGCATTGCATTTGGACAGGGCTGGACTGGGACAAAAATTTGGCCCTGGACTTCATCCAGACCGGCCCACTCCAATTTTGCAAACACGCACAAAAACAGTATGCTGCGCACTTGCACGAGAGTGACGTCATCACAGCCCGGCTAGACACATAGCAGGAGTATGCAAACTCAGAAGCCGACAGCACACTGCTGGTGATCTTTTATTTTCCAGCCCCCCCCCCTCTACCCCCTGGTGTCCCCTTGTCACCTGCCCGAAGTCTGGCTCTGCATTATATATTTTAAAATAAACAACTAATGCGCACACTTATTTTTGATCAACCGCAGTAATGAGAAGCTGCCAACATCAAACAGGTTTAGGCCCCTTTCACACGGGACAGATCAGTAATGATCCGCCCCGTGATGATCCGCTCGCTCAGCGGGGATCGCTCCGTTGTCCCCGCTAAGCCGGCTACGGAGAGGGCGGTCTCCGCACACTGTGCGGGGACCACCCTGTCAGCTCTCCGCTCTCCTCTAAGGGGATCGGATGCGTACGGACCGTCTGTCCGTCCTAATCCGATCCGCTCTGCAGACGGATAGAAAAATAGGATTTTCCTCCGTCTGCAGAATCGGACTGTTGCGATGGCGGAGGAAATCTGGTGTCTGTGGATGCTCATCCGCATACACCCGCTATCCCATAGGGATGAATGTATGTCCGTATTTCATCCGCAAACGGATGGATGAAATACGGACATATCATCCGCATGTGTGAAAGGGGCCTAACACAAACCCACAGATAAATTGAATATATAGCAAAGGATGTGATGCTAACCAAAATAACATAAAAAAAAATCCATTTGGTGCAAATAATGATTCAAATAATACAAAAAATCCAACATAGCTAAAAGTACATCAAACGTGTCAATTAATATTTAAATGTGCATAAAAAAAATTTTCAGCAAAAAATTCATATATAAACCATTCATTATAATTAAAACCATTTTATCCAAACTATGTCCTTGGAATTAAAGTGCAAAAAGAGTGCAAAAAAAGGGGGGTTTTTAATAAGCATTTTTTATATATGATTTTTTTGCTGAAAATATTTTTATGCACATTTTAATATTAATTGACAGTTTTGGTGAACTTTTAGCTATGTTGGATTTTGCATATTATTTTAACCATTATTTTCACCAAATTGATTTTTTATGTTATTTTATTTAGCACCACATCATATATATATATATATAGAGATAGATAGATAGATAGATAGATAGATAGAGAGAGAGAGAGAGAGAGAGAGAGAGAGAGAGAGAGAGAGAGAGAGAGAGAGAATATGGCTATATATATATATATATATATATATATAGCTGTATATAGAATATGGCTGTGTGTATGAGATATATATATATCTCATACACACAGCCATATTCTATATACAGCTATATATATATATATATATATATATATATAAAATATATAGCCATGTGCTATACACAGTATTCAATGGGCCGGCCGGTTACCTGGATGGGTTCCTGCAGCACCGCCATCCTCCAGGCTCCCTCGTCTGCTCCGGGGACTTCTCTGCCTGACGGCTGCTCTCACGGCGGCCCCCGGCTCATTTAAACTCACAGCGTCCGTTACCGCGGGGGCCGCCGGAGATAGCCGAGTTTTGTTCGCTGAAAAGCGCTGTCGGAGAGGAGCAGGGCGGGGGAAGCCGAGCGGTGGCGGAAAAGGACGACTGTGGGCCGGAGGTGGCCGAAGATGTGTGCAATACTATTGTTGTGAGAGCGCCGAGTGGGGGCGGAAAGAGACGAAGTGCGCGGCGCTGCGCTCGGAAGTACAGCGGTGCTCAAATGAATGGCTGTGCGAGTAGCGCAGCCATTCATTTGGCTAGGCTGTCACTGAAACCGGCCCACTGAGCCATCGGCCCACCGGGAATCTCCCGGTAGTCCCGATGGCCAGTACATGCCTGCATTTGGACCAAAATGGTGCAGGACGCTTTTTTTTTGATCCGCACTGGATTTGGATCGCATGATTCCACAGTTCGCACTGCATTTTGTGAACCAATTTAAGGGTTCATTAACTTTACAGTGACACCTGCAGTGGTTTGCAGAGAACTGCTCACAAATCTGATGCGGGAACCTCCGCACAGGAATCGCGCTGGTTCCTGCATCGCACCAATGTGAACCCAGCCTAGGTGTCCCTGCCTATAAATGCCTATGTGTGCATGGACACATAGGCCCAGGCTTGACAAATTTTGCTTTAAAGCTAAAGTTAGGAGCCAGTTTTTTTTTTTTTAACTAACAAAGCTTACGGGTAAAACCTGTAAGCCCCATATACACTATCAGATTTTCTGCTGATTTTTGTCTTCAGATTTACCAAAACCATGTAGTGCAAGGGCCTACCTGATTGCATACAAACTGAAACTCCTAAGGTTTCACCTCCTATTATATGATTTTGTTAACTCTGAAGGAAAAAAAATCTGCAGAAAATCTGATAGTGTGTATGGGGCTTTACATGTTCCCAAAGATGAACTTCTCCTTTACCCTTTCACAGCCAGAGCCGTTTTTCTCATTTCTTGCACACGTTTAAAAAAAAAAAAAAAACATTTAGACCTGAAGATTACAAATCCCCAAAACATTATATATTTCACGAAAGCAGACACCCTAGAGAATAAAATAGTGGTAGTTCAAATTTTTTATGTCACACGATATTAATGTAATTTTTTGGTAAAATATATAAAAGCTGAGGTTGCACTGAGTAAATAGACACCCAACGCGTCAAACCTTAAACAAGGCACGTGTGTCCGTGAAATGGCGACAAACTTCAGTACCCTATATTTTCCATAGGCGATGCTTTAAAAGCCCATATAGGCCATCAGTTTAGTGTTATGAAGGAAACCAGCTGCTATAATTATTTCTTTCATTACGGTGAATGTTGCGATGTGTAACATGTGTATCGCAATCTACCTTTTCAGACGTAGGCACCCAGTCGCATGCGTTTACGTATGTACTTGTGTATAGGTGGGGGAGGGTGGATTTTATGTGCTTGGGTGTAACTTTAATTTTTTACAATCAAAGTTGTGTGTTTTTTTTTTTTTTGATTTTTTTTTTCATAACTTTTTTTTTTCCTTTCTTTAATGAGACATTCAGGGTCTAAAAAAGACCCTGGATGTCTCACCTGTGCTCCACTGAATGTAATGTGATGCACATCGCACTGCATTACATTCTTTCCTTGCCTTGATGCCACAAACTTTTGCATTGCCACCACAACAGGAACTGAAAGAAAATCTTCCAATGGGAACACTTGTCCAAAATATGATTTCCCTCACATTGGAAATAAGGATGAGCTCAGGCGCGTTCGCATGCTCCACGTGCAGAGCCCACCAGGAAGTCGGCGCAGCGCAGATCACAGGCAGGGATGTGCGGCTGCAGAGATCGGGAAATATCTCACTGCCTGTGATTAGCGCAGTGCTGTGCCGACTTCCTGGCAGGCTCAGCATGTGGACCATGCGAACAAACCTGAGCTCATCCCTAATTGGGAAGATATCGTTTCAGTTCCTGCTGAGCCTACAGAACAGGAAGTGAAGGCAAACCTTCCTAATAAGAGAATCTAGGATGAAGAGGTGAACTCCTACATCAATCAGAGAATCAAGGATGAGGAGGTTATCCCAACACGTTTCAACTTTCAAAGTCTCCTTCAGGGGGCTTGTATAGTAAGCTGGATAGATTCTGAAAAGCAGATGACAACCAAAAAGTAAAAGGCAATAAACAATGAAACATTAACAGTATAACATTCCGGATTACAAAATTAGTTTACAATGGGGTTGATGGAGACCAAAAATATTCAGACTCCCAGGGACTCCCTAAATCAACCCAGCGGCCGGGAAGGTTAGGATGTTTCAAGGGACAATGGCCTGCTGTCAAGAAATTGCACATAAATGTATCAATAAACTAAGAAAGAGAACACTAGTGTTGCAGTGGTCATCAACCCTGTCCTCAGGGTCCACTAACAGGCCAGGTTTTATGTATTACCTTGCGGAGACGCCAACTAGAATACTGCAATCACCGAGCAGCAAGTCATATCACCTGTGATGTATTTCAGTTATCTTGCAAACCTGGCCTGGTTAGTGGGCCGAGGACAGGGTTGATGACCACTTTAACCACTTGAGACCCGCGCTATTGCCAAATGACGGCTACAGCGCGGACCTCCTTTGCCGGGACTACGTCTATTGACGTCGTCCCGTGCACGAGCGGCCTGCGCGCCCCCTGTGATCGGCGAGTCTATGAGACTCGCCTGATCACCGATCCGAGCAAGGGGTCGATCCCGACCCCTTATCACGTGATCAGCTGTCAGCCAATGACAGCTGATCATGTGATACAACGGAGCCGGTAATCGGCTATTATTCCTCCTCGCGCTGACAGCGCGAGGAGAAAAAAAAAGAGCCGATCACCGGCGGCCGTGATCGGGACATCAGTCCCGATCACGGCCAGCCCTGCCAGTGCCCACCTGCCCCCTGCCAGTGCCACCTCAATAAAAAATAAGTGCCCCCCGTCAGTGCCACCCAGCAGTGCCCACAGTGCCACCCAGCAGTGCCCACAGTGCCCACAATCTGCCTCAACAAAGGTGCTGCACCCCAGTGCCACATATCCGTGCCCATCAGTGTCATCTACCAGTGCCCATCAGTGCCGCCCATCAGTGCCCAGCAGAGCCACCTATCAGAGCCACCTATCAGTGCCCATCAGTCCCATCTATCAGTGGTACCTATCAGTGCCCCTTACTGCCACCCATCCGTGCCACCCATCCGTGCCATCTTATCTGTGCCCATCGGTGCCGCCTTATCTGTGCCTATTAGTGCCGCCTTAACTATGCCTATCAGTGCCCACCAGTGCAGCCTATCAGTGCCGCCTCATCAGCGCACTTCAATGAAGGAGAAAAATGACCTGTTTGTAAAATTTTATAACAAACTATTAAACATGATTTATTTTTATTTTTTTTGCATCTTTTTTTGTTTATTTAGCAAAAAATAAAACTCCCAGCTGTAATTAAATACCACCAAAAGAAAGCTCTATTTGTGGGAAAAAATGATAAAAATGTCATTTGGGTACAGTGTTGTATGCCAACGCAATTGTCATTCAAAGTGCATCAGAGCTGAAAGCTGAAAATTGGTCTGGGCATGAGGGGGGTTTAAGTGCCCAGTAAGCAAGTGGTTAAGGCCCCTTTCACACTGGGGCGGTACGGGCGTCGGCGGTAAAACAGCGATATTTTTAGCGCCCCTTTAACGTAATTATAGCGGCGGTATGTGGCCGGTAGCGGGGCGGTTTTAACCCCCGCTAGCGGCCGAGAAAAGGGTTAAAACCGCCCCCGCAAAGCGCCGCTGCAGCAGCGCTTTGCCGGTGGTATAGCCACGCTGCCCCTTTGATTTCAATGGGTAGGAGCGGTGAATACACCGCTCCTTCACCACTCCAAAGATGCGGCTAGCAGGACTTTTTTCACCGTCCTAATGTGTTCCAAAATGTGTAATCCGATGGAGTAAATGACAGTCACTGAAATCTTGAGTGTGCATCAAAAGTAATGTGAATGACATAGAGAATCCACCACCAGAAGCACCAGTCACTTACCGGAGAGATTGAACTCATACAGGTATACACCTGATGAGTCAATCAAACTTTGAGAGATGACCATAAAGGCTCAGGTTCACTGTATGGACACAACCTCCAAATGGACGTTCCGGGGCGGTGAATTCAGCAGGTTAAAAATATACAAGCAAGTCAGCCTAACCATGAGGATAAAAAAGAAGGGGGCACATAGCATAATTCCCTGAGGGATATTTATTGTATAAACATAAGAAATACACTTACATTTCCAATGGTAAAAAACAAGCGCTTCAAAGAGGACAGTAACAATGGAATCATTGTTGCAGCGACGGCAGTGATTCTCAGTTTCCACAGGAATCTCACATGCATGGAATAAGTACTGTATACTTGCATTGGTCAAAACTGGACCAATGTAATTATGCTATAAAATCCATGCCCATATGTACTATGCTATAAAAAATAAAATCCATACCCATATGTAATTTACCAGCATTACATTTGTTTTGAGAAACTGAATTTTTTTTTAAATACATACTGGTTTCTCAGAGGCATTGGTGACAAATTTGCCCCAGAGAAGGCCATGTCACCAGTGCCATCCAGGGAAATATCACCACATGTGCTGTATGAGATCAACCGTGGCTTGTTATCCTTCAGTAACAAGCCACCCGAGAACGTGGAGGGAACATGCACGAGATCTGGAGCAACATCATTGATGGGCTGGCACATAACAAGGAAGAATTTAGTTACTGGTGACATTATTTTTTAAATTGGTGTGCAGGATGAACAGCCCAGGCAGGATCTGTGATAAACAGGGAATCTAATTTAACCACTTGACTGCCACTGCTGTTTAAAATGCATCTGTCCCAGAGGCTCTAGCAGTTCCAAGGGGGTGTTGGTATTGGTGCTGGAACTATCAGCAGTCAATGACAGCTTTGGTCTGGGAATGACCTGCTGCTTGACTTGCAATCTTGCTGCGGTTCTCAATTAAATCGCCTTGTAACTGGACAGTGCTTTTGCATTGTGTGTAAAGGCAGTCCTCTGATTTCAGATGTGCATAGTATGTAGGTATCTGGGTTAGGAAAGGGAAGACTTCCCCACAAGAAGAGAATAACAACTAAAAATTAATGAATAAATCATTAAAAAAATATCCCTTTCCCCATCAATCCCAAGAGACCAGGGCCCAGTAAACTCTTCAGAAACCTTCCGTGCCCCATCAATAAAACAAATAGTTTATAGTCACACAATAAAGTTTTGGGAATGCAAAATATGTATTGAAATTCTGAAAGGCTCTGGGTGTCACTGTGGGGGTTGAACATTCTGGTTATGGGCCTCTGCAGCAGGCTTAGGGTCTCTGTAGGAGATGAGGATTCTGAAGGGAGCTGGGGGCAGTTCTCTAGGGAGGGGCTGGGGGTCTCTTTAGGAGGCTGGGGGTTTTACAGGATAAATGAAAGGGGGGAGACTGTAGGGTATTGTGGGGGCTGGGGGGCACTGTTGGGGGCACTGCGGAAGGCTGGAGAACACTGTGAGAGGTTGGCAGGCACTGTGGGGACTGAGGACTCTTAGAGGAAACAGGGACATTCTGAGAGGTTGAGGGGCACTGCAGGTCACTATGGGAGGTTTGGTGGCACTATGAGAGGTTAGGGGATCTGCAGCTAGCAGAAAGCTCGGGAGGGAGGCTGTGGTTCAGCAGTGGGCCATGGACTGGTGGTTGAGAACCACTGGTGTAGATCATGTTTCTCAAATCTAGTCCTCAAGGCGCCCCAACAGTTCATCTTTTCAGGATTTCCCTCAAATGAAACGGCTGTGGTAATTATTACGGCAATAAAAATGATCAAATCATCTGTGCAAAATAATGGAAAGCCTGAAAACATGACCTGTTGAGGGCTGGAGTTGAGAAACCCTGCTCTAGATGACATTTGTAATTGGGTGGGGGGCGGGGATATTTACAAGATACATTTGCAACATGATTAGTCGCAAATCAGGCTGCGTCTCCTTCAGCAGTCTCTTTGGCAGGTTTACAGACCTGCGTGTCTGTATACTTGTGCAGCCAAATGCGACAGTTTGCAAGCTGAATGACAGATTTATTACTGAGGATAAGACAGATTTCCACTGTACACATGCAGAATTACAAAGTGGTCAGGGTCAGGTTTAAAGCAGTCACAAGTAGATGAATGTATGACCCAGGCTATAACCTTGTAATAAATCTGTCTCACTCCTTCTGTTTAGCATTGCTTTGCCTTGCAACAGGATTGATAAGTGTGCCCCATTGTGAGGGTTCATAATGTCAGTCAGTTATAGGGATCACATACATGGGGAAAAATGTAAGATTGATGAGAAAAACCTCTCCTTAAAGCGGAACTTCAGTAATTTTTTTCATCTTTCCATCTAAAATAACAAACGTTATACATATCTCCACCGTGCAGCTCGTTTTGCACAGAGTGGCCCCAAACATCCTCTTCTGGGGTCCCTCAGCGGCTCTCCCCACATTGGATAACCCCCTAGGAGAAGCGATCTCCCGAAGGGGGTTACCTTGCAGATGCACTCCTGAGTCATACACTCGGCGTCCTTAGACGCCGCGTGTATGACTCGGCCCCACCCCCGCGTCATTGGATTTTATTGACAGCAGCGGGAACAAATGGCTGCGCTGCTATCCAAACAGAGACAGGACTCCGTGGAGAGGAGGACGGCGGGGGCGTGCCGAGGAGACAAAAGAGAAAGCAGCACTGCTTTTCTCTGACACAGTGTTAGTTCCCAGACTTTTTAACACTGCACCCATATGATTTTATATATATTAAAAAACAAGACCAACATTTTTGAAAAAGAAACGTTCCTTTATTTTCTGTTAAAAAAAACAAAACAAAACGTCAATATCAAATAAAAATGTCTGGACATTATGGACACCCCCAAAAGAAACGCCTGTTTTAAAAGTAAACCTCTCAAGTTGATCTTCTTATTTTTTTGCAAGTTGGTATTGAGGTGGTTAAAAAAAGTTTTTTAGTTTTCAATTTTAAGTTGGGGTAAACACAGATAAAGAGAAAGATATGAATGGAGAGTTACTTATACCTGAACCCAGGTGCAAGAAGATACTTATTAGCTCTGCCTGGATTATTTACTCCGAGCTTGAAATAAATAATTGCAGCGCCACAAATACATTTTAAAGGAACGTGCAATCAAGTGTAAATATTACACAAATTGTAAATAATCATTGTTTCATATTAAATAACCAGTTCATGCAAATCCTTGAATGAATTAATAAAGCTTCTACCAGTTCATCCAAATTTATCCAACATGGATAAAAAATCCCAGCTGTGGACATCACCAAACCACCACCAACGGTGTTCCCTTACCGGAGGAATTTGCTGCTAAATGATAAGCAGCATAAACCGCTTTATTTCACTCTATGGAAAGACTCCCCTCCTTGTGTCTGCTCCAGCCTTGTAACCATTCCTCCCCTAGGGGGAGTAGTGACCAAGGAAAAAGACAAAGTTCTGAAAATGTAGCGAGACCAGGGGGATTGTAGTGTAGTATTTTATTAATTCCATAAAACAAATCGCTACAATATATAATATCAAGGCTCACAATAGCATAAAACTGCTTGCAAAGACATGTACATCACTGTCAGAAACTCGTGTGAATGGATGCAGTTTGGATTCAATGCAGCATCATGACATCAGCACACAAGCTCCACCTACTTTATATTTTTATTTATTATGAGGGGTTATACAAGGGGCAATCTTTCAACACAAAAGTAATCATTTTAGTTAGAGATTCAGTGTGTGGTTGCTTATTACACCGGGGTTTTATTTTGTCACTTCTAATAGTCAAGTATTGGTTTGGAAATTAAAGAAAATTATGTTTTTTAATGACTAAATTATTAAATAATGAATTCATTTCAATAATGAGCATGACGGAAAGTGAAAATGAACCCAGCCCCCACCAGAAGGTCTGTGCTTACCAGTATCATATTGGTGATTGGTTTACAGCAATCACAAGGTACAGAGTCACACTGATTGGCTTGAGGCCTTATTTACATGGGATGTACCACAGAATGTGCCCATGCAATGGCCATATTTATGCACATGGGGGTGCATGGAAAATCATACTGTCTGTGTTTGAGGACCCGCACCCACACAGATATCAAATTGAGAACAGTCGCTGTGTCCATGCAGCTGCTTCATCTCTATTGATATCAATGGAACTACCTGCATGGAAACTGTGTGCAAGTAAACATGGCCTTTACACAGGCAAACACTGTAGTATGGCCCATGTGAATGTGGCCTTAGATGATATATGGGTGCGCCTGGAGAGTGCATGCTAATTGAAATCAAGAATATATTTACATATACACTGTATACCGTATTTGCCAGTGTATAAAACAACCTTTTATACTGAAAAAAATCCCCCAAAAATTGGGGGCCGTCTTATACACCAGTATAAAAGTCCGCCCGCTGGATGTGCGGTATTGCTATATGTAGCTTTGGCTGCTTGCAGTATACCGCGCTGAGCCAATCACGGCTAGTAATATATACTATTAATGAATACAAAGCCTGCTCAGATTGGAACAACCTCTGCCAATCCGAGCAGGCTACATACAGTATACCTCCTGCTCCGATTGGCTTTTAAAGTCAGAGAGGAGCGAGCTGATGATGTTACAGCCTCTGCCAATCCAAGCAGGCTTTGTATTCATTAATAGAATACATCGCTCGCTGTGATTGGCTCAGTGATGTATACTGTAATGAGTGTCACCGTTTTCTGCACTGCACTTGCCAATGGAGGCTAGTAGGCTGTGGACTTCAATTCCCAAAAGTGTCTGCACCTAGAGGAGGGAGTGTCGCCATTTTCTGGGCAAACTGAGCCAGGAGAGAGGAGAGTGCAGACCTATAGATGGAGTCTGAGCGCTTAGCCTGCCGGGACCAGAGCCATCAGTAGAGAAGCTAAGAGAATCTGCTGTGGTGCCTGCTCACCTCTACTCGGGGCTCAAGTCCTGCGGGAACACATGGGAACGGAGTTCCCATACTTTTTCCACAACAGGAACTCAGTTCCCGTTAGCAGCCGCGTCCTGCATATGCCTGAGTAACTGGTTGCTAGGCTGAGCAGTGCCTCCGAGAGAGAGCAGCCAGCCACAGACACCACGCCAGACAGAGCCACACTTACTTCTGGTAACAATCCAGCCTGTGCCCACTGCCCAGTCATTGCCAGACAGTCCCGGGGCCGCCACCGACGACTCCAAAAGCCGCTGTAGCACATTGCCAGCAGTGCAGCCCAACTCTGAGCTGCCAGACTTCTCCAGTTCAACTTCTCCTCTCCTGAGCTGAGCCTCCAAGTCCTTCCGCCCACGAGGTCCGCTGCGAGTTTGCTGCCCACCAGAGTCATTGACAAACTTCCAAGTTAATGTGCTAAACACACTTTGTTAGTTACAGTGAGCATGTTCCCCCTCCGTTCTGCTGCTGTGTCCCCCACTCCCCCTCCGTTCTGCTGTGTCCCCCACTCCCCCTCCGTTCTGCTGCTGTCCCCCACTCTCCCTCTGTTCTGCTGCTGTGTCCCCCACTCCCACTCCGTTCTGCTGCTGTGTCCCCCACTCCCTCTCCGTTCTGCTGCTGTGTCCCCCACTCCCCCTCCCCCTTCCTTCTGCTGCTGTCCACCTCAAGTTTTCCTCCATGTCCCCCTCCGTTCTGCTACTGTCCCCCTCCGTTCTGGTGGTGATTATTCTGTTAGTTTGACAAGTTAAATTATTTTGTTTTTGTAAACTGGCACTTTACAATAAATGCACTGTATTTTCTGTGAAATATATATGCATATGAGCGTATCATAATTTTTTTTTTTTTTTTTTTTTCGGTGGGGAATGGATCTTAGGTGGGAGTTCCCACAGTTTTTTCCCCAGGACTTGACCCCTGCCTCTACCATGAAGAGAGGATGGACCTGCCTCTAATGGCGCATACACACGGCCAGACTTTTCGACAGACTAGGTCCGGCGGTCTTCCTGGTGGATTTTTGGCGGAGTTCCGACTGACTTTCCGAACGAACGGAGTTGGCCACACACAAGCACACCAAAGTCTGACGGATTCGAACTTGATGATGTACCACCGAACTAGAATAAGGAAGTTCATAGCCAGTAGCAAATAGCTGCCCTAGCTTCGGTTTTTGTCTGTCTGACTAGCATACAGATGAATCGAGTCCGTCGGAAAGATTTGAAACATGTTTTAAATCTAAAGTCCGTCTGATTTTTAAACAGCAAAGGTCTGATGAAGCCCACACACGATCGAATTGTCCAGCAGATTCGTTCCGTTGGACCAAGTCCGTCAAAAAGTCCAGTCGTGTGTACGCGGCATAAGTCTTCCAGAGCTGCCTTCAGAGATTGAGCTTGGATCGGAGCTACAAGACTGCATCTCTGTGTGAGGATGGGGGCAGTCTTATACAGTGAGTATAGCCCAAAACCTATGTTTTCATTGGAAAATTATATGCTGGAAAATAAACCCTTAAATAGGGTCAAGGAAAAAGTTATAGAGCTCATTTACACTTGCAGCAGCCATTGTCACCCATCTGAAAAAAGTTGCGCAGTGAAATGCTTGTGAGCAGGCTGCCTGACAATCAGGAAGCATTAATACCCCCTCCAAAAACTCCAGCAGAATGGGGATCTTGTATGTAAATACCATGCCATGAGCCAAGTGATTGGTTCATAGTTGCGCCATGGCCCTATTTACTTGAATGAGTTGTGCGGGGCAACTCAACCACCTGTCTTCTCTACCTCTAAACGCCCGTGTTTGTGAAACCATAAAGTATGGAACCAATGCAATTTCCAAAACTGAAAAATTACCCTCAGGGCCACTTCACACCAGAACATGGTGCGGAAAAGTCTGTTCCATGCACGTTTCCTGTACCACGCTCAAAATGCATCTGCTGCGAGTGCCAAGATTGACACTCAAAATGCAAATAGCGCATGCAATGCTTTTCCAACCAAATCGCATGCTACTGCATTACCCTGAAATTTGCTGCAGCTTTTTTTAAAGTACTGCATGCACTACGTTTTGTGCATGTGTTACATTATAGTGTAGCGCTATAAAAGAAAAGAAAAGTAGCCTATTTATAACTACTTCATGATATAACAATATTATATAAGTGTCAAACTTAAATAACATTCATAAATGATGCTTCTCAAAATACACCACATTTGCATAGAATCGTGAAAAAATAAAGTGAAATGAAAGAGATCAAATAATGTGAAAAAATCCAAAAAAAAAGTCCAAAAAATGATATACAAGAAAAAGTCTCTTATTTAATTTGAATCCAATCCACACGTGAGAGGGAAAGAACCATCAACCTTCTTCTCATGAAGACCGCATGCAGACACCCTGTGACATTTCCATCACCAAATAGGATGTAAGCTTACCAGATTGAATGGATCCAAACGAATATACATTCGAAGGATCACTCAGGCTTTGAACACTCTTATATAGAGCTATCCGACATAAAAGACTCTCCAGGGAATTTTCAATCAAGTACTCAGATGTTGAGAAAATCTTCCGCTTTAAAATCCAACGCACATTGTAGAACTCATACGGAAAGAAAATGAGGGCCACAATAGTGTAAATCCGTTTAAAAAATTTTTTTAATAAAATAAGTAATGAACTTGCATGTATCCAATGAATCAAGCGCTTATATCATATAAAAAACAGAGCTGCAGTAGGAGTCCCGACGCGTTTCGTCCTCAAAAGACGTCATCTGGGGACTACGTTTTGTGCAGTCTGTTGCAATTTGCATCCCATTTAAATGAATAGGCTGCAAAATCACACCACACCGGAAGATGCAGGAATCGCACAGGAACGGGGACCACATTCCTGAACCAGCCCTTAAAGGGAAAGGTGTGAGGGGAATTTGGAACTAAAACAGCCAAGTAAAGTTATTTCACCTAATAAAGGTACAATTGTGGAAGATAAAGGATAAAGAGGGATTTGGTTCCTTAAAAAGGAATGTCCTTTAAAAGAGAATCGGTATAGAGCTACAACTGTGCGATATCTTCTGCAAATTCAACATTTCTGTAATTAAACAAGTTTTTAGTTTTATGTCAGCTTGCCAAGCACGAGGTCCTGACACAGAATAGAGATGTGACAGCAGCATCTGCCTTTTTATTATTTAGGGCCTTCCACGTCCCCTGTAGTGACAACCCTGTGTACTCTTCATACTACATCAGGTGGGAGATGTCCACTGCGGAAGATTCTTTTCTGGAAGGAAAGCGTTCTCCGTTGAACCCATCCAGTTATCAATCACAGGCCTGGACAAATGAGCCCGCTCACTTCTCCACTATCACAAATGACACTGTGACCCAGGGCCAAGAGCTTTATTTGCTTCTCCAGTGATTCACTTCAGCAGATATTAAGCAATTTTATAATCCATGAAAGGCAAAATTAAAGGACACCATCCATAAAACAGAATAATTCCGATCAGCTACAAAGTGATGTCTGTATTATCTTATAAATTATACGGCCATACTGTGCAGTAATGTAATGAAGGGAAGCTTGTAATAATCAAATGCCCTGGGCACTTACTAATATGCATTTAATCACACGGCAGGAGGAGATTTGTCACTACAGCCGAGTGAACTGGTACATAAAGCACAAATAACCAACATCCACGTTTAGTCTTACAACAGCAATACCGCCCATGCAGCTTGATATGGAGGCAAACAACTATCAGACTGAAATATTTTACATTTACACTTCTGCCTTTTGGGGGCTGTGCTACTAACTGAGCACTTGGCCAAAGCATATGGTAAGATTGTATTCAAAAACACAAAAAGGACACTATGTCATAATTGCAAAATGTAGAAAAGTAAAAAACATGCCAGCCCTGGCAGGTATACTTTGGTTCTTGTTTGGAAATATTTATACCACGGATGGTGGAAAGTCCATTTTCCATCTAAAGCTGAACTTTAAACAAAGAATGAATAATCTTGGAGCTACAAGTACCAATTGAGGTGGACTTTTTAGGTGCCTTATCCCCCATACTATCGTTACCTATGACCGCTGCTATGTCTAAATCTACACTAGATTATCAAAAGTATTGGGATGTCTGCCTTTACATACGCACATGAACGTTAATGGTATCCCAGTCTTAGTCCATAGGGTTCAGTATTGAGTTGGCCCACCCTTTGCAGCTATAACAGCTTCAACTCTGGTGGTATGGCTGTCCACAAGGTTTAGGAGTGTGTCTATAGGGAATGTTTGATTATTCTTCCAGAAGCGCATTTGTGAGGTCAGGCGCTGATGTTGGACGGGAAGGCTTGATTCACAGCTTCCTCTCTATATTATCCCAAAGGTGTTCTATTGGGTTGAGGTCCGGATTCTGTGCAGGCCACTCAAGTTCCTCCACCTCAACCTTATGGACCTTGCTTTTTGCACTGGTGCGCAGTCATGTTGGAACAGGAAGGGGCCACCCCAAACTGTTCCCACAAAGTTGGGAGCGTGAAATTGTCCAAAATGTCATGGTATGCTGACGCCTTAAGAGTTCCCTTCGCTGGAACTAAGGGACCAAGCCCAACACCTTAAAAACTTACTCAAGAGTATCTGTGAGGCTTTACAGTGTTGTGCCACCACCACCACCAAAGGCCCAATTTTTCTGCCCCTGTTTAACAGTCAGTGGCATATAATTACAATTCTTGATATAATATTTCACAGCAGGGCCCATTCCAGCGCCCACCAAGAGTAACTGTGAGGGCTTACAGTGTTCTGGTACCACCAACACCTGGCCCAATTTAGTATGTAGGGCAGACCGTATAGGATATACAGGCAGTCCCCTATTTTCAAACATCCGACTTGCAAATGACTCCTACTTAGAAACTGAGGGAGAAAACAGGAAGTGAGAGGAAATCTACCTCTAGGAAGGGAAATTCTCTCCTGTAAGAGTTAATATGGGAAAAAGGTGTCTTCACTGATGTTTTATCACCAATCCTTGTTTCCCTAATAACCCAAAATTTTCAAAATCCAATTGTCATTGGGACAAAGTGAGGTGAAATCTTATGAACAAGGGCACAGACAGCAAAACAAAGGTTACAGGGGTGATAACCCTTCCCTATGTTATCCAAAAAGCTTACAAATTGTTTTTTTTTTGGCTGGAGCTACACTTAAAAAAGGTATCTGTTTCAAATTACAAACAGATTCAACTTAAGAACAAACCTACAGTCCCTATCTTGTTTGTAACCCTGGGACCACCTGTATACTGCTGTTCAGCATATATAGGGCCTTTCTTTTTTTTTTTGGGTGTGAGGTTCCCCTTAATATCCATACCAGACACAAAGGGACTGGTAATGGGCTGGGGAGGGGGGGGGGGACCCATGCCATTTTTCTCAATGATTTTCATCTATTTTGCCAGGACCCGGCAATACATTACAGCCGCAAGCAGTTTTAAATGACTTTTATTCCTTTTGGAAGTGTCATTTTGCTGCAGGGACTGTTCTAAACACAGGGAAAATGTGCCACTTTACAGGCATACTATAGTCACCCCCCAGGCACGATATTGAAAGGAATATTTGACTTTTATTGTTTCACTTTAAGCATTATTAAAATCCCTGCTCCTGAAAAAACTGCGTTTTTTTTAAAACACTTTTTTTGCTTTGATACATGTCACCTAGGGCAGGGTCCGTGTTCCCAAACACTTTTTATGACAATGACTTGCATATTAGCCTTTAAAAATTTAACACTTTTGATTTTTCACGTTCGGGTCCTATAGACTTTAACGGTGTTCGCGTTTGCACAAACTTTTTGTCAGTTTGCATGTTCTGCTGCGAACCGAACCGGGGGGTGTTCGGCTCATCCGTATCCACCACCATATCTGGCTCCCTGGCTGATGAGGCCCAGGAAAATCCCAAGCCATTTCAGCCCTATGATGCCTTCCCTGATTCCTTGCATAGCGAGATGGAGGGAGAAGAGTTCATTGGAGGCTTCTACTACTCCCTGGTTTCCCCACAGATTAAGGGGGTCAAAGAAGCCCTTAAGTGGGAAGATTGTTTCGCTCCCCCAGTAAAGCAGAGGAAGTTCTTTAAGCAGCTGTGGAAGGAACGTTCTAATTTTCTGCTCCTTCCCGAATTAAAGGATATTTTTGAGGAGGAATGGGGTAAAGTGGACAAGAAGGTCTCTATGTCAAATAAAACCTCCAGATTATACTCCTTCAAGACTGAAGAAGTGAAACATCTAGATAATGCCCCCCTCATCAATGCAGCTCTGAAGCGGCTAGCCAAACATGTCACTCTTCCCTTAGAGGACACGGTATCCGTCAAAGACGGCCTTGAGAGAAGGATAGATCAAGACCTCATGAGGATCTATGGACTGGCTGGGATGGCTTGCAAGCAAGCCTTGGACCTTGCGACCATGTCCAAGGCCATGGAGGCCTGGATGGAAAATGTGGACTCTGCACTTAGAGGAGTCTCAGAAGATCTGGCCCGGGGCTCAGCAATCCAGGAGCTAAAGCTGGCAGTGGCCTTCCTGGGGGAGGCCTCGATCGACCATACCCGTCTGTTGGCCTGGTCTATGCTGTCCTCGGTTATGGCCAAACAGGCCTTATGGTTGCGCCCTTGGCTTGCCGACCCAGCATCTAAGCAAGCCTGGTGTAGGATCCCTTTTGAGGGGCCCTCGTTGTTTGGTAACAGGCTAGACAGTGCCATAACTTGGGCTATGGTTGGGAAGTCCCAGGACAGGCATCTGTTCAGTCAGTAGAGGTCCCAGCGAAGACGCAAGACTGAGCTTTCGAGAGAGGCATGCTCCTACAAGCCCAGATGGGATTTCAGGAAGAATTGGAGCAGAGGGCAAGTACCCTTCCAAAAATCCACCAAAAGACAGGTGCCCAGTGGTCGTGAGCCAGCTAAGTCCTCTTGAGATTGGACCCACCCAGGCGGGTTGGGTCGGGGCTTGTCTGCTTTGCTTCCGGCACGTCTGGGTAGCCTCAATCTCAGATTACTGGACCATCAAGACGGTCTCCTCAGGCCACACATGGTCCTTCACCAATATCCCCCCTTCCAGATCAATCTCTACCCTTCTATCACGATCAGAAGAAAAGAAGGTGTTGCTGTCCTATGTGGATTTGCTGGAATCCCAGGGAGCGGTGGTGCCTGTCCCAAAGAATGAAGAATTCCAGGGTGTGTATTCCCCTATCTTCCTAGTGCAAAAGAAAAGGGGTTCATGGAGACCAGTGATAGATTTGACTTACCTAAACAAATTCATAAAATACAAGAGGTTAAAAATGGAGACCTTGACTACCATGCAACAAGCCGTGCAGCAAGGCGATTTGCTTATCTCAATCGACCTAAAGGGTGCGTACTTCCATGTACCTGTGGCAGAGAAACTTGCAAGAACCTTGGGTTCCAGGTCAGGTAAAAATATCTGCAATTCACTTGCCTCCCTTTCGGTCTCACAACCTCACCTCGTGTTTTCTCGAAAAATCTTCTGCCCGTAGTGGCCCTCATCAGAACAAAAGGGGTACGTCTGTACCATTACCTCAACGACCTCCTGGTGCTGTCCCAGGACAAAAGGCAGCTAATGGTCCACAGGGAACTTTACTCTAACCAATTTTGGATGGCTCCTAAATCTGGAAAAGAGCCATCTAAATCCAGTCCAGTGTCTGGTATATTTGGGAGCCCAGTTCAATAAATGGAAGGCATCTACTTCCAGTAGAGAAGATCCCGGTCATTCGGGAAAGAATCTCTCAGGTCTTGGTCTCCTCACACCTGAAGGCCCCACATTGCCTGAAAATTGTCTGCACTATGGTCTCTAAGACCCCCATGGTCAAGTGGGTGCTGTGAAGGTTAGGCCTCTTTCAATCAGGGCTTTTCCAGCAATGCAAATCAGGGGATGTCAACCAACTAATTTACATAACACCAACAATGAGGAACAACCTCTTCTGGTGGCTTCAACGCAGAAACCTTCTCTCCTGCCACTCCATTGCTCCCATCACATGGGTCACAGTGATGTCTGATGCCAGCGGTGTGGGCTGGGAAGCCCTATGTGGGTCAGAACCTGCACAAGGCAGATGGGATTCCCGTCTTCACAATCCAGGCTAGAATGTCCTGGAACTTCGGGCGGCCCGGCATCCCCTTCAAACCTTCACTCATCTACTGATAGGGAAATCAGTGTTATTGAGGATGGACAACACCCCAGCGGTCTCCCATGTGAAGAGGCAAGGGGGCACTCAGAGCTTCACCTTGCTCCAAAAAGTCAAGCCCATTATGTCCTGGGCCCAGAGAAATCTAGCGAATATCTCGCCAGTCTTTATCCCCAGGACTCAGAACATCCAAGTGGACTTTCTATCCCGTAAGCAGTTGGACAACAAGTGGTCCCTCCATGCACATGTCGTTCTAGTGGATCCTGTCCCTGGAAGTCAATTCCAAAGTGGATCTCTTTGCGTCCCCCTGCAACTTCAAAATAAGCAAGTATTACACACGGGGCCATTGCAGCCAGGCTTTCGGAATAGATGCCCTGACAGATCAAATTTCAACAGGACATGTGCCTTTCCCCGGCTTATGATCACCCTCAAGTTCCTGCAGAGACTACAAGCGGAAGCAGTCGAGGTGGTGGCAATAGCGCCCTACTGGCCGAACAGGCCATGGCTGACCCAGCTGAGCTTTAGGGACCCGGTGCCTCTTCCCTTCAGGCTGGACCTTCTTTCTCAGGGGACAGTTCTGCACCTTTTGATGGTCTGGTTCTTATGAGGGAGAGGCTGAAATCTCTCCGGTGTGCTTCAGGAGTAGTTTCCACTCTCATGAGCTCAAGAAAGTCAAGCACGTATAAAGTCTATGGGAGAATATGGGCCAAATTCGTTGAATTCTCTTCCTCTGCTGCCAGGTCTTGTAGAGATCCCGGAATCCAGGATATTCTCAGCTTCCTTCAGTCCGAACTAGATCTGTCTCTATCCATCAACTATCTCCTTCAAGTCGGCCTTCTCCGGAACGCCATGGGCCGTTCACCCGTTAATTCGGCAGTTCTTTCAGGGGGAAACAAGGTTTCCCATGGGATCTTCCTCTTGTCCTTGATTCTCTGAATACTCTCAGTACCACAGGCCTCACTTCGCTCTCTATCAAGGATTTTTCTGCAAAAGTTGCTTTCCTAGTTGCCATCACTTTGGCCAAAAGGGTTTCCGAGATTAGTTCTCTGGGCTGTCAAGAGCCTTTTCTGACTTTCTTCCCTGACCGGGTGGTCCTCATTCCTATGCTTGGCTCAAACCTGAAAGTCCCTTTGGTGTTCCATGAAAACCAGGAAATTGTTCAACCTACATCTAGGTCTCCAGAGTCTACTGAAACACATCCACTGTATGTAGGCAAAATACTGAAGAAATACCTACAAGTTACCTCTTTTTTCAGACGTTCTTACTACTTGCATTAACAGAGGGAAGTGAGCTTTATCCAGAACAATTGCGGCCTGGATCGTCCAGTCCATTCAGCAGGTTTACAGGGCTAAGGGCTTGGCTCCTCCAGAGGTGGTGATGGCACATTCTACCAGGGGCATGGCGGCTTCATGGGCAGCAGCTCGACACATGGCTCCTGATGTCATCTGTAAAATGGCCTCATGGGCCTCAATTAATACCTTTATGTCACATTATTACATAGAACCTGCTTCTCTTTCCTCTGTGAACTTTGGTTTAAGAATCCTGTCAGTTGATGGGGGAAATTTTAAACTTTTTTTTGTTCAGCATACGCTCCCGTGTGGCTTAGCTTGTTATTTCCTACACGTAGTCTGGCTAAAAACCATGGGAGTTTTTCCTACGGATGTTGACTCAGATTTGTCTTGCATACACACGGTCGCACAAAGTAGTCGGAATTTACGAGAAAAATTAAGTTCAATAGCCAGTGCGGCTCTTCTACTTGATTCCGAGCATGCGTGGAACTTTGTGTGTCGGAATTGTGTACACATGATCGGAATTTACACAAATGGATTTTGTTGTTGGAAAATATGAGAACCAGATCTCAAATTTTGTGCAACGGAAATTCCGATTGAAACTGTCCGATGGAGCCTACACACGGTCAGAATTTCCGACAACAAGCTCCGATCGCACATTTCCCATCGGAAAGTCTGACCATGTGTACGCAGCTTACACTTATGGGGTCATATAGCATTGGAGAGGAGGCAAGGTCAACCCACACGTAGTCTGCCATAGAGTCCATCAGGAAAGTAAAATTACGGTAAGTATTTGATAATAAATTTTCCGTTGTGTTGCCATGTGGTGCATCCTGAAAAAACCAACAGGTGCAATTTGTTCTGTGTCGGTAACTGAGTGTCCAACTTCCTTGCAGTATGGTGTGTGTTGAAAAATGTGACATTTCCATTTCTTTCAAGGTTTTCAGTCAATAGTAAGGCATCAACACATAAATAACATGCTTTGATGCATAGGCAAAAGATATTAACAAGCCTTGGTCAATCAATGCTTTTAAGGTCCTTTCACACAGGCTTTGCCACCCTTTGAATCAGAGTTGAGTGGGACGAATGTCACTTTTGTGATATCTGTGCCTGTTCGGTCTCAGCCCCCATTCTTACAGCAGACATCTGTGGACCCATGATGGCTCTATGGACAGCCAGATGTGAAAGGGCTTTTGTCCATTTACATCAGACTACGTCCATTACGTCACATTAAGATACTGAAAAATGGAAAATAACATGGTCCTTTTCCGCTTTTTTTTTTTTTTCAGAACTGCATCGTGTTTTCGATCAGGTCCTCCTGAAAAGCTGACAGGTGAACATTTTTGGAAAATCCACGTGAAAGAGGCTTTAAAGGAAAAGAATAGCCAAAGCTATTTTGACTATACTTCTCCAGGGGATCACAGGAGTGCAATTCATTTTGCACTCTTGTTTACTCAGCCAGTCCAGGGTAGAGAAAAATCCCAAATTTACAGCTGGAATCCACCCAGATGCCTGGACCAGCTGTCTCAGCCTCTCAGCGAGCTGCTAGAAGAAAGAGCAGGCCTCTCCTGCCCCCTGCAGAGCTCAGCGCTCCAGTGATGGCTGGAGGGACACAGCAGAGAGTCGCTGACAGTCAACAGCTCTCAGCTCACTGAAGACTGAGCTATCAGTGGTCTTTGATTGCTCAGTTCTCACTCTTTGAAGCTGTAGGGGGTAGATGCAGCATTTGATTGGATCACCTGGGTTAGTATAAAAAAAATGTAAACCCATACTTCTTTTAGCCCTATCCAGTCCAAATTTCAGGAATTCCCAGGGACTCCAGGAAACATGTATTGACCCATGACAATGGACCTAACACTACAAAAAAGTACCTCTACACACACTGATCTAAATGGGTTCTCAACGCAAAGTGCGATAACGCATCACAGACGTTTGAAGCTGGCCTAAAGCCCAATGAAGCTAAAAGTAATGTTATTTCTGCAATAGGGATAAAAACAACCCGTCCCCCTTTATTTTCTGGTTGCGGAATTCCCAAATTATGATAATTTTAAGCTAAAGCGGTCAAACTGAGGAAGCATGGACACAAATGTCCTTTGGCTCTGACAGGGTAAAGTAATAAACAAAATCACTTGTTTTAATAATTTCCCTGCCAAAACCTTTCCTGGCAATATTTAGTGATAAAAAGGTAGAATTATTTTGAAGCGGCTGATATGCAGTCATTAGTCAGCTCTCACTTAATAAGGAATGAAAAGATTTTTCCAACCGAAAATCAACGTAATGCTGGCAGTCGGTTCTGAGGTCACTGAGCACTAAGAACATTCATCTGTTTTTCTACAGATTTCAAAAGTGGAAAAAATCCTTACTAAGACAAAAACTGAATATGATAAACAGACTATTCCCCACCTACATCTGTCCATTAACACAAACCTGTCAGCTAATTTTAAAGTGACTTTGAGGAAAGTATGGGGGGTTGCCATTGATGACTTTTGAGCTGAATTCAGACCTGAAATGGACCAAAAGACGCACAAGGCTCCTGTGCAAATTTGCCCAAAGCAGCATCGAAGCTGTGTGAACCGGCTCCATAGAGAGCTAGTCACAATTTCCTGCTATAGCGAATTGGATGGGGGGGTCCCACATCCAATTCGCACCCTGACCTTAAAGCGGAGCTCAACCCTAAAGTGGAACTTCCGCTCATTGGAACCCTCCCCCCCTCCGGCGCCACAATTGGCACCTTTCAGGGGGGAGGGGTGTGCAGATACCTGTACAGTACAGTTATCTGCACCCACTTCCGGCATAGATATACGCAGAATCTGCGGATATTTACGCCACTTCCCGCGGGTCCCCCGCTGTCTGCTGGGAAACACACGGATCCCAGAGACAGCGGGGACCATCCTTATTGCGCAGCGTGACTCGTGCATGCGCAGTAGGGAACTGGGAAATGAAGCCACAAGGCTCCACTTCCTGATTCCCATACCCAAGATGGCGGCGGCAGCACCTGAGACGATCGAGAGTTCGGCTTCGGGTGCCGACATCGCGGGCGCGCTGGGCGGGTAAGTGTCCTTATTTTAAAAGTCAGCAGCTGCAGTATTTGTAGCTGCTGGCTTAAAAAAAAAAAAAAAAAACGGCGGAACTCCCGCTTTAAGAGTGTCTATCAGAATGTTTGCCCATTCTTCCAGAAGCGCATTTGTGAGGCCAGATGTTCTATAGGGTTGAGGACAGGACTCTGTGTAGGCCAGTCAAGTTCATCCACCCCAAACTCGCTCATCCATGTCTTTATAGACTTTGCTTTGTGCACTGGTCTAAATCAATTGGTGGAGGAGGGGTAATGGTGCGGGGTTGTTTTTTCAGAATTTGGACTTGGCCCCTTATTTCCAGTGAAGGGAACACTTAAGGGGTCAGCATACCAAGACAATTTAATTTGGTTGGGGATGACCGCTTCCTGTTCCAACATGACTGCGTAACGCTGCACAAAACAAGATCCATAAAGACATGAATGAGCGAGTTTGGGGTAAAGGAACTTGACTGGCCTGCACAGAGTCCTGACCTCAACCCGATAGAACACCTTTAGGATGAAATGCATACTAGCACATTATGCCATTTTCTTGCTTTTTTTTTTTTCCAGAGGTTTACCACTGCTTTAATCAGCAATCACATCATTACAGCAGATAGCAACGTTTCAGCCGTACAGGAGACCTTAATCAGGCATGGACCAAAATGCTGCTGTAACGATGTGATCGCTGATTAAAGCTTTGGACCCGTTGTGGAGATCCATGGTGTGCTGGTGACATTTTTTTGCTTTGTTACACCACTTTTTTGCATTTCTGACTGCTGTTTACATCCTTTTTTCCTATTGTAAAACGAATAAAACTTTTGTAAAACAATATGGTAATGGATGTTTTAAATAAAATATTTGCATTTTACTTTATTTTAGATCTAGTTACATTATCACTGGGCTTTGCGCTTCTCTATTAACCGCTTAAAGAACCGCCTCCTGCACATTTACGTTGGCAGAATGGCATGGCTGGGCACAATCACGTACCTGTACGTGGCTCTTTAAGTGCCCAGCTGTGGGTCGCACTCGTGACCCGGTCCTTAACTCCGTGACCGTGGCCCCGGGACCCGCGGACCTGATCGCCCCTGGTATCCCGCGATCGGGTCACAGAGCTGAAGAACGAGGAGAGGTCTGTGTAAACAAACCTCTCCTCGTGCTACCTAGTGTGGCTGTCACGATCGTCTGTTTCCTGTTATAGGGAAAGACGATCAGTGACATCACATGCCAAGCCATCCCCCCCCAACAGTAAAAAAAAACACACACACGTCACATATAACCCCTCCTCGCCCCCTAGTGGTTAACTCCTTCACTACCAGTGTCATTTATACAGGAATCAGTTTATTTAAATAGCACTGATTGCTGTATAAATGACAACGGTCCCAAAAATGTCCGATGTGTCCGCCATAATGTAGCAGTCACAATAAAAATTGCTGATCGCCGCCATTACTAGTAAAAAAAAAAATATTAATAAAAATGCTATAAAACTATCCCCTATTTTGTAAACGCTGTAACATTTGCGCAAACCAATCAATAAATCGCTAATTGCCATTTTTTTTTACCAAAAATATGTAGAAGAATACGTATCGGCCTAAACGGAGGAAAAAATATTATTTTTTATATATTTTTGGGCGATATTTATTATAGCTAAAAGTAAAAAATATTGCATTTTTCTCAAAATTGTCGCTCTATTTTTGTTTAAAGCGCAAAAAATAAAAACTGCAGAGGTGATCAAACACCACCAAAAGAAAGCTCTATTTGTGGGGAAAAAGGGACAGCAATTTTGTTTGGGAGCCACGTCACAGGACAGTGCAATTGTCAGTTAAAACAACGCAGTGCCGAATCGCAAAACGGGGCCTGGTCCTTTGGCTGCAAATTGGTCCGGGGCTTAAGTGGTTAAATGCAAGCAGATCGTGGCTTGTGTAGGAGCCAACAAGGTGCTGTACAACGCTGAAATCATCACATCAACCTGCTTCTTCTGTACTCTTCTCAGGAGCCCTTGGGCCTGTAATGCTGAGCCTCCATGATTGAAAAAAGTAGGCAAGACAGTAAGGCTGGGTAAAAAATCAATAGATGATGTTGGATGTCCTCCAACCAGAAATTAAGGCTGGCTCTATCTGACATGCTGCAGCTTCTAACGTACACCATGAGAAGCTCACAGTGTGCAGTGAAAGTAGAGTAAGCAGTTTCAGTAGAGGAGAGGATCCTGTACAACTGTGGAAGACTGAAGGTCAAGCTGGAGTTCAGATTTAAACTCTGGCCAATTTCCAACTGGAACCTTTCCATATATATACTGTACATATTCTATGTTATTTATACATCATTGTATAGAAATAGATAGATACAAGATATGTTACGGCATGGAAAACATATTTATCAAAGGAGTGACAGGAAATGGGCAAAATCAATTTTTCATTTCCCTGGAGAGTTTTATCACAATCTTGACAATCTGTTCCTTGAGGAATAAATATAAACAGTTAGACATATGGAGCTGGTGGCCTGCTTCCTGTGTGTAGCATAGACTATGTGTACATACACCTTATTTAAAGAAATCTAAATTTTTTTATTTATTTTACATGAATATACAACCTAAAGCAGTTGTAAACCACAGATGTTCAAAAAAAAAAAAATGGCATAATATGCATCAATACTAGCACATTATGAAATACTCATCTTGGAACAAAGCCCTCCAGCACTGTAAAGTCCCTGCTGAGACGGCTGACATGTTCCTATCTTTCTTCCAGGTTTGCGAGCTCCGGCACTGCGATTGGCTGGAGCCGCTCCTGCGCATGCGTGTGGGAGTCCTTGGTTCCATCCCAAAGCTCTGAAGTTCCAGGAAGGTACAGTGCCTTGCGAAAGTATTCGGCCCCCTTGAACTTTTCAACCTTTTGCCACATTTCAGGCTTCAAACATAAAGATAGAAAATTTTAATTTTTTGTGAAGAATCACCAACAAGTGGAACACAATTGTGAAGTGGAACGAAATCTGTTGGATAATTTAAACTTTTTTAGCAAATAAAAATCTGAGAAGTGGTGCGTGCAAAATTATTCGGCCCCTTTACTTTCAGTGCAGCAAACTCACTCCAGAAGTTCAGCGAGGATCTCTGAATGATCCAATGTTGTCCTAAATGACTGATGGTGATGAATAGAATCCACATGTGTGTAATCAAGTCTCTGTATAAATGCACCTGCTCTGTGATAGTCTCAGGGTTCTGTTGAAAGCGCAGAGAGCATCATGAAGACCAAGGAATACACCAGGCAGGTCCGTAATACTGTTGTGGAGAAGTTTAATGCCGGATTTGGATACAAAAAGATTTCGCAAGCTTTAACCACTTGCTTACTGGGCACTTAAACACGCTTCCTGACCAGACCAATTTTCAGCTTTTGGTGCTCTCACACTTTGAATGACAATTACTCAGTCATGCAACACTGTATCCAAATGAATTTTGTGTCCTTTTTTTCGCACAAATAGAGCTTTCTTTTGGTGGTATTTGATCACCTCTGGGGTTTTTATTTTTTGCGCTATAAATGAAAAAAGACCGAAAATTTTGAAAAAAAAACGCATATTTCTTTCTGTGATAAAATTTTGCAAATTATAATTTTTTTTTCATAAATTTTGGCCACAATTTATACTGCTACATATCTTTGGTAAAAAAAAAACAAATTAGTGGATATTATTTGGTCTTTGTGAAAGTTAGAGAGTCTACAAGCTGTGGTACGAATCGCACAAAATTGATCACACCTGATGTACTGGTGGCCTATCTCATTTTTTGCGACCCGAACAAGTCAGGAAAGTACAAATACCCCCCAAATGACCCCTTTTTTGAAAGTAGACATTCCAAGGTATTTACTAAGATGCATGGTGAGGTTTTTGATGTCATCTTTTTCCCACAATTCTTTGCAAAATTAAGATTTTTTATTATTTTTTTTTTTTCTCACAAAATTTTCAATGTAATAGGTTATTTCTCTCACATGGCATGTGTATACCACAAATGACACCCCAAAATACGTTCTGCTACTACTTCTGAGTATTACGATACCAAATGTGTGAGACTTTTACACAGCCTGGCCACATACAGAGGCCCAATATTGAAATAGCACCATCAGGCGTTCTAGGAGCATAAATTACACATTTCATTTCTCAACCACCTATTACATTTTTGAAGGCCCTGGAGCACCAGGACAATGGAAATGCCCACAAAGTGACCCCATTTTGGAAAGCTAACACCCCAACGTATAATCTATGAGGCATAATGAGTCGTTTGAATGGTTCATTTTTTTTCCAGAAGTTTTGGGAGAATGTGGAAAAAAAATGAAAACGCATTTTTTTTACGCAAAGTTGTCCATTTATAAGATATTTCCAACACATAGCATGTACATAGCAAAAATGACACCCCAAAATACGTTCTACTACTCCTCCTATGTATAACAATACCAAATGTGTGAGACTTTTACACAGCCTGGCCACATACAGAGGCCCAATATTGAAATAGCACCATCAGGCATTCTAGGAGCATAAATTACACATCTTATTTTTCAACCACCTATTACAGTTTTGAAGGCCCTGGAGCACCAGGACAATGGAAATGCCCACAAAGTGACCCCACGTGGCACTGACAATACGTGGCACTGACGACACGTGGCACTGGAGGCAGATGGCACTGGAGGCAGATGGCACTGGAGGCAGATGGGGCTGACAGATGGGGCTGACAGATGTCGCTGGCAGATGTCGCTGGCAGATGTCGCTGGCAGATGGCACTGGCACTGGCAGATGGTGCTGGCTATTTGCTCTGGATAATTGCTCTGGCAAATGGGGCTGGCAGATGGCACTGGCGCTGGCAGGTGGCACTGGCAGGTGGCACTGGCACTGGCGGCACTGGGGCTGACGGCACTGGGGCTGACAGATGGCACTGGCGCTGGCAGGTGGCACTGGCACTGGCAGGTGGCACTGGCAGGTGGCACTGGCGGCACTGGCACTGGCGGCACTGGGGCTGACGGATGGCACTGGCGCTGGCAGGTGGCACTGGTGCTGGCAGGTGGCACTGGCACTGGCGGCACTGGGGCTGACGGCACTGGGGCTGACGGATGGCACTGGTGCTGGCAGGTGGCACTGGTGCTGGCAGGTGGCACTGGCACTGGCAGGTGGCACTGGGGCTGACGGCACTGGGGCTGACGGATGGCACTGGCGCTGGCAGGTGGCACTGGTGCTGGCAGGTGGCACTGGCAGGTGGCACTGGCACTGGCGGCACTGGGGCTGACGGCACTGGGGCTGACGGCAGGCACTGGCGCTGGAGGTGGCACTGGCGCTGGCAGGTGGCATTGGCGGCACTGGCACTACTGGCAGATGGCACTGGGCTGACAGATGGCACTGGGCTGACAGATGGCACTGGCACTGGGGCTGACAGATGGCACTGGGGCTGACAGATGGCACTGGGGCTGACAGTTGGCACTGGGGCTGACTCACAGATCCTCTCTCTCCTCACACGCTGTCTTTGTGTGAGGAGGGAGAGACATGGCAATGGGAGATGATCTCATATGTTTACATTTGAGATCATCTCCCATTGGCAGCTGCGATCGCGCTGTGAACGGCCGCTTTGATTGGCCGTTCACGGCGATCTGTGTTTGCCTGTCTCCGGGAGACACGGCGAATACAAAACTTCCGCGACCATCCAGACCATGAAACCACTCCCCCTGCACTTGGAAAAATGTGATGTGAAGGGAACCCATGTGGTCATGTGACCATTAAATAAAACAGAATTGCTGCGGTTGGAAAGGGCATTTAGTGATATGGATGTTCAGGGACAGTATGTGCCCAAGGGTCAATGTCTGAAGCAAGAAGTCATTGTGCATTTTACATGCACATAAGTGATCATGAGAGATGTAGTCCAGCCAGCATCTTCTACCAAAAGTTAGGGGAAGTGCCGCACCCAGGAGAAGGAATGATTTATATGCAATACTGGTATTTACATTTTTATTTTTATTTATTTTTTTAAAGGAGTACTTGATTAAAAATAGCAATATTTTGGGACACACCCCCCGATTCCACTTACCTCCCTGAGGGAACGCTATGGCATTTTCCCCTTTGAGACACCGCCAGCTTGCTAACTTTATCACATTGCAGCATCATGGGTCACACATTAGAACTACCCTTACGGACTTTGAAAGCTTATGGGCTGAACAGGACCCTCTGCCACACATGATCTCTGCCCTTTACAAACTACTAGAAGCGGCTAAGCCTAGTCCTAAACCCATTTACATTATAGAGTAGGAACGACACCTTCAGTGAGAGTTTACCAATGGACAACTGAACCACCTACAATATTTTGCCTAACACACTCAAGTTCAGCGGAGTTAAAAACTAAGGCTCGGTTCACACAGGGGCGGCACGACTTGCAGCGCGACTCACAGACGCGACCTGCAAACGACTTCAGCGGCGACTTGCAAAATGACTTCTGTATAGAAGTCAATGCAAGTCGCCTGAAGTCGCCCCAAAAGTAGTACAGGAACCTTTTTTCTAAGTCGGAGCGACTTGAGTCGCTCCTATTAGAACGGTTCCATAGTACAGAATGGAGCGCGACTTGTCAGGCGGCTAAGTCGCCTGGACAAGTCGCCCCTGTGTGAACCGAGCCTCAAGAGAATAATTATAAAATATTTTCACAGTTGTATTGGGTGCCTGTGCCCCTGGCTAGAACTTATCCCTCAGCCACTGATTTGTGCTTGAGGGGTTGCAGACAGAGAGGAACGCTTCTTCACACACGGTGAGAGTGGTCCATACTAAAAAACCCTTTTGGTCAATGGTCAGTAAACATATTTCTGGTGAATATGTAGTATAGCCGGTGATGCGCTCTGAAAGGACTGTGCCATCCCTCCAGAGCTCTGTGCTGCAGTCCGTGACTCCCATGCACTTACGCGGGAGTGCCGTTATCGCGGCACGGCCAATCAGACGGCTGGAGGACTTGAACCCAGAAGGAAAACTGGGTGAAGATAGAAGTGTCTGTCAGTGCTGACAGCGGGGCAGTGCAGGGCTTCGTTCTAAGGTATTTCATAATGTGCTAGTATGTGATGCATACTAGCACATTATGCCTTTACTTTGCAGGATTAAAAAAAAAAAAGAAGAAAATTGGGCACGGTTTACTTCCTCTTTAAGGCCTTCTTATAGCAGAAGGTGTTCAGCTGGGCTATGTGATGGAATGAGATATGTGAATACCTTTGCTTTAGGTAAGCCTTACTGTGCTAATACATTGATATGGTTGGAGGGCATTGTGTCTGCCTAAATCCAATCTCACCCTAACCTGTATGGTTACACTGTCTTGTTGGGCCCTGAGACCTACTGCACTTGATGATAGCCAATAAGGATGAGCTCAGGTGTGGTCGTATGTTCCACGTGCAGAGCCCGCCAGGAAGTCGGCACAGCGCTGCGCTAATCACAGGCAGTGAGACATTGCCCCGATGAATGGCTGCAGAGATTGGGCAATGTCTCACTGTGTGTGATTAGCACAGCACTGCGTCGACTTCCTGGCGGGCTCTGCACGTGGAGCATGCGAACACGCCTGAGCTTATGTCTAATGGCCAAATTGCCTGAAAGTAATAATTTGTATGGCTCCCCCACTGCCCTGAAATTAGCAATAATCCGCTTATTTTGAGATGCGATAGAATGAGACATATGAATAGTGATGGCCGAACGGTTCGCCCGGCGGTCGTTTCGCGGCGAATTTCCGACATTCGCGGTCCGCACGTTCGAACGCCTTTTTCCGTCGTTCGCCGCGGCGGACTTACGTGTTTAATGTATACAAGAACTTTAACCTTTGGTGACACGTTTATCATGTGATACAGGACAGCCAATTGAGACATGACAGCACATGGACACTTGTACATTCCCCCTAACCTATAAATACACCCGATCCGGTGGCCATTTTACATTCTTTCTTCTGTTAAGATAGGGACAGGTTCCTGTGTGGAGTAGGGAGAGATAAACCACTAGCTATTTGGTACACAAAAGTTCTTTTCAGGACTGGTATAGGTGTTAGGTGTTGATAGGTTTGCTGTGCTGCTGATTCTTGCAGCAGCCTGAGTGTCTTTTGTTAGTTTAGAGAAAGGGAAAGGACGGTGTATGCTACAGGGACAGCCAGATTAGTCTTTCATCATCATCATCATCATCATCATCATTAGCTGTTACTATCAAGGTCCACAAAAGAGCTGTTCCAGTAACCACTAATCGTTCTCTTTTTTTGCCAATTTGTATAGGGACAGGAAGGAAGCAGTGTTGTCAGGCAGTGAGGGTAATTTTAAAGACTTGCTGTTATTATTAGTTCCACAAAGGTTCTTTTCAGGACTGGTATCAGTGGTACAGTAATAGGCTTGTACATGTATAATATTCTTTCTTCCAAATATAGAAAGGATATTATACTTGACTGCTGCCCTTCTGCTGCAGTCTGCTAAACATTCACAACTCACTTGTTCCACAAAAGTTCTTATAAGGACTGGTAACTTGGTATAGGGTGCTACGGTACATAGGCTTGAGTGCGGTACAGTCTGCTGTTCTGTAAGGACCGCTATCGGTCCACAATAGATAGGGTTGACGTGCACCACTGCTGACCGCTCACCTATACTGCAGCAGTCCTTCAGCGGTATAGGGACTGACGTACAGTCTGCTAATCACTAACACACAACCTGCTTGTTCCACAAAAGTTCTTATAAGGACTGGTAACTTGGTATAGGGTGCTACGGTACATAGGCTTGAGTGCGGTACAGTCTGCTGTTCTGTAAGGACCGCTATCGGTCCACAATAGATAGGGTTGACGTGCACCACTGCTGACCGCTGCCCTATACTGCAGCAGTCCTTCAGCGGTATAGGGACTGACGTACAGTCTGCTAATCACTAACACACAACCTGCTTGTTCCACAAAAGTTCTTATAAGGACTGGTAACTTGGTATAGGGTGCTACGGTACATAGGCTTGAGTGCGGTACAGTCTGCTGTTCTGTAAGGACCGCTATCGGTCCACAATAGATAGGGTTGACGTGCACCACTGCTGACCGCTGCCCTATACTGCAGCAGTCCTTCAGCGGTATAGGGACTGACGTACAGTCTGCTAAACACTAATACACAACCTGCTTGGTCCACAAAAGTTCTTATAAGGACTGGTAACTTGGTATAGGGTGCTACGGTACATAGGCTTGAGTGCGGTACAGTCTGCTGTTCTGTAAGGACCGCTATCGGTCCACAATAGATAGGGTTGACGTGCACCACTGCTGACCGCTGCCCTATACTGCAGCAGTCCTTCAGCGGTATAGGGACTGACGTACAGTCTGCTAAACACTAATACACAACCTGCTTGGTCCACAAAAGTTCTTATAAGGACTGGTAACTTGGTATAGGGTGCTACGGTACATAGGCTTGAGTGCGGTACAGTCTGCTGTTCTGTAAGGACCGCTATCGGTCCACAATAGATAGGGTTGACGTGCACCACTGCTGACCGCTGCCCTATACTGCAGCAGTCCTTCAGCGGTATAGGGACTGACGTACAGTCTGCTAAACACTAATACACAACCTGCTTGGTCCACAAAAGTTCTTATAAGGACTGGTAACTTGGTATAGGGTGCTACGGTACATAGGCTTGAGTGCGGTACAGTCTGCTGTTCTGTAAGGACCGCTATCGGTCCACAATAGATAGGGTTGACGTGCACCACTGCTGACCGCTCACCTATACTGCAGCAGTCCTTCAGCGGTATAGGGACTGACGTACAGTCTGCTAATCACTAACACACAACCTGCTTGTTCCACAAAAGTTCTTATAAGGACTGGTAACTTGGTATAGGGTGCTACGGTACATAGGCTTGAGTGCGGTACAGTCTGCTGTTCTGTAAGGACCGCTATCGGTCCACAATAGATAGGGTTGACGTGCACCACTGCTGACCGCTGCCCTATACTGCAGCAGTCCTTCAGCGGTATAGGGACTGACGTACAGTCTGCTAATCACTAACACACAACCTGCTTGTTCCACAAAAGTTCTTATAAGGACTGGTAACTTGGTATAGGGTGCTACGGTACATAGGCTTGAGTGCGGTACAGTCTGCTGTTCTGTAAGGACCGCTATCGGTCCACAATAGATAGGGTTGACGTGCACCACTGCTGACCGCTGCCCTATACTGCAGCAGTCCTTCAGCGGTATAGGGACTGACGTACAGTCTGCTAAACACTAATACACAACCTGCTTGGTCCACAAAAGTTCTTATAAGGACTGGTAACTTGGTATAGGGTGCTACGGTACATAGGCTTGAGTGCGGTACAGTCTGCTGTTCTGTAAGGACCGCTATCGGTCCACAATAGATAGGGTTGACGTGCACCACTGCTGACCGCTCACCTATACTGCAGCAGTCCTTCAGCGGTATAGGGACTGACGTACAGTCTGCTAATCACTAACACACAACCTGCTTGTTCCACAAAAGTTCTTATAAGGACTGGTAACTTGGTATAGGGTGCTACGGTACATAGGCTTGAGTGCGGTACAGTCTGCTGTTCTGTAAGGACCGCTATCGGTCCACAATAGATAGGGTTGACGTGCACCACTGCTGACCGCTGCCCTATACTGCAGCAGTCCTTCAGCGGTATAGGGACTGACGTACAGTCTGCTAATCACTAACACACAACCTGCTTGTTCCACAAAAGTTCTTATAAGGACTGGTAACTTGGTATAGGGTGCTACGGTACATAGGCTTGAGTGCGGTACAGTCTGCTGTTCTGTAAGGACCGCTATCGGTCCACAATAGATAGGGTTGACGTGCACCACTGCTGACCGCTGCCCTATACTGCAGCAGTCCTTCAGCGGTATAGGGACTGACGTACAGTCTGCTAAACACTAATACACAACCTGCTTGGTCCACAAAAGTTCTTATAAGGACTGGTAACTTGGTATAGGGTGCTACGGTACATAGGCTTGAGTGCGGTACAGTCTGCTGTTCTGTAAGGACCGCTATCGGTCCACAATAGATAGGGTTGACGTGCACCACTGCTGACCGCTCACCTATACTGCAGCAGTCCTTCAGCGGTATAGGGACTGACGTACAGTCTGCTAATCACTAACACACAACCTGCTTGTTCCACAAAAGTTCTTATAAGGACTGGTAACTTGGTATAGGGTGCTACGGTACATAGGCTTGAGTGCGGTACAGTCTGCTGTTCTGTAAGGACCGCTATCGGTCCACAATAGATAGGGTTGACGTGCACCACTGCTGACCGCTCACCTATACTGCAGCAGTCCTTCAGCGGTATAGGGACTGACGTACAGTCTGCTAATCACTAACACACAACCTGCTTGTTCCACAAAAGTTCTTATAAGGACTGGTAACTTGGTATAGGGTGCTACGGTACATAGGCTTGAGTGCGGTACAGTCTGCTGTTCTGTAAGGACCGCTATCGGTCCACAATAGATAGGGTTGACGTGCACCACTGCTGACCGCTGCCCTATACTGCAGCAGTCCTTCAGCGGTATAGGGACTGACGTACAGTCTGCTAAACACTAATACACAACCTGCTTGGTCCACAAAAGTTCTTATAAGGACTGGTAACTTGGTATAGGGTGCTACGGTACATAGGCTTGAGTGCGGTACAGTCTGCTGTTCTGTAAGGACCGCTATCGGTCCACAATAGATAGGGTTGACGTGCACCACTGCTGACCGCTGCCCTATACTGCAGCAGTCCTTCAGCGGTATAGGGACTGACGTACAGTCTGCTAAACACTAATACACAACCTGCTTGGTCCACAAAAGTTCTTATAAGGACTGGTAACTTGGTATAGGGTGCTACGGTACATAGGCTTGAGTGCGGTACAGTCTGCTGTTCTGTAAGGACCGCTATAGGTCCACAATAGATAGGGTTGACGTGCACCACTGCTGACCGCTCACCTATACTGCAGCAGTCCTTCAGCGGTATAGGGACTAAGAGTTTTGTCACAGGGTCATTTAAAAAATGACATGCAGAGGAAGAGGCAGGCCCTTCCGCAGGGGTGGTAGGGGTAGGGCAGGAGCAACAGGCTTGAGCCAAAGTGGGAAGTTGCAGAAGGTGCGTTCAATTACTTTAAAGGATGCACCAGACTTGGTTGAGTGGCTCGCTCAGCCTTACTCTTCTGCACCCTCCTCATCCTCTCGATCTGCACCCTCTTCTTCACTCTCTGCTATGTGCACCCCCAAAGACACTACCACCAACAACACGACCACCACCACCACCACCACATACCTTCCGCTTGAGTCACTGGAATTATTTTCCGATCCATATCAAGAGGACATTTCTGATGCGCAGCCACTCTTGGTATTGGATCAGGAAGAGGAGGTAGCAACAAGCGCTACTCAGCAGTCTGACGCCAGTACCCAGATCAGCCCAAGGAGGAGGTTGGTCCCCGGTGTTGCTGCCTACTCTACTTATAGCGGTGGGGAAGGTGACGTTGATGATGACGTGTCTAGTGATGTCACGTGGGTGCCCACAAGAGAGGAAGAGGAGGGGAGTTCAGAGGGAGATATGGACCAGCAGATAGGGAGGAGAAGCAGCAATGACTTACATTGCACAGCAGGGACAAAGCAGACTGCAAATGTATCAGGAGCGAGTCATCGACCATGTACGGTCACATCTGGCGCTCCCAGGACACCGGCACATGGCTCCGCAGTGTGGGCTTTTTTTAACGTGTCCGCTGCTGACAATAGCGTTGCCATCTGCAATCTTTGCAGTCAACGCGTTAGTCGCGGTAAGCCCAATACTCACCTAGGGACGACCGCCTTAAGAAGGCACATGAGCAGCCATCACCGAGCCCAGTGGGAGCAACGGAACACACAAAGCCACACTGCAGGCTCTCACCGTCCAGCCTCGTCTTCTACTTCTCCTTCTCCTCTCTCCTCACAATTGTCCTCCACTCCACCTTCCATCACGCCAAGCTCACATTTTTCTGCAAAAAGGCAGGCTTCCGTGGGCCTAATGTTTGAGCGTAAAAAAATGATGACGCCGGATAACCCTCTTGCCCAACGGTTGGCGGCTGGCTTGTCAGAACTCATAGCCCGCCAACTACTGCCATATAAACTGGTGGACTCGGAGGCCTTTCGCAAATTTGTGGCCATTGGAACACCACAATGGAAGGTCCCAGGAAGGAAGTATTTCTCAGAGAAGGGCATCCCAGAGCTATATGGCCATGTTCAGCGGCAAGTGAATGTATC
The DNA here is from genome assembly GCF_037356315.1 of Lithobates pipiens. Lineage (NCBI taxonomy): Eukaryota > Metazoa > Chordata > Amphibia > Anura > Ranidae > Lithobates > Lithobates pipiens. The sequence continues at coordinate 209,405,334 of NW_027507686.1, forward strand.
TCTGGCACACAGTGTCGGTGCCAAGATACATCTGACCACAGACACGTGGTCTAGCAAACACGGGCAGGGAAGGTATATCAGTTTTACTGCCCACTGGGTGAACCTTCTGACGGCCGTCAAGCATGTAACCCGTGGCACCCGTGTAGATTTGGTTTTACCGCCACGGATTGCATGCAGGCCTGACTCTTCTTCTCCTCCTCCTACTCCATCCTCCTCCCTCTCCTCCTCAGCTGCCTCCTCCTTTTCCGCTGCTAGCGTCTCTTCCACTGCACCGCCCAAGCTCCCCAGAACCTATTCCACATGCCAGGTGAGACGTTGCCATGCCGTGCTGCGTCTGTTGTGCCTGGAAGCAAAGAGCCACACTGGCCCGGCACTCCTTTCAGCTTTGCGTTCACAGGCAGATGAGTGGCTAACACCGCTCAATTTGACAGTTGGTAAAGTGGTGTGTGACAACGGTGCCAATCTGCTTAGCGCATTGAAACAGGGCAAAATCACGCACGTGCCGTGCATGGCACACGTCTTAAACTTGGTCGTGCAGCGATTCCTTGTCAAATACCCTGGGGTCCAGGACATCTTGCGGCAGGCAAGGAAAATCTCGGCCCATTTCAGAAGATCTTACACGGCCATGGCTCGCCTTGCTGACATTCAGCGGCGACACCATCTGCCGGTCAGACGTCTTATTTGCGATTGCCCGACGCGATGGAACTCAACCTTCTATATGCTTGATAGGCTGCTCCAGCAGAAACGTGCAGTTAACGTCTACCTGTATGAACTCTGCGAAAGAAACGGTTCTGGGGAGCTGGGTTTTTTTTCACCGCGCCAGTGGCTGCTCATGCGCGACACATGCAGACTTCTGCGGCCATTTGAGGAGATCACCAAACTGGTCAGTCGCAGCCATGGCGCCATCAGTGACATGGTACCTTATGCCTTCTTTCTGGAGCGTGCATTGCGTCGTGTCATTGATCAGGCTGTGGAGGAGCAGGAGCGGGAAGATGAGGAAGTCGCAATGCTGGATGAATTCCCAGGGGGGGCTACTCTATCTGAGACAAGTCAACAACAGGAGTCTGATGAGGAGTCAGAGGAGGATGGTGCCGGGGCGGATGAGCAGGAGCAAGAAGAGCATGCTTTAAACCTTTCTGGGATCCCTGTTGTGCGAGGATGGGGAGAGGAGAATGAAGAGGACGACATTATCCTGGATGATGAGCAGGAGCCAGGCCACCACACCGCTTCCACTTTAGTGCAAATGGGGGCCTTCATGCTCCAGTGTTTTAATAGGGACCCCCGTATAAAAAGCATGAGGGTCAAGGACCAGTACTGGGTGGCAACGTACTTAGACCCCCGGTACAAACACAAAATGGCGGAAATGTTACCGCCGTCGCAGAGGGCTGTCAGAATGCAGCACTTCCAGGCCTTGCTTCGAGAAATGCTGCATTCTGCTTTTGCGTGCGCTGGCAGAGGAGCAATTCCCACTCCCAGAGAAGGATTTGCGGGTACCAATCCAACAGCGCCTGCAAGAAGAGGCCGGTTTGAAGATGTGTTGGTGACTTCGGATATGAGGTCATTCTTTCAGCCGACCCATCGACAGGTGTCATCCGGATCCAGCATCAGGGAACGCCTAGACCGTCAGGTGTCCGACTACATTGGGTTAACGGCCGATGTGGACGCTCTGAGGAGTGATGAACCCCTAGACTACTGGGTGGGCAGGCTTGACCTCTGGCCAGAGCTTGCCCAATTTGCAATCGAACTGTTGGCTTGCCCCTCATCCAGTGTCCTGTCCGAAAGGACGTTCAGCGCAGCAGGGGGGATTGTGACCGATAAGCGTACTCGCCTAGCTCACCACAGTGTTAACTACCTCACATTTCTAAAAATGAATGAGGCATGGATCTCGGAGGAATTCAACACATGTGATCAGTAGACCATGTATATGTCTATAAACAATTTTTGGAATCAAGCACACAGACCTTCTTAATTCATTTGGCTCACTTCCCTGACCCAAAAAAGCACACCGTACTATATGCCCCTACCCTCCTCTTTGAAGAGGTTGAGCGGTGTCATATTTCTACTGGGGCTGCTTATTATGAGGGGTTCCCACCATCCCTGTGCTGTGCTGACTTCCTCCTGGGTGTTCTTATTATGAGGGGCTCCCACCATCCCTGTGCTGTGCTGACTTCCTCCTGGGGGTTCTTATTATGAGGGGATCACACCATCCCTGTGCTGTGCTGACTTCCTCCTGGGGCTGCTTACGGTGCTGCTGTCAGCGCTGTATGTCACGGAGCTGCTGTCAGCGCTGTATGTCACGGAGCTGCTGTCAGCGCTGTATGTCACGGAGCTGCTGTCAGCGCTGTATGTCACGGAGCTGCTGTCAGCGCTGTATGTCACGGAGCTGCTGTCAGCGCTGTATGTCACGGAGCTGCTGTCAGCGCTGTATGTCACGGAGCTGCTGTCAGCGCTGTATGTCACGGAGCTGCTGTCAGCGCTGTATGTCACGGAGCTGCTGTCAGCGCTGTATGTCACGGAGCTGCTGTCAGCGCTGTATGTCACGGTGCTGCTGTCAGCGCTGTATGTCACGGAGCTGCTGTCAGCGCTGTATGTCACGGAGCTGCTGTCAGTGCTGTATGTCACGGAGCTGCTGTCAGCGCTGTATGTCACGGAGCTGCTGTCAGCGCTGTATGTCACGGAGCTGCTGTCAGCGCTGTATGTCACGGTGCTGCTGTCAGCGCTGTATGTCACGGAGCTGCTGTCAGCGCTGTATGTCACGGAGCTGCTGTCAGCGCTGTATGTCACGGAGCTGCTGTCAGCGCTGTATGTCACGGAGCTGCTGTCAGCGCTGTATGTCACGGAGCTGCTGTCAGCGCTGTATGTCACGGTGCTGATGTCAGTGCTCTGTATTACGGTGCTGCTGTCAGTGCTCTGTATCTCCTGCACCCTCTTGTTTGCCTACCCTGGTCCCTGACCTTCCCTCTCCTCCATTGCCTTCATTAGCTCCATAGTCCTGAATTGTCAGAACAATTTCCCAAATAAAAAAAAAATGCTTGTAGTTATCGATCCCAAATTCACCTCATACATGTATTATGCTATTGTCCAGGTGGTGGGACTACGTGCTACCCCCTAATAATTACCCCGTGGCCGCAAATTCGACCTAAAGGTTTGCGAAATTCGCCTCCCATTGAAGTCAATGGAGCCCGCGGCGAACGGTCGTTTTCGCGAACGTTTGTGTCCGTTCGCGTTTCGCGTTCGCGAAACGTCCCGTCGGAAGTTCGTCCATCACTACATATGAATACCTTCTGTTTTAGGAAGACCTTACGGTGTACATATTGGAAAGATTTCCACTCTCTTCCTGTCCTGGTAACACTTTTTGGCTGAAGTTCAGCCAGTTTTAAGAAAAAATAAATAAAACATTTTACAAAGATTTCCAGAATTGTTTGAAATCCTTACCTTTTCTTTATTGAAAGAAATTTCTGTGTTACGATGTTATTTCTGAATGATACAATCATTAATGGCACACATTATAACCACCTGGGAAAAGATCAGTGCGGTAATGAGAAAAGCTGCAGGATTTGCATCTTTCGTAAAGAATCAGCCTTAGCCCACGTTCACATCGGGCTGAACTGGAATGTGATTTAACATGCCAAATTGCATGCTAAATCGGTGGCTATTGCCGACAATGGCACCATCTGAATCAGTGCAACGCCAACTTTGCAGTGCCGCACTTATTCCCAAAAGTAGTTCCTGTACAACGTTTGGCGACTTTGGGGGGGATCTGAATAGATATCTGTGCATGATCCTGCACAGATGTGTCAAATCGCCCCCGAAGTCAGACTGCATTGCTAGTTTAAAATCGTGCGAGTTCAGCTGGACTCGCATTGATTTTAAATCCGCATCAGTGTGAACCTGGGCTCAGTTCACACCATAGAAATGTAGTCCGGATGCATTTCTGCATGTGCATTTTTGATGCGTTTCTCTTCTTTTTTTTTTTCTTCACCTTAAATTGGTACATGTGCATTTTTGATGCATTTTACTGCGTTCAAGTACAGTTCATTGCAGAAAAAAATGAAGCATATTCCATTCATTTTTCTGCTGTGCCATTGGAAACCATATAACCTACTATTCATACGTTTCTGATGAAAACAGGTACTGGAATGCATGAAAGACAAACCAGAGAAAATTCCCAGCTCAACTCACCAGCCAGTCTGCTGACCAACCGAATTACCCTGTCCAACAGTATGCGTTAAACCAAGGGTTTAGTTAGCACACATTTGCAAAGGCATGCGTAAGCTGTAAGATCTCTTCACGGCTCCCTGTATTACTTGCAGTCCTAACTTTTCTAAATTTGTGTCAACCAGCTCCTGTATAATATTATTAATAATCATAATTTGCAACTAATGAAACTGCTGAGGTTCATTGATATTTATTTATTGGCACCTATAGGTGTCATTAGATCACAGCGATACTCTCTTATGATATTGTCCCCTACCTGATTGTATTATAAAAGGCAATAGAGCAAATTAATTTCATTCGATTTGGTACAGTCCAATTGTTCCATATAGCGTTTTTTCAAAGCATTTTATTGCTGGAATTACAGCTCTGCTAATATATCAGTATTTTGTATCAGTTATGTGTATTAAATATGTTTCTGGGGTGGAATTAATATGGCTGGAAAAAAAAGACTTTTTATTTTTCAAAGCCTGCTTTTGAACAAAAAATTGAAGGACAATAAATAGTGCATTGTCTTCACTTTTTCTGTTTTCATAAATTGCAAAAATGGTATAGTCCACTCCAATGTTTCTCAATTGCTCAAGTACTCCCAACAGGTCATGTTTTCAGGATTTCCCTCAAATGAAACAGCTGTGGTAAGTAATTACAAAGGCAGTGAAACTGATCAAATCACCGGTGCTAAATAATGGAAAGCCTGAAAACATGACCTGTTAAGGCCAACACACAATCTGACTTTTTGATAACAAATATGCAAATTAGCTGTTTCACTGCAACATGCGACCATCTGTATGCTTCATCGGACAAACTTTTTTGTTTTTCATTTGACTTTTGTTGGCTGTGCGAACGGACAAACTTTCCGGCAACAAAAGTCCGATGGAGCAAAGTCCGTTCACGTTTACAGAAAACCATAGGACTTTTGTACAAATTACAAACACGCATGCTCAGAATCAATGCAAAAGATCAGACAACAATACAGAAGTTGACCAAAGGTGGCGGTAAAGAGCAGAAAAACCACGTGATTTGGTGAAATTTGGCAGAAAAAGTCCTGCTGTGTGTATGCAATACAAGTTCACAGCGGACGCCCTTTGTACAAAAATCCACGGGAAAGTTTTGTACAAAGTCAGATCGTGTGTATGAAAACCAAAAAAAGTTTGTCCGATGGAGCGTACACACAGTTGGATGTTGCCTTAAAACAGCTAATTTGCATGTTTTTTGTCAAAAAGTCAGATCGTGTGTACGGGCCTTTAGGGTTGTACTACATTTGAAGTATAAGGCAAAAAATACCCCCCCCCCCCCCCACCCCCCATTTTGGATAGCGTAAAGGAGGGTTATAATCACTGTCCATGTTATTTTTGAGCATCTGTGTCCCATTGAGATTTCCCTTCACTTCCTGTCCCAAAACAGGAAGCGAGAGGAAATCCCTCCAAAGTAAGGGAATCCCTAGTTGTCACCAGAGCAAGGGTACCCACTGGAAGATTTCACTTATTCCTCTCTGTGACACCCAAAATTTGGCATTTTTTTCTGATATCGGTAAACATGATAAATAGAGAGAGTGAATCTACTGAATAGGGACACAAACAGCAATAAAATCCTGACAGGTGTTCTCAGCTCAAAGTAGAAACAAATCTGATAGGCAGGTATGGGGAGCACCCAAATGTGCTACTAGTTTTCATACATAAGGCCCTCATAATGTGCAATAATCTTTTGTATATTTTTTCATCACCATATCTACTTTAGTCTGTGTGACATCATTCCAAAACAATTACACTTTTAACTGTAAGTAACAAACCTGTATAATGTTGTATAATTAAATTTGTAGAGCACATTTTGAGAACCGCTTTTCAAAAAGGCCAAAAATATGTAAGAAAGTCATCTGTGTCGAACATCGATTGCGCCTCTGTAATAAAAACAAAATGAGACATTTTAGAAGAAATACTGGTTTGGAAAGATGTGTGGTCATAGCTCCCCCTACCGGCTGACTGAAAGAAGTACAGATTTCAGTCCAATATGTTCCTGGTTTCACATCATGTCTGTTGCATTTAGCCTGTGTGAATGTGAGTTAAATGTGTTTACGCTGACATGTGTCGACAATTTTTTATTTATTTTTTATTTTTTTATCCATTGGGGGAGATTTACTAAAACTGACACACACAGAATCTGGTACAGCTGTGGATATTAGCCAATCAGCTTCTTAAATTTAATGGTGCTAGAATCTAAAGGCTCAAAGGTTTTTTATCTTCATGTATTCTATACATGAAGGTAAAAAACCTCCCTGCCCTCCTAATACTCACCTGAGACCCATCTCGATGCAGCAATGCGCACAAGAGCCTCGGCTCTCCGGGGCCTCTGCCTCCTCATTGGCTGATGTCAATCACAGCCAATGAGCTGGGAGAGGGGTATGCTGCATATGTGTGTCTGAATGGAAAGGCAGAGCAGCAGCTTGGAGGCGAGCTTGCGCGCGTTCCCCACATAGCAAGCGGTTTGCTGTGGGGCCATTTGGCAGGAGGGAGGGGCCAGGAGCGCCAGCGGGGGACCCGGGAAGAGGATCGGGGCTGCTCTGTGTAAAACCACTACACAGAGCGGGTAAGTAGAACACGTTTGCTATTTAATATCACTTTAAGCTTTGACAATAAAACCTAGAAGATGATTGGTTACTATGAACAGCTGCACCAGATTCTGTGTGCGCCAGTTTTAGTAAATCTCCCCTATTGCGTTGCATTGATGTGCATTTTATTAATGCTTTGCATTGAGGTTTCGTTTATTCTTTATTATTAACAGTAGAAGACAAAATACATTGTTCTTCTTTCCTAAAGCCTTATTCATAATCCTATAAGGTGCAGACAGCGGGATCTGTGTGGCTGGAATCCCAGACAGCTTCAGCCGGGAAGCCTTACAAAGCAATGATGGGTAGTAGCTGTCCATGGCTTTCTGCATGTCTCCACCCATTCAGCGGTTACCTGCAGCAAGGGGAGATGATCAGTCATGGACGCTATCTCTGTTTTGAGGTCTGGTCAGCTGTAAGTAACCATTAGATACACTGTATTACCAAAAGTATTGGGACGCCTGCCTTTACACACACATGAACTTTAATGGCATCCCAGTCTTAGTCTGTAGGGTTCAATATTGAGTTGGCCCACCCTTTGCAGTTATAACAGCTTCAACTCTTCTGGGAAGGCTGTCCACAAGGTTTAGGAGTGTGTCTATGGGAATGTTTGACCGTTCTTCCAGAAGCACATTTGTGAGATCAGGCACATCACAGGAGAAGGTCTGGCTCACAGTCCCCACTCTAATTCTTCCCAAGGTGTTCTATCGGGTTGAGGTCAAGACTTTGGGCAGGCCAGTCAAGTGTCTCCACCCCAAACTTGCTTATCCATGTCTCTATGGACCTTTTCTTGTGCACTGGTCCAAATCATTTGGTGGAGAGGGGATTATGGTGTTGGGGTTGTTTTCAGGGGTTGGGCTTGGTCCCTTAGTTCCAGTGAAGGGAACGCTTAAGGCGTCTTCATACCAAGACATTTTGAACAATTTCATGGTCCTTAATGCACTATGGCAGGGGTGTCCAAACTTTTTTCAAAGAGGGCCAAATTTGATGAAGTGAACATGCGTGAGGGCCGACCATTTTGCTTGACATTCTTTGAACCGTTAAAATTCGGTCTAAGTGTGTTCGTTCAAGCTCTAATACACTGCCCAACAAGAATTCTCTTGCCTTTGTGACTGTGTGTGGGAAGAGATGAGCTTGGGCGTATTATTTGAATATACTGTATTAATTGGTGTATAACACGCACCTTCACTTTTAGAGGGAAGTTTCAGGAAAACATTTTTTTATTTTAAATAAAGAACTGTGAAGCAAAATAATGGTCAGTGCCCATCTGCAGACCCACCATTGCCATGAATGTAGCCTCACCATAGCCAGGAACGCAGCACCATAGCCAGGAATGCCCCCACCATTGCCAGGAATGCCCCCCATCATTGCCAGGAATGCCCCCACCATAGCCAGGAATGCCCCCAGCACAGCCAGGAACGCAGCACCATTGCCAGGAATGCAGTGACGAGCGCCAAAGGAGAATCTCCTGTTTACACGGCAGCCTCTTTAATAGAAAGTCCCACCTCCTTTGATGGACAGAACAATCGTCCAATGGCAGCGCCAGAGACGGGACTTCCTATTACAGAGGCCGCCCGTAAACAGGAAATTCTCCTGTGTACGGCGCTCGGTCCCGCCTCCTCCCTGTCCCTTCCGAAGCATATACATCTTTTGTGGCCCCGGCACTGGGAGATCGTCGGGGGCCACAAAAGATATGTATCTCCAAATAACATTGCCAACATCCTGATTAGAATATGGAAAAAGGGAAATAAGAATAATGACTTCTTAAAGTGACAAACAATATCCTTATTCGACAAAAATAATCCATATGCATCCACCATGTAAAAATTTTCAGGAAATCATTTCTCCCTGTATTTTTTTCTGCCTCCTTGACAACATCCTCCATGAGCTTCTGATCCTCTCCTTTTTTGCCTCACACCCGCTTGTTTGAAACAAGCAGTACATATTATACAGTATTAGTTGCAATCATATGCAAAAAAAAAAAGGAATGTAGAAGGGGCTGAAATAATCAGACATTCACTGGCCCCACGGTCCAGCGATGTGGATGCAAGAAGCCTCATCTCTGCGGCGCCGGCATTCTGTGGGCCTCTGGCTGTGGCTTCACAGTCAGGTGCTGTGAATGGCCGGGAAATCTTCTTGGACCTGTGACGTGTCCCATAAGATTGCAGGGAGGGAGGGGGGAGAGGTGATCTTCCTTCGGCCACCGTGGAGCCAGAGGAGGAAGTGGAAGCTGGATGCCTGTAAAGACAGGGTACCCCCGCTCCTCCCCCAAAAAAATGGCATGCGGAATGTGGCACATCAGGGGATCACCAGCACATAGAGCGGAAGTTTAACCACTTCAATACCGGGCACTTATACACCTTCCTGCCCAGACCAATTTTGAGCTTTCAGCGCTGTCGCACTTTGAATGACAATTGCGCGGTCATGCTACACTGTACCCAAACTAAATTTTTATAATTTTGTTCCCACAAATAGAGCTTTCTTTTGGTGGTATTTGATCGCCTCTGGGATTTTTATTTTCTGCTAAACAAATAAAAAAAAAAGACAGAAAATCTTGAAAAAAAAATGTTTTTTTTGTTTCAGTTACAAAACTTTGTAAATAAGTACATTTTCTCCTTCACTAATGGGCACTGACGGGGCTGCAGTGACGGGCACTGATGAGGTGGCACCAATGAAGTGGCACTGATAGGCGGCACTGATATGCGACACAGACACTGATAGGTGGCACAAATAGGCACTGATGGGTGGCATGGATTGTCATGGATAGGTGGCACAGATTGGCATAGATGGGCGGCATGGATAGGTGGCACGGATGGGCATGGATAGGTGGCACGGATGGGCACTGATAGGCGGCTAGGATGGGCACTGATAGGCAGCATTGTAATTTAAAGTTTTGTAGGGATGGATGCCAATCAGTGCCAAACAATAATGCATGCCAATCAGTGATGCCCATTGTGGGCACTGATTGGCATTCATTATGGGCACTGGCTGGCATCCCTGGTGGTCTAGGGGGCATACCTGGTGCTGGGCATCTCCTGGTGGTGTCCCTGGTGGTCATCCTCAGGGGGGCTGTGCTGATAATCGATCAGCACAGACCCCCCCTGTCAGAGGAGCAGCCGATCGACTCTCCTCTGCTCACGTCTGACAGACGCGAGTGAGGAAAAGCCGATCACCGGCTCTTCCTATTTACACTGTGATCAGCCGTGATTGGACATGGATGATCACGTGGTAAAGAGTCTCCGTCGGAGACTCTTTACCGAGATCGTAGTTGCCGGGTGTCAGACTGACACACCGCAACAACGATCGCCGCGATGCGCGCCCCCGGGGGCACGCAGCTGCTCATAATCCAGATCACCTCATATGATGTCCGGTCAGGATATTAACCACTTGCCGCCCGCCCTATAGGCAATTGACGGTGGCAAAGTGGTTGCATAATCCTGATCGGACGTAGAGGTGATCAAATACCTCCAAAAGAAAGTTTGTGGGGAAAAAATGATAAAAATTTACCGGTCCAGTAATCCTCCGTGTGTCCCAGAAGGCAGCGGGTGGGGGTTTTAAATGACGTAGATCACTGGGCAGAAATCTTACCAGGAAGTCGGTGGAGGGTGCGTACAAACAAAACAAAGCTTCCACTTTTGGGCGGAGCTCTGCTTTAAGATTATGTCTTTAATACAAATGTACCAAAACCTCAGCTGAGAGAATGTAGCGATAAAACCATCTCCCCAAAAAAACATTTTATGACACTGAGACTGAATTTTTATTATAAGAAAAATAACCATCACCATTCAGGACCATGTCCTACATCCTCCTTATAATGAAATAGTAAAGTCAGTGTAAGCTGCACACCCATGATAATTATCTCCAGCATGCAATCACAGTATAACAATTCTAACTCAAGGGTGTTGTGAAGGATCTAAAGGGGAATACAGATACCCAAAAACTATTGTACAGTTCCAATAGCACCAGAACAAGGCTAATAGGGTATTAGTAACATTGAATGTTACACAGATAAATAAAATAATTTCGCAAATTACATACACTATCTACACATAGATGTGAATGTACACAGGGGGTGTGAGGATCGGGACCACCACAAGAGGGCGCAGTGAACTGTGTGATTGCTGAAAAGGAAGATTTCAACATAGAATTTTTTTTTTTGGGGGGGGGGGGGGGGGCGGAATCTCCGATTGTTTAGCCGTCATCGTCCAATCTTCTCCTGCTCTCCCCTAGGTTTAAAAACGAAGGCGTTAATAATAAATGTGATTGCCGCACTGAGAGACCGCATGCAGAACATACAGCAGATCATAGAGGTGACAGAAATACGGGTTATTCGGTACCCTACTGCGCATGCGTCGCCCAGGAATCCGACGCATGCGTACTAGGAGGCGGATTTTTTGGGCCGCTACTGCGCACACATTGCACGGGAATCCGACGCATGCGCACTAAGAGGCGTGGTTTTCGGGATGCTACTGCGCATGCGTCGCCTGGAAATCCGATGCATGCGCAGTAGCAGGCGGGTTTTTTCGGGATGCTACTGTGCATGCGTCGCTCGGGAATCCGACGCATGCGTACTGAGAGGCAGGTTTTTCGGGACACTACTGCGCATACGTCGCCCGGGAATCTGACGCATGCGTACTAAGAGGCAGGTTTTTTGGGACACTGCTGCACATGCATCGCCCGGGAATTTGACGCATGCGTACTAGAAGATGGATTTTTCGGGACGCTACTGCGAATGCATCGCTCGGGAATCTGACGCATGTATACTAGGAGGTGGGTTTTTCGGGCTGCTACTGCGCATGTGTCGCCCGGGAATCCGATGCATGCATATTGGGAGGCGGGTTTCTTTGGGCCGCTACTGCACATGCGTCACCGGGGAATTCGACGCATGCAATCTTTCCCTTTCTTCACACTGCCCCCCCAATCTTTTCCTCTTCCAAATCTGCCCCCCATCTTTCTCTCTCTCCACTCTGCCCCCCCAATCTTTTCCTCTTCCAAATCTGCCCCCCCAATCGTTCCCTCTCTTCACACTGCCCCCCCCATCTTTCCCTCTTTCCTCTCTCCACACTGCTCCCCATCTTTCCCTCTCCCTACTGTGCCCCCAATCTTTCCCTCTCTCCACTCTGCCCCCCCATCTTTCCCTCTTCACACTGCTACCCCATCTTTCCCTCTTCCATATCTGTCCCCCTCTCTACTCTGCCCCCTCCATCTTACCCTCTCTTCACACTGCCCCCCAATCTTTCCCTCTTCCAAATCTGCCTCCCATCTTTCCTCCTCTCTACTCTGCCCCCCCCATCTTTCCCTCTCCACTTTGCCCCCCCTCCATCTTTCCCTCTCTCCACTCTGCCCCCCCTCCATCTTTCCCTCTCTCCACACTGCCCCCCCCTCCATCTTTCCCTCTCTCCACTCTGCCCCCCATCTTTCCCCCTCTCCACTGTGCAAACCCCCCCCCCCCCCCAGCTTCATTCTAATGTCATATCTCACTTGTCTCTCCTTCTGTTTCCTCTCTCTCCTTCTGCCCTTAAAGCCCAACCGCAGCCTCTCTTCAATGGTTAATCACTAGTTTTGCCTAGGAGAAACTATTTTACTTACCTGATTTTACTTACTCTCCTCCACCATACCATATGGACTGTTCTTTGGCGTCCTGACATCCAATGCAGGACTATGGACCCTGCTCTAGTCTTGATGCCATCAATAACATTTGGAGCGTTGGGGTGCAGATGCTGCAAGGACCAGTCCAGCTGCGGGGAGGAAGATCAGATAAGTAACTCTTCTTTTATTGTTCCTCTAGATATAAATGGCCCATTGACCCTTGCAGTTAATGGGACTACAAGGGATCTTTTTTTTTTATTCGCCCGGAGTTGGGCTCTCCTCTCTCTCCTTCATTCCCCCTCTCCAACCTCTTTTCTTTCACTTCCCTCTCCTCCTCTTCCACTCACTCTCTTTCTTTACCACTTGACTCCCCCAGACCAATTCAGACACTTCTCACATATATGTAATAATCTATATATTTTTATTTTGCTAGCTAAATAGTTAGAATTCCCCCAAATATTACATACTGTTTTTTAAGCAGAGGCCCTAGAGAACAAAATGGTGGATGGTGCAATTTTTTTATGTCACACTGTATTTTCGCAACAGTTTTTTAAAGGCAATTTTTTGGGGGAAAAATCTACTTTAACTACTTTGCACGCCCCCCCCCCCCCCACCCCAAAGCACCTTGTCCCCATGTTGATGAGGACAAGGGCCTCTTCCCGACAACCCTGGCCGTTGGTTGTCGGGGTCTGCAGGCTGGGGGGCTTATCAGAATCCGGGAGCCCCCTTTAATAAGGGGGCCCCCGGATACCGTTCCCCACCCTATGTGAATGAGTATGGGGTACAATGTACCCCTACCCATTCACCTGTAAAAAAAAAAAACACAACACACAAGGGTTAAAATAGTTTATTGCACAGCTCCGGGGGTCTTCTCGCTGGAGGAGCCTGGCTTTCTTCCTCGACGCCGGCCTTTTCTTCCGACTTCGGGGGTCTTGTCCCCCTCTTCGGTTCTTCTTGCCGGGCCACCGCGCCTTCTTCTAGCTCTTTTACAGGCGGTGGCACACACAGGCGGACTGGCACACACACGGCCGGATTGGCCGCCGAAATGCGAGTCCGGCGGCAAGATTGGAGTGCAAAACTACTTTCTAAGTCCGCCGTACTTTTGGGTAAAAAAAGTCCGCCGGAGGCTACAGACGGGGGGATTGTCCGGCGGACTTGAGTTTGCCAGACTTTTCCACCAGATTGTTTGATCATGTGTATGCGGCATTACAGTCCTAACCTTTCAAAATTTGTGTGAACCAACCCTAGAGAGTATCTAGTCAAGATAAAACTCCTGCAGGGGATGCCTTACATTTGGTATCCTTCTGGGAAAAAGGAGCAAGAATAAAATGTTGGCACTATATAAATCCTTTATAATAGTCGTAATGTGCAACTAATGAAACTGCTGAGGTTCATTGAAAATTTGTTCTTGGTATCTATAGGTGTCATTACATCACAGTGTTACCCTCTTATAATATTCTCCCCTACTTGATTGGATTATAGAAGGCAATAGAACAAATTGGTAATTTGATTCGATTTGATACAGTCCAATTGTTCCATATAGCATTTTTTTCAAAGCATTTTATTGCTGGAATTACAGCTCTGCTAATATTATCAGTATTTCTTTTTATCTGTTATATGTATTAACCACTTACCCACTGGGCACTTAAACCCCTTTCCTAACCAGACCAATTTTCAGCGCCCTCACATTTTGAATGACAATTGCTCAGTCGTGCAACACTGTACCCATATGACATTTTTGTCCTTTATTTCACACAAATAGAGTTTTTTTTTGGCAGTATTTAATCACCGCTGGGTTTTTATTTTTTGCACTATAAATGAAAAAAATATAAAAATGTACAGAATTGTTGGTAATTTTTCTTAGTTTCTGTTATAAAATTTAGCAAATTTGGAATTTCTCTTCATAAATGTTGGCCAAAATGTATACTGCTACATATATTTGGCTAAAATAACCCAAATCAGTGTATATTATTTGGTCTTTGTGAAAGTTATAGAGTCCACAGGCTATGGTGCCAATGACAGAAAATTTATCACACCTGATGTACTGACAGCCCATCTCATTTCTTGAGACAATTAAAAAAAAAAAACAAAAAAAAAAAAAAAAACAGGAAAATGCAAATAACCCCTTTTTGGAACGTAGACATACCAAAGTATTTAGTAAGAGGCATAGTGAGTTTTTTTAAGTTGTCATTTTGCAAAGAATTGTGAGGAAAAAAATTAAATTTTTTTTTTCTTTTTCACAAAATTGTCAAAATCAACAGGTTATTTCTCACACACAGCATATGCATACTACAAATTAGACCCCAAAACACATTCTGCTACTCCTCCTGAGTATGGCGATACCACATGTGAGACTTAAACAGCATGGCCACATACAGAGGCCCAACATGCAGGGAGTACCATCAGGTGTTCTAGGGGCATACATTTCAAATCTAATTTGACTGCCTATTACACTTTTGTGAGGCACTGATGGGCACGGTAGTGGCATGGATGTGGCACGAATGATAACTTGCATGAATGAGGCATAAATGAGCCACGGACGGGGATGCCTGAGTATTGAAGGATGAATGAGGCAGAAATGGGCACTACAGATCCAGCCCACAGCGCTGCTGCACCCGATCTCTCCCCTCTCACTGTATCGATCGGTACAGAGAGGGGAAAGCTTAGCCGGGCATGCGACGGCTTGTTTACAACTGATCACTCCATCATTTGAGGAAGCAATCACGCGGTAAAGGGCCGCTGTCAACTGCCATTTGCTGTGATCTGCCGGGTCCTCTGGACCTGGATATTCCCAGGGGTGCACGGGAGCAAGATTCTGGGAGGACGCTATAGCACGCCCTCCCAGAGTTATCCGACCGTGCTGCAACGATTTTTCAGCTATGGCCTGGGTGGCAACTAGTAAAAAAAAAAAAAATAATAATAATAATAATTCAGAGTTTAGTATCACTTTTAAAGCCCCGTACACACAGGCCGAGGGTCAGAAGACATTAGCCTGTTTAAAAAAACAAACAAACACCAGGGCCAGATTAAGAACATCATGGGCCTGGTGCTGAGGATTTTGGTGGGGCCTTTTATAAACAATAAATAAATAAAAATGCTAACTATTTTTTGTGATAACAAATTAAATTAAAGAGAGAGAGGGAGGATGAGAGAGAGAGAGAAAGGGGGTGAAAGAGGGGTAAGGGAGGGAGGATGTGAGAGAAAGGGGGGTGAGAGAGAGAGGATGGGAATGACATCAACGCAGCCTGGCCAAGACAAGTGACCGAAGGCACAGAACCCAGAAGGAAGACCGGGTGAAGATGGAAGTGCCCGGGGCCCCGCCGGTTGATCACAGCACAGCACTGGAGGGCTCAGTCTGACAATTTAAGTGTACCCTAATGTGCTAATATGCTGTGCATACTTGTACATTATGGCATAACCTACCCCAGGGCCTCTAAAAAGTCGTAATGTTAGAAAAGTTTACTACCGCTTTAATATCACGAGCCTCTCATGGGGCCCCCTACTGACCCTGTGGCCCTTGGGCAGTGCCTAAGTGCATAGTTGTCAACATTTCAAAAATATTTTCAGGGACGCTTTTCTTTACAAGTGCTATATTTATAGTAGCTGACATCCCCCGTGTTCCTCTATACATCACAATAGTAATTACAAAATAAAATAAGTACTAATAATGGGGCAGAACAAATATGAGGACTGTGAGGTTTCCTTTAGTTGAACTGACAAAAGTGCCCATTCTAGAGCTGGTAACATTGAGGATATTCAGTATAATTTTAAAGAACAGTTTTTGTGGGTAAGAGGCATAGGGGAGGAGGATGGATGGTATACAAGTGGGAAGTATGTGCAGGTGAGGGAGAGGAATGTGGAGGGTCTAACAGTGGGCACTATGTACACGAGAGGAGTGCAGAGGGTATGGCAGAAGGTACTTTGTACAGGAGAGGAGTGTGAAGGGTATGACAGTGGGCAGTATGCACAGCAGAGGAGTGTAGAGGGTATGACATTGGGCACTATGTATAAGAGAAGAGTGTGGAGGGTATGACAGTGAACAATATGTACAGGAGTGTGGAGGGCATGACAGTGGGCACTATGTACAGGAGAGAAGTGTGGAGAGTAGGACAGTAAGCAGTAATTACAGGAGAAGATTGTGGAGGGAGGGTATGACGTGGGCACTATGTATAGGAGAGGAGTATGGAGGGTATGACAGTGAGTAGTATGTACAGGAGAGGAGTGCGGAGGGTATGACAGTGAGTAGTATGTACAGGAGAGGAGTGCGGAGGGTATGACAGTGGGTAGTATGTACAGGAGAGGAGTGCGGAAGGTATGACAGTGGGTGCTATGCATAGGAGAGAAGTGTTGGAGGTATGACAGTGGGCACTATGTATAGGAGAGGAGTATGGAGGGTATGACAGTGAGTAGTATGTATAAGAGAGGAGTATGGAGGGTATGACAGTGGGCAATATGTACAGGAGAGAAGTGTATGACAGTGGGCACTATTTACAAGAGAGGAGGAGTGTGTAGGATAGGATATGACAGCGGGCGTTATGTATAGGAGAGGAGTGTGTAGGATATGACAGTGAGCAGTATGTACAGGAGAGAAGTGTGGAGAGTATGACAGCGGGCACTATGTACAGGAGAGACGTGTAGAGAGTATGACAGCGGGCACTATGTATAGGAGAGAAGTGTAGAGAGTATGACAGCGGGCACTATGTATAGGAGAGAAGTGTGGAGAGTATGACAGTGGGCACTGTGTATAGGAGAGGAGGATGAAGTAATCTGGGAAGGAAAAATGTAAAGGTTTGTGGAAGGATGTTTAGGGACTGCGTAGTGGTTAAGTGGGCCAGACATGGATTGAAATTACACCAATTAAGCAGAGACCAGCCATAGTCGATCTATGTATGGGCTAGCTGGTTTTACACAAGTCAACCTATTAACCAACTTGAGTACAACCAGCCTGTCAGGTTTTCCCCAAAACAATCAGTGCTGCCAGCTATAGTTAGCAACACTAATCATTGTATTGACTGGCAGAACACAATAACACTGCGGGAGTGATTGCCCCATTCACAGGTCAGCAGGTGAGAGGGTGTGTGGGGACAGGCTGGGGAGAGATACTAGTCAGTCCCTGGGTAGGCTCTGGTTAGTATCAGAGTCAGATACACACAGGTTCCATATGCCACGATTGTTAGAGCGAGAACAATAATTCTAGCACTAGACCTCCTCTGTAACTCTAAACATGTAACCTGTAAAAAATGTAAAGCAAAATCGTGCTAACTTTAGTGTTTTTTTTTTATGAATGAAACAGTTTCTTTCCAAAAAAAAGTTTGAAAAATTGCTGCGCAAATATCGTATAACATAAAAAGTTGCAAAGACCACCATTTTATTTCATAGGGTGTCTGCTAAAACAATATATAATGTTTGAGGGTTCTGAGTAATTTTCTAGCATAAAAAAAATGATGATTTTTACATGTAGGAGAGAAGTCTCAGAATGGGCCTGGGTGGCAAGGGGTTAATTATCATAAGTTATCTACAAATAATTATTATAAGCACTGTGAGTTCATCCTCTCCGTCTGCTGTTCCAGCTTGTATTTATACTGTCGCTCTGTATGCAGCTTCTGACAGGCTGCGCAAGGAGCCCTGTATCTCCGGAACCATAGATGATAGCAGCCCCATATTTGAACCAGTGCTGGAGTGGGTCTTTAGCTACCTACCCCCCAAAGGTGGGGTCTCTGTGACTCCTGATCGCCGAGCTACAATTCTCGAAGTCGATCTTTTTTTTTTTTTTTTTTTGCCAAATGGGCCTATCTTGAGAAAGGGGCCTGGAGCTGCAGCTCCAATAGCCCCTATGTTAATCCGGCCCTGACAAACACACACACACCAACACTCGGCCTGTGTGTATGCCACCCTGTCCAACAGAAGCCGGCCATTTGGTCAGCCTCTGTCAGATGGGAATGTTGGAAAACAAGGAGCCAACCGACTCTCGATCAGTGGCTTTGCGCCAATGGCGCAGATCGCCGATTGGAGTGTTCTGGCGGGGGGAGGGGCACCCCCCTGTCAGAACACATCAGCTCAGTGGGGGAGATAGCTATAATAACTTTCCATAGTTAGTACAGCAGCTCTGACCGAAGCTGAGTGTTTTTTTTTTTTGTTTAACCCAAAATCAAATCAGTGTGTACCAGGCTTAAGCCCAGTGGGTTTAACGAAAAAAAAAAGCAAACAAAAAAAAAACCTGACAGCTCAGGAGGAGCCGCTGTACTATCTGATGTTAGTACAGTGATCTTCCCTGCTGTGCTACTGTCTTCAGACAGGGGGGATGCCCCCCTACCCCCTGCCTGCCAGAACACTCCGGTCAGCACACCTTTTTCGGTCATGCCCCTTTGACAGAAGCCGGCTTCCATCGGACCGGCTGTATTACACATGGGTAGAATCCCCCCCGACATTCAGCCTGTGTGAACTAGGCTTTAAAATCCCCTTCGCATCCAAGTATGAAATAATTTGAGTCTATTGTTCTCTCTAAGTTAATAAGATACTTAATTTATATATACAGTGGTGTGAAAAAGTGTTTGCCCCCTTCCTCATTTCCTGTTCTTTTGCATGTTTGTCACACTTAAGTGTTTCGGAACATCAAACCAATTTAAACAATAGTCAAGGACAACACAAGTAAACACAAAATGCAATTTGTAAATGAAGGTGTTTATTATTAAAGGTGAAAAAAAATCCAAACCATCATGGCCCTGTGTGAAAAAGTGATTGCCCCCCTTGTTAAAACATACTATAACTGTGGTTGTCCACACCTGAGTTCAATTTCTCTAGCCACACCCAGGCCTGATTATTGCCACACCTGTTCACAATCAAGGCATCACTTAAATAGGAGCTGCTTGACACAGTAAGGTCCACCAGAAGATCCTTAAAAGCTACACATCATGCCGAGACCCAAAGAAATTCAGGAACAATTGAGAAAGAAAGTAATTGAGATCTATCAGTCTGGAAAGGGTTATAAAGCCATTTCCAAAGCTTTGGGAATCCAGCGAACCACAGTGAGAGCCATTATCCACAAATGGCGAAGACATGGAACAGTGGTGAACCTTCCCAGGAGTGGCCGGCCGCCCAAAATTACCCCAAGAGCGCAGCGACGACTCATCCAAGAGGTCACAAAAGACCCCACAACAACGTCCAAGGAACTGCAGGCCTCACTTGCCTCAGTTAAGGTCAGTGTTCATGCCTCCACCATCAGGAAAAGACTGGGCAAAAATGGCCTGCATGGCAGAGTTCCAAGGAGAAAACCACTGCTGAGCAAAAAGAACATCAAAGCTCGTCTCAATTTCTCCACAACACATCTTGATGATCCCCAAGACTTTTGGGACAACATTCTGTGGACCGATGAGACAAAAGTGGAACTCTTTGGAAGGTGTGTGTCCAAGTATATCTGGCGTAGAAGGAACACTGCATTTCATAAAAAGAACATTATACCAACAGTAAAATATGGTGGTGGTAGTGTGATGGTCTGGGGCTGTTTTGCTGCTTCAGGACCTGGAAGACTTGCCGTGATAAAAGGAACTATGAATTCTGCTGTCTACCAAGAGATCCTGAAGGAGAATGTCCGACCATCTGTTCGTGTACTCAAGCTGAAACAAACTTGGGTTCTGCAGCAGGACAATGATCCTAAACACACCAGCAAGTCCACCACCGAATGGCTGAAGAAAAACAAAATGAAGACTTTGGAGTGGCCTAGCCAAAGTCCTGACCTGAATCCTATTGAGATGTTGTGGTATGACCTTAAAAAGGCCGTTCATGCTCGAAAACCCTCTAATGTAACTGAATTAGGACAATTCTGCAAAGATGAGTGGGCCAAAATTCCTTCAGGACGCTGTAAAAGCCTCATTGCACGTTATCGCAAACGCTTGGTTGCAGTTGTTGCTGCTAAGGGTGGCCCAACCAGTTATTAGGTTTAGGGGGCAATAACTTTTTCACACAGGGCCATGATGGTTTGGATTTTTTTTTCACCTTTAATAATAAACACCTTCATTTACAAATTGCATTTTGTGTTTACTTGTGTTGTCCTTGACTATTGTTTAAATTGGTTTGATGTTCTGAAACACTTAAGTGTGACAAACATGCAAAGGAACAGGAAATGAGGAAGGGGGCAAACACTTTTTCACACCACTGTATATATATATATATATATATATATATATATATATATATATATAAAACACACACACACAGGTCTGTTACATTACAGAGAGCACTGGGCAGGATGGTCAAACTCTGTTACCCACATTCAGACAACCTGCTCAACCATTACAAGGATAGTGGAAGGAAGACCATGAAAATTTGAGTTTAGTGCAACAGGCCAAATTCATGAAGGATAAGAAGGACACAAGGATAAGAAACTTTATTTTGGCCCATTTTCCAACCACTTTTTTTTTAATTAGGTTCCTTATACTGATATTAAAGTTTTGTAAGCTGAGCCTCATAACTGGCTGAATAGGACTTCAGTGGGGATTTCCAGATACAAGTGACATCATGAGCCTCATATCTCAATGACGTTACAAGTCTCCAGCTCCTGATGTTTAGCCAACAATGACCTCACAGGGCAGAAACTGCTAGACACATTTGAAGAACATTTTAAAACTCAGACAATGGGAAAAAAACAAAACAAAAAAAAACACATTATTCCAGTCAGAAAAGGTTGATACAAACATTTTTATCTATGGAGATGCTACTGTTGATACATTGTGTGATATCCAGTCTGGGACGGTGTCTAGAGCAAAACACGGGTATTCCTCAAGAATAAAGTCCAAAACATAAATCGCCAGCATGCTGATAAAAAATGTTGTCCCCAGTCCAGTTTTCATCTAAAAAAAGAAAATAAGGGAACAAAGATAAAGTATTAGAGCAAAGCCAATGTACACCATGTTCAAATACAATACATCAAAAGCTGCAATTGTGTCTAAATAGAAGAGGTGTGTGTATAGTTATTTGAATGTTGTGTCCTTTGTGCATTTCTTCCAGATCTGTGCAGTAATCCAGCATGCAACAACGTCTGCACTTTTCCCTGTTCAGGAGCTTCCTATAATAAAAACCAGTCAGTGCTGCTCTCGCCTCGTTCAGGGTGACTGGCCTGGTATCTGCCCCCCTGCAGTTTAAAGTGATTCTAAAAGGCAGAAGGTTTTTCAAGGCTTCTTTAAAGGCTGTCCAGGGACTCTGCTTCCTCATTGGAGGAGACAACAGCGGGCACCATTGGCTTTCGCTGCTGTCAAAAGTCAGTCAGCCAATGAGAGAGGGGACAAGGCCAAGCCGCAGCTCTGCGTCTAAATGGACACACAGAGCAGGGGCAAGGAAGCGAGCCTACTCGGGTGCCCCCACAGCAAGCTGCTTGCCCTGGGCAGGATGGAGGAGACGGGAGTGCTGGCAGGGGATCCGAGAAGAGGAGGAGCAGGACTGCTCTTTGCAAAACTACTTCACAGAGCAGGTATGTATAACACATTTAAAAAACACATGAGCCACACGTTTTTAGGGTGGAACATGTAACATGTTCCCAATGCTGCAGCCGCTGCCTGATTTCCCCCTCCCTTTGACAACAGTATGGGGAGAAGTTCCACATACTAGATGTCAGTTTATCCAATTAGCGTGGCCGTGCGGGGCTCTGCCCACACAGCTGCATCATTTATTCTTGGAGTTCTGTGAATGAACTACAATTAGGCTGCTTTCACATTGGGGCGGTGCGGGCGTCATTTTACCGTCGTTTTAGCGGCGGTCTGCGGGCGCTAGCGGGGTGGTTTTAACCCCTGCTAGCGGCCGAAAAAGGGTTAAACCCGCCCGCAAAGCGCCGCTGCAGCGGCGCTTTGCCGGCGGTATTGCCGCGCTGTCCCATTGATTTCAATGGGTAGGAGCAGTATAGGAGCGGTGAATACACCGCTCCTTCACCGCTCCAAAGATGCGGCTAGCAGGACTTTTTTCACTGTCCTGCCAGCGCACCGCCCCAGTGTGAAAGCCCTCCGGCTTTCACACTGGAGTTAAAGGGGCCGGTTTTTTTCAGGCGCTACACAGGCGCTATTTTTAGCGCTGTGACGCCTGAAAACCGCCCCAGTGTGAAAGGGGCCTTACCGAAATTCTTTGTGGATGTCGGCTTGTAATTCTCAATGAACAACCACAGCGCTGTGGAGCTCTCTAGGTAGTTCATTGATTCTACCTCTCAGTGTATCTGTTTGCCCATATGGGATGTACGGGCACACAAATGCACTGACAGGTCTGCAGGAGACCTGCATAGAACCAGCAATCTGCTTATCGCTAGTGCAATGTTTTACAGGCTCAAAATTATTTTTTATTTTTTTTTTAAAATACACTTTAACCGGTTCCTGACCAGCGCACAACGATGTACGTCGACAGAATGGCACGGGCAGGCATATTGGCGTACAGGTACGTCCAATCTTCAATGCCGCCCTGCCATCGGGACCCCCGTGAGTCCGGTCGCGGGACCCGCGGACTCGATTGCTGCGGGCATCCCCACAATCCCCACGGGACGGCTGAATGGAGGAAATGCCGTGTAAACAGCATTTCTCCATTCTGCCTAGCAACTAGTGACGCTGATCTCTGCTCCATGTGATTGGAGCAGAGATCAGTGTTCACTAAATGAAAGCCCAACCCCCCCACAGTTAGTAACACACCCCTAGGAACACTTAACCCCTACACTGCCACCCACTGGTTAACCCCTTCAATGCCAGTGTCATTTACACAGGAATCACTGCATTTATATAGCAGCGATTACTGTATAAATGACAATGGTCCCAAAAATGTGTCAAAAATGTCCGATGTGTCCCCCACAATGTCGCAGTCACAATAAAAATCGCTGATCGCCATTACTAGTAAAAAAATAATAATAAAAAATTATTAATAAAAATGCTATAAAACTATCCCTATTTTGTAAACACTATAACTTTTGTGCAAACCAATCAATAATCGCTTATTGTGATTTTTTTTACCAAAAATATGTAGAAGAATACGTATCGGCCTAAACTGAGGGAAAAAAATGTTTTTTTATATATTTTTGGGGGATATTTATTATAACAAAAAGTAAAAAATAAAGCGTTTTTTTCAAAATTGTCGCTCTATTTTTGTTTATAGCGCAAAAAATAAAAACCGCAGGGGTGATCAAATACCACCAAAAGAAAGCTCCATTTGTGGGAAAAAAAGGACGTCAATTTTGTTTGGGAGCCACGTCGCACGACCACGCAATTGTCAGTTAAAGCGACGCAGTGTCGAATTGCAAAAAGTGGTCTGGTCTTTGACCCGCAAAATGGTCCGGTCTGTAAGTGGTTAACATGCAAATTTTTTTTTTTTAAGTGAACTTATTTTAACCATTTCCAGCCCAGGTCTATTATGGCATTCCTCGCCTACATGTAAAAATCATTATTATTTTGCTATAAAACTACTCAGAACCCCCAAACATATATTTTTTAGCGACACCCTAGGGAATAAAATGGCGGTCAGTGCAACTTTTTATGTCACACAGTATTTGTGTAGCAATTTTTTCTTGAGAAAAAAATAAAATAAACACACCAACAAGCACTAATGTTAGCCCAATTTTTTTGTATAATGTGAAAGATGATGTTAGGCCGAGTAAATAGATACCCAATAGGGCTGCAACTAACGATTTTCATAATCGATTAGTTGGCCGATTATTGTTTTGATTAATCGAACGGTTAATAACCTAAAAAAAAAAAAAGTGGGTCAAATTGACGTTCATTTTCAACCACAGTGATGGGAAAATTTGGAAATAATAGAAAACTATTTGGTCAAAGGAATTTTCAGACAGTCTATGTGGTTTTCATTCAGAAATTACATTAATTTTAAAAACGGAATATTAAAAACAAGTGAAAATTTCAAACAAAATTCTTTCATTCAGCGAATGTACAAAGATTTTTCATCTGAATATTCTCATCCGAAAATTGATCCATGTGGCAGCATAAGGCTCGGTACACACCTACGCAGTTTGCTTTTAATCTGTTTCTGCAGGGCTTTTTGCTGTGCGTTTTTGATTTCTGCGCACGCGATTTTACTGCAATTTGCATTTTTTTGGGGCAGATTAAAAAACACAAATTGCTTCAAAAAAGCATTACATGCTTTTCTGCAGCTTCTCCATTGAAGTATACTGAACCAAAGAAAGATCGTTTTGCGTTTAAAAGTCCCTGTCCGTTTCCAAATACGCAGCGGCTGAAAAAAAAAGCACAGATATGAACGTGTCCCATAGGAAACCATGTAAATGAACCGTACTGCTTTTCTGCAAAAAGCACCAATAAAAATATAGATGTGAACCAGGTCTAAGACATTTAGTAACACAATGGGGTTAAAAAGACTAAAATGAGCCCTTTATAGTAAAAAAAATAAAAAATAAAAGCAGATGATGACTACTTTAAGGGGTTCACTTTTTTTTAACTGTAGAGCGGTGAAAGTAATATTTAGAGTAGCGATTATTTGCTCTTTTTGTACTATAAAGGGCTAATTTTTTTGTTAACCCCATTATGTTACTGGCCAATTAATCGATTATGAAAATAGTAATCGATTAATTTCATAATCGATTAATCGATTCAGCCCTAATACCCAGCATGTCAAACTTCAGTACTTAAAAGTCTCCATAGGCAACACTTTACAAATGTTTACAAGTTACCCGTTTAGAGTTACAAAAGAAGTCTTGGGCTAGAATTATTGCTCTCACTACAACATTCATGGCAATACCTCATGTGTGGTTAGAACGCAGTTTTACATATGCGTTCACTTCTGTGTGTGAGCATGCGGGGACGAGGTGCTCTAAAAAAAATATATATATTTTTTTTAATCTTTACACTTTTCCTTTCAATTTTTTTTTTTTAATCACTTTTATTAAAAAATAGTGCATGCCAGGTCCTCGTTAGAGATGTGGGGTCTAGAAGGCTGGGTTCACATTGCAGCGATGCGTAAACGCCGCAAATCCACTGTGGGTTCCCGCATCGCATACCTCCCGGCGGCAGTTCACACTGCCCTATGCGAACTGCTGGGAGTGTCAGTGAAACGTTAATGACACCCCCAGATCAGTTCGCATATCGCAGTGCGATCTGCAAACTCGGACAGGAATCGGATCGCATGGTGTGAACACCGATGCGATCCGATTCTGCTGCGGACCAAAAAAAGGGTCCTGGGCGAGTTTGGGCCATGTGCGATGCAAATTCAGCCATACTATCTGTATGGCTGAACTCGCATCGCACAGAGATCGGATGTGATTTGCAGTGCGGTGCGAATCACATCCGTTCTCATAAACCGCTGCAGTGTGAACCCAGCCTAAGACCTCACAGCTCTCCGCTAGGCTGGAAAGCCTGAGATAAAAAAAAAAAAACATAAAAAAACAACACCACACAATCTCAGCCTTTTTCTCTAAAAACACAGAAGTGATTACATTTGCCGAGGACGGAATCGACATCTTAACGTCGTGCCCGGCCTCTGAAGGTCATAGAGATGGCCGAGGACCATCTGATCCTTGGTCAGCTCTATGGTAAATGGCCCCTCCTGCTGCCTGTAAAAACAGCCACTATGATTGTTTTTACTGTGCAGGGAATCGCTCTGGCAGGAAAAAAAAAATGATATCTGGATGATGCCTGTAGCTCCATCATTCAGATATCTCCAATCAAAGTCCAGGACATCATATGACGGCCTTGTGCGGGAAGTGGCCCCTCCCACAGCTTTGCTCTCTGTACAGGATACATGCAGTACAATGATGATGCCAGCACTACTTTTACAAAGACTTTTGGTGCACACAAAGCGGCTATTGAGGAACATATTGAAAAAAAGTTCTATGCCACAAGTCCAAATTTAAAAAGAGAAGTACACAGCCTCTGGCCGAATCTTCAGCTCGTTTGGCTGTACTTCTCCTGTGGATCACAGGAGTGCAGTTCGTTTTTAGCAGACAGTGGGCTGAAGTCTGCTGTCAGCTGACATCACAGAGCAGGCCCAGGCAAGATCGCGACACTGGAGTAGGGATCCGCCCACAAACCTGGACCGGCACTGGCTTAGCCTCTCAGCGAGCCCCTTAAAGACTGAGCCGGCTGCTCCCACCCCCTCCACAGCCCAGCGCTCCAGTGAGCGGTGACTGACAGTCACCAGCTCTCTGCTCAGGGAGCTGTGAGAAAAGAGCGATCTGCGGTGTTAGGTCGCCCAGCTCTCAGTGTTAGAGCCGGCAGGGGAACGATGCAGCATCCACCTAGGTAAGTATAAATCTGCAAAAACCCCAAACCCCATACTTCTCTTTTAAATTCACGTCACAGCCACCTGTAACGGTAATCATAGTTTGCCACTTAAAATGTTGGCAATGTATAGATAATATGTCATTATGTTATCCAGTGTTAGAAGTGCCATGCACTGTGTAAGCCACCTGAAGATACAATGGCATTTGGAGGATTGGCAGCAGGGAAAAGGAACGCACATGAGGCACTTTGATTTCTTCAGCCCTTATCCAAATAAAACAAAGGTTAGTTTCATTTTAAATCTGAAATCTAGGCAGATATTAAAGACAAGCATGAATGCAGTTCTGTAATATATTAGTAAATGTATTTTTAAAATTTCAAGAAGTGTAAGGACCTAAAATCTGACCTGGTGTCAGCCTATTGCAGTTTCTGTACAGTAAGCATGGAGTGATAAGAATAAGCAGCACAAGCAGCCAATCAGTTCATGTGCCAACAAGAATGTTGTTAGGGGGAGAAAGCAGCGTGAAAGATTAGCTCATCGCTTGTGCTGCTTCTCTTTTCACTGTCCAATCACAGGGGGGTCCAGGGTGATCTGGGCTCAGAAGAAGTGGGTTGAATGATGCTGGACATCAAACTCGGGTCATCTTGTGGAAGAAAAGACGTACTACAGGGGAAATTCTCTGGATTGAAAGTGAATATTGCTACAAAAGCGGCTTCATTTTTGGCTGAAGTTTTGCTTAAAGTCGAGTTCCACCCATATAAAAAAAGTCAGAAGCTACAAAAAATGTAGCGGCTGACTTTTAATAATCAAACACTCACCTGTCCCACGGTCCAGCGTTGTGGGTGCAGGAAGCCTCGCTCCTCTCCCCATCCTCTCCACAGCGCCAGCATTCTAAATGTGGGCGCCTGGCTGTGGCATGCGCGTGCCATACTGTGAATGGCCAGACAATCTTCTGGGACCTATGACATGTCCCAGAAGATTGCAGGGAGGAGGTGATCTTCCATCTGGCGCTGCAGAGCCAGGAGGAAGTGGGAGCTGGGTGCCTATAAAAACAGGGTACCCCTGCTCCTCCCCCCAAAAAATTACATGACAAATGTGGCACATCAGGAGGTCACCAGCACTTAAAGTGGAAGTTCCATTTTTGGGTGGAACTCCCCTTTAATTTATAGAGTTCTAGTGTGTAAGGCTGAAGGCAGCAGGTGGGGAGGGGGGGAGGGACCGCTGTGCGGCAATCTTACCAGGAAGAGGGAGCATGTACCTGTCAAAACCACGTACCCGCTCCCCCCTCCCTGCCAAAGAATGCCAAATGTGGTGGTGGAGGGTGCGAACAAATGGAGGTTCCCGTTTTGGGTGGAGCTCTGCTTTAAGATTATGTCGCTAATACAAAATGTACCAAAACCTCAGCTGGGAGAATGTAGCGATAAATCCATATCCCCAAAAAACAATTTATGACACCGAGACTGAATTTTTAGACGTATAATAACCAATACTAGACAGTGTCGTACATCGTCCTTTATAATGAAATAGTAAAGTCGGTGTAAGCTGCGCACCCACGATAATTATCTCCAGCATGCAATCACCGTATAACAATTCTAACTCAAGGGTGTTGTGAGGAGTCTAAAAGGGAATAAATATACCCAAAAACTATTGTACAGTTCAAATAGCACCATAATAAGGCTAATCGGGTATTAGTAACATTGAATATTACACAGATAAATAAAATACATTTTGTGAATTACTGTAAAACCTGAATGGAACCTGCTTTCAGTTTCGATTTTGGACTTTGCTGGCTGCATGCTTGTTCCAGGTCATTGACTAAGGAAGAAGGTTATAAGGATGACAGTCTGTACCAATGCCATGGATTCCAAATCACAGCCAGACCAAACATTTTAAAAAAGGTAAAGCTCAAAGCTGATATTTTCTAGTTCCACCAGGTGGCAGCACATTACCAACGTTTTTCAGTGCCAATGCTACTAGGAAGCCTGGGCTGCTTGTTACGACGTCTAAGGCTCCATGCACACTGAAGCTGATAAACTGCAGTTTATTGGCGTTTGGGCGTTTTTTGTAAAAGCCCATAAACTCCACTCTATGTTAGCCTATGTGTCCATGCACACATGGACGTTTTTCAGCTTTAATGAGCAGTGGAGTTTATGGGCTTTTTTCTGAACGCCAGAAATTCGCGTTCAAAGTGCCGTTTTTCAGCGGCAAAAAACGACAAACGCTCATTAACGCTCATTAACGCTCGTTCATTAGTGTTCGGCATTCTATTTTTCAATGCATTGTGGGATTTTTGGAGTGTCCTCTGTGTATTTTTATAAAAAACGCCCATTAACGCTAACGCTGTAAAACGCTCATTAACGCTCATTAACGCTAGTATAAAACGCTGTTAAAAGCAGGTTTTTCAACCAGCGTTTTCTGCCAGCAATCTGGCGTCCAGAAATAGCTTTTTTGAGCTTCAGTGTGCATGGAGCCTAAAAGGATAAACAATATTATTACTTTAGAACAGTTCACTAAAATTGTCTGTTTCATAATTCAATAAAAGCTTTTTTGGCCATACTTCTGTGGGTAACAAGAGTGCACTTACTTTTGCACTCCTGTGACCCGGAGTCAGCTTATTTTGGGCTATTGCCTGCTGTCAGCGAGCATGGCAGGGAAGTTACAGGCTCTGGAAGGATCCCGATCATATTGGATCCACCCAGCTTCCTGATTGACAGCTGGCTCTGAATCTCAGCATACAGCTGCGTCCACCCCTCCTCTGAGAAGCCGGAGGAGAACTGAGCGATCAGCAGTCTTGCGATTGCAAGTTTTCTGTCTTATAGAGGAGCTCCAGGCTACTTTGGAAAAAGTCAACAGCTACAAATACTGTAACTGCAACTTTTAAAATAAGGACACTTACCTATCCAGGGATCCTGCGATGTCCTCTCCTGAGCCAAATCTTCAATTGGCTTTGGATGCAGGCGCCGCCATCCCTGGTAAGGGAAACGGGAAGTGAAGCCTTGCAGCTTTACAGCCTGTTACCTACTATGCATGCGCGAGTCGCGCTGTGCCTTGTGAATGGTCCCGCAATCTTCTGGGACCTGTGTGTAAGGGAGGGGTAGGGGGTGAAATTACGGGTCAGTTCGCCGTGGTGATCTGAGCCGGAAGTGGGAGCGAGTACTTGTCTAAACCAGGTACCCCCCCCCCTACAAAAGTGCCAAATGTGGCAGTGGAGGATGCAAATAAAAAGGAGCTTTCCCTTTTGGGTGGAGCTCTGCTTTAAATCCTGTATAAAGGTTTTTTTTTTTTTTCTTTTTATATACCCCAAACTTCTCCCATCAAAATAAAAAGCCTTCTCTGTTCAGCAGTCCCCCTCAGCCCCCCTAATACTTGTCTGAGGTCCCTCTAAACCCAGCGATGTTGCAGAAGTGTCTTGGCTGCCCAGGATTCCCTTCCTCATTGGCTGAGACAGCAGCGAGGCGCCATTAGCTTCCGCTGCTGTCAAAGTCAGTCAGCCAATGAGGAGAGAAAGGGGGTGGGGCCAGGCCATGGCTCCATGTCTGAATGGAGCAGGGGCTCGGCTCGGGTGCCCCCCATAGCAAGCTGCTTGCTGTGGGGGCACTCAACAAGGAGGGGCCAGGGGCACTGAAAAGGGACCAGAGAAGAGGAGGATTTGGGCTGCTCTGTGCAAAACCACTGGAACCGCAATGAAGTATAACGTTTACTTTTTTTCCTAGTTAAAAATAACAAACAAGACTTTACAATCCCTGTAATACTGATAGAGTTGGTGTGAAGTCCCCAAAGCATTTGGATGACAGGTCCATGTCCGCTCTGCTATGCAGACAAGGACAGAGCCCGCTCTCCTCTATGGGGCGGTCGGATGGAAAAAGACATGCAGTCATTGGATCCCTCTGAATGGATTAACCCCCCACACACATTGGTGGTCACAGGAAGCGAAATGGAACCCCCACCATTGGTGCTCAGTGGCTCAGAAAGTTAAAGTGGTTATAAACACTTCCATATACCCAGTGATGTGACTGGCCACAGATGAAACAAATCCCCCTACGTAAGATGTATCTCTATCTGCAGTCTTCTCTACAGTTATCTACCAATGTACTGAAATTGTACAGCTTGGGGAGGGAAGGACAGAACTTCTAAGTGCAGTATTAACCACTTCAGCTGCGGAAAGTTTACCCCGGCGGAGCGATCACTTGTAAAAAAAAAACCTGCTTGACACCGGTTCCTCTCTCCCCTCTCTGTACTAATCTGTACAGTGGAGGGGAGAGATCGGATGGAAGCAGCCATCCCTCCATACCCTGGCAATACTCTGCCATACCCAGCCATACTCTGCCATACCCAGCCAATACTCTGCCATACTCTGCCATACCCAGCCATACCCTACCATACTCTGCCATACCTAGCCATACTCTGTCATACCCAGCCATACTCTGCAATACTCAGCGATACCCAGCCATACTCTGCCATACCCAGCCAATACTCTGCCATACCCAGCCATACCCTACCATACTCTGCCATACCCAGCCATACTCTGTCATACCCTGCCATACTCTGCAATACTCAGCGATACCCAGCCATACTCTGCAATACTCAGCTATGCTCAGCCGTATCCAGCCATACTTTGCCAATATTACAGTGGGGAGATTGTGGATATTACAGTGGGGACTATATGGTGCTGGAATTTTCACAGGTGTTTGCAAATTTAATTATTATTTGCTGATCCGAAAAATGATCCAATCCGTGACGCTGATCCGAGGAACGATCCGATCCATGAGTTTTTTGATCCATTGCACCCCTAAGTAATTGTAATTGTTTATTCTTGTAGTCGTTTCATAGTAGTTTTGCAAAAAACAAAAACAAAAAAAAACAAAAAAAAATTGTATAAATGTATATGTACAAGTATAACAAATATTTTCTTTTTATACAACATCCCTGTAATTGTAATTGTTTATGCTTGTAGTAGTTTTATAGTAGTTTAAAAAAACAACCATCCCCACAAAAAGATTGTATAAATGTATAAGTATAATAGATATTTTCTTTTTATACAGCAATCTTGTAGTAGTAATTGTAATTTTTTATGCTTGTAGTAGTTTTAAAAAAATTAAAAAAACAAAAAAAATGGTATAAACATATTTATGTATAAATGCATAAGTATAACATATATTTTCTTTTTATACAGCATGCTTGTAGTATTAATGGTAATTGTTTATGCTTGTAGTAGTTTTATGGTAGTTTTGAAAAAAAAAAAAAAAAAAAACTAAAAAAATTATAAATATATATGTATAAGTATAACAGATATTTTCTTTTTATACAGCATGCTTGTAGTAGTAATTGTAGGGGTGCAACGGATCGTCACCGACCCGTGATCCGAACGGGTCACCCCGCTCGGATCGGCACATGCCACGATCCAGAGGGCGTTCCGCAGTCTCCACCTTAGGAAAGGCCGCGGCTTCGGCCTAGCTCCTAAGCGGCGGCCATCTTTCTACACCCAGGCTGTTTACAATGTGATTGCTCCGACGGAGCGATCACTTGTAAAAAAACGGCTTGACACCGGTTCCTCTCTCCCCTCTCTGTACTAATCTGTACAGTGGAGGGGAGAGATCGGATGGAAGCAGCCATCCCTCCATACCCTGGCAATACCCTGCCAATACTCTGCCATACTCTGCCAATACTCTGCCATACTCTGCCATACTCTGCCAATACTCTGCCATACTCTGCCATACTCTGCCATACTCTGCCATACCCTGCCATACCCAGCCATACTCAGCCATGCTCAGCCGTATCCAGCCATACTCAGCCAATATTACAGTGGGGAGATTGTGGATATTACAGTGGGGACTATATGGTGGTGGAATTTTCACAGGTTTTTGCCAATTAAATTATTATTTGCTGATCCGAAAAATGACCCGATCCATGACTCTGATCCGAGGAACGATCCGAACCATTAGTTTTTTGATCCGTTGCACCCCTAAGTAATTGTAATTGTTTATGCTTGTAGTAGTTTCATAGTAGTTTTGCAAAAAAACAAAAACAAAAAAAAACAAAAAAAAATTGTATAAATGTATATGTATAACAAATATTTTCTTTTTATAGAACATGCCTGTAATTGTAATTGTTTATGATTGTAGTAGTTTTATAATAGTTTAAAAAAACAACCCCCCGCAAAAAAAATTGTATAAATATATGTATAAGTATGATAGATATTTTCTTTTTATACAGCATGCTAGTAGTAATTGTAATTTTGTATGCTTGTAGTAGTTTTATATTCGTTTTTAAAAAAAACAAAAAACAAAAAAAAATTGTATAAATATATTTATGTATAAATGCATAAGTACAACATATATTTTCTATTTTATACAGCATGCTTGTAGTAGTAATGGTAATTGTTTATGCTTGTAGTAGTTTTACGGTAGTTTTGAAAAACAAAAAAAAATATATATGTATAAGTATAACAGATATATTTTTTTATACAGCATGCTTGTAGTAGTAATTGTATTGGTGCAACGGATCGTCACCGATCCGTGATCCGAATGGGTCACCCCGCTCGGATCGGCACATGCCGTGATCCGCAGGGCGCTCCGCGGTCTCGGCCTTAGGAAAGGCCACGGCTTCGGCCTAGCTCCTAAGCGGCGGCCATCTTTCTACACCCAGGCCGTTTACGGAGCGATCACTTGTAAAAAAAACGGCTTGACACTGGTTCCTCTGTCCCCTCTCT
The DNA here is from genome assembly GCF_037356315.1 of Lithobates pipiens. NCBI lineage: Eukaryota > Metazoa > Chordata > Amphibia > Anura > Ranidae > Lithobates > Lithobates pipiens. Next base: position 209,438,654 of record NW_027507686.1, read on the forward strand.
GTACTAATCTGTACAGTGGAGGGGAGAGATCGGATAGAAGCAGCCATCCCTCTATACCCTGGCAATACCCTGCCAATACTCTGCAATACCATGCAATACCCTGCCAATACTCTGCCATACCCAGCCAGTACTCTGCCATACCCAGCCATACTCTGCCATACCCAGCCATACTCTGCCATACTGTCAGAAACCATGAAACAGACTGAGACAGAAGTACAATCAAATCACACTTGTTTATTAATAAAAGTAAAACGGTAACTAGAAAAAAGCGTAGTCAAGCATAGCCAGAGTCCTGTAGCCAGATCGGGTAGTCAGCCAGTCCAAAGTTCATAAACCAGATCGGGTAATCAGCCAGGCCGGAAGTCAGGGATCCAAGGAGAGCAACCGCAAGCAGGATAAGAAGCCAGGTGGGATGTCAGCAAGCCAGTCTTGAAACAAACAGCAGGAGATGGTTCCCTGTAATGTGACCAACGCAAAGGCAAATGAAAAAGTGAGCAGGGAGGCTTTAAATAGGCAGGTCAGGTAAGCATCATCGGGAACAGCTGGTAACTGTGGAAAGAAAAGAGGGCTGGCAATTAGCCGACAGCTGAGCGGCCAGACCAGAGGAGGAAGGGCTAAGCCAGCCCTGACACATACTCTGCCATACCCAGCCATACTCTGCCATACTCTGTGATACCCAGCCATACTCTGCAATACTCTGCGATACCCAGCCATACTCTGCAATACTCAGCCATGCTCAGTGGAGGGGAGAGATCGGATGGAAGAAGCCATCCCTCCATACCCTGGCAATACCCTGCCAATACTCTGCAATACCCAGCCATACTCTGCCATACCCAGCCATACTCTGCCATACCCAGCCATACTCTGCAATTCTCAGCCATGCTCAGCCGTACCCAGGCATACTCAGCCAATATTTCAGTGGGGAGATTGTGGATATTACAGTGGGGACTATATGGTGGTGGAATTTTCACAGGTTTTTGCAAATTAAATTATTATTTGCTGATCCGAAAAATTATCCGATCCATGACTCTGATCCGATCCATGAGTTTTTTGATCCGTTGCACCCCTAAGTAATTGTAATTGTTTATGCTTGTAGTAGTTTCATAGTAGTTTTGAAAAAAAACAAAAAAAAATGTATAAATGTATATGTATAAGTATAACAAATATTTTCTTTTTATATAACATGCTTGTAATTGTAATTGTTTATGCTTGTAGTCGTTTTTTAGTAGTTTAAAAAAAAAACAACCCCCGTAAAAAAATTGTATAAATATATGTATATATGTATAAATGTATAAGTATAATAGATATTTTCTTTTTATACAGCATGCTTGTAGTAGTAGTTGTAATTTTTATGCTTGCGATTAGTTTTATAGTAGTTTTTGAAAAAAAAAAAGTATAAATATATATGTATAAATGCATACGTATAACAGATATTTTCTTTTTTTATACAGCATGCTTCTAGTAGTAAATTTAATTGTTTATGCTTGTAGTAGTTTTATAGTAGTTAAAAAAACAAAAAAATTGTATAAATATATATGTATAAATGCATAAGTATAACAGATATTTTCTTTTTATACAGCATGCTTGTAGTAGTAATTGTAATTGTTTATGCTTGTAGTAGTTTTATAGTAGTTTTGAAAAAATAAAAAAATAAACAAAAAAAATAATTGTATATATGTATATGTATATCAGATATTTTCCTTTTCTACTTGTAGTAATTTTATAGTAGTTTAAAAAAAATTTGCATAAATATATATGTATACATGCATAAGTATAACAGATATTTCCTTTTTATACAGCATGCTTGTAGTAGTAATGGTAATTGTTTATGCTTGTAGTAGTTTTATAGTAGTTTTGAAAAAAAAGTATTAATATATATGCATAAGTATAACAGATATTTTCTTTTTATACCGCATGCTTGTAGTCGTAAATGTAATTGTCTATGCTTGTAGTAGTTTTATAGTAGTTTTGAAAAAAAAACAAAAAAAAAAAAAAATGCATAATTATATATGTATAAATGCATAAGTATAACAGATATGTTCTTTTTTATACAGCATGATTGTAATAGTAATTGTTTATGCTTGTTGTAGTTTTATAGTAGTTTTGAAAAAAATAAAAAGTATAAATATATATGTATAAGTATAACAGATATTTTATTTTTTTATACAGCATACATGTGGTAGTAAATGTAATTGTTTATGCTTGTAGTAGTTTTATAGCAGTTTTGAAAAAAAATTGTATAAATATATATGGATAAATGCATAAGTATAACAGATATTTTCTTTTTTATATAGCATGCTTGTAATAGTAATTATTCATGCTTGTTGTAGTTTCATAGTAGTTTTGAAAAAAATAAAAATAAATGTATAAATATAACAGATATTTTCTTTATACAGCATGCTTGTAGTAGTAATGGTAATTATTTATAATTAAAGTAGTTTTACAGTAGATTTGAAAAAGATAAAATGTATAAATATATATGTATAAGTATAACAGATATTTTCTTTTTATACAGCATGCTTGTAGTAGTAATGGTAATTGTTTAAAATTGTAGTAGTTCAAAAAAACAAAAATTGTAACCAAAATATAAGTATAAATGCATATATGTATAAGTATAACAGATATTTTCATTTTATACAGCATGCTTGTAGTAGTAAATGTAATTGTTTATTCTTGTAGTAGTTTTATTGTAGTTTTGAAAATAAAAAATAAAAAAATAAAATAAAAAATGAATAAATATATAAGTATAAAATATATATATATATATGTATATATATGTATATATATATATGTATATATATGTATGTATATATATGTATGTATATATATGTGTATATATGTATATATATGTATATATGTATGTATAAGTATAACAGATATTTTCTTTTTATACACTATGCTTGTAGAAGTAATGGTAATTGTTTATGCTTTGAAAAAAAACACATGATCCCTCCCCCCTTCCGGTGCCACAATTGGCACCTTTCAGGGGGGAGGGGGGTGCAGATACCTGTATAATACAGGTATTTGCACCCACTTCCGGGCATAGATAGCCGCAGATTCTGTGGGTATTTATGCCACTTCCTGCGGGGCCCCCGCTGTCTGCTAGGAAACACACGGATCCCAGAGACAGCAGGGACCATCCTTATTGCGCAGTGCGACTCGCGCATGCGCCATAGGGAACTGGGAAGTGAAGCCGCAAGGCTTCACCCTCTGATTCCCATACTGAAGATGGCGGCGGCAGCACCCGAGAGCCAATCGAGAGATCGGCTTCGGGTGCCGACATCGCGGGCACGCTGGGCAGGTAAGTGTCCATATTTTAAAAGTCAGCAGCTGCAGTATTTGTAGCTGCTGACTTTTAAAAACAAAAAACGGCGGAACTCCCGCTTTAAATTAATAAATGTAAAAGATATAAACCTATAAAATGGAAATGTATGACTGTATGAAATGTAAGTGTATACATTTAACCACTTGCTTACTGGGCACCTAAGCCCCCCCTCCTGCCCACACCAATTTTCAGCTTTTAGCACTGTCACTCTTTGAACGACAATTGCGCGGTCATACAACACTGTACCCAAATTCGTTTTTTCCCACAAATAGAGCTTTCTTTTGGTGGTATTTGATCACCTCTGGGTTTACCGATTAAAAAAAAAAAATACAAAACCGTTTTATATTTTGTTATTAAATTTTGCAAACAGGTAATTTTTCTCCTTCATTGACGTACGCTGATGAGGCTGCACTGATGGACACTGATAGGCGCATTGATGGGCACTGATGGGCACTAATAGGCAGCACTGGTGGGCACTGATGGGGTGGCACTGAGAGGTGGCACTGGTGGGCGGCACTCAAGGGCATTGATAGGTGGCACCAAAGGGCACTAATAGGTGGCGCTGATAGGTGGCAGTGGTGGGCACTGATAGATGGCAGCGATGGGCACTGATGGGTGGCATTGATGGGCACTGATCGGCACTGGTAGGTGACACTGGTAGGCCGCACTACTAGGTGGCACTGATGGGGCACTGATTGCTGGCATTTATGCACTGATTCGTGGCACTGTGTGGGCACTGGCAGGTGGCACTGGAAGGCGGTACTCGTGGGCACAGATGAGGCAGCTTCGCCTCTTCCTCTTCAGGACCGATGTCCCTTGCACTGAGGCCTGTCAGCGTGAGGAGAGAAAAAAAACGATTACCGATCTTCTGTTTACATTATGTTATCAGCTGTAATTGGCTGACAGCTGATCAAGTGGTAAGGGGCCGGGATCTGATCAGTGATCACCCAAGTCTCATTGACTCAATGATCACTCACTAATCGCACACTCACTAATATCGCACTGTACCCCAGTGCTAAGGGTGAATGGCAAAGATACACAAAGTGTTTCCACAAGGATCGGAGTTTAAAGGGATTGTAAAGTGAATATTTTTTTTTTTTTTAAATAACAAACATGTCATACTTACCTCCACTGTGCAGTTCGTTTCGCAGAGTGGCCCCGAACCTGCTCTTCTGGGGTCCCTCGGCAGCTGTCTCTGCTTCCTCCCGCAGGTGCTTCTCACGTTCATGCGAGCTCCCTCGCATGGTGAGAAGCATCTGCGGGCGCGCTCCCGTGATACAGCTGGTGGCTATAGCCGCTCGCTGTATCACATGGCCAGCCCCCCCCCCCCCCCCGGCGCTCCGTGTCAGTGGATGTGATTGACAGCAGCGCGAGCCAATGGCTGCGCTGCTTTCCATCCATCCACTCCAGCCAATCAGCGACCAGGCTGAACGGTGGAAAGGACGACGGGGGCGAGCCCGGGATTTTCGAGGGGTGAGGTAAGTTAAACGGGGGGCTGGGGGCGCCGGCACTGTCAGATGTTTTTTCACCTTAATGCATAGAATGCATTAAGGTGAAAAAACATTTACCTTTATAGACCCTTTAAGGACGCGGGTGACGTCACGATCACTGTCACGTGGTTTCCGCACGCGTTACGTCCCAATCCTCGTGGAAACATTTTGTGTATCTTTGCCATTCACCCTTAGCACTGGGGCACAGTGCAATATTTGTGAGTGTATTTTTTTTTTTACATTTACGTTTTTAGTATTCAGAAAGCACTAGGTTTCATTGCTTTTGTTTCATGTACCTTATCTGGGAGCTGATGATGATATGCCTGAGATATAGCAAGCCCAATATTCGTTACCAGTATTTTGTCCTGCTGACTCTGCTGACATAATCCCTTAAAGGGGCCGCTGTGTTTGACCTGACTGATTCACTCAGGGGTCCATTGTCTGAGGTGAGCGGCCATTACTATCGGTGGTGGAGGTTGTAACTTAAGTCACCATACTTGACTCTTCGATCATCTATCTCACTGGATATCTGCTGGCTTCTCTGCTGTTTTCATCAATGATTTTTTCATTATAAAGAAAATGGACTATTTCTCTGTTTGATCTGGCAGAAGCACTTAGGTGTAACCTTTTGTTTACACTTTACTTTATTTTCTAAAGTTTTAATTTTTCCATCACATTAGGGCAAAAAGTCCCCTGATACATTTCTGGTGACAGGTTCTCTTTAATGAGACATGAGATGTCTACAAGACACCTCATGTCTCACCTGTCATCCAATGAAAATAAATAAGTGCAGATTACACTCTATTCGTTTTTTTTTTCTTTTCTCTAGCCATATAGGCTGGGGAAAGTGACGTAAGGACCCGGAAGTGACATTTTACATGTAATTTCTGGGTTATTAACAGGAAGGGAAGATCAGCAAATGGATGCACACTGGTACCTGCCATACTCACATCCATCACATCTGATGTAAGGGGGGGGGGGGGGGTGCACTGGATATCTAGTCTTATAGATACAACCGACCCTTTGGGAGAAACCATAATGCTGATAAACCCCTGGTAGAACATTTTTAGTATTTTAAGGAAAATAATTAGCAAACAGATGTTCACAAATTTTCCCTTCTACCCAGTGGCACCTACCATGCAGGTTCTGGGTTCACCGATGGGCAAATGGAGCCCGGAAAAAATGGCATCAGAGCATGTGAGGGGCATTTTCTGGGGTATGTGGAAGCTCTTGGGTGTAACTGTTTTTTTTTACACTTCTTCTTTAAACTTTTTATTTTTCCATCACATGGGGACAAAAGTCCCCAATCTGATGCATTTTTGGTGACAGGCAGGGCCATCTTAATGAGAGGGCACACCTGGGCACAGCCAAGGGGCCCCAGCTACATGGGGGGGGCCCTGCACTTTCCCCAAAGAAGCTGCTCCTTGATCCCACGCTGCCCGGAAATTGGCAGCCCTATGATGGCACAGAGTGATGGATACATGGGGGAGACAGGCTGGCAGCTGTGTGCCAAGCTGTAGAGAACAATACGTATTTCACAGCCAGCAGGGATGGGCGGGGTCACAGCACCAGTGATGCTCTGACCCTGCTCCATGCAGCTTGAATGCTCGGGACTTGAAGTCCGCAGGGTAGGAGATGGAGTGGGATCTGCTGAGTTGGCAGCACTGAGAGCCTGCCTGTGGAAATGAGATTGTGGATGGTGTCATGGTGAGCCCAGCTGTCCAGCACTGTTTTCACCGAAGGGCTTGGAATGCCCAAAGGAATGCTCCCTCCTCCACCCCTCCTTCTGCATGCATGACTTCATTGGTATAGGTGAGTCCTTGCTAGAGGTGGGTACATATCCAAAAGTTCACATGCACTGTATCTCCACTGGAAACGGGGGTACTACATGGCTGGAATAATGGTGGTGGGGATTTCAAGAGTGTATGGGGGAAAAAAACAATGCTGAGGGGGGATCTGGAGTGTATAGGGGGTAGCAATGCTTGGGGTATCTTGGGTGGCTATACTGCTAAAGGTATCAGGGATATAGAGAGGCCACAGTGTAGGCAGTGTAGGGGGTATCAGGAATGTAGTGGGGTCACAATAAAAGGAGTATCTTATTATATATGGTAACAATGCTGGGGGAATATCTAGGGTGCAGAGAGGGATCAGAGTGCTGGGGGATATCTGGGGTGTAGAGGGGTCAGAGTGCTGGAGGATATGTGGGGTACAGAGAGGGATCAGAGTGCTGGGAGATATCTGGGGTGTAAAGGGGTCAGAGTGATGGGGGGGACATATGGAGTGCAGAGAGGGATCAGAGTGCTGGGGGAATATCTGGGGCGCAGAGAGGGATCAGAGTGCTGGGGGGATATCTGGGGTGTAGAGGGGTCAGAGTGCTGGGGGGATATCTGGGGTGTACAGGGGTCAGAGTGCTGGGGGGATATCTGGGGTGTAGAAGGGTCAGAGTGCTGGGGGATATCTGGGGTGTAGAGAGGTCACAGTGCTGGGGGGGAATCTGGGGTGTAGAGGGGTAACAGTGCTGGGAGGAATATCTAGGATGTAGAGGGGTCAGAGTTCTGGGGGGAAATCTGGGGTGTAGAGGAGTCACAGTGCTGGTGTGATATCTAGGGTGTAGAGGGGCCAGAGTGCTGGGGAGTTATTTATTTGTAGCTGAGAATCCAGGGTGTGGAGGTGGGAACAGGATAACAATGATAGGGAGAAACCTGGTGTATGTATGAGGGGGGTTAGTTGGGTGGAGTTAGGAGTGATGGATGTATATAAGATGTAGAGGGGTTACAATGTCTGAGGCCCTGTGAGGCTGAATGGTGCTTCATGATTTTTATTGGCGGCCATGTCTATACTTGTCACAGCTGTCCTGAGCATCATTCTAGCAGATATATTACATGCACAGGACAGTTTTGATACTTTATGTATGTAGTATTTCCCCACTGTTTCTTTGCTGTACAGAATGATTGTTCATGTAGTTAAAGCGGAGCTCCGCCCAAAAGGGGAAGCTCCGCTTGTCTGCCTCCTACCTACTTGATGTCTGTTTACCTGCGCTGTCTCCATTGTAGGGGCCCCAGAGCATTACTTTGCCCAGGGGGGCCCATGATGCTATTAAGACCGTCCTGATGACAGGTTCTCTTTAATGAGACATCAGAGGTCTCACCTGTCATCACTGATCTTCTCTTCCTCTACCTGGTGGCACCCACCATGCAGGTTCCGGGTTCACCAATGGGCACAGGTTTTTTTGGTAACAGGTTCTCTTTGATGAGACATCAGGAGTCAAAAAGAGCCCTGATGTGACATCTCACCTGTCCTTTAATAAAACTAACAGGACTCAGAAGTGATGTTTTAGATGTTGCTTTTGGGTTATTAACAGGAAGGGGAGATCAACAAAGAGACATTGCTGATCTCCCTCTCATCTATCTGGTCCCAGGTTTTCTGATAGACATGGAGCCTGGAAACCTGATGGAGGAGGACCCAAGATCACTGGTGGGGGACTCCAAATAAGTTTCAAAATTCAGGGCCTCTCTGTGCCATCCTGTTGCACACAGAAGATTAGTCTAACAGATTTGTTATTTTAACCACTTCAACTCTGGAAGGTTTTACACCATCATGACCAGGCTATTTTTTGTGATATGGCACTGTGTTGCTTTACCTGACAATTGCACAGCTGTGCGACGCTGTACACAAATAAAATTGATGTCCTTTTTTTTCTCACAAATAGAGCTTTCTTTCGGTGGTATTTGATCACATCTGTGATTTAAATTTTTTGTGCTATAAACAAAAAAAAGACTGACAATTTTGAAAAAAAAAAAACAATATTTTTTTACTTTCTGCTATAAAACATTATCAATAAAAATTTTTTTAAAAATCTAATTTCTTTATCAATTTAGGTCAATATGTATTCTGTTACATATTTTTGGTAAAAAATACCAATAAGCGTATATTGATTGGTTTGTGCAAAAGTTATAGGGTCTACAAACTACGGGATATATTTATGGATATTTTGTTTTTATTATTGTTTTTAATAGCAATGGCAGCGATCAGCGCTTTAAAGCAGGACTGCAACATTGCGGCAGACAAATCTGACACTAAGATACACATTTTGGGGACCTGTGACACCAATACAGTGATCAGTGCTAAAAAAACGCACTGTCACTGTATAAATGACACTGGCAGGGAAGGGGTTAAATGTGCTCCTAAGGGGTGCTTTCTAACTGTGTGGGGATGCTTAGTTGAAGCACAATATCTCTCTTTACTCTCTGACAGAACAGCAGTCTGCCTTGTTTACATGGGCAAATTGCTATTCTCCCTTTCCTCCTATCGGTGGGTCCAATGGCCGCCGGGACCCGGACTCACTAATTGGCTCCCATTGTGTCCAGTCACAATGGTAGCAGCTGTCTGGTGGCACGCACGCACCCCCTGGATTGCGTGCATAAAATGATGTACCTGTATGTGAGTTTGCACGGCCGGGCTGTCTGCGGTGGGCAGTCCTAAACTGGTTAATTAAGAAAAAAAAAACATTACACCCACCTTAACAGGAAAAGGAGATAAGCAAATGGACATTCGCTGATCTTTTTCTCATCTACTTAGTGGCACCCACTAGAAAAAAACATTCAAAACATTTTATTCATCACATTCGGACAAAGTCTCCTATGTGATGCATATTGTTACTGTTTTTTATTGTTAACCATTGTTTGCTTTTCAGGTACACCATTCAGCTACAGCACTGATCTGTTTACTCTGACAGCAACAGTGTTTGCTTTTAGAATACATAAATCAATGACTACAGCGCTGTAGGAGGTGATTTCACCACAATTAAATAAAAGAGCATATATGAAGCATATGTGAAGCATGGGGGCTCGAGTGGTAAGAGGGCGGATCACCCCTATGCTTCGGCATATGATTTTTACTCTTTTTTGGCACAGATTGCAGGTACGCCATTCAGCTGCAGCACTGATCTATTTATTCTGACAACAGGGTGTCAGGGCTGGCTTAGCCCTTCCTCCTCTGGGCTGGCCGCTCAGCTGTCGGCTAACTGCCAGCTCTCTTCTTTCTCCACTCTTACCAGCTGTTTCTGATGATGCTCGTCTGGCCAGCCTATTTAAAGTCTCCAGCTCATTTCTCCATTGCCTTCACGTTTGGTCACATCACTAGGAACCAGCTCCTGCTGTTGTTTCAAGACTGGCTTGCTGACATCCCACCTGGCTTCCATCCTGCTTGCAGTTGCTCACCTTGGATCCCTGACGTCTGGACTGGCTGATTACCCGATCTGGTTTATGAACTTTGGACTGGCTGACTACCTGATCTGGCTACTGGACTCTGGCTTGCTTGACTACGCTTTTTCCTATTTACCTTTTTATTTTTATTAATAAACAAGTGTGATTTGATTGTACTTCTGTCTCTGTCTGTTTCATGGTTCCTGACACAGGGTTTGCTTTCAGAATATATAAATCAGTGACTACAACCACCCTTTTAAATAAAAGAGCATATATGCCAAAGCATGGGGGCTGGGGTGGTAAGAGGGTGGAACACCCCTATGCTGAGGCATACAGTGCCTTGCGAAAGTATTCGGCCCCCTTGAACTTTTGAACCTTTTGCTACATTTCAGGCTTCAAACATAAAGATATAAATTTAAATTTTGTGTGAAGAATCACCAACAAGTGGGACACAATTGTGAAGTGAAATGAAATCTATTGGATATTTTAAACTTTTTTAGCAAATAAAAAAACTGAAAAGTGGTGTCTGCAAAATTATTTGGCCCCTTTACTTTCAGTGCAGCAAACTCACTCCAGAAGTTCAGCGAGGATCTCTGAATGATCCAATGTTGTCCTAAATGACTGATGGTGATAAATAGAATCCACATGTGTGTAATCAAGTCTCTGTATCAATGCACCTGTTCTGTGATAGTCTCAGGGTTCTGTTGAAAGCGCAGAAAGCATCATGAAGACCAAGGAACACACCGGGCAGGTCCGTAATACTGTTGTGGAGAAGTTTAAAGCCGGATTTGGATACAAAAAGATTTGCCAAGCTTTAAACATCCCAAGGAGCACTGTGCAACCGATCATTTTGAAATGGAAGGAGTATCAGACCACTGCAAATCTACCAAGACCTGGCCGTCCCTCTAAACTTTCAGCTCAGATAAGGAGAAGACTGATCAGAGATGCAACCAAGAGGCCCATGATCATGAACTGCAGAGAACTACAGCTGAGGTGGGAGAGTCTGTCCATAGGACAACAATCAGTCGTACACTGCACAAATCTGGCCTTTATGGAAGAGTGGCAAGGAGAAAGCCATCTCTCAAAGATATCCATAAAAAGTCATGTCTAAAGTTTGCCACAAGCCACCTGGGAGACACACCAAACATGTGGAAGAAGGTGCTCTGGTCAGATGAAACCAAAATCTAACTTTTTGCCCACAATGCAAAACGATATGTTTGGCGTAAAAGCAACACAGCTCATCACCCTCAACACACCATCCCCACTGTCAAACATGGTGGTGGCAGCATCATGGTTTGGGCCTGCTTTTCTTCAGCAGGGACAGGGAAGATGGTTAAAATTGAGGGGAAGATGGATGCAGCCAAATACAGGACCATTCTGGATGAAAACCTGTTGGAGTCTGCAAAAGACCTGAAACTGGGACGGAGATTTATCTTCCAACAAGACAATGATCCCAAACATACAGCAAAATCTACAAAGGAATGGTTCACAAATAAACGTATCCAGGTGTTAGAATGGCCAAGTCAAAGTGCAAACTGCTGTTCACAAACACTCTCCATCCAACCTCACTGAGCTCGAGCTGTTTTGCAAGGAAGAATGGGCAAGAATTTCAGTCTCTCGATGTGCAAAACTGATAGAGACATACCCCAAGCGACTTGCAGCTGTAATCGCAGCAAAAGGTGGCTCTACAAAGTATTAACGCAAGGGGGCCAAATAATTTTGCACACCCCACTTTTCATTTTTTTATTAGTTAAAAAAGTTTTAAAAATCCAATAGATTTTGTTCCACTTCACAATTGTGTCCCACTTGTTAGTGATTCTTCACAAAAAATAAAAATGTTATATTTTTATGTTTGAAGCCTGAAAGAGGAAGTAAACCCTGATGGGTTTACTTCCTCTTTTTTTCCCTGCAAAGGTAAAGCATAATGGACTACTATGCATCGCATAGTAGCTCATTATGTGTCACTTACCTGACACAGGAGCCAGCGAAGTCGCCGCTGTCCCCTGTAGTCCGCCGCATCCATCTTGCTGGTGGCGTCTCGCAGCTCCGACGAATCACAGCGGCGAAGCCGCGATGACGTCACTCCCGCGCATGCGCACGGGAGTCGCGTCTCGCAGCTCCGCCGCTGCCATTCGGCGAAGCCGCGATGACGTCACTCCCGCGCATGCGCACGGGAGTCGACAAATTAGGCAAATCCATTCTTGGACTTGCCACATTTAGTGCGCCTGCGCGCCGCTGTCTACGGCGCATGCGCCGTAGACAGCGGTGCCCATTTTTGGGCAAATATCTCCTAAACCATATAGGTTTAGGAGATATTGCTTGGACCTACAGGTAAGCCTTAATCTAGGCTTACCTGTAGGTCAAAGTGGTTTGAAAGGGTTTACTTCCTCTTGAAATATGGCAAAAGGTTGAAAAGTTCAAGGGGGCCGAATACTTTCGCAAGGCACTGTAAGTGTCCGATTATTAAAAGTGAGCAGCTGCAGTATGTGCAGCTGCTGGCTCTTAATTTTTGCAGCAGTGGGCGGACCTCCGCTTTAAGCTAAGGAAAAATCTCCTTGCAAAGTCTGGAGATGCTCTGATGTTTAAATTTGGGATCATTTTCTTATTGTAAATCCCCCCAACGGGGATACAGACAGCTAAAAAACCTGACAAGGGAGTGTAAACCTCCAACACTTTATCCAAGCCTACAGAAACAATTCAATGTGAAAGGGAGCATGGGCAGGCTGATTGTACCCAATCGATCAACTTGGGTACAACCAGCATTTCGGATTTTTAGTATGCGATTATTGCCATCAGCTATAGCCATTTAGCTATAGCCGCTAGCAGTAAGCATTGTGCTCTCCCAGCAGGGCTCTCTACGTCCCCTCCCCTTCCCCCCTCCAAAGGGAGAACACATTATCTCCATGGGAGAGATTCCACAATCAACACTGACTGTGTTGATGGGGGAAATAGAGCATTTTTCTTTCAGACGCAGGAGAAAAAAAAATAGCACAATCTAAGGCCGGCCAGCTCTTACATCTGGACTGTTTACCCTTGGTCTTACCAGTCTTGTAATAAGAATCATGATTACTTAAAGTGACAATAATCTGTATTCTCCAAATATAATCCATATAATCCAATACTTTATGGCCCCACAATCTATTTTTCTTCCTCCATGTAATGTCCTCCTTTTCCCTCTCACATTCATATGTTTGGAATAAGCAGTGAATGTTAGTTGTGATCATGTGTACTGCTCTATGAACACTACCAATCCCATAGTCCATGTCAGGAGTGAGCAAATGATGACGACTACGTTCTTTTACACAGAGGGATCATGGAGTATAAACGTAGCCAGCCACCCTCTAACATTAAGTCAGATTACAGCAGCAAAAAAATAAAAAAAAATAAAAGAAGGAATTTATAGGAGGTTGATAGCAATAGAATACAGAATAGATTTTTTGAAAAATCAGAGATTAGTGTCACTTTAAAGCAGAGTCCCCTCCCAATCCAAGCATGAAATAATTTGGCTACAACACAAGCATTAATACAATCACTGCATTTTTTATTCAAAATTATTATTATTATTATTAAACACTTGGAGTCTATTGTTAGTATCTCCAGGTTAATAAGATACATCATTTATAGTAAAAAAAATCCTCCCAAAAACAGAATTGCTTTTGTGCAATCGACCTCTGATAATGCAATTATTTTACCCTACTGTGCAAATAAAAAAATAAGCATTGTCCAGCACATGCCAAAAAGGAACATATAATAGTTCTGCCCATACGGCTGCAGTTCACAGACAGAGCGATTAATGCCAATTCAACAAGAGCATACAAAAGCTTTTAATATCTGTAACAGCTTTGAGTATGTCATGCTCCTGGCTTGTGGAGGGATGTTGTCGTCCCCAGTCGTTACGATTATCAGGTCTCAGTACTGCACTGCTAAGCCATTCCTTACCCCTGCGGTACCAGCTATCAGTGAATCCTGCACTGTACAGCTGCTCAGTACCTGGGAAGGGAGACAAGCACATAAACAAACTTTTACTAGTATCTTTTCTACCATGTTTAGCACCAAAAGTAACTGCACTGTACACTTTGAAGATCACCTGTTCAATAGTCTGAGAGTGCTCAATACAATGCTTTACCTCTAAAGCTCCAATTCTTCTTCATTGTTAAAAAAAAAAAAAAAAAAAGGAAGAAGAAATATTGTTATGGTGGGCTTATAAAGATCACAGACAGTATGGCCCGGGACAAGGGGTGGGCAAGAGGGACAGTTGCCCTGGGCGCAATGGTTTACTGGGTGCAGGATCCTCTAAGCTTGCACATCATGAATGAGGGAGGGGGACGCCATTTGGCATCTTTGTCCTGGGTGCTGGACTTGTCCCAGCACTGCGGACAGTTATTGCACCATACAATTAAAGGAAACAGCCATGCGATACAAGCATTGCCAAATTCCTCCTGAGAATTCTAGTTGTCTGGATGTCATGTAGACCTTTTGCATCTATAGGGACTCAGTCATTGTCCATTCAGGGCAAACTCACTTTTTGAAATTAACCCCCTTGAGCTACTTGCTACATTACTCAGTTGGAGTTGCCATAAATACCCAGGGCTTAGCCAGAACCAGCTGCTGACAAATGCTATGCTAACACTCCAAAAGATCCAACTATACCACAATCACTGAATCCACATACACTTTGTTATATTCTTCAAGCTCCGATGGAGAGGGTGGCGTTACAGCCCCCAATATGCCTTGGCTTTGCAAACAATCATTGGAATAAATTTGTATTTGTACTTGAATACCACAGTGTGGTGCTTCAATTCCAAGGTGACCTTGGAAGCCCTTCATTGGGCAGAAGCTGCCAAGACAATATTTAAGCTCTCTATATTCACTACTAACATACACTAGCATTAAACAAAATAATGTAAAACAAACGTATCAAAGGAAACAAAGGGTACCAGCACCTCTTATGCACTTCCCCAAATGTTGGGCGCAAAGGGGTTACATCAGCCCTGTGTAAACTCCATTGTCATCTGACACAGAACCTACACAGGGGTTAGAACTGCGCATGAATGGAAAAGTGGTGAAGGAGGATTAAAGGTTGGGCCAGGAGTGAGTTTCAAAGAGACTGTCGCATTGCCCTGAATGGGAAAAATGGCCGTGTCTTTATCAAATGACTGACCTGGAACAAGGGTGTATCTGAAGTGTTGACTTCAATGGCCTAATGCTTGCTGCAGGTCAGAGATTCATAAGATGGCCATGATAAGAAACTGCATGACAGCCAGGCAACTGGTGCTTTTGAAGGAGGATGGCAACATATCTCATGTCAGATACTGGATACTCTTCAATCATAACTGGAGAGAACGCCATATAATTGAAATGGCTTGTACAAATTTGCCTACAATCTCTTGTACAAATCTAAAAGGAGAAGAAAAAAGTTCTTCAGCTGTTCTGAGGGCCTGTTCCACCAAGCTTGTCCATGCAAAGCCAATCTATTTCCACAGCATGGATACTTTATATACTAGGTCATTCCATAATAAGGATTGTTCTTGATGTCCATAGCAACCAGATTTTCCCTTTCATTCTCCCAGAACTTAGTGCACTGTAGAGAGAATAGGTTGCTATGGATGACCAGATCAGTTCTTCTAGTCTAATGTGAGGAGAGGGCACAAGGGGCTGGATTGAAATAAATTAGAAGAAGTTAGCAACTTTTTAAGATTCCAGACATATCAACCTGCAGAGTTTATAATCCCTTTTGTAAGTAACTAAAAATAGCGCCTGAAAAAAGCGGCTCCTTTAACTCCAGTGTGAAAGCCGGAGGGCTTTCACACTGGAGCGGTGCGCTGGCAGGACGGTAAAAAAAGTCCTGCTAGCAGCATCTTTGGAGCGGTGAAGGAGCGGTATATTCAGCGCTCCTAAACCGCTCCTACCCAGTGAAATCAATGGGGCAGCGCAGCTATACCGCTGGCAAAGCGCTGCTACAGGGGCGCTTTGAACCCATTTTCAGCCGCAAGCGGGGGGTAAAACAGCCCTGCTAGTGGCCAAATACCGCTGCTAAAACGATGATAAAGCGGCGCCAAAAATAGCGACGCTTTACCGCTGACACCCGCACCACTCCAGTGTGAAAGGGGCCTTAGTCTATTGTCCACTTCAGACAGATCATAGAAGCTCGGTTAGCATGCCATGGCGCATGCTTTAGTTCTCCAGCCTCTTAATTCTGAAATAAATGGGCAAAGCTGGGAGTTAAGCTAGTCCACATTTTCCCTTTTCTAGCCTGGTACACACTAAAGCCGGGTACATATGGGCCAAATGTCAGGAGACAACGGTCGGTTAAAAAAAAAAAAAATGTCTGACATTTGGCTCATGTGTATGTCAGTCTGTCGAACGAAAAAAAAAAACCTGACAGGTCTGAGCCACTGTACTAACCATCCAACATTAGTACAGTGATCTCCCCTGCTGAGCTGTTGTGTGCTGACAGGGTGACCGCCCCCCCCCCCCCGCCAAAAAAACTCCGATCAGCGCTTTCAGCCATGGGCTGAGAGTGCTGATGGGGAGCCGGTTGGCTGCTGGTTTTCCAGCATGCTCGTCCGACAGAAGACGGCCAAACGGCTGGCTTCTGTTGGACCGGCTGGCATACACACAGGCCGAATGTTGGCCCTTTTTTTTTTTTTTTTACCGGCCGATGTCGGGCAGCATATGGCCTGTGTGTACAGGGCTTAAGAATCCGGATATCCTAGTCACATACCCCTATGACACTAGTATAATCTTAAGATTCCTGGGATATCTTTCCAAATTTCTTTAATACATCTTTCATCCTTCTGACTGCTCTAGTCTGACAAAAAGATACAATTTGATTGGTTGATACAAGTAATACCAATTTGTACATCTCTTCCCACTGTCCGAACAACAATGTAAAGTCAGTCAGGGAAGAGAAAGAAGGTGCTACTGGTAAAACTACACGTGATCTAGTAAAGGAGGAATACTCCAATTTACCAAAAGGCCTTCTGAATTGGATTCACTTAATTCATTTAAAAAAAATCCTGGACAATGAAAGCACACGTTTTATGGGCCAAATCACTTCAAAGCCCAATTGTAGTCTTAGCCCTTGTACACACAGTCGGAGATTCCGACAACCTAATCCATTGGATTTTGTCCAAAACTGTTGCATACACACGGTCGGTAGTAGCCAATAGCTTTGGTGTAGGAATTTGATCTGAGCATGTGTGGCACTTTGTCCGATCTGAATTCTCTACACATGATCGGAGCATTTTGTCGGAAAACTTTACCAACAAGTTGGAAAACTTGGTCCGTCGGATACTCCGACGGAAACAGTCCAATGGAGACCACACACAGTCGGAATATCCGCCAAAATGGTCCGATCGGACACATTCCTTCGGAATCTCCGACCGTGTGTACAAGGGCTTATACCTTTTCTTTTCACTCCTGTATGTCTGTATTTTATGGCACCTGTGTAAGTTCACCTTACAGAGTTTTCTGTAAAGGTGAACTTACCCTTTAACAAAAGTGGGCCCAATTCATAAAGCTTTACACAAGGATAAGAAGCTTTAATTTCAGCCATGTAACCAGATTTGAATCTCACAGGACTCAGCTGAGTTTTCTTTTTGGAAACAAGGCTCCTTATACTGGTGTTAAACTGAGCCTCATGTCTGGCTTAATATCTATTTCTAGGACTTCAGTTGGGCTTTAAGGGATTTCCAGACACAAGTGACATCACCAAGCCTCAAGTCTCGATGAGGTTACAAGTCTCCTGCAAACCCTTGTGCTCCTGATGTTTGGCCAACAATGACTTCACAGGGTGGAAACCGGTAGACAGATGTGTCTAAGGAGTGTTTGGGGACTCAGGCAATGGAAACTCGGCCAATTTAGTGCCAAAAAAGTCAGTCTGAATTTGCATTGTTCCAGTTAGAAAATGTAGATACAAAAATGTCATTACGGAGATGCTACTGTTGATACATTGTGTGATGCCCAGTCTGGGAAGTTGTCTAGATCAAACATAGGTATTCCCCATGTATAAAGTCCAAAACATAACGTCAGCATGCTGATAAGGTTTGTCCCCAGTCCCGCTTTCATCTAAAAAAAAGAAAAGAAAGATTAAGTATTGGCAAAAAGCCAATGTGTGCTATGTTCAATTACAATATACACTATATTGTCAAAATTATTGGGACGCCTGCCTTAAATGCACATTAATGGTATCCCAGTTTTGGTCTGTATGGTTCAATTTTGAGTTGGCCCACCCTTTGCAGTTAATGCAGCTTCAACTCCTCCGGGAAGGCTGTCCACAACGTTTAGGAGTGTGTCTATAGGGAATGTTTGACCATTTTTCCAGAAGCGCATTTGTGGCACTGATGTTGGATGAGTAGTCCTGGCTCGCAATCTCCGCTCTAAATCATCCCAAAGGTGTTCTATCGGGTTGAAGCCATTCAAGTTCCTCCACCCCAAACTCACTCATCCATGTCTTTATGGACCTTGCTTTGTGGCACTAGTCCAAATAATTTGGTGGAGGGGGATTATGGGGTGGGGTTGTTTTCAGGGGTTGGGTTTGGTCCCTTAGTTCCAGTGAAGGGACATTTTGGAAAATGTTATGCTCCCAACTTTGTGGGAACAGTTTGGGGATGGCCCAATCCCTGAAAACAACCCCACACCATAATTCCCCCCTCCACCAAATTATTTGGACCAGTGCCACAAAGCAAGGCCTGTAAAGACATGGAAGAGCGAATTTGGGGTGGAGGACCTTGACTGACCTGCACATAGTCTTGACCTCAACCCGATAAAACACCTTTGGGATGAATTAGAGTGGAGACTACGAGCCAGGCCTTCCCGTCCACATCAGTGCCTGACCTCACAAATGCGCTTCTGGAAGAATGGTCAACCATTCCCAATGCTGGGAATTCCCATTTCCTAAACTAAGTGGACAGGCTTCCCAGAAGAGTTGAAGCTGTTATAGCTGCAACGGGTAGGCCAACTCAATATTGAACCCTACAGACTAAGGGCTCTTTCACACGGGGCGGATCAGTGATGATCTGCCCTGTGGATATCCGCTTGCTCAGCGAGGATCGACGTAGCAGGAAGATAACAGGTCTGTCTCTGCACTGTGCGCAGGAGCGGACCTGTAAGAGCGCCGTTCTCCTCCTATGGGAGATCGGATGGCGACGGACCGCACAGTCCGTTGTCACCCGATCCGATGACGGATGGAAAAGTAGGTTTTTCCTCCGTCACACTTTTTCGGATCGGAGCGGGTCAGATGTCAGCGGACATGTCACCGCTGACATCCGACGCTCCATAGACCTCTATGGAGCATTCGTTCAGGTCCGCCTGAAAAACTGACAGGCGGACCTGAACGGATCAGCCGTGTAAAAGAGGCCTAAGACTAGGATGCCATTAAAGCGGGAGTCCGCCGGGAGTCCGCGTTTTTTTTTAAAAGCCAGCAGCTACAAATACTGCAGCTGCTGACTTTTAAAATAGTGACACTTACCTGTCCAGCGTGCCCGCGATGTCGGCACCCGAAGCCGATCTCTCGATCGTCTCTCGGTAGCTGCCGCCGCCATCTTGGTTATGGGAATCAGGAAGTGGAGCCTTTCGGCTTCATTTCCCGGTTCCCTACTGCGCATGCGCGAGTCGCACTGCGCAATAAGAATGGACCCGCTGCCTCTGGGATCTGTGTGTTTCCCAGCAGGCAGCGGGGAACCTTCGGAAAGGGGCGTAATGTACGCCCCTTTCCGCAGAGAGCTATCCTGGAAGTGGGTGAAGATATCTGTGCTGTACAGGTACCTGCACCCCCCTCCCTCCTGAAAGGTGCCAATTGTGGCGCCGGAGGGGGGGAGGGTTCCGATGAGCGGAAGGTCCACTTTAGGGTGGACCTCCGCTTTAATGTTCATGTGCGTGTAAAAGCAATACTTTTGAGAAGTTTATCAAAAGCTTTACTTTAGACAAGATTTTTTTTAGCTCTGATTTCAATTTAAAAAACATAAGATACCGTGTGTATAGTTATTTGAATTTTAGAATTCTTTACGTATTTCTTTCAGATCTGTGCAGTAATCCTGCATGCCACAATGTCTGCGTTTTGCCCCTGTTCAGGAGTTTCCTGTAATAAAGACCAGTCACTGCTGCTCTCTCTCTCTCTCTTTGTGCAGGGTGACTGGTCGTGTCTCCGCAACCTTCTGCAGCTTTCCTCTGGCAGCCTGTAGTGGATGGACTTGCTTAACCCCTCTCACAGCTCTGCTCTCTGCACAGGCTATATGCAGTACAGTGATTGGGTCACTGCTACTTGGAATTTGGCCCACACAAAGTGGGTTTTACATCATTCATGGCAACTGAGGAACATAAATAAAAAATATTTTTTGTGCCGCAAGTCCAAATTTAAAAATATAAGATCTTCTGATTTCTTCCAAGCTGTACCTGCAAAAGCATGTTGTAGCCATCTTTTACAGCTACAGTAGCCTGCCACTAAAAATGGTGGTAACAGTATATATAGATATATTATTCTGTTATCCACTTTTACAAGTGCTATGCACTGTGTGGTGTATAAGTGACCAAAATATGTATTCTCCTTTTTTCCTGAAAACTTTTGTTTGCGTTTGCACCATTTAAAAAAAACAAAACCCCAAAAAAAAATTAAAAAAATTAATTGGTATGATCTACTCACCATGTCTGGCACAGTTAAATGGCCATATGAAAATACAATGGCATTTGGAGGATTGGCAACAGGCAAAAGGAATGCACATGAGGCACTTATTGTAGCTGGTATAATTACTAGAAGGGGGTTCACTCCGATTCCTTCAGCCTTTAATCAAAGGGAGAAAAAAATGCACAGATTAATTAAATATTAGAAGCTATGGAGATATTAAAGACACAGATCATGTAATTATTAATACAATGAAGTGGTTTGTGGGAGGGCCAGCTAGGTACCACATATCCCTTGACAATGTAAGCATACAAAAAATTAAATATAGTGGTAGTGGGACTTTAAGGTGATTGTAAAGGTCCTTTATTGTAAAGGTCGTTTTTTTGTTTTTTGTTTAAATAACAAACATGTTATACTTACCTGCTCTGTGCAAGGGTTTTGCACAGAGCGGGCCCGATTCCCTTTTTCTGGGGTCCCCCGGCGGCGCTCCTGGCTCCTCCTCCGCATCAAGTGCCCCCACAGAGAGCCACTTTCCATGGGGGAACTCGTGTGGGCGCACTCTCGAGTCCTGCTGCTGCGTCTATTGACATAGATAGCAGGACTCAGCCCCGTCCCCCATGTCACTGGATATGATTGAAAGCAGTGGGAGCCAATGGCTCAGTCTATCCAATGAGGACCCGAGAACTGCTGGGCTCGTTCTTGTTGCTGGAATGATCGGGCTCAGGTAAGTAAAAAGGGGGTCTCTGGGGGGAAGCTGCACCACAGAAGGTTTTTCACTTTAGTGCATTAGGGTGAAAAACCACGAAACTTTAAAACTCCTTTAAGGTGGAAACATATCTAAAAACAAGTGGAAAATTCCACATATGTCTATTTCACATGTATCGATTGAACATGGCTTATACCACCCAATATTCACCCCATCTGTACGGGGCTTAAAAGATTTTATTCTGCAACAAAAGCCAATGTGTTTCGGGGGCTCAATACTCCCCCTTCATCAGGGCTTGTAGAACAATAACAATAGTCCATCCTGGACTGTAGGTTGGAACCCAACTAGGCATATACAAATGAAGGAGTGTGAACAAAGATGGCTTTACCCAGTCACCAGACTGGGCCAGGTCCAGGAGGATCTAGGCTCACAAAAAAAAAAAAAAAGGGTTGAATGATGCTACGCCATCAGCAGAAAAAAATATTGCAGGGGAAATCTCTGTATTGAAAGGGAATATTGCAACAAAAACTGCTTTTTTATTTCATCTTTTAACAATGTCTTCATGCTTATCTTGTTATTATTGGCTGGAATTTTGCTGGAAATACCAAAACCCAAGCTGTGTAAAAATCATAGCAATCCAGTCATATCTGCATGAGAACAGTTTCTGGCATTGAGATTTACATTGGTAAAATACCAATTACCCTTCAAGACAGTCAGTAACTACATCCTCTAAATAATGATATAGTAAAGCTTCTATAAGCTGTACACACACAATAATTATCTCTAGCATGCAAGCACAATTCAAAAATACTAACTCAATGGGGAAGGGGCGAGCTTAAAGGGGGCGTCAGAATGTGGCTAAGAAAGTTAGTAAAAGTGTATAAATATATCATTTAGGCAGGAGCCATCTAATCTATCAATGTATCTTGTATGGGCAGATTCGGAGTTCATGGAACTCTCTGGGGTGGCTGTGGATTGTACCTGCATGTTCATCTACACTGTAAAATCTATGTGTAGTGTAAATCAGGGCTCAAAATTTTAAGTCCTGAGCTACTAGCCAGGCCTTAAGGGTTACTCGCCACCAGTTGCCCTACCCAACCCCTACCCTGCCCCACTCCTAATTCCATCCCTAAACACGCCCTCATAAATTATCTCATGAAATGACACTTAGGCTACTTTCACACTGGGGCATTGCGGGCGCTGGCGGTAAAGCACCAATATATTTAGCGGTGTTTTACCGTCGTTTTACCGGCCCTATGCAGCCATCAGTGGGGCAGTTTTAACCCCTGCTAGCTGCTGAAAAAGGGTTAAAACCACCCGCAAAGTGTAGCTGCTCTGTGCAATATTTTTGCACAGAGCAGCCCCCAATCCTCTTCTTCTGGGGTCCCCCACCGGCACTCCAAGCCTCTTCTTTTTGGCAGGTGGCCCCAACAGACAGCCGCTTTCCATGGGGCACCCGTGCGTGTTCGCTCCCAAGCCGCCCTGCCTGCTTCTATTGACAGAGAGCGGGTGGCATGGCACCACCCCACGCTTCCATGTCACAGCATTTGATTGACAGCAGGGGGAGCCAATTGGCCCCCACTGGCATCGATCTGCCCAACGACGGGGGGAGCCACTGTTCTTGTACACGTCGTTGGATCAGACTGGGCTCAGGTAAGAAAGAGGGGCTCTGGGGGGAAGCTGTAAGACAGAAGTTTTTTCTCCTTAATGCATAGAATGCATTAAGGTGAAAAACCTTAAGGCTTTAGAACCACTTTAGGTGTTTTTTATTTGCTTAAAGCGGAGCTCCGACTAAAAGGGGAAGCTCCGTTTGTTGGCACCCTCCCCCTCCACTGCCAACGAGTATGATCCGGCCCCTATTCCTTCCTCTCGCTGCCTTCTGAGACACGCACAGTTCCCAGAAGAAGGCAGAACCATTCAGAAAGCGCAGCGTGACCTGTGCATATGTGCAGTTGAAAACTGGCGGTGAAGCCTCAAGGCTTTACTGTCGGTTTCTCTTAATGAAGATGCTGGCGCCTGCACCGGAAGCCGATTTGAAGAATGCATTAAGATAAAACAACCTTCTGCCTTTACAGCCACTTTAACATGGAGGAGCAACCAACCTGAAAATGGAGCACAGAACTTTACAAACTTGTTTGGGCCACTCTTCTGAACTAAAACATTGGCAATGTATGGGTAAGGGGGCAGGAGCTGGAAGGAGCACAGCAGAGACTGCCAATTGTGGGGCAGTAGTAATCAGATTCTGCTTCTATCCTCTGATCACTTTTTTCTTCCAATAGCAGCTCAGGGGCCACCCACAGGTAGGAGACTGCTTCATAAGTGGATCAGGTGACAATCAGGCAATGGTTATGTCATATCTACAAGTGCACTAAAAATGAAATTTTGCACACCGTTTCTGAATTTGTGACATACCAGAGAAGAAAGGATGGGTTGGAATATGGTAATAGTGGCCGGGTTGCTTGCCACTTCTGTAACAGAAGTCACCAGTAGACAGACGATCAGTACAATCACCCAGACAGGCAGGCTGCTTAAAGGTTCCATCTTGTGTCCAACCCATGTTGAAAGGCCAGAGACCTGAACCAAGAAAAAAAAAAGATTAACATTGTACTATTGTACTATTCAAACAATTCTACTATACATTCATTACAATGGGTTCAATAAAGTGCAAAGCGCAGTAATGCACAGCAGTCAATCAAATATGCTCCACCAATTTGAACACTAATATCGAATTGGCTAATACAGGTTACCACGTTATACTGCCAATTATGGTCTGTATACAGTATAATGCTTATATTTGTGCAAAGAAAAATAAGCAAGAGTTAAAGTTAAACTCAAGGCAGATATAAAATACACCAATTAATGAAGCCATATATTCATGATCAATTCATAATGCAATGCCCTTTATAACAGCATTCAGGAAGGGAGATGAATGGGCAGGACTTAGAGCTAATCAGGTGCACTGTTATAGGTAAATATGCTGACAAGGAAAAAACCGATAAGAGGAAACAGTAGATTGAGCAGAGAGATGACCTCATCCATCTGCTGCTGCTCCTCTTTCAAGGGTCTCTGTTATATCAGAATCGCAAAAGGCATCTGCTTTTAAGAATGCTAGTTCCCTGGCAGTCATGTTGACGCTTTGGCTTGACTTCCTGATTCAGAACAAGCATGGAGGAAAAGAACACTCAAAAGCACAATCAGGCATAAAGCATTTTCTTCAAGCCAGTTATGACAGCCTCCACAATTCCCTTATTACAATGTCTCTTGCACTGCCTAGTCAACAGACCTTATCTAGCCATAGATTAGTCCGTGTTTTTTTAGTTCAAGCAGGCTAAAAGGAAAAAAAACAGACCCGATCCCCCCATCCACACATTCAAGGTGAATGAGGAATCCTTCTATTGTGTCATTGTATTCTGACAGTGGGCAGGCTTCCCCGCCGTCAGAATACACTGATCAGTGCTGCAGGCTAAAGTACAGTGTGACCCAAAAAGACAAAATTTAGTGCCACTCAGGTAGAGGAGGTAAGTCCAACTAGACCGCAGGGACAGGGAGGCAGTACAGGCATGGACAGGCATGGACAGGGAGCTCATCCTAGCTCCAAGCTGCATCAATGTCATAAGCCGCACATCATGAAGCAGACCCATGTGCATGAAGTGAGATGAATGGCAGCCTCAGCCTGGACTCCAACCAGGCCATGCTCCCAATGCGTTTTGTTCTGATCCTTGGAGCTTAATCATGGAGATCCCCGTGATTTAGCTCCAAGGGGCAGAGTAGATAGAAGACAAAAAAAAAAAAACGAAAAAACTAGGCACTAAAAAAAAAAAAAAAAAAAAAAAAAAGTAAAGATAAAAAAAAGGCATCGTCCTTAAGAGTCAACCTATTTTTTTTAACCTGCACTACAAGTAGATGCCTGGAAAGTGTTTTATTTCAACAGCTCTCTTTTATGTATGTACATAGAGGCAAAAGAAAAATTGGCAAGCAGCTCATCAGTTTATATTTAGAGACACATCCCATGTGATAGAGCCATTTTGCTGGTCAAAAACCAGACCACTTTTTGCGATTCGGCACTGTGTCGCTTTAACTGCCGATTGCACGGTCATGCGACATGGCTCCCAAACAAAATTGACGTCCTTTTTTCCCCACTAATAGAGCTTTCTTTTGGTGGAATTTTATCACCCCTGCGGTTTTTATTTTTTGTGCTATAAATGAAAATAGAGCGACAATTTTGAAAAAAACGCATTATTTTTTACTTTTTGTTATAATAAATATCCCCCAAAAATATATATAAAAAAATTTTTTTTCCCTCAGTTTAGTCCGATACATATTCTTCTACATATTTTTGGTAAAAAAAAATCGCAATAAGCGATTATTGATTGGTTTGCGAAAAAGTTATAGCGTTTACAAAATAGGGATAGTTTTATGGCATTTTTATTAATAATTTTTTTTTACTAGTAATGGCGGCGATCAGCGATTTTTATTGTGACTGCGACATTATGGCGGACACATCTGACATTTTTGACACATTTTTGGGACCACTGTCATTTATACAGCAATCACTGCTATATAAATGCAATGATTCCTGTGTAAATTACACTGGCAGTGAAGGGGTTAACCAGTGGGTGGCAGTGTAGGGGTTAAGTGTTCCTAGGGGTGTGTTACTAACTGTTGGGGGCTGGGCTTTCATTTAGTGAACACTGATCTCTGCTCCAATCACATGGAGCAGAGAACAGCGTCACTAGTTGCTAGGCAGAACGGTGAGATGCTGTTTATAACAGCATCTCTCCGTTCAGCCGCCCCTTGAGACAATCGCGGGTATGCCCGCGCCGATCGAGTCCGCGAGACCCGCAACCAGACTCACGGGGGTCCCGAACCAGCACGCCGCACTCGCGATGGCAGGGCGACATTAGAGATTGGATGTACCTGTACGTCAATATGCCTGCCCATGCCATTCTGCCGACGTACATCGGTGTGCGCTGGTCGGGAACCGGTTATGATACAAACTGAATTCTGAGTTACTGACAGTAGGTGGAAGATGGGACATGACTATGGCGGTGCCACTGTGGTGAAGTTCTTAGCCCTTGTACACACGGTCGGACATTCCGACAACAAAATCCGTCGGAAAATCTGATCGTTTCTAACGTGATGATGTTATTTCGTTACGACGGAACTACGTTCGGGCTAGTAGCCAATAGCTTTGGTCTAGGAATTTGATCTGATCATGTGTGGCACTTTGCCCGATCGGAATTCTCTACAAACGATCGGACCATGTTGTCGGAACATTTTATAGCCCAGCTCTAAAATGTTGTCAGTCGGATATTCCGACGGAAACAGTCCGATGGAGCCCACACACGGTCGGATTATCCGACAACACGGTCCCATCGGACATTTTCCGTCGGAATGTCCTACCGTGTGTACAAGGGCTTAAAGGGATATGATAATTGGAAGGTATGAGTACATTTAGAAAGTAGGTTGTATTGACTGTAGAGAAGTGCATATAGCTATTCAATATATGTGAATGACTCACTTCACATCCCTTAGCCAAGGCAAAACCCCCTCCAACCAATATAACGATATGCCAAGGTATACATTCTTCAAACTCCTTCCAGGTGATCATCGATGTGTACTCCCCAGACTGGGAAGGCTTAGACTTTTCTAGAATAAAAAAACAAAACAAGGGCATTGTAGATATAAAGGCAAGGTAATGGAACCAAAAATATATTTTAGGTCATTCAAACCAGCAACAACACAAAGCCAGCAGAGAAGGTTTAGCAGAAATGGATGTAACCCACGAATGGAACGCATGTACTATATTGAAACATCAGACGCTTAGAAGTCCCTTGTCACTATAGCCAACACAGGCTACTATAGCAGAGGTATAGACTGGTGTGCACATGAATAAGTCATCTTAAAGTGGTTCTAAAGTCAGAAGGATTTCTATCTATTCTATGCATTACTATAAAAAAAAACTTCTCTGTGCAGCAGCCCTTACCTACTTACCTGAGCCCCATCCCAATCAAACGATGTGGATGAGTCCCTCAGTCATCTGGGACTCTCCCTCCCGATTGGCTGAGACACAGCAGAGGCACCACTGGCTCCCACTGCTGTCAAAGTCAGTTAGCCAATGAGGAGAGAGGGGGTTGGGCCAAACCTTGGCTCCACGTCTGAACGGACATACAGAGCTGCGGCTATGCTCGGGTGCCCCCATAGCAAGCTGCTGGCTGTGGGGGAACTTAACAGGATGGAAAGGCCAGGAGCGCTGGCGAGGGACCCGAGAAGGGGAGAATTGAGTCAGCTTTGTGTTATTATTTTTAAAGAAAAAAATAACCAGACTTTAGTATCACTTTAAGTGGAGTGACAGGCCAATTTGGACAGGACATTTGCATACAAATGCTCAGGATAACCAAATCCTTAAAACCAAGTCTATTTTGTGAGTGTTGCTTTAAACAAACTTGCATGCAAAGCTTAATAACCAGACACCTACAATACCGCTATATACAACTTACCTCTTGATCTACAACGCAGCCAGCTGGGTTTGCGTCCAGGTATAATAAATAACAGAAATCCAAAGAGAATAGCTGAGGTAGCGTCCGACTTATACCCTTTCCTGTTCAAAGAAAGACATAAAATAAAAAGGCATAAAATGTTACATCACTGTAGGAAAACATCCTGGGGGGGGGGGGGGGGGGGGGGCTGCATACCAACACCATTACAGGAAAGGTTTGCGTTGCCCATAGCATACAGTCAGATTTCAGACGTCATTATCTAAAGTAGGTTTGAAAATGTAAGGATGGAAAGGAATAATTTGGATTCTATTAGCGAGAAGCAAAAAATAAATAAAAATTGCTGTGCCAGTAAAGGTTAACTACCCCCAGATTTATTTGTAAACTGGTAAAAAGTGGTCTGGTAGTAGCGAATGAACAAACTACAAGTACCATCTTCCACCACGGCAGATGAACTTGTATTTTCATCGGTTGCAAGGGCACTGATGAGTGCTCTCGTAGCCCACTGACACATCCTCCTGCTTTCAAACAATGAAATCAATGGAACCGATATTCCTCTACTCTCTTCCTTTACAGTATATATATTCTTTATCTATTAGTAATTAAATGATTCTTTTTTTAGCTTGTATAATCTCTCAAATGGCAATATCCTAAGTTTGTGTGCAACCAGGATACAAGCTAAACAGACAGGGGGACATAGCATGCAACTCGGCAACAAACGCAGGCGCTATTCAGGCTGTATTTGAGACCCCTGCACATGCAATCCTGGATAGCAAAGAAATCTGCAAATGCCTGAGGCAGATTAAGAGCTTGTTTACACCATGTGGCTTGAGCTGTATTGATTAGCCTAGATCTGTGCAAGTTCAACGCAAGGGCACATAGAAAACAATTGCCCCATTCACACCTGAGCATAGGGTGTGATTTTACCGCAATTTTAGCGTTTTTTTACCACAATTTTGTGCAGGACAAAAAGTCACCAATGTAAAAAGAAGAAAAACACCCAAATCTGCCCAATTCGAGCGACAAAAAAGGGTCCAGAACTTGTTTGAGCTTCAGGCGTTCGGCTACAGGCGACTTGTACTGGAGATGTGATCCATCTCCATTGAGAATAATAGATTTTTTCCCCTCCAGCGTTTTGTAGCTTCAGGTTTCAAGCTACAAAACGCTCAGGTGTGAATGGGGCCTAACACTGCATTAATAATGCAGACATGCTGCATGTTTACACAACGCATATAACTGCACTGTGTTGCAATGCACTGCAGTGCATGAAGGTGAGTGATGTGTTATTTTGTGAAACTTCAATAAAAAAGGTATAAAAAAAAATGTAAAACAGTGTGTGTTTTAACAAAACATCGCACCACCCCTCACCTCCCCTACACAAGGTACTCCAGCATACAGGTTTTTGTGTGTGGGCTGGTATGAAAGCGATCTTAGCATTCAATATGAGATACATTTATAAAGCAAAACAGACATACAAATGAAGCGGAACTAAAGTCTGAAATAAAAAACCTGTAAGCAGGAAGGTTCTTTATTGCAGAATAAACATGCAATGTCTCTTCTTCAATAAAATAAACCTACCTGCCTGCTCAAAGTTTTATGTAGGATATACACTGAGCTGCACATGTGTAGCTCCGTTTACATTCTGGCACAGTACCCGTGTTCTGGGATTACTTCACTCCTGCACATAAGAGTGAGTGAGTTCACCCAATGCCAGCTAAATCGAAGTGGCCAAAGACCGGAAACCCATGAGAAGCCAGGAAGAAGATGCCGTTGCCAGCAATCAATCTCACAGGAATTCAACTGCTGAAGCAGATGTAAGTATGGTGGACTTTAGTTCTGCTTTAAGAAGTGCTCAGGCACAGGTTTAGTCTGCCGCAGTATTTTATAGCAGCTAAGGAGGGGAATTCATTCATCGGGGCTGCAACCTTATGGTAATAATCTAATAATCTATAATCTGTCTTGCTGCTCCTGTTTAGCTTTGGCCTTGCTGTGTGACATATTTAATAATTGTACATAAACATTCATGAAGTGTACATCAAATTAAAGAGGAGTGACAGAAATCATTAAAAAAATTGTGTTATCCACCTAGCACAACTCACAGTCCAAACAGTGAATCCCAACCTGGGACAAATCCGGGATCCCGGGTGAACCAAGACAAGGCCATTAACAGGAAGATTGTGAGCGTTACAACCTCCTGGTAGCTGCAAGGAAAAAAAAAAAAAACATTTATTGCCAGATCTTTAGAATGCAGATGTTCCAAACAATACGGCATCATGATAAGGACCTAGAATTATAAAATTGGAGAACTATGGTCAAACTATAAAATCACACATGCTGAGGCTGCCCATGCAAGTTAGACTGGGCTCTCTACTTTTCTGGAATATTTTGTAAATGCCTGTCAATCCTTCTGGTAGAACCATTAGATGGGCACTTACTGTGATAGGAGGACACCACTCTTGCTTACACAGTACAATCACTATCACCCGTGTTGCTGCTGTAGCTGCTTAAACCTAGAACACATGGGCCGAACGTTGGGAGGCATCGGTCGATTCAATAGAAACGGCCGACATTTGGGCCGTGTGTACGGCAGCCAGACGTTCAGCCGGCTTCTGTCGAAGGGTCATGACCAAAAAAGGTCTGCAGACCAGCTTCTGATCAGTGCTCTGAGATGACTGGAGTGTTCTGGGAGGGGGGCGACCATTCGCCTGTCAGAACGCAATAGCACAGTAGGGGAGATTGCGGTACTAACATCGGATTGTTAGTACAGTGGCTCTGACCTGATTCAACCAGAAAAAAAAAAAAACTAGCAGTGTGTATGAGGCTTTAGATGCTGACATAGCCATGCCTAGGCTCTGCCCACAGCCCCATAAATGTCCACAGGAGTTAGAGCTGCACGATTCTGGGAAAAATGAGAATCACTATATTTTTGCTTAGAATAAAGATCACGATTCTCTGCGTAACATCATCTTTCACATTATACAAAAAATTGGGCTAACTTTACTGTTTAGTTTTTTTAAAATGCACTGAAGTGTATTTTCTCCAAAGAAAATTGCGTTTGAAAGACCACTGCGCAAATAGTGTTACATAAATTATTGCAATGACTGCCATTTTATTCTCTAGGGTCTCTGCTAAAAAAAATATATATATAATGTTTGGGGGTTCTAAGTAATTTTCTAGCAGAAAATACTGATTTTAACTTGTAAGCAACAAGTGTCAGAAAAGGGCCCAGTCTTTAAGTGGTTAAATTGCCTTAATTTACAGACAGAAGGTCATTCCTTTGAATGAAATCTAAAATAACTAAATGTTACAATGTTTCTTTTTATCTTCCAGCACTGAGCAATGTTGATAAACATTTTGTTGTTTTTTGACAGATGTGAGTGAGCAGAGAATGGCTCTGTACTTGTTACATCAATGAATTGTGGAAATGCTGGATTAAGATCGCAAGGGGGGTTGAATCGAGATTGCGATTTTTTAACAATTACTCCTGCAGTTCTAATAGGAGTTCATAGATATGTTGAAATGGCCCTGCTCATTACCCCCTACCCCCATTCAGCACTGCCTAGCAGGATGCTGGAGAAATTCAGCCTGACAACTAAAGTATTTACACAGGCTTTTTAAGTTTTCACTCTAAAAAGTATTTAATCTTCAGCATAATGCAGTATCAAAAAAGGTATCTGGCTACTTGCATCACTTGCAAGTTGCCATATAAAACATACCTTAAGGGGCCCAGCTTTTCATACTCTTGTCTCAAAATCTTCCTGGAGTCATCTTCCGTAGGAGATTTTGATTTTCGACAGCACTGCATTTCTTTTAGACTGGAAAAACAATATATAGTGTACATGTTTTATATTGACTTCGTATAAACACAAAAAAACAAAAGGTTAATTTTTTTTAGATTTATATGTAAAGGTTTAGCTTGGTGAAAACCTGAGCAGTGTGTTTAAAAAACCTTGTTTTTCAATTTGAATGCATGTAGATGGGGACAGCCAGATGTGATTGTTACATATGCAGTCTCTGCTTACTACTCTACTGGGCTACACAATGGCTGTTCTTTACTGTTCCTTCTCAACTCTATAGTTTTGCAGCCTGCTGAAATACATATAGCAGATGTCTCCACTCAACAACTGTTGAGGCTAAGTGACTGCAGCGGAATACAGCACGCCCTCTAGTGGTTATTCTACAAATGTCTCTCTCCATCTCTGTCTCTCTCTCTCTTCTTCTCCGTCCCCCTCTCTTTCCATCTCTATCTCTGTCTCTCTCTCTCTCTCTTTTTCCACCTCTCTCTCTCTCTTTCCATATCTCTATCACAAAAGTGAGTACACCCCTCACATTTATTCTATCTTTTCATGTGACAACACTAAAGAAATGACACTTTGCTAAAATGTAAAGTAGTGAGTGTACAGCTTTGTATAACAGTGTCAATTTTCTGTTCCCTCAAAATAACACAACATGCCATTAATGTCTAAACCGCTGGCAACAAAAGTAAGTACATCCCTAAGTGAAAATGTCCAAATTGGGCCCAAAGTGTCAATATTTTGTGTGGCCACCATTATTTTCCAGCACTGCCTTAACCCTCTTGGGCATGGAGTTCACCAGAGCTTCACAAGTTGCCACTGGAGTCCTTTTCCACTCCTCCATGACAACATCATGGAGCTGGTGGATGTTAGAGACCTTGCTCTCCTCCACCTTCTGTTTGAGGATGCCCCACAGATGCTCAATAGGGTTTAGGTCTGGAGACATGCTTGGCCAGTCCATCACCTTTACCCTCAGCTTCTTTAGCAAGGCAGTGGCCCTTTTGGAGGTGTGTTTGGGGTCTTTATAATGGTGGAATACTGCCCTGGGGCCCAGTCTACGAAGGGAGGGGATCATGCTCATGCTCTGCTGTAGCTCCCCAGTGCCGGCAGCACTCATACAGCACCAGACCATGACACTCCCACCACCATGCTTGACTGTAGGCAAGACACACTTGTCTTTGTACTCCTCACCTGGTTACCGCCACACAAGCTTGACACCATCTGAACCAAATACGTTTATCTTGGTCTCATCAGACCACAGGACATGGTTCCAGTAATCCATGTCCTTAGTCTGCTTGTCTTCAGCAAACTGTTTGCGGGCTTTCTTGTGCATCATCTTTACAAGAGCCATGCAGACCAATTTGATGCAGTGTGCGGCGTATGGTCTAAGCACTGACAAGCTAACCTCATACTCCTTCAACTTTTGCAGCAATGCTGGCAGCACTCATACGTCGATTTCCCGAATACAACCTCTGGATATGATGCTGAGCACGCCCACACAACTGCCATTGTCGACCATGGCGAGGCCTGTTCTGAGTGGAACCTGTCATGTTAAACCACTGTGTGGTCTTGGCCAACATACTGCAGCTCAGTTTCAGGGTCTTGCCATTCTCCTTATAGCCTAGGGCCTATCAGTCGAGGGATTGAGGGATTATCAGTCCCATCCACTATACAGAGCCACTGGTAGGTTTAATTTTGTGCTAGCACTTTGAAATAAATAAGTTGGTTTTGTGTTGCTGTTTGGGCACTCAGGCTCAAAAGGTCTGCCATAAATGGCCTAATCCATCTTTATGTAGAGCAACAATTATTTTTTTCAGATCTTCAGAGAGTTCTTTGCCATGAGGTGCCATGTTGAACTTCCAGTGACCAGTATGAGAGAGTGAGAGTGATAACAGCAAATTTAACACACCTGCTCCCCATTCACACCTGAGACCTTGTAACACTAACAAGTCACAAGACACCGGGGAGG
This sequence comes from Lithobates pipiens, assembly GCF_037356315.1. NCBI lineage: Eukaryota > Metazoa > Chordata > Amphibia > Anura > Ranidae > Lithobates > Lithobates pipiens. The sequence goes on from NW_027507686.1 coordinate 209,472,260, forward strand.
GAAAATGGGCCCAATTAGGACATTTTCACTTAGGGGTGTACTCACGTTTGTTGCCAGCGGTTTAGACATTAATGGCTGTGTGTTGAGTTATTTTGAGGGGACAGCAAATTCACACTGTTATACAAGCTGTACACTCACTACTTTACATTGTATCAAAGTGTAATTTCTTCAGTGTTGTCACATGAAAAAGTATACTAAAATATTTACAAAAATGTGAGGGGTGTACTTTTCTGGGATATATATAAATCAAATTAAAAATATAAAAAAAAAAAAAAATTAGCTGGTTAAAAAATATACTTTTCCTTAAAGGGCCAGTGTAGGAAAAAGAAAATTGATGTATGAGTGTTGCAGGGTGTGAAGAGATAAATTACACCTCCAGGCTACTGATCAGGAGGTCCGCAACCTCAAGTACTGCCTCTTATCATCTGCATTCTGCAGATGTCTTTGAGGATTTCAGACAACCCATCTGGTAAAGAGAAGCATGCAGGGAATGTGTATGTGCCTGGGGCCAGCATGTGTAAGATGGAGATCTCTCAAATGTTAGCACAGAGGAAAGTCATTTAAATCATGATACGTTATAACACCCGATCTAGAGTTCTCTCCTTCCTAGACTTGTCCCTTTAGGCAAAATGCTTTTGCATATAACTTTCCTTAAAATGAAAAGAAAAAGAAAAAGCCCAGCCTGTAGAGAAAAGCATTAATATCTCGCCGGCCCGTTGGCCAAACTCTACTGCCTTATATGATAGCCCCCTTTCACACTGCATAGCGGAGCAGACACAGACGCGTCATCTGCCTGCTCAGCATGGATCAGCGGAGATCCCCCGCTGAGCAGGCGGATCTGCTTGACTGAGTCCACCCCGTCTGCAAGGGGCCATGAACTTCTTGAAATACCTTCTGCATCTGACGCTTTTTAGAGTATCTAATGCCTGCATACCCTGCTGGGCTCTGTGGTCATCTGCCGGCTTCTACAACTTTAACAGGACCCAGTAGTGACAACGTAGGGGCCAAATGAATTAACCAAAAAGTACAGCGGGCAACCAGAAAGCCAACACCCCTAGAAGGGTTCAGATGCTGAAGATTTTTAAGTAATTATCCCAACAAGACAGCAAAGTTCATCTACGGGACAGGTAAATGTTAGTAGGACTTTTCTATGCAAGCAGAATTTTTACCTTTTTTTCTTTTTATAAATAGCTACAAAGTTAATAATATTTTTAGGCCGATTTTTTTTTAAGTTACCAATTCTTTCTAGGTAAGGCAAATATGAAATGTTTTATTCAAAGCTATATTTAGGATTTGCTTCCAGCAAGTTGTGCATTTAAATCAGTTCTCCACCACCTTTGGAGAATCATGCTGTGTTGCAAATTGATCTGCTATCCAAAGGCATACACGGCTGAATGGGCCAGGGGAGGGACACATCTTTTCCATCTCATACGGCTCAATTTTTGGGTTCCATTAGACCAACCTTTTCCAACCTAGTTAACAGTGCGGAAACCTTGAAATAACTTTAAGATCTTCGGAAACTTCTGCTAATAACTATTATGTCTACAGATCATGGGAAATTAGTATTAACATTAAGTTGTAGATGTAAGAATGAATAAAAGAATATAGAAATGTAGAATATTTTGCATATTCAACAACCATAGCTACTCTTTACAACAAAACTGCCATCAGTAAAAATAATCATATAAAACAATAATAAGGGCCAAAAAAAAGGGAAAATTCTAGTGCTTTCACATGTGGTTGGGCAGTGGAGAAGTGCCCCCTTACATTGTCAGTGGAATAGTAACCTTTTATACTGGTGATCAGTAGAAAAGTGCCCCTTATATTAATGTTCATTGAAATAGTACCCCTTTACACTAGTGGTCAGTAGAAAAGTGCCCCATTACATTGGTGGTCAGTAAGGGGTCCATTTACGTTTGTGGTGAGTGATGTATCTGCTGGATTGGATGTCCAGTTTATAAGGGTCCCTTGGATCAGTAGAAGGACTACATTGATCAGTGGGAAGAATGCCCCTTGTATTAGCAATCAGTGGGAAACCTGTCCCCTAACAGATAGCATTGTTGCACCTTATAGACCATCAGTGGTGTCAGTTGTAACTTATCTGAGTGACAAAAATTGCTCATTGTTCAAGAAACCCCTAGCAAACTCTGGAGGAATCCTGGTTGAGAAAGGCTTATTTAAAGAATCAAAATGAGCAGCTACTGCTGGGTTTTCTTCAGAAAGCCCCAAATACGATGCAGACATGAAAGCACCTTGTATTAAAGCGGGAGTCCGCCGTTTTTTTTTTTTTTAAAGCCAGCAGCTACAAAATACTGCAGCTGCTGACTTTTAAAATAATGTCACTTACCCGCCCAGCACGCCCGCGATGTCGGCACCCGAAGCCGATCTCTCGATCGTCTCTCGGGTGCTGCCGCCGCCATCTTGGGTATCGGAATCAGGAAGTGGAGCCTTTCGGCTTCATTTCCCGGCTCCCTACTGCGCATGCGCGAGTCGCGCTACGCAATAAGGATGGTCACCGCTATCTCTGGGATCCGTGTGTTTCCCAGGAGACAGCAGGGGACCTTCGGAAAGGGGCGTAGATTCTGCGGAAAGGGGCGCAGCTTCTGCAGAATCTACGCCGGAAGTGGGTGCAGATACCTGTACTGTACAGGTACCTGCACCCCCCTCCCCCCTGAAAGGAGCCAATTGTGGCGCCGGAGGGGGGGAGGGTTCCAATGAGCGGAAGTTCCACTTTAGGGTGGAGCTCCACTTTAAGGAGAAGTAGGGTCAAAGCTCTTTTGGCTCTACTTACTCCTATGGGTCACAGGAGTGCACTTGGTTCTGCACTCCTGTGATCCGTATTCAGCTGTCAGCAAGCTAAATTCGACTGACCTCACTTAGCCGGTCCAAGCTTTGGAGCAATCCTGACTTGAATGTCCAGATGCCTGGACGGCAGCTGGCTCAGGCTCTCTGCGGCGATCACTGAGTACGTGGTCTTAGAGGTAGCGGGGGACAGATGCAGCATCCATCTAAGCGAGTAGTACTGTTTATTTTATTTTTTTACTTCACTTCTCTTTTAAATCTCCCCACCATAATTCTCACTTGTTCCCTCTAACTGATTCTAGAAAGCCAAATGATGGCTTCACTCCCCTCCGAAGGATTCTTTACAATGTGAAAAGAAGAAAAGAAAATTAGAAATAAAGACACGTGTGAGCACATGAGTGATTCAATCAACGTGTGAGTTTTTTAACCTGTCTTTTTCTCATAACATTAATGTGATATATAGATATAGATTACAGAGCTATATATATTTTTTTATATATATATATATATATTTTTTTTTTTTTTTTTTTTTCCGTTTTTTCATATATATATATATATATATATATATATATATATATATATATATATATATAATTTTTGTCTTTTTCTCATAACATTAATGTGATATATAGATTACAGAGCTATATATATATATATATATATATATATATATATATATTTATTTAGTTTTTTCTATATATATATATATATATATATATATATAAATGTGATTGTAAATGATCACCTTGTAAAACAACCCATCCAGTCTAAAATAGAAATAGAAGGAAAACCATTTGTGTATAGATATTAGATATACAAAAATTAATACAATTGATATTTATAATGTTTTTTTGATAAGTGATCAGATTCCCTCTGTTCTCAGCTACATAACAGCTGGGGAGGAGAAACAGCACTACACTAGTCTTCTCAGTATTTGGCTGTGCGGGGGGTGGTGGTGGGGGGACGTCAGGATGAGTTTGATCATTGGAAGAGAGCAGTTTCCAGCCCATTTACAGAACTGGCCACAATGTATTCTGCAGCTTAGTGTGGTCAGTTTTTGATAAGCGAGCAGAGGGACTGGCAGGAACGCCAGCCATTTCACACAAAGGAAGAAATACAAAGAAGCACTTGTCATACAAGCAATACGTGATTTGCCATTTCTTCTGAGTATGCTGGTTGTTTGACTGTCGCTGGCTCTTAGCAGTACAAATGTAGCCATCACTCCTGATCTCCATCTAGGTCATTTAAAGCCGAAGGATCAACACGACAGTCAAGCAAACGAGCATTCGCACTTTCCACATGAGAGGTTTCCGAACCTTCAAAGGTTCAGATAGTGTCCTGCATATTGGGCATTCATTGCAATAGTTGGCCGGTTGCTCCAGATCAAAGTCTCATCCAGTTATCTGAGTCCTGATCACCTTCTACAAAGTATCAGGATAAGAGGACAGGATAAATTATATAGTTCAATAAGCCAATTTTCCCCTTACCTGAAACCCAGGAATAACCAGGTGATCCACATCCAGGTAAATATCAGGATGATGAATGCAATAGGAAATGAGAAGGCGATCCAGGAACCGAAATTCACAAACTGACAACCAGGGTAACGACTGCATGAAGAAGGAAAGGACAAAAGACATGAATACAAACATTCTCACATCATAGTAGAACTGATATTTCATTGGACACCTCATTACACCCCCTACAATAATAAAATAGAGAGAAGCACAACCGAAAAAAAGAGAGAAGGGCTTGATTTTTAAGAGGAAGTGCATTTTGGTAGGAAAATGCACCCCCAACCCATAACACCCCCCCCCCCCCATCAAATTCACCAATTGAAGTTCATATTCCAAGTACAGATCCAAGTTCTTTCTGCCTGGCCTGCCTATGGCTGGAGAAAACATTGCATCTTCCAGCAGCCTCTGAAACTACTGCACATAAGGCAGGCCTGGTTGTAGGAGATAAAAGGGCACCCTGTGGGCTTGTTCAGAGTATGAAGTGGAGAGAACAACTATAGGCAGCTGGAAATCACACGCTGACAATGGCAAATCAAAAGCATAAAAGTAGAACTATAGGCAAAACTTTTTCTTTTTCATTTTGGATAGGGCGAGGGAGGGTTATAACTTTTTTTCACCATCAGTGTCCCATTGAAGCGATGTCCCTTCACTTCCTGTCCCATGGTTAAACAGGAAGTGAGGGGAAATCCCTGCAAATTAAGGGAATCCCCCCCCCCCCAGAACTAGTGTGCCCATTGGAAGATTTCTCCTGTATTACTTTTCTGTAGACAACCCAAAATTTGGGATTTTCTTTTACTGTCACTTTCAATGCTAATGGTAAACAGCACAAATAGAGAGGTCAATCTCCTTAACGGGGACATAGACAGCAATAAAAACCTGACAGGTGTTCTAATCCTTCTCCAATCTATCCAAAACTAATAATTTGTGCCCTTAGTTACACTTTAAGAATCATGCACTCTAGTCTACACAGCCAACTAGAGGACAGAGTACAGACGCCAATGCTGACCTTTGGTGGACACAGGTAATCTACAGGCCCCATAACTAGGTATCATGTGGCATGCCTTTAGTGTATGTTGCTGGTAGCTAAGCCCTACACCTAATATAGCTTGCTATTTTTCCAGCCAGGCAAGACTATTACATGCAGCAGAGACTGCCGCTCCTCTGGAAAGCAATCTGCTCTTAGATTTTAAGAGGAGTTTGACACGCAGGGAGGAGGCTAAATATCGCCTCCTCACCGCCTTCTTTAACCCTCAAAATGCTGCAACGCAACTACATGTGGCTAAAGGGTGGTTACAGTGTAGCCATATTCATTTGATTGGGTTGCATTCAGCAGAACACTACAGAGGATTTAATTCCTGCCGCTGCCATGAAGCAAGGCATCACAAGTGTACAGCCCTAGCCACTGCCTTTGCAGCCTAAAGTGATTGTAAACCCTCACATATACCCAGCGAAGTGACTGGCCCTCAGGGGATACACAGAGATTAAATAAATCCTTCTACGTAAGTTGTACTTGTTTATCTGCAGTCTTCTAAACATTTGTTCAAATTCTAGAATTTATAAAGCTTGTCTGAGCCGTCAGAAAAAAAGGGGGACTGGAGCTGTAGTTACTTTCTGCAGAGCTCAGTGAGGAGAGCTCTAAGAGCTGATTTGAGGGGAGGCACAGTACAGCCCCTCTTTCACACAGGAACAAAGCTGTCAATCAGCTGGACATGCCTCCCATCACCTTTTTTCTCTTGGTGTCAGGAAAACTTGTCAGAAGGGATTAATGCGGACAGCAGAAGAAGGAAGCAGCAGACAGAAATGACACTTAGGGAGAGATTTACTCCTAGGTGGAGATTTAGAGATTTAGTCCTAGGTGGTAAAAACCCAATAAGATCAGTTTCTTCTTTTCATTATACAAGACGGGTCTGGTTGGCTTCCTGTGTCAGACCGGGTAATATATGAGATCTACAGTAATGTGTTCCATGAAACAAAAGACCATGAAATGCAAAGCTGCTGGCTATGTGACCCAATTACTCACGTTTCAAACTGTTCAATAAATATGAGATTGGTGGAAGTCCCTGTAAGCGTGGCCATCCCACCAATGGTTGACGAGTATGCGATGCCAAGAGAGAACGCTTTGCACATCATGTGATCGCGCTTAGTGCGGTAGAAGCGACCAGATTTAGACTGTGGAGACAAACAATGAAAGATACATTTATATTGGATTCAGCACAAACATTTCAGTTTCAGAAGATTTCTTATTTTTGCCATGTGATATTTTTTCCAACAAAATAATCAATTCAAATTAACTTTGCATCGGTGGGGAATCTTGCAGCGCGACAGATCTTTAAATTGTTTAAATATAAATATATTATAGTGCATTTTCTCTCTTTTTCAACTGGCACTATTCTTTTCTTGCCTTAACCCTTTCGTGTCCAGAAGTCACTGAAGCCTAGATGCCCAAGGCCAGGTTTAGCAGCAACAGCCTACAATGGTAAGCTTGATTATAACGCTAAAAAATATGCATACCTTCCTGCATATATTCACATTCTTTATTCACAGATTCATTTTCCACTGGTGGCAAAGAGGAATGCAGTATTGGTTCTTGCTGGTATGATGAAGCATGTGACTTTTTTTTCCCCTTTCTACAGGTTGGCCATATGTGGAACAAATTTATTTGAAATTAGCTTGATTTCCCCATTAGCCCACTGGGGTTGATTTACTAAAGGCAATGTGCACTTTGCAATGTGCAGTTGCATTCTGCAAGTGCAGTTGCTCCAGAGCTTAGTAAATGAGGCAAGCCTTGACTTTACAAAGAACACCCATTAATGTGCAAGGAAAATAAAAAAACAGCATTTTTGCTTGCACATGATTGGATGATAGAAGTCAGCAGAGCTTCTGCTCATTTACTAAGCTCTGGAGCAACTGCTCTTGCAGAGTGCAACTGAAATTTGCAAAGTGCACTGTCTATTTGCCTTTAGTAAATCAACCCCACAGTGTTGATGTGGGAATACCTTCTGCTGGGCCATTCTCTTCTCCCGGCAGGGTCCCCACCAGAAGACTATGATTATTGCTAAATCACGGGTAAAACCTGGCATGCTTGTACCCAAGTTGATCGATCAACTTGGTACATTCAGCCTGCCCATACACAGTTTGAATCTGAGCTGATTCAGCAGAATTCGAACCATGTATAGCTTGCCTAACACAGCTATGATGCTGGTGATTGTGATTGGCCCTGTGCTGTCACTGAGAGAGACATCAGCCTTGTGCAAACCCTGGTTGGGCTAGACCGAGAGCTTACATGGAGCTTCCTTTCTCCCTCCTAGTAACAGGGGAGCAAAGAGAATTGATTCAATTGATTCAATTCTGTGAGCTGCCTGACTTTAGGAGCTGTGTCAATGGGCTTTTAGACAGGTTTTGCATTTCCATACAAGTCTATGGGAATGCATCCGAACTTGAAACAAGTCAACTGCAGGTCAGAAGGAGGTCAACTGCAAATGTCAATGAATTCTGAAAGATCTCAGAAAAGTCTCCAACTGATGTCATTCACACAAGCCCCAAGCCCATCAACTCAGGCCCTAAAAGTAAGCTCGAAGATAATAAGCTTGAAAATAGTAAGCTCTAAAATAGTAATAGTAATGTAAAGTAATAATCCACAGATATCCTGAGTATATAGTATTAAGAAAACTTCTCAGTTTTAATCATGATAATTGGAATTTGTGACACGGGGAGGAAAGTATGGGTACCATGCACCATGTGGCTTTACCAACTACCTCTTACACTTCCTTTCCCATTAGGCCCCATGAACACCACCCTGCCCAAACCCCCTCGGTCTTCCCATCCCCTGGTCTCTGCCCCCCCTTTTCTCTCTCTCTTTACTTGTTATCCCTTCCCAACCCAATGACCATTTAGCTTCCCATTGGGAACACTGACTTTAGCCCCTTCCTTTAACAGAACTTACTTTAAGAACAATTTTAGAACCAAGGTAGTGAATTGGCTCAACCTCTGGAGTTGGCAACCCAATATGTATAATGTTTTGTATTCATATGTGGTTCCTCTATTAAAGCAGCTTTCAACACAAAAGTGGAAGTTCCACTTTAAGCACTCCTTACCCCCTTACAAGCCACATTTGGCATGTCTTTTTTTTGGGGGGGGGGGGGGGGGGGGAGTAGGTACCTAGTTTTCACAGGTACTCGCTTCCACTTCTCAATGTAAACCTTGTTTTATATTTGCTTTGTTAAACATCATATGGTTTGACATTGTTTAACATTTTATACTGTACCCTTTGGATGAGACAATAACGTCTTTATAGTATTAAAAGCAAGGAGCTGAAAAATACATTTCAGGAGCTTCCACTGACTACTGGTGGCTCTCTACAGCCTGGATGGAGCTGTGGTTGGGATCTCTGTGCAGGGAGAAAGACCCTGCTCCACCAACAGCTACTCCTCCGTCTTCCCAACCTACTACGTTTTTTTAACAAATAAGATGGAGCTCCGGAATTGAGTACCCTGCATCTTGAATATATAGTAATGTGCCGAGTCAGTTTTCCTTGAATGCTCCTACATGTTATATATGATATTGCCTTACATGGGTTGCGGTCATAGGATAACCCTAGCAGATGCTAGAGCCTATTTTGATCTGTAGTCATTTTGGACTGATGCGGTTTTATTTTTGTTATTTTATGCAAAAAACTGCATCTGTTAAAAAAAAAAAAAAAGTAGCAATCTGATAAGCAGAAAAAAAAAAGATTTTATGGTAAATTTATAGTAAATATTTCTGCAAATACTAACAGTCTTTATTCTAGCTCAGGTTAGGGGCTAACAGGGAAAATCCACTAGATCCACTTTAGAACAGCATGGATGTAAATGTTGAAAGTTACATAGCAAGCTACTTTAGACTTCAATTCGTGCATAAAATGAGAAGACCTCTAGATTATATTTGTCTGCATTTATATCTGCCTTTCACAGCAACTGGTGAAAAAATGCAGAGATGAAGCTTCAGCTGCATAGGGAGAGTCTGCTCTTCAGTCAGCCAGGAGTGACATTTGCACCAAGAGAAAGACTTTTTACATTTTAATGTTAATGTAATGATGATGTCATTAGAAGAAATGATGTCATGGAAGTTATGAAGCATGGACGGTGGCTGGGTACCTGCTTTGAGTATCGCCTGCTTTCAAAAGCTGGTTCTTCCTGAAAAAAACAAAAAACAAAATACATTTTAAAAGATATATGAACTTCTACAAGGAACTTATTTGCTCCCTTTAATTTCTGTGATCAATGCCTCATGGACACCGTAATGAGCACTTTTACAGGAAGCATTACTGGCAGAATCAGTGTGAAGGCCCGAGCGCTTCCACACTGGGGCACTGTGCTGGCAGGGCGACACAAAAAGCTCTGCCAGCAGCTTCTTTGCAGTGGTGAATACACTGCTCTTCCACCGCTCCTGCCCATTGGAATCAATGGGGCATCACTGCCATACCGCCCTTTTTGCGGCCTCTAGCGGGGGTTAAATCCCCCAGCTAGCGGTGAATAGCGCCGTTAAACGTTGTTAAAGCGGCGCTAAAAATATCACTGCTTTACAGCCGACGCCCGGGCGCTTTCAGTGCGAAAGCACTCTTAAAAACCTGAAAAAAATGTATGCAGCCACCAAAGAGGCAGGCATGTCATTCACTCAGCATTTTTCAATGAATGCAAAGCATTCTCTGATTTGTACAAGGTGGAAATTGTGATGTCACCATCCTGCCTCTCCGTCTCTTTCCAATCAGAGAATGCTTTGCATTTATTGTGAATATGCAAAGTGTTCTCTAAATGAAGCCCATGCTGAGCGGGTGACCTCCTGTGTTCACAATACAAAGGACCTGGAAGCTAGTGGAGATCACTTTAATAGCTGTACCTACTGTTTGCGATTTCCAGCTTCTACTTGAATCAGCCAGTTACTGAACATACATGCCTAGCCTGGTCCAAGCTATACCAATGTACCCAAGTAAAAATATCCATACTGGGAATTCATCTTTAAAGGTACAATTGTTGTATATTCCAGCATGACAGTCAGGGCCATTTTTAAGGCAGGGCAAAAGGGGTAGCTGCCCTGGGCCCTGTTATTGTTGTGGGGCCCAAAGCAGCTGCCTCATGCTTGCCAACTATCCTGGTTTAAATTCCCTTGAGGATTTTGTTTTGTGCTGTGTTCCCCGATATCTCAGTGTGAAGTGCTGCTACTAATGCTGCCCAGCTCTTCCCTATTGTTGTGTACAGATGATTCACCTGCAGACCCTGTGTTTACATGTAAATTACCGGCATTCATATGTAAATAGTGGCGGCCGACAGCATTTATATGTATATCATTGCCCCCCCCCCACCCGAGATCATATTCACACTAATCTCTAGCAACAAATCAACAAGCAGAAATCATGTGCTGTAACCTCTAGCAACTAATCAGTGAGCCATAATGTATGGTGTAACCTCTAGCAACCAGTCAGTGAGCAGTAATGATACACTGTAACCTCTGGCAACCAATCGCAATAGCTGCCTGATCTGATTCAGTAAACTGATTTTGAGTCTAGCTGCTTTTTATTGTATGTGTCAGAGCAGCAGGTGGAAAGCAAAACTGCATGGGGGGTGGGCAAGAAAAGTTCTGCCCAGGGTCCAATCAATATTAAAGACGGCCCTGAATTTATTGCTGCAGAGTTTTAGCAGTCCTCATACATATAAAGACCTAATCAGTTGGTGATTTACCATCACATTTCTTATTTTAATGGATTTGTTAAATTGGTTAATCAAACCAGAAAGCAGCACGCAACCACCCAAACTGCATAGAAGATCATTTTATCATAAAATGCACTAATCGATCAATTTTAATCTGTTAAATATTAACTGAAAGATCAATCAGCCATGTTTGTTGATCCAAAGCCACACAAATTGATTTGTTACAAATTGTTGGGTATATGACATGTGTAAGTCACGGATCCCCCTAAAGAAAATATGATAACCTGATGCGGGATAAATCATAGATAGAGGTGGAGACTGACAAGCCATGAAAGTTGACTTCATTATCAAACTCTCCCTATTATCTATTGTAGTAATCAAAAATCGCTTCCGACAAGAATGAATAGGAATGACGGGTAGAAGATAGTGTGCGCCAACAAACCTCATTTTCTTCAGTGCTTGCGGTTCCATTATCCAAAATATTATTGCTGAAAGAAAACCAGAAATGACATTCAGATGTCAATATTTTCACAGAGGACGCATCTACTTCCCAGCACTACAAAATGATTATCCTGATAGACAGACAGACAAAGCTCACTCTGTCAGTATTCCTTTTCACTGCACAATTCAGAAAGCGAACAGACTCAGATGTCTGTGTACAGAACGGTTTTGTTTCCTCCAAGTTTAGAAACTAAAGCTAAAAGCTTAAGAGCAGGGGAAAAGAAGCAGAGACGTCTGTATGTTAGGCCTTGTTTACATGGGCAGATGGGAGGGATGGTAAAATTAGGTGGCTGAGCTGCAGTGTGACCAACACCCAAATCACCATGCCATAAGTTAACACAGCCACTGGCTGTGCTGGAACTCACTGCCGCAGTCACGGAGCATCAAAATGAATACAACAGGTCATGTTCGGCTTGAAGTACCGCCGCCAAACACGACCCATTCAACTGAATGTGGCCGTACTGCAACTGTGAAATGCAAACCGTTTGTGAGGCAAAAGTGCAAGGGAAAAATTAAGGGTTCAATAGACACCTGAAGTCTTCATAAAAAGGACCTGTTACCTGCACAATACTATCACAAGGGGCTTATTATAATTTTTTTCCCACACACATGCAAAAATAGTAGCTGCCAGCAGTGATCACTGAATTCTGCCGGTGCTATCCATCAGCGGAACACCATAGCGCTGTGGGAGGGATTCCCCCATCAACACTGACTGAGTTGATGTGGGAATCGGGTAATTTTCTTTCCTTCAATCCAAGGTTGAAAAAAGAAAACTTTATAATGTATGGCCTGTCTTATTCTGGTGTGCACGTGGATACTGAATATGTGTTGTGCATTCTGAAATGATATACATATGTGCTTCCTAATACAGTATACAAATAGATAGCTCACACATACTTGCACAACATTGATGATTCATTTTAGCAAAGAAATATTCAAATTAATGTTTTTCCTAGAATGCCATTAAATGCAAATTTTAAAAGGCGTTGTAAAGTCAGAAGGTTTTTATCTTACTGCATTCTATGCATTAAGATAAAAAAAACTTCTGTGTGTAGCAGCCTCCCCAGTCCCCCTAATAGTTACCTGAGCCCCATCTCTCTCCAGCGATGTCCACGAGTGTCTTAGCTGTCCAGGACTCTCCTCCTGATTGGCTCCCGCAGCTATCAAAGTCAGATAGCGAGTCAGGGGAGAGAGGGGGCGGGGCCGGGGCTCCATGTCTGAATGGACACAAGGAGCTGTGACTTGGCTCGGTGCCCCCATAGCAAGTTACTTGCTATGGGGGCACTCGACAGGAGAAAGTGATCAGGATCACAGAAGAGGGACCTGGGAAGAGGAGGATCCGAGCTGCTCTGTGCAAAACCATTAGGCCTCTTTCACACGGGGCGGATCAGTAATGATCCGCCCCGTGAAGATCCGCTCGCTCAGCGGGGATTGCTCCGTTGTCCCCACTGAGCCGGCTGCGGACAGGGCGGTCTCCGCACACTGTGCAGGGACCGCCCTGTCAGATCTCCGCTCTCCTCTATGGGGATCGGATGAGCACGGACCGTCTGTCCGTGTTCGTCCGATCCGCTCTGCAGACGGATAGAAAAATAGGATTTTCCTCTGTCTGCAGAATCGGACTGTTGCGGAGGCGGACAAAATCGGGTGTCTGCGGATGCTCATCCGCAGACACCCGCTATCCCATAGGGATGAATGTATGTCCGTATTTCATCCGCAAACGGATGGATGAAATACGGACATATCATCCGCATGTGTGAAAGGGGCCATACATAGGGGAGGCAAGTAAAACATTTGTTATTTCTTTTGTTTTTAAAACAAGACTTTACAATCACTTTAATATTTACCTTTCAGGAAAAGATGCAAGATCAATCTTTGTAGTATCTGTTAAAAAAAATTAAAACAGGAAATGATTATATGAAGATATATATATATTATGCACATATTGTTTTTTTAAATGGCTCATAATAGCAACACCGCCTGCCAAAGATTATTGATCAAACCAAATCTGGCCGTACAAAAATCGAAAACATGGCCGGTTCAGCAGGACCTGGTCAAATTTTTATCAGTTTGTGACCGGCCCTGCTCGACAGAACTCGATCATGCTGTAAAATTCTGTCGGTCCACAGCTGCTGATCATTGTATTCTGATGGCAGAAGGGAGATTCCTTCATCCACCTCTAACTAACCTAACTCCACCCACAACACGTTAAAACCATTAGGGCAGCGGGTATTTTTCCCTCTTTTCGAAAAAAAAATGTTTTAATAAGCTCACCTACTGCAATATTATTATACCCATATTCAAGGTGTAACATGTTACGAACGGACCGCCCCCCACACCCCCCGATCTGACATCTAGCGGGGATCCTCCCCACCCCCGCTAGCTGTCACAATTATTTAAAAAATGTGGCCAAGCGTGGCTCTGCCTGCATGGCTACATCACTCATTCAAAGTGTCCGATGAATAGAAAACGACAAGGTCCGGCAGCCTTTTCAGTTGTCAGGTTGTAGTTTTCAATGAACTACTATGGCGCTGTGGCGTGCTCTGGTAGTTCATTCTCTCTTCCTGTCAGATTGTATCTGCTTGTCTGTACGAGATGTACAGGTACACAGATACACTGACAGTCTGCAGGAGACCTGCATGGTATCAGTGATCTGCTGATTGCCGGTGCAATGCTCTACAGGCTCCAGAAATAAAAAATAATAAATGCAAATTTTTTTCTTACCTGCATTGATTATTTTTTGTTAAAAGGTGAACTTATCTTTTAAAGCATAAGAATAAAATCTGATCATTGTAAGCACTCCCAACAGTGTTATATGGCTTGTCCAAACCCCTATAATAGTAACTTTTTCTTGACAGCTTGTACAGCATTTCAATGTGGTAAAATAAATATCTGTATAAAGACATATGAAATCAAAAATTAAAAAGATTTTTATAAACTTAATGCTCTCATAACAGGTACAGTATTACAGTGTTACTAAATCCATAATAGTAAAATCAGTCTGTATATGCATGCTTGTTATACCCACTGTGGATCCTAAGGGGTTAATCTTCCGCATTGTGTAAAAAGGTTGTTTGATCCTGTCTTCTCTGATCCTCCCCTTCTTCAACAGTCCCCAATCCATCTTGTGAGAAGACAGAGCCTTTGGAGTCACTCTGCACATGCTCAGTTTGGTGTGTATTGCTAGCGAGATTTTTTTATTTTTTCTTGGAAGAGTGCATGTGATCGGCACAGGGCAAATCAGCACTTTCCAGACAGAGGGTCAAGGGTCATCCAGCATCATAGGACAGTCAGAGTAGAATGAAAACTCCTCCTACAAGCTTTAACCAGACACTGATAGAAGTCACAAGACTGCTATATACTGCTGGTGAGAAAACCAGTAGTGAATGCAGGGTCCTGGGTTTAGTAACACTTTAATCATATGCCAGAGTACAACATTTTTCACCATAGTGGACTTTAAGAGTGAGCCTGTTTAAAAACATGTATTTATTTCAAAACACTGAGCAGACAATTCTAGCACCAGACAGCTGCTGACTTTGTATTCCCCAATTATTAAACAAGAAGTTCCTAAAATGATGGTGCTCTAGGGGTATGTGGCAGACGTCATCTCCTCTGCCAATCTACAATTATATTAATGAATGACTTATTACAGGCTACAGCCTAAGTTTAGTTAAAAAAATAAAAATAAAATAATCAGCACAAGGGACATCACTTCCAATCACTGTGATTTGTACCTTGTGCTGCTGGCTGGTTCTTTAGATTAAATCTTCCATTCACCGTTCCCCCACTTTCAGTTTTTTCTTGTTATTGTGTGTATCATTGGGAGATTTCCCTTCACTTCCTGTATTGTAGACTCAACAGGAAGTTGGAGAATTTATTTTCAATCTGAGGGACATCCCTTCTAAAGCAAGCCATAATCCCTCTCGCTTCATCATTGCATTCTGACAGTAGGAAGTTCCCTCGCTGTCACAATACAATGATTACTGCCGTTGGCAGCGATCACACAGCAAAAAAAACATCAGACTGGTTATACTGGACCTGATCAATAGATCGACATCAGTACAACCAGCCTGCTCATAGGTGGATCGAAATTCAGCTAGTTCCTGCTGTATTTCAATTGGTTTATGGCCAGCCTTAAATTGCTGTCCCAGGCACAAAAAGTCACCATTGGAAGATTTTTCCCCTACTCAATCCAAATATTTTAATCACTTGAATTCCCTGTGACATTGATGATCGGGACAAATAAAAAAGGTGACACTGTCTAATGGGGATTCGAGCAGCAATAAAATCCTGGCAGTAGTTCTTCTAACCCAGGGATATGCAATTAGCGGACCTCCAGCAAAACTATAAGTCCCATCATGCTTCTGCCTCTGGGTGTCATGCTTGTGGCTGTCAGAGTCTTGCTATGTCTCATGGGACTTGTAGTTCTGCAACAGCTGGAAGTCCGCTAATTGCATATCCCTGTTCTAACCAATAATTACTCTATTCCAATCTAATAAAACTTTTTGCCTTTTAGTTACACTTGAACAAAGGCTTTTATTGATAGCAATGATGGTTCGAAACCATGCGGGGGCCGGCTGAATGTACCAAAATTGATTGATTGGACAACTTGGGTACAACCAGCCTGCCAGAGTTTACATTCAATTGCTGCTAGCGGCTGTTATAGCCGCTAGCAGTAATCACTGGCATGGGGCAGGGGAAGCCGTGGCCGCCAGGAGAACACAATGGCTCCGTGAGAGGGATTTCCCCATCAACTCAGTGAGGGTCGATGGGGGAATCAAGTGATTCTCTTTCCTGCAACCCTTGGTTAGTGTTGTGACACTCGACTGCTAGCGAGACTGCAGTGGGGAGATTGTGAATGGAGTTTGTGATTACATTGCTGCAATTTGATTCTATATGACAAGCCTGGTATACCAAGTCAGCTTGCATATTGTTTAATTTGAATAAAATACCTACCACAGGACCTTACAATGCCAGTGTGCTTTTTGTTTCGTCTTTTTTGTGTGACTGCTGCCCTGAGATTTAAGGCTCATTCACAACAGCGGCCAAATGATACCGCGGTTTCTGGCATGTGCTGTGAAGGGATAAGTGCCAACGTTTTATAAACGAGGCGCCACACAGTTTAATTTCTTTTTTCAACATTATCGAAATGTCACAAAGTGACAGCTCATTCATCTTTGATTACTGCAGCGATGCGTCGCAACATGCCGTGTTAACAAAAAAGTAGCGCATGTCCTACTTTTCTTTCTTTTTTTTTTTATTGCCACACACCACTGCAGTGAAATGTTGTGAACTGAAATCATAAGACTTTAAGTAGAACTAAAAAAGTAAAACTTTTTTGTCCCCTTTTTTTGTGAGAGTTAAGATGCATACACACGATCAGAATTTCCGACGGGAAATGTTCGATGTGAGCTTGTTGTCCGAAAGTCCAACCGTGTGTATGCGCCATCAAATTTCCGCGTACAAATGTTTGAGAGCAAGTTCTCAAATTTTCCGACAACTTCACTTTTTGTCGTAAAGTCCGATCGTGTGTACACAAGTCCCACACAAAAGCTCACTCATGCTCGAAATCAAGCAGAAGGAGCCACACTGGCTATTGAACTTCCTTTTTCTCGGCTCGTCGTACGTCTTGTACACCACCGCATTCTTACATTCGGAATTTCCGACATTTGTGTGACCATATGTATGCAAGACAAGTTGGAGCCAACATCCTTCGGGAAAAGAATCCACGGTTTTGTAGTCGGAATGTCCGATCGTGTGTACACGGCATTAGGGTGAGGCCTTATTCACACGGGCGTACCTAAGCATACGCCTGTTGAAGGGCTGTGTTTTCCTGCACAGAGTTGCACAGTTGTTCCATGCATCCCCGTGCAGGCAATCCATTCATGTCAGTTGTGATGCAGCAGCTGCACGGACACAGTCGCTGCTGACCGCCATGCATGTACTTGGTCCCAAATGCTCTGTTTGGAGCTGCACACTCACTGTCAAATTGCAACCAGTGGCTGTAGCCATGCAGTCCCTTTGTCCCACCTAACATGAATGCACCTACCTGCACAGGGATGCACAAGTACCTGTGCATCCTGTGTGGGCAAACATGACCCTTGCAAAGGGTTACACATGAGTACGCTCTATGGAATGAAGCCTTGTCAGACTTTTTGCCATCTATGTCCCACTGGGGAGATTTCCCTTCACTTCATGCCCTGTTGTCAAAAAAGGAAAAGAGAAATCCCTCCGAAGTGAGAGAATCTCTGGTTGTTCCCAATGGAAAATTTCCCCTTTATTCCTGTTCTAGTAACAACCTAAAAATTTTGAATTTTTCACTTCCACTCTCGATGAGAACAGTAAACAGGACAAATATAGAAAGCGATTCTCCTTAAGGCCCCTTTCACACAGGGAGGACTGCTCAGCAGGGGATCTCTCCGCTGATCCAGGGGGTGACAGGTCCATGTCCGCTCTGCTCATGCAGAACGGACATGGATGGCTCTCCTCTATGGGCTGCCGGATATAAACAGACTGCCTATCTGTTTACACCTGACTGTCATCCAATATGATCCGCTGAATAGAAGGGGAACGGATCTCCATCTGCCTCTTTTTGGCAGATCATATCCAATGTAGGTGGGTGTAAACGAACACATATCTGTTTATACCCGCTGCTTCATACAGAAGAATGGAGGTTCTGATCAGGTACACCTGAAAAATGGACAGGTGGGCACGATCGGAACTTCCGTGTTAAAGGGGCCTTACAGGGCATAGACAGCAGCTCTAATCCCTCTCCACTCTATCCAAAACTTAAAAAAAGTTTTGCCTTTAATTATACTTTGAGTCAATCTGCCTTCTCTACGTGTTAGAACTGCACTTTTAGCAAAGCTGCTCAGTGCAGCCCAATGCATATGTTGTGAATGGGTTCCTAAATTTTGGGCATTGGGTACTCATTCACATTGGATATTGTGGATGAAGATGAGATCAGTAGTCTTGCTAAAATTCTTAGAGGTTTTTAATATTATTTTATTCAATCAATTTAGCATGCTAGACAATTTCAGCGTGGCCCCTGGCATTACTACATACCTACAGGCTATATGCTAATCTCTTTTACTAGCAGATGGCTAAACTGCTAACTAATAGGTCACTAAGCTACCCCCCCCCCCCCCGGTCACGTTTTGCACTTCAAAAAGGTGCCATACCTTCAGTGTTGGGTTCTGGGTTTGGTTTAGTGTTTGTTAATGCTCTCTCCTCTGGTGTAGCACTGTTTAGCTGGTACAACACGGCATCTACGATGGGCATCACCATGGCAGCTGTAGAAGTATTACTTAACCACATGGACAAGAGAGATGTGCAGCTCATGAAGCCTAGTAACAGCCTTAGAAACACAAAAAAAAAATAATAATCAGGATGAAAACATAATGAACATTTGTTCTGAACATGCACAGAAGGCACACTACAAAGAATATATTGGATATAAATTGAAATATTAGTAAATAAATACGTGAAACCGATTACTTTTAAGTAAATCTTACCAAATGTGTTTAAAATAAAAATAAAACATTTATATGTATTGTATATGCACAAGTAGATGGAAGCAGCCATATCTAACTATTACATATTCATACAGTGGCTGTGCTTTGCTGCTCCTCCTCACAGTGCAATGTATGAATGTATGCAATGTATGAAGCAGCTGATCCAGTGAGAAAAAGGCCTCTTTCAGCCCTTGTACACACGATTCCGACGGAATGTGTGTGATCAAACCGTTTTGTGTGTGGTCTTCATTGGACTGTTTCCATCGGAGTATCCGACGGACCAAGTTTTCCAACTTGTCGGTAAAATTTTCCGACAACATGATCCGATCGGACCTTGTCCGATCATGTGTAGAGAATTCCGATCGGACAAAGTGCCATGCATGCTCAGATCAAATTCCTACACCAAAGCTATTGGCTACTAGCCTGAACGTAGTCCCGTCGTAATGAAATAACGTCATCACGTTCTGAACGATCGGATTTTCTGACAACTTTGTCTGACCGTGTGTATGCAACAGTTTCGGACAAAATCCGTTGGACAAAATCCGACGGATTTGGTTGTCGGAATGTCCGACCGTGTGTACAAGGGCTCACACAGACTGTCCGTTCAGGTCCTCCTGCCAGTTTTTTAGGTGGACTTGAACGGACACTCCATAGACCTCTATGGAGTCGGATGTCAGCTGTGACATGTCCGCTGGCATTCGACCCGCTCTGATCCGAAAAAGTGTGACGGAGGAAAAACATACTTTTCCATCCGTCTGAGGATCGGATCGGATGACCACGGACTCTACGGTCTGTCCTCATCCGATCCCCCATGCAGTGTGCAGAGACAGACCTGTCATCTTCCTGCTCAGCGGAGATCAATGGAGCACGTCCGTGTGAAGGCACCCTAATGCACCCATATGTCTCTGTTCTTAAAAAGAAATTGGACGAGTTAGAACCGCTATCCATTACTGCTGTTCATGTCTCCATCTCGGAAGCTCCACTTCCTGTCCCACATAAATCAAAGAGAAATAAAAGAATTAACAGGACCAGACCTCCTCTCATCGTGAAAAATGAAAAAGTGAACTAACTCCAAATATCCTGGCCACCCCTCCAGGGCCATCTTAATAAAATCATGAGTCCCTGAGTAAACTAGTGCTGTGGGGGCCCCTACCAGTCTGCCCCAGTGTATGCACCTAATCTCAAGAATTAAAGTACAGTTGATAGAATTAAACATATTTAATTATTTTAGTTTACCCTTTGATGAAGTCACGTGTTCAGTGACGCAACACTCCAGGGAGGAAGTTCCTGTTTTGATCTTACCGAACTGTAAGTTAGTACTTGTTTTTTTATTAAATTGTATTTGAATACTACACTATGGAGTCCTCCTTCTTATTAAATGGTAATACCACATTGGATGAGCCTGAAACCCATCATGGTCTGGGATTGTTGTGGATACCTGGGAGCGGATAGATCGCTGTAGGGGTCTACCTGTGAGGTGGGAGGCTGGGGCAAACGAGTGGCGCACATCGGATGGTGAAATTGGATGAAGTGGAAATTCTGACTTCTGTTATGCATATTGAAGTAATTAATTCCTTGTTAGTTTAGCACGGCCACCTTAGTGTTATATACTGTAGGATTGATTGCACATTCGTATAGTTAGCATTTACATTTTATTATTGAGCTGAGTCAGCGCCACATATCTTTCCTTTTTCAATTTTATTTTTGTGTGAACATGTTGGCAGCTACTCCATCATCCCTGAGTGTAGTATAGGTTTGCGCATTAGAAATTTACCCTTTTACATTATATATTTATTTGTACTTTCAATAAAATTAATTTTAAACAATAAGAAAACAAGTCATAAATCAAAGACTAATCAACATAAAACAGCACAGTATGGAGGGGGAGGCAGAAGGGCACAGTATGGGAGGTCAGGAGGGCACAGCACAGGTTCTGGGACACAGCCATTCATTGGCAGCTTAGGAAAAGCGTAAAAGCAAATCCGGGACAGTTGGCAAGTATAATGTTATGCAAGATTATCATGGGGCCCCATGAACCCTGGCAGTGCCCACACATTAAGAAGCCCCTGCACCCTCGCTGACAATAGTAGCCGTGATGCCCTGTACTGCTAGTGTACACCACAATACACAGCCCCAGAGTGAGTATCCATCATAATGCTTGCAATGGCAAGCACTCATTTGTCAGGGCAGTCACGTGACTGTGCTGAGGAATGAGAAGCGTATCTGAGGATTCTTCCAGTATGGTGTCCCAGAAAAAGCACTTCTCATTGGTTCGTGTGGTCACACTGGCCGGTGAGCCATTGCGAGAAATATAATGGAAACTTGTTCCAGGGCTGTGCATTGAAGTGTCTGCGCTGCTGCAAGAGGGATCACGGGCGCTATGTGCAGCAGGGTCTGGAAGGGTGGACAGGATCTTTGGGGTTCTTTCACTTTTTCATTTTCACGAAAAGGTGAACTTACCCTTTAGAGGAAATCTAAGTGCTAATAATGGCTGCCGATTTTAACGCACTTATGATGTGTTTTTCATAGGTCATGTGACTCAAAAATGCTACACGGGTGCGTTTTTGATGTGTTCATAATGTGTTTTCAATGCAGTTCAATGTGGAGGTGCGTTTTTGGCGTGTTATGTTTAACTGACCAAATATGCACCAAAATGCAGCACGCAAATTTTAAGACCGCAACAGAAGTGCAACAAACCAGTGTTAAGGTATACATAGAATTTAAAGGAATGCGTTTCTCATGGGCTTTTCTTGCGCTTTATTTATTTATTTTTTAAAATGCCAAAGCCCTTAAAAAACTGCTCAGCGTGAAAGCAGACTATTGGCCGAAAAGGTGCCGATAATGGCTGAAAATAAATTCATTTTCATTTAAATTCATGATATTAAATTAAAAAGTCTAACATAATACAATTAAATATTAAAAAAATATATATATTTCCAAAAAAATAAAAAATAAATCGGTTTTGGACAAGTGCATCCTGAATTTTCGGTTTCGGTACTGGAATTTTTAATTTTGGTGCACCACTAAACAAAAATGTAATATATTGTAGCTTATCAGTCCTCAGGTGTGGTGGTTCCATTTGTTGAATTTTTTTCAGGCTAAGAATACATCTTTCTATAAGTACAGAAATGTCTCTGGTGCCCTTGCCATAAATCCATCATCCATGGAACTTCCAGTGCACTGAACATAAGCCTTGAGGAATCTTATTAGCCTTCTTAGCTATTTCTATGTATTAGAGAAGACGACAAGGGGAGTTGTTCTGTAGTCCTGTCCTAGGTTGACAATGCTACCCCTTCATAGATACAGAACAGTGAGTAACTGATGACACCATAAGACAGGAGGCGTGTTACTGGCTGGATCACCAGGTGAAACTAAAGGAGCATAAAAAGCAAGAAAAAAAAGAAAAGAAATGCATTTAACAGGCAATCTATAAAATATGCATTCTCTGTTTTTAGGTTTAGATACACTTTAAGGGACAATTGTCACGAGCAAACCTTAGCAACTAATCAGACTATCTTGCATTGGTTTAGCTCCGCTTGAGTGAATTTTGATCATTTGTTTTGGAGTACTCGCCAGGCAAATTGCTATATAAACAAATGAATAAAAATATATGGAAGCTTTCTTACTTGCCAAAGCATTTGCCCCCCCGCCGGTGCTCTTGGCTTCTCCCTTCTGCCGCATGCCCCAATGGTGGGTGGCTTGATGTGGGGGCGCTTGTGTGAGCTTGATCCCGGGCCCCACTGTGTGTGATCACTGGACACACGCAGCACGGCTCAGCCCTGCCCCCACTCTCTCCTTACAGTATGTGATTGGCAGCGGCGGGAGCTAATGGCTCCCACCGCTGCCTCCATGGCTCAGCCCTTCCTTCTGAGCTGGCCACTCAGCTGTCAGCTCTATCTCTCCACAGTTACTCAGCTGTTGATGATATCCTGCTCGTCAGTCATGTCTACTTAAGCCATCCAGTCCAGAAGAGCTCTGCCTTCAGCTTGGTCAAACATCACAGAAACTGAGACGCTCTCCTGCGATCCTGTTCAAGACTTGCTTTGCTCACATCCTTTCTGGCTCCAGATCATGCTTGCTGTTCCACTACATTGATCCCTGACTTCTGACTTGGCTGACTATCCATTCCGGTTACTGAACTTTGGCTATGTTTTGACTACGTTTGTTCTTTTTACTTTTATTAAACAAGTGTGATTTAACTGTACTTCTGTCTCGGCCTGATTTCATGGTTTTTGACAAGATGTTCTCGTGCACAGCACTGAATCGACATCAGAGTCAGATAAGTACGCTGAAGCATAAAGCCCAAGTGGCAGCACTGCTGAAGAAAGCCAGGTGGCTCGGAATTTTTCATTTATTGTTTTTGGGAGAAGAACCCCTGTGGGGCAACCACGTGCATGTATGAACTTTGTTTTGTTCCTCTTAATAAAAGTGGCCTACCATGCCCTTAAACTAAAGTTCCTGTTTATTGTGTTGTGTACTTACTGAAAAGGCATCTACCACTGAGTTAAACATCCCCCAATGTCACTATATATATATATATATATATATATATATATATATATTTATATACATACATACATACATATATATATATATATACACACACACACACAGTTACATTGGTTTAGGCTGGATCATGTAATTACATAAAATTGCCATATCTGAAAAAAATAAAATAAAAAAAAGTCCATAAATCTTTGAATACTTGAGTCCAGCAATTCCTGAAACTGCAAAGAAGAAAAGTAAAGCAACTGAAACTGTAGGAGGGATAATCTGGAATGCGGCGTTAATTGTGGAGCAGCTTTCCTTTGAACAGTCAGCTTTTTATCTTGCTTTGGCTTGCAAGCTTCATTGCAGCAGAACAGACTATATTTCTAAGTAGATCAATTACACACACACACACACACACACACACACACACACACACACACACACACACACACACAAGAATGTTGCATTTCCCGACAGTTTCTGAGCAACCATTTGTATGCAATAGTTTCTCTGTATATGCAGGAAACAAGCTGTCACATCGCCCACATCTGGATCATGACATCACCGTGAAAATAAAGACACCAGGCCCAGGGATGTCTTGGTAATAACCAAATCACTTTTCCCAGCACTAAATACACCCATGTAATGCCCAGGAGCATCTGCAATTAAAATGTAGATTGTCATAAAAACAGATTGCAGGGAAATTAAAAGCTTTTCATTTTTGTCTCTCTTGGGAAATGGGTATTATCTAAAGAGCATTAAAATGCCTTATATCATCAAAAGCACAAAACCGTTTAGCACTCCTTGTCCACAGGAGGGGCCCGGCTGCCTTCCGCACAGCACAGGAGGGGCCCGGCTGCCTTCCGCACAGCACAGGAGGGGCCCGGCCGCCTTCTGCACAGCACAGGAGGGGCCCGGCTGCCTTCTGCACAGCACAGGAGGGGCCCGGCCGCCTTCTGCACAGCACAGGAGGGGCCCGGCCGCCTTCTGCACAGCACAGGAGGGGCCCGGCTGCCTTCGGCATAGCACAGGAGGGGCCCGGCCGCCTTCCGCACAGCACAGGAGGGGCCCAGCTGCCTTCCGCACAGCACAGGAGGGGCCCAGCTGCCTTCCGCGCAAGCACAGGAGGGGCCCGGCTGCCCCACCCCAGTAGCACAGTAGGCGCCCGGGTGCCCCCCACGCAGCACAGGAGGTGCACGGCTGGCTGACCCCCCGCGCAGCAAAGGAGGCACCTAACTGCTGCCCACACATGTAATGGAGATGAATAGATATGGGCATGCTTGTAGTCCATATGAGCTGAGCAGCTTAGATTGACAACCAGGGCTCTCTCCAGTGATAGTGGTGGAGAGAGTATAGCCACTCAGACAGTGGGTTCTTTGCAAAATTAATAGGTGAAAATAAAACAAAAGAGGTTTGAAAAAAAGAAAACAAATGCAGCCACCTCACCAAGGACTAGGAAGCTACAATATATTACATTTTTGGCTTTGGGTTTAGAAACACTTTAAAATGAAAAGAAACCAAACATTGTTGTTCAAAAAAACATGAAACTAAAGTTTCTTTAATGCAAACTTTGTAAGTTAGGAAAAAAGTAAAGTTCCTAAAATGTAATTTAGTCTTTGTGAAGTTTAGTAGCGCTTCCCCGTAATGCATATGTACGGTGGTGAATAAAATGGGCTTTAACACCCACATGCCGCACATTTGTGCCCATGGGCAGCAGAGGCTTCTGTCCTAAGAGTGCGTTCCTCGTACAATGACTGAGCTGTCAACAACAGCTCCAAGCCTCTAGTAATGATCGGGAGCCAGCAAGAACCGGCTCCTGATCACATGACCACTGTGACAGCCAATCACAGTAATCATGTGATCAGACAGGTCTTCCTACTCCCTGGGTGTTAGAGCCCAGTTACGCCGGGGCTTAATAGATGATCTTTATAGGGAAAGAAGCAGACGTCGGTAGGGCCGACATTTGTTTCCTCTGGTTGGTGTGGCTTGCAGAGCGCAGACCATTGAGAAGCATTCTCCTGAGAATATGGAAAGTACATTACAAGTTCACTTTAGTCTATTTTCAGAGGTAAACTACTACACTGGCCTACTGCCAGCTGTAATCCTGACCTAGTAGATCAAGGATACTATTATTATACAACATATAGTATTCAGGAGAGAAACCCAGTCCCAGGATGCTGAGACTAATTGTTGGTTTGATACTAACATGTCAGAGCAAGTAGAGAGCACAGCAAGAGCAAGAAATCTTACCATCCGGGCTGGCTGCCCACAGACAAGACCATCCAAAGTGCTATCCGCTTGTGCAGGTTCCACTTTTGGATAGAGGAGGCCAGACAGACGACACCAAACAGAAGCAGATGGATGTCCTTGAAGTATTCTGATGCTACCTGTAATAAAATAACACGTGGTTGGACATCCACCAACATATCAGAAAACACAACCTAAAGATAGATAGAAAACACACACACGCAGTATTTGACAAAAGTGAGTACACCCTGCACATTTTTGTAAATATTTTATTATATCTTTTCATGTGACAACACTGAAGAAATGATACTTTGCTACAATGTAAAGTAGTGAGTGTACAGCTTGTATAACAGTGTCAATTTGCTGTCTCCTCAAAATAACTCAACACACAGCCATTAATGTCTAAACCGCTGGAAACAAAAGTGAGTACACCCCTAAGTGAAAATGTCCAAATTGGGCCCAAAGTGTCAATATTTTGTGTGGCCACCATTATTTTCCAGCACTGCCTTAACTCTCTTGGGCATGGAGTTCACCGGAGCTTCACAAGTTGCCACTGGAGTCCTCTTCCACTCCTCCATGACGACATCACGGAGCTGGTGGATGATAGAGAGCTTGCGCTACAGATGCTCAATAGGGTTTAGGTCTGGAGACATGCTTGGCCAGTCCAAAACCTTTCCCCTCAGCTTCTTTAGCAAGGCAGTGATCATCTTGGAGGTATGTTTGGGGTCATTATGTTGGAGTGCAGCCCTGCGTCCCAGTCTCTGAAGGGAGTGGATCATGCTCTGCTTCAGTATGTCACAGTACATGTTGGCATTCATGGTTCACTTAATGAACTGTAGCTACCCACTCATGCAGCCCCAGACCATGACACTCCCACCACCATGCTTAACTGTAGGCAAGACACACTTGTCTTTGTACTCCTCACCTGGTTGTCACCACACACGCTTGACACCATTTGGACCAAATAAGTTTATCTCGGTCTCATCAGACCACAGGACATGGTTCCAGTAATCTATGTCCTTAGTCTGCTTGTCTTCAGCAAACTGTTTGTGGGCTTTCTTGTGTGTCATCTTTAGAAGAGGCTTCCTTCTGGGGTGACAGCCATGCAGACCAATTTGATGCAGTGTGCAGCGTATGGTCTGAGCACTGACAGGCTGACCCCCCACCCCTTCAACCTCTGCAGCAATGCTGGCAGCAAACATACTTCTATTTCCCAAAGACAACCTCTGGATATGACGCTGAGCACCTGCACTTAACTCCTTTGGTCAACCATTGGCGAGGCTTGTTCTGAGTGGGACCTGTCCTGTTAAACCGCTGTATGGTCTTGGCCACCGTGCTGCAGCTCAGTTTCAGGGTCTTGGTAATCTTCTTATAGCCTAGGCCATCTTCATGTAGAGCAACAATTCTTTTTTTCAGATCCTCAAAGAGTTCTTTGCCATGAGGTGCCATTGGAC
Source organism: Lithobates pipiens (assembly GCF_037356315.1). NCBI lineage: Eukaryota > Metazoa > Chordata > Amphibia > Anura > Ranidae > Lithobates > Lithobates pipiens. The sequence continues at coordinate 209,499,463 of NW_027507686.1, forward strand.
TTCCAGTGACCATAAAGTATAATTTACTGATCGCTGACAGCACTTGGTTGAACTCTGGTGTCCGTTAAGCTACATGGTCATAATTAGATGACCTGCACAACTGCTGTAACTGAAAAGTGGATGTAATTTTAGTGCATTGTCTATCTGACTAAATACCTACTGTATTTCTGTGACTTCAGTTAAGCTTTAAGATGTTTTGGTCTCATTTGGGGGAAGCCTGAAATGCAAGTCTAGTAGTACAACAGCTACACAAAGGGGGGGGGATTTACTAATACTGGAGCACAAAGAATCTTGTGTAGCTGTGCATGGTAGCCAATCAGCTTCTAACTTCAGCTAGTTCAATTCATACCAGTGAACCGATCGGGCCCGCATTTCCGTTTTTCAGGCAGACCCAAATCGGACCACCTATTGTTCCCTATGACCAAAGTCAGCAGACATATGTTCGCTGTCACCCATGGGCACCCGATCTGGTCCATTAAAAACAGATGGATGGGGATACATTCACCAACCGTCCGGTAGCTCAGATGACAATCAGATGGAAACGGGCATGCAGTCTTTTTCCATCTGACCGTCCCATAGAGAGCAGCAAGCTGTGTCTACTCTGCATAGTGGCACGAACACAGGCCTATCATCCTCTTGCTCAGCAGGGAGATCCACTGCTGAGCAGGTGGATCCGCTTGGACAGATTCTGCCCTGTGTGAAAGGGGCCTATAGCATTGACAATAATACCTAGAAGCAGATTGGTTACTATGCACAGCTGCACCAGACTCTGTACACCAGCTTTAGTAAATCTCCCCCAAAGAGCCTTCTCAAGGCAATGAAATCTGCCGCAAAGCTCTGCCTGCTACATGTAATAAAAATTTAATATTCCATATTTTTAAATTACAAAAATTATTATTTAAAAGGTATATTTTAGTACAGGATATAATGGGTTATTTCAAAAGAGAAATGATAAGCCTCCTTTACAGATAAAGAACAGAAAGTCATTACAAGCAAAGTAATTACTAAGAATATACTAACCTCGCTTGACTTCATGATACCAAAGAGTGGGAACAAAAATGCCGGGACCAGAGCCGCAGCACCCAGAGGAATGGCCTCTGAGATCCAGTATGTGGCTGTGACCAGTAGTACATAAGCACATGCTGCTTCCTGAAAAACAGAATAATTATAAAAATTGTTATTGTGTACTTTTAGTCAGGGGATTGTGTTTTTTTTTTGGTCCCCATCCATCTCTATTAGAAACCTAGTGACATCTCAATAGTGTACTAATAAAAACCAGTCTGGCCCTTCCAATCATTTATCCACATTTGCTGGGCTGTATAGCTTTAAAAACAAAAAACAAAAAGGTGCATCACTCAATAGTAGAAACCTCTTACACATATTCTGGGAATGTCCAGCTCTACAAACTTTTTGGCGTACGTTTTTAGAGGTCATACACCAAACCACAGGATTTGCCTTGGCAGGCAACCCAGAGTCCTATATCTTGCAAGAGGAACCAAAAATCCATGCTGATACAGCTACTAAATGTTGCAAAGGCATGCATCCCTAGCGTTTGGAGTATAACCCCCCTCCCCCGACTCTGAGACAATGGTTTGCCAGGGCAAATGATATTCAAGAGATGGAGGAACTTACAGCAGCACTCAGGGACAAGATTTATTGGAGCCAATTCACATATTCCTCTAGGTGCCAACAACTGCTCAGACACACTAGGCCTCGAGCACACAATCAACGGCCTCTCCCTCCTTTGGCCCTACATTGGACTAAGGTGGGACTGTCTGATAAACCTAGGTTGCATTCTTGACCTTAATTAAAAAATGTTCCCCATCACCTACCTCCCAACCACTCCTCCTCCTCTTCTCCACAAGGGACAGTTCCCCCTGAGAGGAAAGCCTCATCTATACTCTCTTCCCCACTTATCGAGATCCCACTTCCATCGGACCAAGGGGTGGCCATCCCAGACACTCTTTGCTTTCCCCTCCTCAATGTTGGAAAAGTTGGGTGCCATCATGTTCCTCAACATCCCATGGACCATGTCCCATAACACTTGTAGTATGATACTCTAGTTATGGGTACCGGACACTCACCTTTACTATAACATGTATCTGTACTTTGTATGCTGTTCATATTGAATGTTCTCACTTCCTGGAAAGGGGACACTGGGGGTAGATTCACTAAAACTGGAGAGCGCAAAATCTGGGGCAGCTCTGCATAGAAACCAATCAGCTTCCAGTTTTTTTATTTTTGTCAAAACCTAAATGAACAAGCTGAAGTTAGAAGCTGATTGGCCAAAGGCTACCATGTGGAGCTGCACCAGATTTTGGACTCTCCCGTTTTAGTAAATCAACCCTATTGCATATTTGCTGGATGAGACCCTCTCAAAATAAAGAGAGGAGAGAGAAGATAGATATAGAGGTGTGTGTGTGTGCACGCGTGTGTATATATATATATATATATATATATATATATATTAGGGGCACTCTCTTAACCACTTCAGCTTTGCTCTGTTGGGGAAGTTTTACCCCCTTCCTGACCAGAGTACTTTTTATAATTTGGCACTGCATTGCTTTAACTGGTAATTGCACAGTCATGCAACACAGTACGCAAACAAAATTTGCATCCTTTTTTCCCACAAATAGAGCTTTCTTTTGGTGCTATTTGATCACCTCTGCGGTTTGTTTGTTTTTTGCGCTATGCACAAAAATTAAAAAAAAAACAACAATTTTTAAAAAAAAAAATTTTTTTACTTTTTGCTATAATACATATCCCCAAAAATGTTTTTAAAAAACAAATGTCTTCATCAGTTTAGGCCAATATATATTCTTCTACATATTTTTGGTTAAAAAAAAAAAAAAAATAGCAATAAGCATATATAGATTGGTTTGCACAAAAGTTATAGCATCTACAAACTATGGGAAAGATTTATGGCATTTTATTTTTTACTAGTAATGGCGGTGATATGCAACTTTTAGCAGCATTGCGACAGTGTGGCGGACAGATCAGACACTTTTGACACATTTTTGTGACCACTGACACTTATACAGTGATCAGTGCTATAAAAATGCACCGATTACTGTGTAAATGACACTGGTAGGGAAGGGGTTAACACTAGGGAGCGATCAACTCTATGGGGATAGGACTGAGTAGAAGCGGAGACATATCGCTGTTCTTATTTACTAGGAACAAACAACATGTCTCTCTCCTCTGACAGCACGGGGATTTGTGTTTACACACACAAATCCCCCGTGCTGGCAATCGCGGCCAGCGGCCACGTGCATCAGGTCCCCCATGCAGCGGGTGTGCGTGCACCCTCTGGCGGTTCTTAAAGGAACCCTGTATATGTACAGGGTTTTGCGCAGCGGTGCCATTGTGCCACAGTATATGTACGTGAGCCGCTTGTTACCTGTATAGAAGACACCTGCCCAGAGAAGCAATCAATCATATTCCAATCTCTCCATTATGGCCAAGACCAAAGAGTTGTCAAAAGGATGTCAGGGAAAAGATTGTAGACCTATGCCAGGCTGGAATGGGCTATAAGACCATCGCCAAGCGAGAGGGTGACAACAGTTGGTAAGATTATTCGCAAGTGTAAGAAACATAATATAACTGTCAATCTTCCCTCGGTGTGGGGCTCCATGCAAGATCTCACCTCATGGAGTTTCAATGATCATGAGAATGGTGAGGCATCAGCCCAGAACTACATAGGAAAATCTTGTCAACGATCTCAAGGCAGCTGGGAACATAGTCACCAAGAAAACAATTGGTAACACACTACACCATGAAGTACTGAAATCCTGCAGCGCCCGCAAGGTCCCCCTGTTCAAGGAAGCACATGTACTGGCCTGTCTGAAGTTTCCATGTTTAAACTGGGAGGGGGAAGAGGAGGAAAAATGCTGCCTATGACCCCCAAGAACACCATCCCCACAGTCAAACATGGAGGTGGAAACATTAAACATTATGCTTTGAGGGTGTTTTTCTGCTAAGGGGACAGGACAACTTCATTGTATCAAAGGGATGATTGACGGGGCCATATACCGTCAAATCTTGGGTGAGAACCTCCTTCCCTCGGCCAGGGCATTGAAAATGGGGCGTGGATGGGTATTCCAGCATGACAATGACCCAAAACACATGGCCAAGGTAACAAAGGAGTGACTCAAGAAGTAGCACATTAAGGTGCTGGAGTGGCCTAGCCAGTCTCTAGACCTTAATCTCATAGAAAATATGTGGAGGGAGGTGAAGGTTCGAGTTACCAAACATCAGCCTCGAAACCTTAAAGAGGGATTTCACTGGAAAAAAAAAATATTAAAAGGCAGCAGCTTTAAATACTGCAGCTGCTGACTTTTAATAAATGGACACTCACCTGTCCCAGGATCCAGCGATGTCGGCAGCCAAGGCCTATCGATCGCTCGGCTCTCGGAGGCTGCCATTCTAGGTGAGGGAATCAGGAAATTAAGCGTTGCGGCTTCACTTCCCGATTCCCTACTGCCCATGCACAAGTTGCACAGCGCAATAGTAATGGTCTGCGCCGTCTCTGGGACCCGTGTGTGTCCCAGTAGACAGCGTGCCGGGACAGCAAGAGACATAGACTCCTGTGGGAGTCTATGCCCGGAAGTGGGTGCAAATACCTGTCTTAGACAGGTATCTGCACCCCCCTCGCCCCTGAAAGGTGCCAACTGTGACACCGGAGGGGGGGGGGAGGGTTCCGATGAGCGGAAGTTCCACTTTAGGGTGGAACCCCGCTTTAATGACCCCGAGAGGATCTGCAAAGAGGAGTGGGACAAAATCCCTCCTAATATTTGTGCAAACCTGGTGGTCAACTACAAGAAACGTCTGACCTCTGTGATTGCCAACAAGGGTTTTGCCAAGTACTAAGTCATGTTTTGCGAAGGGGTGAAATACTTTTTCACTCATTAAAATGCAAATCAATTTATAACTTTTTTGAAAGCAGCATCTTTGTTATACAAGCTGTACACTCACTACTTTAGGGTCGGTTCACACTGGGACAACTTGTCAAGCGACTTGACAAGTAGCGTCCCGTTCTGTACAATGGAACCGTTCTAATTGGAGCGACACAAGTCGCTCCGACTTAGAAAAAGGTTCCTGTACGACTTTGGGGGCGACTTGAGGCGACTTGCATTGGCTTCTATACAGAAGTCATTTTGCAAGTCGCCGCAGCGGTCGCGTCCAGGTCGCCTGAGGCAGTCACGCTGTAAGTCATGCTGCCTCAGTGTGAACCGGACCTTACATTGTAGCAAAGTTTAATTTCTATAGTGTTGCCACATGAAAAGATAGAAGAAAAAATTTACAAACAAAGGTGAGGGGTGTACTCACTTTTGTGAGATACTGTACATACACACGATTATGATAAATGGCTGCTTTAGCAAACTATTGCCCTTCGGTTAGGTTTTTTTTTTAATTATTTATTTATAATGATATTTAGAGGTTTGTACATGCAAATAAAAAATAAAATAAAATAATAAAATTAAAGAAAATCAGAAAGTCACAAAGAAAAATACGGCAATACTTCAAAATGTAGAGGAACAGTAAGGGCACTATATGTGCTCATTAGGAACTATAACCAAATGTCTCGTGACAGTCCTCATCTCAGATCCTTCAGGTCTGTGGCCTTTAGCTGTGTATGTAACAACCAGCCTGCAGACTTCCTGGATGACTCTACACGGTTTAAAGATTTTCCGCTTGCCAATTTTAGCACTTCTCCTCTGAGAAGTCTTCACTATACGAGTATCAATGGCAGCATTTCAGGAAGGTGTATACACTGAAGGTACAGAAACCCAGAACAGGCCCGGCATTGTGTCCTATGAAGGCCTCTCTGACTTCTACCACAGATAAAGTTTCCTTACACTCTATACGTGCCGTCCATGAAATAAGTCCTGGACATTGCATCAGACCTCCATTCTCCGGACACGTGGCCACACTCTCTGTACTTTCACACTTACTGCTGTAGAGTTAGGCCTTATATTTTATATATTTTATTTTTTTTTCTGCAATTAGATTTTCTAAAATACAGGAGAAGTCATCTGGGAAATGTGGACAACTTTTTAGGCCTCTTGAAAAAGCTCAGTACAGCTTTTTCTTTGTTTTTTTACTGAGCTAAAATACAGCCCATAAATGAATGCAGACAGGCGCATAAACAAGCGCCGTGCATTCTTCAGTAAAAAAAAAAATATATATATATATATATATATATATACACACACACACACACACACACACACATACACACACTTTTGGTCAGTAATTTACAACTCATGCGTGCAAATGCTCACAAATGTGCGCAAATGGCCATTTACATATTGTACAGAACGAGAAAGTGAGAATACTTTTTTGCACATTTGCGCAAAAATGCACAAACACATATACGCAAAAAAAATCTCAAACAGGAGTATCATGTGCAAGAGGCCTTAAAACATTAATAGGAATAGGACAGTTTGTATTAAAGCGGAGGTCCACCCTAAAGTGGACCTTCCGCTCATCGGAACCCTCCCCCCCTCCGGCGCCACAATTGGCACCTTTCAGGAGGGAGGGGGGTGCAGATACCTGTACAGTACAGGTACCTGCACCCACTTCCGGGATAGCTCTCTGCGGAAAGGGGCCCGCCCCTTTCCGCAAATGCCCCGCTGCCTGCTGGGAAACACACAGATCCCAGAGGCAGCGGGGACCGTCCTTATTGCGCAGCGCGACTCGCGCTAGCGCAGTAGGGAACCGGGAAATGAAGCCGAAAGGCTCCATTTCCTGATTCCCATACCCAAGATAGCGGCGGCAGCACCCGAGAGCCGATCTAGAGATCAGCTTCGGGTGCCGACATCGCGGGCGCGCTGGACAGGTAAGGCCGCGTACACACGCGGGGACTGTTCGCCCAACTTTGTCCGTCAAACAGTTTCAGCAAACAGTCCGCTCAAAATTAGCATGGACGGACATGGCCACACACGACGAACGAACAGTTTGCTGAAACCGTGCGCGATGACGTGAACGGCACGTACGACGGGACGAAAAATACGACGTCCTATACACTGCATTATAACTTTCGGCGTGTAAATCCTTTCTGAGCATGCGCGGAACTTAGTTTGACGAACAAGCCTACACACGAGGGGACTGTTCGCTGAAACAAAGTTTCAGCGGACAGTTTTTCGGAATTTCCGAAAAACCTTGTTCAGCGGACTGTTCGCTGAAACTGTCCGCTGAAAGCCCACACACGAGCGGACTGTCCGTCGAAACACTGTTCAGCGGACAAAGTTGGGCGAACAGTCCCCGCGTTTGTACGCGGCCTAAGTGTCACTATTTTAAAAGTCAGCAGCTGCAGTATTTGTAGCTGCTGGCTTTTAAAAAAAATAAAAAACGCGGAGTCCCGGCGGACTCCCGCTTTAAAGTGGAACTACACTGCATCTGGTTAGCATTAGCTAACCAAAAATGCTATTTAATTCATTTTTTATATTCAAAGCAAGCTCCCCCCCATCCATCCATGACTCCATGCTTTATTTTGCTCAGAAGTCCCTTTGAAAACATCTCCCCTAGTATTCATAGTGGTGGCCATCTTGAGTAAGGGCAGATGATTCTTAGCTCAGGCATACAGGCAGGAGGGTGTGCTTAGCTGAGAAAACCCCTCCTCCCCTCCCAGACTGGGATGTATGACACCATTTTGGCCTAGGCTTGGATATATATATATATATATATATATATATATATATATATATATATATATATATATATAAACACAAGTAAATATGGCATACTTTCCTATCCATTAACCATTTACTAATGCTAGCAGCATAAGGATTTAAGATAGTTAAAGCGGAGCTACACCCAAAAGGGGAAGTTCTGCTTTAAGGCCTCCTCCCCGGCTCCGATTTTGACAGGTATCCGCCCCCACTTCTGTTCCGATTGCCTTAGGGCACAAGCACAAGCGCGTCTGTACCTGAGACGACACATTTCGCACACATGGCTCCAGCATGGTAACGTTTGCAGACACTGCACTACCTTCTTAGAACTATAGACCAGGGGGGTCAACTCAATTTCATCACAGGCCGCATCAGGAGCATGGTTGCCCTCAAAGGGCCAGTTGCATCTGGGGTTCACAACATTGCAGAGTGTAGGGTTCAGGGGTGCGCTAGGTACAGAGTGTAGGGTTCTGGGGTGCGCTAGGTACAGTGTGCAGGGTTCAGGGGTGCTCTAGGTACAGAGTGCAGGGTTCAGGGGTGCGCTAGGTACAGAGTGCAGGGTTCAGGGGTGCTCTAGGTACAGAGTGCAGGGTTCAGGGGTGCGCTAGGTACAGAGTGCAGGGTTCAGGGGTGCGCTAGGTACAGAGTGAAGGGTTCAGGGGTGCGCTAGGTACAGAGTGCAGGGTTCAGGGCCCAGGGTGCACTAAGTACAGAGTGCATGGTTCAGGAGTGCGCTATGTACAGAGTGTAGGGTTCAAGGGTGCGCTACGTACAGAGTGCAGGGTTCAGGGGTGCGTTATGTACAGAGTGCAGGGTTCAGGGGTACGCTACGTACAGAGTGCAGGGATCAGGGGTGCGCTACCTACAGAGTGCAGGGATCAGGGGTGCGCTACGTACAGAGTGCAGGGTTCAGGGGTGCGCTACTTACAGAGTGTAGGGTTCAGGGGTGTGCTACAGAGTGCATGGTTTAGGGGTGCGCTACATACAGAGTGCAGAGTTAGGGGGTGCGCTACGTACAAACTGCATTGTTTAGGGGTGCGCTATGTACAGAGTGCATGATTTAGGGGTGCGCTACTTACAGAGCGCATGGTTTAGGGGTGCGCTATGTATAGAGTGCAGGGTGTGCTGTGTACAGAGTGCAGCGTGTGTAACCCCCCCCCCCCCAAATGTCCTCCCATCTTTCTCTCCTACCTTGACCAGCTCTACTGCCTTGCTGTGTAGGCGGCTCTGTCTTGCTGTATAGCATTTGACCATTCTGGAAGAATGGTCAAACATTCCCGAAGACACTCCTAAACCTTGTGGACGGCCTTCTCAGAAGAGTTGAAGCTGTTATAGCTGCAAAGGGTGGGCCAACTCATTATTGAACCCTACAGGCTAAGACTGGGAAGCCATTACATTTCAGGAGCCTGTAAAGAAAGGTGTCCCAATACTTTAGATAATATAGTGTGTATGTGTGTTCGTCCACATTGTGTAAAATTGCAGTAATGCACACCACTGCTGCAATGTGCTCCTCTGTCATTCTAATAGTTAAAAAAAAAAGTAACAATTGCAATACATTATAACAACGCATTTCACTACTTTCTACATAACGCATGTATTATATGGAGCTAACACACGGGGATGGTGTGAATGGGCTCTAACTAAAATCTCGGCTGAGCTGAGCTTGCAGTCCTCTGCCATCATCTGTAGTTCTAGTGAAGGGGAGAGTGGATCGGACTCATTAACCTAACCACACTTTGAGGTCCATTCCTCAGACATGTCCCCGCTCACCGATCCGGTCATCTAACAGATAATTATCCTGTACAGATCATGCTTCTGCCTTAAGTTTTTATAGACTTGTTATACTTTTCAGGTTTTTAATTAGCAAGAAGATCAGCACACAGATCAGTTACTAAAATAACACAGATACCATAGAACCCAGCCGTTCACCATACTCTTCTGTTCATGATCATGTTGCTAGGCCATTATTGTCAAAATGTAACGCTAAAGTTGGCTGTACATAGATCCAAATTCATCTGGTTCAGAAAGGACCGGCTGAGATTCGATCCGTCTATGGGCAGGCTGATTACCCAAGTCGATCCATCGATCAACTGGGGTACAACCAGGCTGTTTGATTTTTTTATATGTGATTACTACCAGCAGCTACAGCCGCTAGCAGTAATCACTGTGCTCTGTATAAACAGAAAAGTCAGTGCTACTACCCATACACCACATAGATAGCAGAGGTCCAGGAGCTCGATCCACAGTCGCTGACTGAGTAGACTAATGTAGAAAAATGATCCGCACTCCGGTTGTTGCTCTTAAAATTTCTTCAGCCTATAAGGTCTTAGTCATAACCACCAGTCATTGGTTATAACTAAGGCCTTATAGGCTGAAATGCGTCAACTGACTTAATCTGCGTTTGTTCACTGTGGCCATTCAATAAAATGAAGAAATTTTAAGAGCAACAACTGGAGTGCAGATAATTTTTTCTAAACCATTATGCTCTGCCAGCTGGGAAGGCTTCACGCAGAATACAATAGCGCTGTGGGAGGGATTCCCCATCAACACTGACTGCCTATCGGCTGCTTAAAGGTAAAAACGTTTGGATTGAGTACGGCAGGCCATAGACTGTGCAAATTTCTTTCCTGCAGCCACGGGTTGCAGGAAAGAAATTAGCATAATTCTCCTACCAACATGGACAGTGCTGACAGGGGAATCCCTCCTGCCAGGCCATTGTCTTCTCTGGGCAGGGGAAGCCATCCCCGCCAGGAAAAGACAGTGATTATTGCTAGCGGCTATAACAGCTGCTTGCGGTAAATCGGGAGAGAATCAGGCAGGCTGGTTGTACCCAAGTGGCTCAATCGATCAACTTGGTACATTCAGCCTGCCCATCAATGGTTCGCATCTCGGCCGGTTTCTGCTGAGCCGACTCTAAGATTTAAACCGTGTATGGTCGGCCTAAGGAGGGAAATCGTTCATTCAAGAAAAACTTTCCCTCTCCTTTGAATTCACTGCAATCGAAAACGAAAGTTGATCTGACCCCCTCTAAAGCCCCATTCACACACGCAAGTTCCCGATTTGATTTTTTTCCAATTTTCATGCGATTCCACGTGTCACAAATAGAGCAGCTCATTCACTTCAATGGGCTGATCTATGCGTGTTTGTTGCTCAAAAGAAGCTGCTGCTCCTTTTTTTGGGTGGCAAGCTTCGTGCGATTTTTACATTTTTTTACATTTTCCCAAGAGTTTCTGTCTTAGCGGCAAAAATCACACCATGTTTGTGATGCTATTTAGAATGAATGGCCCCCAAACGTGCATTGCACATTTTGCAGATATTGGGAATTGTGGGCAGAATGACGCAGATTCTGCCCGCGATTCCACATAACCAAGTGTGAATAGGGCCTAACTTGTAGAAAATAAAAATGTTCTATAACTGAATATCTACTAGTGTATGGCTAGAAGTTGACTGTACATTGTTAGAAATGTTTTGTTTTAGGATCTGATATCTAATCTTTAGTGGGGCCCAACTGACACTTAATTTGGAGCGCAGCGGTGCAAAAATTTGAGGGCCAGTTCACACCAGAACACGATGTTGGAAAGGTACGTTCTCTGCCCATTTCTCGCATTCAAGACGCACAGCATTTGCAATCTGCTGCACATTTTTAATCACTTTAGGTCTGCCATAAAGCAGTTTTACTGCTACAGGACAGCACCTGTGCACCGGATTGTGTATATATATATATATATATATATATATATATATATATATATATATATATATATACATGCATATATATATATATATATATATATATATACATATATACATATACACACACACACATACACATGTGATCCAATACTTCAGAGTAGGGGGCGCGCACGCGCATCTATGTCTTCCAGCACCAGCTGATCGTCATGCAGAGAGACAGAACTGAGATCTGCCTATATAAACAAGGCAGATTGCCGTTCTGACAGGTAGGAAGAGATGGCGTTTATGTCCCTGCCCCTGGTAAAAGCACCTAACCCGCGGTATTGACCAGTTGAGGTCCGAGCCATAGCCGTATGACGGCTACAGCGTGGAACTCAATTTCCGGGAGACTGTCATAGGACGTCCTCCCCTGGGCTCACGGGGAGCTCTCTGTGATCACCGAGTCACGGAGACTCGGCTGATCACCGATCCTAGTAAGGGGCCGGTCCCGGCCCCTTACCATGTGATCAGCTGTCAGCCAATGACAGCTGATCATATGATGTAAACAAAAGCTCGTGATCTTTTTTTTTTCTCCTCACACCGACAGCGTGAGGAGAAAAAAAAGCTGATCACCGGCTTATGTTAAAGGGACATCGGTCCCGAAGAGGAAGGAGGTAAAGATGCCTCCTCTGTGCCATTTAGTACCCCCTGCCAGTGCCACCTATTGTCACCTGCCAGCGCCCACAGTGCCACCTATCAATGCCCATGAGTGCCACCTATCTATGTCCACAAGTGCCACCTATCAATGCCCACCAGTGGTGCCAATCAGTGCCACCTAGCAATTGTGCCAGTGCTCATTACTGCCACCTCATCAGCATACATCAATGAAGGAGAAAAATTTGCTATTTACACAATTTTATAACAAAATATAAAAAAAAAAAAAATAAAAAAAAAAAATGTAATTTCATCTTTTTCTATTTTTTTAACAAAAAATAAAAACTGCAGAGGTGATCAAATACCACCAAAAGAAAGCTCTATTTGTGGGAAAAAAATTATAAAATTTCATTTGGGTACAGTCTAGTATGACCGCGCAATTGTCATTCAAAGTGCGACAGCTCTAAAAGCTAAAAATAGGTCTGGACAGGAGGGGGGGGGGGGGGGTTTAAGCGCCCGGTAAGCAAGTGGTTAAGAACTGGGGTATGTAAAATTTGATCAGGGTCATTTGGGTAGTTTCTGTTGTCATTATGATTGAAAAACAGTAAACACAGTTGATTGATAATAAATGGCTTCAGCCAAACACTAACCATGAGTGAAAGAAATGTTTTTGAGTTATTCATACTCTGAAAAATGGCCAAGAAATCATAAATTCTGCCAGGGTGTGCAAACTTATGAGCACAACTCCAGCAAATAAGTAAATAATATTGTTTTTTTTCTTCAAAATGTTTCTTTTTTGTTTATAGTGCAAAAAAAAAAAAAAAACGCAGAGGTGATCAAATAATGGCACCAAAAAAAATACGTAATTTGTGGGGGGGGGGGGAGAGAATAACATACATTTTATTTGGATACAGCGGCACATGACCGCGCAATTGTCAATTAAAGTAACGCAGCCCCATACACACTATCAGATTTAATGATGATTTTGGTCTTCAGATTTACCAAAACCATGTAGTGTAAAGGCCTGCCTGATTGCATACAAACTGAAACTCGTATGCCCTGTACACACGGTCGGACTTTCCGATGGAAAATGTGCGATCGGATTTTGTTGTCGGAAAAAAACTATCGTGTGTGGGCTCCACCTGACTTTTTCCATCTGAATTTCCGCCACACAAAGTTTGAAAGCAGGATCGAAAAATTTTCCAACAACAAAATCCGATCGTTTAAATTCCGAACGTGTGTAGACAAATCCGACGCACAAAGTGCCACGCACGCTCAGAATAAATTACGAGACAAAAGCTATTGGCTACCGGCCCATTTATAGTCCTGTTGTACGTGTTCTACATCACTGCGTTCAGAGCGATCAGATTTTCTGACAACTTTGTGCGACCGTGTGTATGCAAGACAAACGGGCCAAACTCCGTCTGGAAAAATCTGTTGGAAAGTCCGACCGTGTGTACGGGGCATTAAGGTTTGACCTCATATTTTATGGTTCTGGTAAATCTGAAGGAAAAAATCTGCAGAAAATCTGATCGTGTGTATGGGGCTTTAGACCCAATGATCGTTGGGAAATTTCCTAGTGTATGATCAGCATTATGCTCATCTTTCCCTGTGAGATTTCTGACAATACTTGTCAAAATCTTCCCTGCCGATCATCCTATGTGCTCAGGAATTTTCCATTCAGTCCTATGAAGCTCTCACATCCCAATTCCCCATAGGATTAAATGGAGAATGGGGCTTGTGTGACACCAAGAAAACCATGGAGCTGAGATCAGGAAAGGTAAGTCCCCTCCGTCACACCTGAGCTGAGCATCTTTGCTCTATTTTTGTACAGACATTTTTTTTTTGCAAGCTTGAACATTTTTTATTTTTTAGCCAATTAAAATTTTGCTACTAGGCAGGAAAACGTGCATTTTTTAGGCGTGCTAATAAAGTCAAATGGGGTTAAAATGCACAACGTCCGAAAAGAAGCTCATGTACTTTTTGAATTGACGAGGTTCGGGGAGCAGTGCGCTCAGGTGTGATCGGCACCACTGAATATAATGGGAACACAGGTGATCAGAGTTCTGGTGAACCTTCAAACTTGGTGGGTCTGAACAGGGTCCAAGGAACTGGGAGGGAGCATTAAAAAAAAGAGAATACACATTAAAGAAGCTTCTACTGAAGAAAAAAAAAGTACAGGGGGTGCCAATGCAGACCTCGCCTCTAAAAAAAAAAAATGCTATTTGCCTGGCTGTCATGCTGACTCAGAACACGTATACAGTTGAGTAGTTTGGTATTTTCTGGCCGGCGTGCTTTTTTCCAGCTTAGTGACTCAACCTACCAAAGCCACCGGATCAGCATGACAGCCAGGAAAGTAGCATTGTACAAAGGAGAGGACAGCCAATGTATTCCCTATATTCCTCCCAGCTCAGGATTCCATGAAAACGTGGATACCGGCAGGAAATTAGTCACTGTCTATTGCTATGAATGAGATTCATCATTACAGTGCCTTTCCTCCTACTGTGTGTATAGCAGAGTGGAGGAACCCCCGCCATACATTCCTTTACCTCCTATCAGATCGGGGGAAGGGCCCCTCCATACAGCACACAGCATTCCTTCCATCGTATTCCAATCAGAGCCATAAATTGTCACATCCCTACTCAATACACAGGGACTGGCGAGATTCACTGTAGATGGACCTGATTGGGACCGCAAATCAGGAAAGGGACTGGGAAGGCAAAATTGGAAGAGAGAGCACTGGGAATGGGAGGGGATAGGACTGACTTAGGGACTGGGAAAGGAATAGGGAACAGAGACATGGACTGGGAATGAAACTGGGAAAGAAGCAAGGAACAGAACAGTGGCAAGGACTGGTACAAGAAAGGGAGAGGGAGAGGGACTGGTAGTGGGACAGAGAACTGTACTGGGAAAGGGACAAGGACTGGGAATAAAACTGTGAAAGGCACAAGGAACAGAACAGTGGCATGGACTGGTACAAGAAAGGGAGAAGGACTGGTAGTGGGACAGAGAATGGTACTGGGGAAAGGGACAAGAACTGGGAATTGAACTGGGAAAGGGACAAGGACTGGGAATGGAACTGGGAAAGGGACTGGGAATGGAACTGGGAAAGGGACAAGGACTGGGAATTGAACTGGGAAAGGGACAAGGACTGGGAATTGAACTGGGAAAGGGACAAGGACTGGGAATGGAACTGGGAAAGGGACAAGGACTGGGAATGGAACTGGGAAAGGGACAAGGACTGGGAATGGAACTGGGAAAGGGACAAGGACTGGGAATGGAACTGGGAAAGGGACAAGGACTTGGAAAAGAGCCTGGTACTGGGAAAGGGAATGGAACAGTGACAGGGGCTGGGAAAGGGACAAGAGCTGGGAAAGGGACAAGAGCTGGGAAAGGGACAAGAACCGGGAAAGGGATGGGGACCGGGAATGGTACAGGTACTGGGAAAAGGACAGGGAACAGGTCTGGGTACTGGGAAGAGAGTCTACCACTGTAATTGGAAAAAAAAGAGAGTCTGGTAAAGGGACAGGGAATAATACTGGGAAAGGGACAAGGACTGGAAATAGAACTGGGAAAAGGACTGGGAATAGTACAGGGAAAGAGACAAGGGCTGGTACTAGAACTGGAAAAATGACAGATACTGGGACTAGGAGAAGGAGAGGGAATGGTACTAGGAAAGGTGCTGGTATTTGTAAAGGGACAGGGGCCGGTACATTGACATTTATGCTCTAGTTCTCAATATTGTATTGATGGCTATCACATCGAGCCTTGATATCATATGATATGTATTAATGTTATTTTGTTGCTGATTGAGGTCTTCATTCAACCAATGTATCTTTAGCTATTGCGGACGTTGGCACTTTTTACCAAGATTTATATTGGGATATCCACTTTTACCACTAAGTGCCTTTTGATATCCCCTATTCATTTTTTGCAATAACTGGTACTAGAACTGGGAAAATTAGATAGACTGGGAAAAGGGGAGGGAATGGTACTGGGAAGTGGAATGGATCAGTAACAAGGACTGGGAATGGTACTGGGAAAGGGACAATAACCGGTACTAGAACTGGGAAAGTGGCATTGACTGGGGCAGAAAACAGTACTGGGAAAGGGACAGGGAATGGTACTGGGAAAAAGAGAGGCACTGGGAATGGTACTGGAAAATGGACAAGAACTGGTACTAGAACTGGGAAAGGCAGAGGGACTGGGAATGGTACTGGGAAAGGGACAGGGAAAAGGATGAGGACTGGGAATGGTGCAAGTTCTGATAAAAGGACAGGGAATGGGAAAGACTGGGAATGACACGAGGAAAGAGATAAGACTGGTACTGGGAAAGGGGAAAGGAGAGAGTTAGTACTGGGAACGAATGAGGACTGCGAATTGTACAGAGATCCCCAATCCCTGACTGCAGATACGAGGGCCCTTCCTCCTGTGATAAGTGATGCCCCCCATGTAATGGTCTCCTGTAGCCCCCCATCGCTCACCTTGCTCTGCGCCCCTAGTGGTAGGGGTAGGAGTATTATGGGGAGGATGAAGGTGATGATGACGTCCTTCTGCTGCCAGACACAGTGCAGAGCGGAGCCGGCCATGTGTACACACAGCAATCCGGGGATCCAGACGGGCAGTGGGCGCCCCAGAGGTGGGATGTCCGGTCCTGGCATTGGGGAGGGCCGGGATCTCCTCTCCGATCACCTCACCATCCCTCCCCCACCTTCCGATGGGCCGCCGGCGAGTCGGATCCACACAACCGGCTCTTCCACAAAGGAGTCCGGACTATGGGGGGAGGGGGCACCGAGACACGTCACCGGAGGAGCCACCAACCAGGAGGGGAGATCACCCCCCCATACAGGGGGAGGAGGGGGGACTGTGAATGCGGCATTGTGAACTCATCACCCCGCCCCTCCTCCTCTCCTCCCCGCCCCTTCTCCTCTCCTCTCCTCTCCTGCTCATCTCTGATGCTGGACCAGGCATGTCTGGAGGATCCTCTGTCATTATCTATGGGAGATGCTGAGCCCTCCGCTTCACTTCTTCACCACCCCCCCACACCATCCATCCCCCCCACCAACACCATCCATCCCCCCCACCAACACCATCCATCCCCCCCACCGACACCATCCATCCCCCCCACCAACACCATCCATCCCCCCACACCATCCATCCCCCCCACCAACACCATCCATCCCCCCCACCAACACCATCCATCCCCCCCACCGACACCATCCATCCCCCCACCGACACCATCCATCCCCCCACACCATCCATCCCCCCCACCAACACCATCCATCCCCCCCACCAACACCATCCATCCCCCCCACCAACACCATCCATCCCCCCACACCATCCATCCCCCCACACCATCCATCCCCCCCACCGACACCATCCATCCCCCCACCGACACCATCCATCCCCCCACACCATCCATCCCCCCCACCAACACCATCCATCCCCCCCACCAACACCATCCATCCCCCCCACCAACACCATCCATCCCCCCACACCATCCATCCCCCCCACCAACACCATCCATCCCCCCACACCATCCATCCCCCCCACCAACACCATCCATCCTCCCCACCGACACCATCCATCCCCCCACACCATCCATCCCCCCCACCGACACCATCCATCCCCCCACACCATCCATCCCCCCCACCGACACCATCCATCCCCCCACCGACACCATCCATCCCCCCACACCATCCATCCCCCCCACCAACACCATCCATCCCCCCCACCAACACCATCCATCCCCCCCACCAACACCATCCATCCCCCCACACCATCCATCCCCCCCACCAACACCATCCATCCCCCCACACCATCCATCCCCCCCACCAACACCATCCATCCCCCCCACCGACACCATCCATCCCCCCACACCATCCATCCCCCCCACCGACACCATCCATCCCCCCACACCATCCATCCCCCCCACCGACACCATCCATCCCCCCTACACCATCCATCCCCCCCACCGACACCATCCATCCCCCCCACACCATCCATCCCCCCCACCGACACCATCCATCCCCCCCACACCATCCATCCCCCCCACCGACACCATCCATCCCCCCTACACCATCCACCCCCCCTACCGACACCAT